>NC_092783.1:57991716-58639716 GCF_047496795.1 Chiloscyllium punctatum
GAGAGAGACAGACAGACAGACAACGAGGAGAACGCGAACAAGAGAACGTGAACAAGAGAGCGCGAGAGCGAGAGCGAGAGAAAACGCGAGAGTGAGTGGGAACTGTTCCCGCTGGGACACAATGGTAACTCTCCTCCATTCCCAACACCCTGCAACTTCACAGTACCAACACATGCAATCACAGAAGGTACAACATTTTTGTCTTTCTCAGCAAGGCCCCAGATTCGCCTTCCAGGATTTATCTGCAATTCATTCAATCCAGACTGCTACAATCACTATTCACAATGCAGTCCCTACATTGGGAGTCCTGAAATGGAGACTGGGCGATTACTTTGTGGAACACCATGTTCGGTCTATTAAAATGACTTGAGCTTTCAGAGGCTTGCCACTTCAACACACTTACCTGCTCCTGTGCCAAAATCTCTGTTTCAAGCCTGCTGCAGTGCTCCAGAGAGGCTCAACACAAGCTGGAAGACCAAAACATTTAGGTACCTCACAGCCTTCAGGACTCAACATTGAGTTTAACAATTTCAAAACATGAATATCTCCTTCTTTGCTTATTATCTAACCCCATGACCCCAGCTACTGTTACGAAATGGGTTGATTTCAATACAGTCAGCCTATTTTCAACTACTTATAGTCCCCACTATTACCTAACTAGCTTCTCCTCTTCCCTGGCTTATTATCCACAATCCATTTGTCTGCCTACCCTTTCTTTGCTCTCTCTGGGCTCCATCTCCACTCACTCCTTTTTGCCCCTATTGCTGCCATAATTAGCATAAATACCACCTTTTCTTAGCCGCTTCCTAGTCCTGAAGAAGCGTCAATAGATGCAAACATTAACTGTTTTCTCTCCACAGTTGTGGCCAGGCCTGCTGATTTTCTGTTTTTGCTTGTTAGTGGTCAAACAAATGGTCATTTTAAAGTAGATGCTTGAACATATGAGAGGTAGAAAGATATGCCAGAGCTAAGGGTCTAGACAGCTGAAAGCACAAATCATCTGAACAGGAAAGAAACAGAAAAAACACAAATCACAGTTGGTAAAATTAACAGTTCTGAGTGTTGTATGGCTAAATAAGTCTTGAAACAAGGGATTAAATCGTGAAGGGATTTTAACATATGGATGCAAATTTTAAAATGAAAGCATTCATATACTTGTAGTCAACAGAGAGAAACTGGAAACTTTCAGCTGCTAATTAGGTTTGAAGCTTGCTTGAAATTTTGTAGCTTGTTTTAATCAAAACATTCCAATACACCAATAATTCTACCACTTTAAATATAAACAGAAAGTGCTGGAAAAACCGAGGCAGCATCTGTGCAGAGTAAAACAGAGCTATAGGTCAGATTTTCAAAATAGGATTTGGGCCAGGTACAGGTTTCATTTCAAATTAGAGATCTTGAAAGTTGTCTTAGGATCCCAATGGTCTTCAAAACATTCAGAGGAATGGTGGGATGGAACACGATACTTGCTCTGTGATAAATAACAGCCTATTATGGTTATTTAAGGGCTGTTTAAAAGCTTGCAAATGTAATTTTAAATTTTTTTCTGGCAAACCTGAAAAACTTGGAAGACATTAGTGGAAGTACCTTAGCCTGTCACTTTTACTTTAGCTCACCTTCTCAATTTCTAAGAGACTACGTACTCATATCTCGAAGGCAGCTGCAGCTTCTAACGTAGCTCCTGCCTTCATGACACCTTTAACTGGATGCTGAGCTCACCTCCTCCAAGATAATATCATTGGAACTTAACGCAGAATTCATCCTGCTTTGAAAATATGATCCAATATTTGAAGTCTGACTTTTCATTATTTTTGCCCGACAAAAGGTCATTGGCTAGAAATGTTAGCACTGACCCTCTCCTCACAGGTATTGTCAAACTGGCTGAATGCTTCCATCTGACCGAAAGCTGAATTTCATATTCCCAGCATTCTCAGTATTTTGCATTGCCACCATCTTGAAAGTTGCTCAAGCTGCGACTAAAAATAATTCTTTGCTGACTGAATTTTAAATTGGAGAAGTTATCAGAACATTAAGTACACCTATTATAATACCAGTGTCCACCTCTACATAAAGCTAGATATATCCCACTATTTCTGTATTCAGAAATGAAGACATTGACTGAGTAATGTAGAAAGAGGATCTTTAAATATGTACCTACCCACAATAGGACCAGGTGTAACGCCATGTTTCATAAGCTGCTCTTTTAATTCTTCATTGCTCAGCTGTGTGACATCCATTTTATCTGTATGATTATCTTCAGCGTCTTTTAGTTTAGGCAGTTCCTTAGTTTCAAGGAAAACAAAAGACAAACAATGGTTAATAACAGTTGCAACAAAGCTTGCAGTTATTGCTAAACTTTAACGTAATAGAGCAAAACTTGTCTTGTGACACTAGCTGACAAGTTATGATGAGATATGTCCAAGTGTAAAAATACTTGTTAAAATAAGAGCATGTGAAGCACGAAGATTATCATGTTATTGCATGATTCGTTACAACAAGGAAGTAACCATATACAAAAGGACTCATTAAGTATTTAACTTGAAAACATCTAACAGCATGTTAGCGTGTGCTAAATTTATAAATGACAGAAGTGAAAAGACAGTTGGTTCTGATATAACGCATTAGTTCTGTTCTCGTGCTTCTCGCGTTAGAAGAAAATCGCACAATAGCTGTGCATTTAAACTAATGGGGCCGGAATAATGTTATAGCCAGTACAGGTAAAGCAAGCTCACATCTGCAAATAATGGTATAAATTCTTCAATCACATTAAAGTCAATTTGCATTGAAAAAAACATGTTATAGCAGAGCAGACTGTATTGTTCAAAGTCCTAAGATTTTGAAATGCATGTCTATGCAAAAACATGCCAATATGCCACAGAATATATAAACTAATTGCACTACATGAATAAACTTTACCTCTACTGGTGCTTACATTAAATTGCACACCAACTAAATGAGGGTTTAAAATTTCAAGAGAACAAATGATTCAATATTACATCCCACTAAGTTTCAGTAATTTAACAAATCTTTCAAGTGGCTAGCTTTATAAAGGTTCTAATGTTTTTATAAGTGGTAAGGAGAATTGAATATTGTAATGACGAAGACAATGGTTCAAAACAAGGCAGCCATTCAGAGAACTGCATTAAAAGGCAACAGTTAGCATTTCTTGTTATTTTATAGCCAAGCTTCAAGTCATTCTCTTAATCTACGTACACTTGTGTCAATTTTTAGTCGAATACACTGCGAAGCACTCGTTTTCTTTAGATAAAGTTGTCATATGATTACAAATCTTATTTCTGTAATCTAGTTGTGTTTATATCTCAAAAATAAAACCAGTGGAGGGTATAGGTATTAAAAAAGACAAAAAGTTAAAATTTGCAGACATTCTTATTGCCAATTAACGACATCCACTTTAGTTCAAAGTTAGCATTGTTCCCTTCTTGTCTGAAGGTTCCCAGTCCAAATGCACCAAAATCCATGGCAATACTACAGTGTAGTACTTATGGAATGCTATGCTGTCTACAAATGCTGTATTTTGAATAAAACATGAGACAGTAACATTACTTTTGAAGAATTATGGGCAAATCAAAGAAATGTTCTGGCAAATATTTATCCCTTCAACAACATCAGGAAAAAAAAAGTCCACCTGGTTATGTGTCTTATTACTATTTGTGGAAGTCTGCTGTTTGGAAACTGTCAGCTACAGTACCATACATTATAATGGTAATTACACAGCAGAAGTTTTAAGTACTTCAGGATTTTCTGGCGGTTAAGAAAGGTGCCAAACATATTATAGTTTTTTCTGTCTATGTTTGAAATTTTATACTATGGTTACTAAAACTTTTAGTTACAATTCATCACATCTACTGTCTAATAAACTCAAATATCCATTTCATCATTCTTTTTCCCCCCCCATTAGGTATGGTTTCTGAGTAAAACTATGTTAAAAATGTTTTCTGTCAAGAAAATCAAACTGATTTGATCTGAAGAGGGCACCATCACATTTACGCCATCAGTACCTGAAGTTACAGAATTTTGTTGATGTTAGAGAAGCACAATGCTATCCCAAAACCATACAAGGATAGTTCCTCAAAAGACAGAAAAAAAAAGTCACTCCATTTGGAACAGCATCTGTTGAAAGACCTATCTGATATGTTAACTGGCATAAAATTCCCACATGACAAACAGTAAACGTGGTGGTGGCGGCAGTGGCTACGGAGGTTTAAAAGAAAGTGATGCCTGCACAGTTAGATTCCATCTTTTGGGAGCAGATGTAATTTGTTGCATTTATTAGTTAGACTTTTAATTATATTAGATAAGCCAACACATTCTTTTTATTTACACAAAATATTGCTGTGCTCCAAAACATCACAAGAATTTGGCTGGTACAAAACTGCTCAAAATCTTCAAGTATTCATACCTAGCTTCGAAATAATTGTCGCCTAAGTAATGACACATCCTTGAGTCCTGCTTGACTGTCTGGTTCCAAAAATAATTGGACAAACCCATTTGAATAACTACTAATTTGTTTTGAATAAAAATAAAAATAATCTAATGCCAAATTACTTAATTCATAAAGTGGAATGTAACACAGCAAATTACAACAATATTTGAATTTTCACATCAACCTTCCTAAGGACATTAACAGTCAAACGAACTGCAGCAGCTCCAGAAGGCTGCTTACCATCAACTTCAAAAGGTAATGAGGACAAGAGGCTACTCTAGTTAGTGACACCCATGTCCCAAGTTTGAATTATAGTAAAAAGAAACTCAGCAAAATGAAAGATTTTCTCCTTCAGGTTGGAAATGGGCTTGAATTCATACTTGCCTGAGCTGTTGACAAAGTGGGTGTTCACAACTATAGCAAATATAAAAATGGTTTTAATTATGATACATTTATGTAATGATTAGAACATGTCTAGTAATGCTACACTTATCACTGAAGGGATTATATGCTAATACCAAAGACTGAAACAGGAAAATTGTTTTGTCCTAAAATGTATATATGACATACCTTGATAAACAGTACAACATGGAGGGTCGAAGGACCTGTACTGAGCTGTAATGCTCTATGTTCTATAATATCGAATCTTTCAGTGGTTAAAAAGGTTCTCTTTTGGTTTCTCCTGTGTTAAAGATCAGGTTTTCAGTGCTGCCATAACACAATCCAAACAGATGAATTTGGTATTTAACAAACAATAACAGAATAAGCAGAAGTTAATTCAACTTCTCTTCATTTAAGAAGAAAACTTGAGAAATTTCAAATTGTGTTCCATTTTAGATTTTGTTTCTACACTACTGCAGGACATTGTCTAGAATTGTTTCAAAGGTATGCAAATATTTAAAAATTGAGTTTTATTTTAAAAAGCATAGATAATGCAGTATGCCTGAATCAAACTGGGCATTTGTTTTGTTTCAAACTTTAAAATTTACAGCTTTTTGTTTAAATCCATTGGGGTTCTAGAAGGCAAGTCCTATGATCCTTGCTGATTAATAATTAGGCATCAAACTTTCACTAGAAAAGATCTACAAGTACTATACACTAAGAAAAATAATGACCCATGGCTTACTGTATTGTGATTCTATCACTGTCCTCATGTGCAAATGTTAGAGTCTGCCTGTAAATAAAAACTTTAAACTAGAGCTTTAAAAACATTTTACCGTTCTTCACTTCTTCTCAATCAAACAACTTATTACAGATCCACTAACATAACCGTTTAAGTGAAATTACTTCATATATCTTTGAACTTGATTAATCCTGTCCCAAAATGGTACTGGCACAGCAGGTAGTGTATGGGCTCATTGGAGCCCATCTGCTCCATACTGGCAGTATTGTTTTCTCCATGTACTTTTATTTTTATCTTCTACATCTTCAAAGCCAGGGCAGAATCGGCGAGTTGGTGGGTGCAGCATCGGCAACGTGAATTGAGATCCCAGGCAGCGACAGTAGGCCCAGAGTCTGGATGCTTGGCAGTGGCAACTAGCAGCAGCACAAAGCCAGGGTTTCCCGAGGCATCGGTCTCTGCGTTGCTGTTCCCAAAGCGGGACTTAGAGGACTGGCACACCTACCAGATGCCACGCAGGGATCTGAAGTGATGCATGAACTCTTAGTTAAGTAATTTCTTTTTATCTTTATTCTAACTCAAAATGGTGCCAGATTGTGGCAACAAACACTTTTCACTGTATCTTCAAGATCAATGTGACAATCAGATATTCAGTGTTTAAAACTACTGCATTATACACTAATAGATTTCTTGCTGTTCACATTTGAGCCACAGGATACACATCATTGTTAGGCAATAGTATGTCACAAAGTATAAAGGAGGAGTTCTTGACTAACATGATCTGTTCCTTTATATTACAAAAGGTATAATTGCTATAAAAAGGAATTTAGATTCGGATTGGTGCATTGAGAGTTCAAATATAGCAACAGTTTATCTGTAGATTGACACTTGCTTGGCTCCTCACAAAGCCCAGAAGAAACCATGGAGAATGAGGGACTTTTTGTTTAAAAAAAACTTGATACATCACCCTGAACTTGCAGAAGAAAATATGTATATGTATGCATTCCAAACTTTGCTCAGAGGTCCAATGCTTAGAGGTGTTACGATATTTGTTACAATCTTATTCTCAGCATAAAAGCAAAAAGTGAAGTGTGCAGAATAACATGTTCAATGGTTGGGACAGTAGAAGGGAGGAAGTAAAAAACACACAAGTGGGGGAAACATAGGAAGCAGTGCAGCCAGAAGGTGGCCTAGAGGAAATACAATACACGGTAAAAATAAGAATTGGGGATCAAATGTCTGCAAAAACTTAAAACAAAACATATGCTACAGAAAGATAAAGGCAGGAATTTTCAGGATTAATGCCAATTAACTAGAGGTGCATTAGTTCAGGAAAGTGGAGAATATTCTGTCACATCTTGACTTGTATCTTAGAAAATAATGACAAGACCTCCCACACTCTCTCTCTTCTAAAAATCAGTATTTATATAGCTCAATGGTCAAAGGTAACCCTCAGGATGTTCAAATTGAAGGATTCAGCAATAACAATGCCATGAATACCAAAACAAGGTAAATAGTTAGATTTTCACCTCATGTGAGATAATTATAATTGACTAGAAACAGAATTGGACTAGTTATATAAATACTGGAGCAGGTCAGAGGTGAGGAATCTTGCAGTGAGTAACTCACCTCCTGACTCCCAAACCCTGGTCACCATCTGTAAGGCACACATTAGAGATTCACTGCTTGTCTGATGACTACAGCTCCAATAATACTCAAGAGGTTTGACACCAGCCAGGACAAAGCCAGCTCCTTAATTGGCACTGCATCCACAACTAATGTTCAGTACTTGCAACGTGTATAATCTACAACGTCAACTCCACAAACTTAACAAGACTTGATTGACAGCATCTTTTAAACCCATAGCCACTTGCATCTAGAAGGACAACGGTAGTAGATACACAAGAGTAACATCACCTGCAAGTTTCTATCCACTCACCACTTCTGTCCACTCTATTCCTTCAATGTTGCCGGGTCAAAAATCATGTAACTCCCTCCTTAAATGGAATTGCACAGACTACCCACTGCAAATGGACTGCTAAGCTATTCAAGAAGGCAGCTCATCTCTACCAGCTCAAAAATAACTAGGCAAAGGCAATAAATGCTGGTCAACAACACCCACGTCTTGAGAATACATTTTAAAAAGATTGGCAATGTGTTGTGTTTGCCACTTATGAGCCCATGCCTGAAAGGTGTCCAGCTTTTGCTGTGTATATTTTATAATCACTCTGTTCAGAGGTGTTATTATATGCCTCTGGATCAGATAAAACTTGAACCCAGGACTCCTGATCCAGAAGTAGCAATACTACCATGGGGCCCCAAGACTCAGCTCTTGATGCATATGCTTATAGATTTGTTTCGGTACTCAAGCAGTCAGGGATGTTTGAGACTGCTGTTCACAGATGACAGCACAACCTATGCCTGACGTTGTGAGAGAGGAAAGATCACTGACAAAGTAGCTAAAGATTGTTGGCCCAAGGAACCCACATACGTAATTTTAAAAAAAAATTGCAGAAGTAGAACATGCCACCTTTCGAGCCTGCTCTGCCATTGAAGATGATCATTAGAGACAAAATAAAAAACTGCAGATGCTGAATCCAAAGTAGACAGGCAGGAGGCTGGAAGAACTCAGCAAGCCAGGCAGCATCAGGAAGTGGAGAAGTCGACATTTCGGGTGTAACCCTTCTTCAGGAGTTTGAAGATGATCATGGCAGACATGTTTGTGTTTTGATTTTCACATTCCATCTACTACTGCTAACTTCAGATTCCCTTCCCCAAGATTTGAATTACCTGGGCCTTAAAAATATTTAATGGGCCCACTTACACTCCCTTCTCAGGTGGAGCTCCAAAGTCTCAACTCTCAAAGAAATTCACCGTAGCTCTGTCCTAAATGGGTCACTGTCCCCACAACTTTAAAGACAATGCTTCTGGAGATCCAACATGGCAGCGACCCAGCAAGTCTGAGTCTGTAGTGTTCCTCCCAAGACTTGGGCAAAAGTGGGCCACCCGCCTCCACCACACTTACCAAATCATTTAAAATAGTTTTTACTTAATGCAATTAGTTGCTCAGTACTAAATTTAAACAGTCTAGACCCCTGTAAAAATGACTAGGGGGAAAGGAGCCCGCAGTTCTCAGCAGGCAGGAACCCCTCCCCCACCCTCCCCAGCTGCAGCAGAGGCGTCCGCAGCCGCCCCAGGGGGCTTACCTACGGTGGCGAGCCTCGTGGAAGTAATCTCCAATCTTGACGCGTTCATCGAAGAGTCCCAGAGCAGATGGAATTCACTCTCGGCCGCGCTACAAAAGCACGACCGAAACATCGAGGAAATCAAGCGCCGAGTCGAAGCGAAAGGCCACGACCTCAGAGACAATAGCAGAATCGGTCGTGGATCGGGTCCGGACTCTTGAACAGCAAGTCCAGATCTGAGAAAATCTCAGTCGTCAAAAAAGTATTCGTTTGCTGGGCCTTCCCGAACGGGAAGAGGAAGGCCAGCTTACAGCATTCCTCGAGCAGTGGCTTCCACAGCTATTAAATCTGGAGGCTGAATCAGGCCAGGTAAAGGTGGAATGGGCCTACCGGGTTGCAATATGCGGGCCCAGCTCGAACTAACGCCCCCACACAGTTCTGTTCCGGCTACAAGGAGAGGCAGATGCTCTTGGAAGCTTCCAGATATCTTGGGAAAGATCCCCAAGCCACGATTTATAAAGGATCCAAGATTATGTTATTCCAGGACTTTTCCCCAGCTTTGGTCCGAAAGAGGAAAGCATTTGACGAAGCGAAGAAGCATTTAAAAGGGACTTAAACATTCAATACTCCTTGCGCTACCCAGCGACGCTACGTTTTAGCCATGAAGGGTCCGTGTACAACTTCAGATCACCGGAGAAGGCCAAGGAATTTTTGAATTCTTTTAGATAAATTGTAAGAGTTAATTGATGTTGTTTTCCCCTCCCCCCACCCCGGTTTACCCCCTTTTTTTTCTTTTCATTACCTTACTGTTTAATATTATCTCCCGGGGGGGGGGGGGGGGGTGGGGGAGGTTTATTTATTTGTTCTTCACTTAGCGATTTTCTCCCTTTTAAAAATATATTATATATATATATATATTGGCTGGGGGTTCCAGTTGATGTAGGTGGGGGGAGGTGGTTACCTTATCCTATTTTATCTCTGTCTTCAGGAGCGGGGTTATTTTCCCCTGTTATTTTGTATTACTATATTTAATTATTATTTGTTGAGACTGTAATTTTATATATATGTTCATACATGGTATTAACATTACCAAATATATCCAGGTGTTGGTGGGGGGGGGGGGGCATTGTTAGGGTACTCACTTAACTCTAGCTCAGTAGTATATTTGAATTTTCTTTATCCTATCATGGGGTGTCTGGGTCAAGGGTGGGGCACTAGTTGGGAGAGGGTATGATGGGTTTTTGGAAAGGAAATGATGACCCCGGGGTCAAGGGGGAAAATCTCCATTTAAATATGTTTTTTTTATTTAGAAATAGTTTTTTATTATATTGATGTGAGTGTATTAAAGAGCCTTTATTTTTGTGCATTTTATGTGCTCTATGCTCGGGATGTTTTGGATAGGGTTCCTTCTCCCGAGGGATCTTTGACTTGCCCGGACGATTATGGTTAATCAGTCGATTAAATGGTGCACGTGGAATATCAAGGGGAGTAATTCACCAACCAAAAAAGAAAAGATTATCAAACCTCAAGAAAGAAAAGGGATGATATAGCTCTCCTACAGGAGAGGCATTTATTGGATAAAGAACACTTGAAATTACGACAGGAAAGAGATTATTTTCCATTCTCTCTTTCTGTGCAAGGAAAAATATTTTGGTAAACTGGGTGGCTGAGGGCCCTCATGGACTTTCAAATTGGCACAGAATAATTATGGAATATATTCCCCAACTTCCTTACAAATATAGTGCACCAAAAAAAAATTATTCCATAAAATATAGCAGCCTTTCTTGAATTATACAAATACAGATATTTCGGTCATCCTAACAAAGGCTTTTATTTAATTGAGATAGCAAACCTGGCTGGTCTGGGGCCCCTTGGGAGAAGAATCCCGCACGAATACGGTTTTTTTATGTTAACACATTCAGAGCATGTATTTCACTACTCAATTTGTGTTATCTGTCGTTTTTTTTCTTGAATAATGTAAGAGATTTAATCATACACTCTGGTCAGTTGTAGGTTAGATTAGTAGTTAGCTGAATTTTGTCTTTTTTCCTCTCAGTATCTCTTTTTTCTAGTTTGATGGATTTTGGTTATTATTTATTTAAGATTTAATTGTATATCAATGTTAATACTTGGGTTTTTTTGTAAACTTGTAAAAGCATGTTAAATTTTCAATAAAAATACCTATATTAAAAAAAGACAATGCTTCCTAGTTCTGGAGTGACTCACAAGGTGAAGCAACTTTTCCACATTCACTTTGTCAAGATCATCCTGGGATCTTAGACACATCAACTCAGTCACCCCTTACTCTAAGATGAAGTGGAAATAGGCCCAGCATATCTAAACTATCCTAATGAGGCAACCCTCTCAATCCAGGATTAAAATTAGTAAATGTCCTCTGAATCACCTGAGCCCCAATGAGTTCCTGTAGTGAAGTAAAAACAAAAATTGCTGATGAAACTCAGCAGGTTGGGAAACATCTGAGAAGAAAGCAGAGTTAACACTTCAAGTCTGGTAACTCTTCTTCAGAATTGTTAGCAGCTAGGAAAAAAGTGAGGTTTATGCTAAAGATGAGGATTTTTTTTTGGGGGGTGATGGGGGTTGGAAGAGGTGAGCAGACAGATGGAGATGGAGCCCAGAGAGAGGCAAGCAAGGAGATTATGGATAACAGGCCAAGAAAGAAGAAAAGCTGAATAAGTGATAATAGGAGCAAAGAGTAGGAGTGAATGGGTGAGCTGTACTGAAAGTCATCCTTCCAGGTGGACCAATGATTGATAGATTGATTCAGTCTAATCTACCATATTTGCTGTCATAATGAGATAAGCAACAAAATAATGACATGGGAACATGGTGGTGCATTGAAGTGGCAGGCAATTGGAACTCGGTTATTTTTACAGACAGAATGTAGGGTGTTCTGCAAAGTGATCACCCAGTTTGTGATGTAGAGGAGACCACACTGAACAGCAAATATGGTAGACTAGATTGAATCAATCAATCGTTGGTCCACCTGGAAGGATGACTGGGGCCTGGCCATTATTATATTATCAGTTATTCAGATTTTCTTTTATTCTGGCCTGCTATCCATAATGTCTTCCGTTACTAACCCTTTCATACTCTCTCCCTGGGCTCCATCTCTGCGTATCTGCTCAACTTTCCAATCCTCAGCTTCCAACTTTATCTTCAGCTTAAATACCACTATTTCCTAGCTGCTAACAGTATGGATGATGATTCACTGGATTCAAAACTCTGCTTTCTTCCCACAGATTCTGTTAGACCTGCTGAGTTTCGCTAGCAATTTGGCTTCAGATCTCC
Organism: Chiloscyllium punctatum; assembly: GCF_047496795.1. NCBI lineage: Eukaryota > Metazoa > Chordata > Chondrichthyes > Orectolobiformes > Hemiscylliidae > Chiloscyllium > Chiloscyllium punctatum. The sequence continues at coordinate 58,003,775 of NC_092783.1, forward strand.
AGCACAGTTGTTTTATTTCCTGCACTGATCTCTGGGACTGGGATGACTGACCTCCAACAACTAAGACCAATGTTTTTTTGTGCTAGATATTACTCAGCTCCACCCTCCCCCCCCCCCCCCAAAATCCCACTGAATATAATTTTCATGTTCCTGTATATGAACAGATTTGAAATTGAACCATTGCTCAACTCCACCAATCTATAGCCTGGAGTTCCCAGCTTAAAAACAAATAATTCAGTACTATTGGTATGGCTGATATTAAGCAAGTGAGATTTCTTTCAAGCGGCTGTAAATCCAGTCTTTAGCATGTAATTACAATTAAAATTGTAGATAATCAATTAAGATCTATTTCTACTGTAAATGACACTAATAATTGGAGTATTGCTTGTCAAAATATTCTGCTACTTCACTGAAGAGCAATTGGTAGTTGTAATGCATTGTCTGAAGGCTCAGAAGTAGATCTCAAAAGCAAATGGATAAATAACTAAAAAAAAAGTACAATAAATCAGGAATATGGGGGAAGAGTGGGATTAAAACAAAATAAAACAAAACAAACAAAAAAAACTGGAATAGAGTCAGCATGTCAGCATCTGCAGAGAGCAAAAGAGAGTTAACGTTTGGAGTCTAGCAACCCTTCTTTATTTTGAGAGAATGGATTAAAAAAAGTCACTGGCCAGCATTTATTGCCCATTCTTAGTTGCCTTTGAGAAAGTGATAGTGAACGTCTGCAGCCCACATGCTGAAGGGGAGGGGTTTGGGGAATTCTAACCCAGCCACACTGAAGGAACAGAGATATATTTCTAAGGCTGGATGGTGAGTGGCTTGCAGTTGGTGTTGTTTCCATTTATCTGTTGCCCCGTCTTAGATGGAAGTAGTCATGGGCGTGGAAGGTAGTTATTAAAGATCTTTGGTGAATTCCTGCAGTGCAACTTTTAGGTGTTACACATTACTGCTGAGCGTCAGTGGTGGAGGGAATGGGTATTTGTGAATGCCAATCAAGTTGGCTCTGGCATGGATGGTGTCAAGCTTCTTGATTATTGTTGAGAATGCACCCATCCAAGAAAGTGGGAGTGACTTGTGCATTATAGATGGGCGAGAGGCTTTTAGGAGTCAAGAAGCGAATTACTCACTGCAATATTCTTAGTCTCTGCTGTACTTAAGTGGAGAGTCTGGTCGAGTTTCTGGTCAATGGCAACCCCAAGAATGTTGGTCGTGGGGAATTGAGTGATAGTAACACCAATGAAAGTCAAGGGTCGATGACTAGGTAGTCTCTTTATGGAAATGGTCATTGCCTTGCATTTGTGTGGCACGAATGTTATTTGCCACTTATCAGCCCAAACCTGGATATTGTCCAGATAGTGTGCATTGTAACACGAACTGCTTCAGATTCTGAGATGTTGGAAGTGGCATTGAACATTGCGCAATTATTGGCAAACCTCTCTGCTTCTGACCTTATGATTGAAAGAAGGTCATTGATGAAGAAGTTGAAGTTGACTAACCTCCAACAAATACAACCATCTTTCTATGAGCCAGGTATAATTCCAACCAGTGGATACTTTTCCCCTGATACACATTGATTCCAGTTTTGCTAGGGCTTCTTGATGCCACACTTGGTCAAATGCAGCCTTGATGCCAAGGGCTATCGTTCACCTCAGTGCTGAAATTCAGTTCTTTTGTCCATGTTTGAACCAAAGCTGTAATGAGGTTAGGAGCGGAGTGGCCTTGGCAGAACCCAAAGTGGGCATCAGCGAGCAAGGTATTGCTAAGCAGGTGCTGCTTGAAAGCACAGTTGTTGAATACTTTCTATCACTTTACTGATTGAGAGTAGACTGATGAAATGGATTTGTCCTTTTTATGTACAGGTCATACCTGGGCAATTTTAACATTGTTGGATAGATGCCAGTGACATAACTGCACTGAAACAGCTTGGCAAGGGCAGTGGTAAGTTATAGAGTCATAGAGATGTACAGCACGGAAACAGACACTTCAGTCCAACCCGCTCATGCCGACCAGATATCTCAACCCAATCTAATCCCACTTGCCAGCACCCGGCCCATATCCCTCCAAACCCTTCCTATTCATATACCCATCCAAATGCCTCTTAAAATGTTGTAATTGTACCAGCCTCCACTACTTCCTCTGGCAGTTCATTTCATACACTTGCCACCTGCTGCGTGAAAAAGTTGCCCCTAAGGTCTCTTTTATATCTTTCCCCTCTCACCCTAAACCTATGCCCTCTAGTTCTGGACTCGCCCACCCCAGGGAAAAGACTTTGCCTATTTATCATATCCATGCCCCTCAATTTTGTAAATCTCTATAAACGTCACCCCTCAACCTCCGACACTCCAGGGAAAAACAGCCCCAGCCTGTTCAGCCTCTCCCAATAGCTCAACCCTGGCAACATCCTTGTAAATCTTTTTGAACCCTTTCAAGTTTCACAACTTCTTTCTAACAGGAAGGAGACCAGAATTGTACGCAATATTCCAATAGTGGTCTAACCAATGTCCCGTGTTCAATTTAATCATACATTTTTGAATAAAAACCTTTGCTGAGCTGCCATGCAGACTGAGAAAAAAATGGAAATGCTGAAATATTCATGTATGACAAGATACTGTAATATCAGCAGTCTTTACACGTGCAACACTAAAAACACAAGAAAGCCCAGACATAGAAAAGATCTGTTCTACACAGCATCAAAATTTAAAGTGTACCATTATCAGAAGCTACAAAATTTAACAAAAGAAACTGCAGATGCTGGAAATCAGAAACAAAAACAGAAATTGCTTGGAAAAGTCAGCAAGTCTGATAGAGTCTGTGGAAAGTTTTTTTCCAGAAATTTCTGTTTTTGCTGCCAACATTGAAAGTCTGGTGTCAAAAGTACAGAAATTATTAGAAACAGTGAGTAGGTAATTATTATTGACTTACAAAAATCCTCGATATTACACACAAACATTCAAATTAGGAGGAGGGGATTGTTTCAATCATCTAGCCTGATGGTTATTCAATAAGATAGTGGCTGAGTGATCGTTGCTTTAACTTCACATTCTTGAACCATCCCCTTGCCTCCTCAAATCGATATCCCTTGCTGTCAAGGGCCCCTTCCTCGAGCATTGTCTGAGGATGAATGTTCTCAAGTTCCCCCAAAGAAAAAGATTCCTCCTCCTTTGCGTAAACTGGGACCCTTTTTTAAAAATATAAACTGTGTCCCACTAGCTCTAGTTTATTCCAAAAGGGAAAATAAGCTTTCAGCATGCATCCTCTCCAGTCCACTCAGGATTTTATATATTTCCTGTAGAATTGAAGGTTAGGGCTTTGTCCTCCCTCCTGGACGTTGTAGATAACCCCGGTTGATGCCAAAGCCCAACACTGAAGGAATGCTAAAGTGACATTATCAATGTTGATTATCTTCATATCTGTGCTGCTGTTAAATTATTAGATTACTTATCAGATATCTCTTCTGGATGAGAACAAATTTGCTCCCATTAAACTTTGGGAAGACTGCAGCCAATGTTTAGACCCCGATTTAAATTCCATTCTCCAAATATCAACTCAAGCCTTTTCTTTTGCAACAATCTTTTAAAAAAAGTGTGCTGGTAATCTTGCTGGTAAATTTGATCCCCAGTAATACTTTACCCTCACATATTTACACTGAGACAACCTATTTTCACCTTAAAGTCACCTAGGTTCACCTCCATCTCAGGTCATCTGCTGCTTAAACTCTTCAAACTTGCCTTCATTACTCCTACAATTCACTATTCCACTTCTAGTCTCCCAAAATTGAAAAATCATCGAAAACTCTGTTGCCCATGTTCTAAATCACACCAAGTCCCTTTACCCCATCACCCTGGTTCTTGCTAACCTACATTGGCTTCAGTCCATATAAGGTTTTGATTTTAAAACTATCCTCCTTGGTTTCATATCCCTCCATGGAATTTCCCCTCTCGCTGTAATCTCCAACGCTCTGCACCACTAGCATAGTTGCTGTGCCTTTGATTGTAGATAACTGCACAATGGACCGAGGCACTGTTAAATCTACCTCTTAGACCATTTGGTCACTGGATCTGTTATCTTCTAATGTTATAACATACTATAAAATAATCCTGTGAAATACTTTGGAACACATTATGCTAAAAGGTGCTATATAAACAGAAAGTTGTTGTTGTCGTTATTTGAATGTATTAGTAAGCTAAGGGTCCACAAGCCAGTTCCAGTGGATACCAAAGATTACACACATTATGCTCAGTACAGGAAAGTTACATTATAAATTTGAAGTCAATACTTTTTAATAATTGGACATAAATAAGTGGTTAAATGGCTGTCACAGGTGACTTTTGGCATGTGCAATAGACCGTACCAAGCTTGCACAGAATAGGTCTTTAAATAAGGGCATAAATGAGAATACCGGACAACCAGTAGAATTCACATATCACTTTAAAGGAAAGGCCAACACAAAAAAGATTCCAGAACGCTTTTGCAATATTTCCTACTGAACAAAACAGAAGATCAAAACATATGGAGGTGAGTGGCTATTAGCACCTTCACATTGTTCCACAATGGCCTCCCCTATCCAAATAACACTGGGTGGGCCTCAGGCACGTCAACCCACAAGTCAGGATGTGAAGTCAACATGAAAAAAGATCTTAAATTTGTAAGGGAGGAAAAAAAAACATGGTACGACTGCAGAATGGCTAAGAGCTGTTTGCAGACAGGTCCAAACTATTAACCTTCAGACATACTGAGCACCAGATTCTTAAATCAAGGTGTAGGTCATCAGGTGGCAAAAGTACTTCAGATGTTCAAGTATCAAAGTTTATCTGAGAACCAACTCCTAGATAATCAACTATACAAAACCCTTACAAGATTTTCACTTCAATTTTAAAGCATCAAATTATTTCAATAAATCATAGACTTGTCACATGGAAGACTGGTAATTGTAGACCAGAGACTAAATTAACAACAACTTGTACAAATGCACTTTCTTCATTCAATTTTTGCACTGTGCGCGCACATGCTTGGAAGGGTTTGTGCTATTTTGTTGATTTAGGGCAAGCGCACAAAAACAAATAATCTATATTTTAAATTCATAAAAGCTTGTGCTGCATTATTAAGCTGGAACATACACTCCAAGGCTAAGACCCACATCTTTCCACACAAAACATTCTGACCACTAGAGAATCTAATCTAACCTAAACTACAAGAAGTGAGAGAGAGTATGCCGTTCTCTCTGTAAAACATGAGATTATTTGAAAACTCAGGTTTTTCCAATATCCTGATCAGCATTCCTCACTCAACCAATACTGTCAGAAAATAGGTTAATTCGTCATTGCTCAAACTCACTATTTGCAAGACCTTGTTGGCCTCAAAATGGCTACTGGGTTAGTCTACCCGCAGTCATAATTTTGAGTTAAAATGTAAAATGGCGAAGGCCTATAAAAGATGTTTGAGGTTCAACCCAAATATACACACACTTCTTAAAATTAAGCTTTTGTAAGAAGTACCAATTCCATTTTAGGTTGAAATGGCAGCAAGCAATTTTAATTAAATCTAGAAAAAATTCAGGATCTTCAAAAAAATACCCAGAGATTATAAATTTTATAAATATGTGTAAATCAGGGCCTCAATATGTACAGACGGCTGCTTTCATTTTATCTACAACTTTTGTCAGCATTAATGATATAATTCAATTGACGAAACGGAGGAGTTCATACAGGGCTACAATGAACATTGTGTTTTCATCAAGAACTTGAAGACAGGATCATAAAGTGCAGAAAGGAATTCATTCCCCCAGAGGGCTTTAATTAATAAGCTCATGAATGATACATGTCTGATATGGTCAGCAAGACAGCTGAATATAGGTTGGAGGAAGATCACACAGATTATATATGGAATGCAATAGTGGGAAAAGACACAGGCAAATATGACAGTGTACAAGCTAGTGAAGAGAAATTGAAAGGAGGAATACTGGAAAATCTTCAACATACAAGTGTTAAATGTGTTTTGGAATCTAGAGACAGTAGATAGCTGAAATGTTCAAGTAGCCAAATAATGAAAAGAAGCAACTATGAGGAGGGATGCGGGAAATTACAGTCCATTGAATACTCAAGACTTATGTATCGCTACTGGATAAAGGCTGATAACCCTTGCTTGTAACGGTCAAGCTATGAACTGGGAAATAGGGGAGAGATAAAGTTAACTTTTGGAAATCAACATAGAAACTTCCAATATCTGGGGCTGGACGGCTGAAAGTCATCCTAATATACACTGTGGAAGTAGAAAATATACAAGGAAGTTGCAATCAGAGAATCATAAGATCTTATACCATAAGAAGTGGTGAACTGGCTTCAATTACTTAATCTGAACTATCGACATCCTTTCTCCCTCAGCACTCTATCATCTACCCCTCTCCTTCCCTTCCCTCCAAACTATGCCATAAATGCTGCCTCTTCCACACTTCACTTCAGCTCTGAAGAAGTCATCTAGGCTCGAAACATTAGCTTGTTTTCTCATCATGGATGCTGCCTAACTCACTGTGATCTCCAGCATTTTTTGTTTTCAGCAGTGAATTGGCTCATTGTACTAGTACCTTAATAAGAGCTATACAAACAGTTCTGCTCCCACTATACTTTCCTATAGTTCTGTAGCTCTTTATTTTCCCCCAAATGCATGTCCAATTTCCTTTTGAAAGTTACAATTAAATCTGGTTGTCACCCTTGCAGGCAAAGCAATACAGATCATTAAAAGTTATTACAGTAGAAAGATTTTTTTCACCACTCGAATTCTTTTGTCAGTTATCATAAATCAAATCAATCTCTTACTGACATGCCTAATAGCTTATTTACTTTGATCAATTCTTAAAATTTTTGCACAAAGCATTACCTTGTTGCCATTACTGATGTGCAAAATATCCTGAACAAAATGTTTTTATACTGCAGGTCTCACTGTTGGTCAATGCATTCCTACCCAGCAGTCAGTCAATGCTTGCTGCAGGCTCAAAGGGCCAAATGACTTACTTCTGCACCTATTTTCTAATGCTTCATGAAGCATTAATTGGATGGAAACAGGAGTTCTGCATCTCACTATGCCCCTATGCCTCATTCACTATCTTCGAGTAGGCAATGGTGTGGTGGGAATGTCAATGAACTTGTCATCTAGGAGGAATCAGGGACATGGATTTGAAACCTACCATGATAGCTGGCGAAATTTGAATTTGATTATCATATTTGGAATTAAGAGTAACTAGTTTAATGGTGACAATGAAATCATAAAAATGAAATACAAACTTAACACAGTTACTCAGAACCACTTGCATGCGAAGTGGCAGAAACTACTAAACAGGACTAAATGACTACACAGCCCTTTCTAAAATTCTACAGTTATGTCACATCCAGTTCTGAACTGGTAGAGGACAACTAAACTCTTCAATGGAGGAGGTAGATCATCAATGATGGGACAGTTCAGCACATCAATGCAAAAAACAACACTGAAGCAACTTAGGCAGTGGATGCCAAGTGGATGATCCATCTCGGTTTCCTCCTGGGATCCCTAGCATCATGGATGTTAAATGGCAACCAATTTGATTCACACCACTTGATATCAATAAATGTCTGAAAGCAATGGATACTACAGAGGCTAAAGGCCTTGGCAATAGTATACTAAAGACTTGTGCTCCAGAACTTGCCACATCCCAATCAAACAATCCCAGTGAACATACAATGCTGGCAGGACCTGCTCAATGTGGAAAATGGTCTAGGTATGTGCTGTGTATGAGCAGCAAGAAAAATCCAGCTAAGCCAATTACTTGGCTATTATTATATTCTCAATCAAAAACGGTGATGTGATTTACTGTCACAGCGCCATCAAGCAGAACTTGTGAGAAACCACCTCCTCCCTGATGCTCAGTTTGAGTTCCATCTGGACAATCCAGCTCCTCATCTCTTTAAGGCTTTGGTCTAAATAAATCTAGGTGAACTCCAGAGGCAAGGAGAGAGTAAGTGTAATTCACAATACAGAATTACGTGGTTAAAAATCACTTGTTATCTCACTTTTTAGATTAGAATCACAATCTAAACATCACGTGGAGACAGAGAACACAGGGGGCTAACACCTTCAACATATTGTCTAGCTATCACCATTGTTAACAGCTAACCCGAGAATCAACTTTTAAATAAAGGTTTTGTAATTTACACATGAAAGAAGTGAACCTATCACTGTATTCTAACAGATGAAAGGCTTAACAGACAATCAATTTTTCAATGTATAATTTCAGTTACATCACACTGCAAATTTTTGCTATAAATTCTGTGTTACAATCGAGCCCTCCACTATCACCTGATGAAGGAGCGTCGCTCCGGAAGCTAGTGTGCTTCCAATTAAACCTGTTGGACTATAACCTGGTGCTGTGTGTTTTTTAACTTTGTACACCCCAGTCCAACACCAGCATCTCCAAATCAAAATTACATGGAGTGTGATTCCAATTCCAATAGTCTTCAATACTATTGACAGAACTTTGTAAGGGCCACAGGCTTTGCAGTATCCAATGGCTCCAATGGTTTCTTGATATCGTATGGAGCGATTGTTCTGATTGCTCTTTGAAAATGCGAGTACAGCTAGATTCAATAGTCTGAATGGCCTCTTTCTGATCTGCACCATTTCAAGATGCCATGCAAATTATATGCAATTGCTTCAGTTCAACTAAATAGCAAGTTCCTGTTCTTTGTTGTTCCTCTTCTAGGTGTTTCTTCCTTGCTAGAATTTAGTTCGACTGGCCCTAGAAACCTTCCCTCAAGTGATCAGTAGTTGCATAAGAATTTAAGCAAAGTGCTGACAGTTACTAAACCATGGCAGGCATCACATTGCAGTCTGATCCTTTATTAACTCTGTGACAGCACATGCGTGCTTCATGCAGCATTCACAATTTACTACTGGATTTAAGATAATTTAATTTAATAGAGGCTAGAAACTAAGGAGTGATTTGACTCAAAAACAGACTCTCACTCTTCATCTATGAAATTCCACAATAAAGCTACATTTCTAAACTGATTAAAAGAAATGTCAAAACGATCAAATCTCTACTACGGACCTTTGCAAATGCAGACCTAAGCAACGGATTATAAATATCTGACAGGTCTTCCCTGAAAGCACAGATGGCAAATACAGCATGTAGCTGAGCCATATGGTTCATTAGTAGCAGATTGAATTCCAAGTCTGTGCTGAGTTAGCCAATTGTCGCCAGTAATCTCAATCCTTATTTTTTTTTCCCAGCAAGTATCAAAAGGAAAGGCAGACAGAGAAATGATAAAAAAAAAGTGAAAGATAAAATGAGGGTAAAGAAAATGAACTGAAAATGTGTTGCTGGAAAAGCGCAGCAGGTCAGGCAGCATCTAAGGAACAGGAGAATCGACGTTTCAGGCATAAGCCCTTCTTAAAGAAAATGAACAATGACTAAGAAGCATAGAGAAAGTCCCTTTTCAAAGTTGTACATACATAAACAAATTCTCTATTCCTCATGTTAAATTAAAAGCAAAATACAGCGATGCTAGAAATTGAAATAAAGTGCAGGAAATGCCACCAGATCTGTTGAGTATTTATGGAGAGAGCAAAAGCTCCAATGGTCGGCAAGTCAAAACTAGCTTTTCTTCAGGTAGAAATATAATGGGTTATACATCAGGTGCCCACTGAGGATGGGAATAGAGAAAAGGATATTCTGGGATGCGGTAGAAGGCAAAGATAATATGGATAATATGCAAAAGGTGTGGTAGTGAGTGTAAACTAGTCTTTGTCTTACTGCACCTCAGGACTGCTCTCTCATTGGAGATAGAGACAACTGGTGGTGGTTTAACCCGAGGGTCACCATTGCTCAGGGGGAGGGGAGAGATTGAGAAGCAGAATTCTCCATGGTAACCTCAAAACTGCAAGAATTGAACGCATGAGGTTGGCTCATTTCAAACTGGCTGTTTAGCCAACTCAGCCGCTTGTAGCAAATAGTCATACAGCACAGAAACAGACATTCAAACAGTCAAAGCATTAATTCAGAGGGAGAGTAATTCCGAGAATAAACAGACAGTTCTGAAATTGCTGAACTCGTGAGGAGTCCAGAAGACTGTAAAATGCTATGTTCTACCATTTATCTATATGCACATTATAATTACAAAAAAAAAGGCCAGTCGATCACAAAACAACAATACAGAAAAATTTTAAAAGAACCACATTTCAGCCCTGAATTACTTATTTCTTAAAAATTCAAAATTTGTGTCTGTTATCTTTTGTGGATGTCTATTTAATTCATTTCTAGTTTCTGATGCTCATAATTGGATTATGAGCTAGAAATGTAAATCAAAAAAAAGTACAGGAAGGGACCACATCTAGTGAAGGTCAGCAAGGATGAGTAATAAAAACAGAAACTGCCCATAGATGCTGCTAGAACTGCTGAACTTCTCTAGCATTTTCTGTTTCCTTTTCAGATTTCCAATATTTGCAGTTTTTTTTATTATTCAGTAAGGATGTGGGCTTAGATCTTCTTTTGTCCTTCCTGCCTAAGTTTTTGGACAAGGTGTAATTTATAGAGGAAGTGAATGAGAAATTCTTGATATTGGAACTTGTCAAAGACTTGTTAAACTGTTTAATGGGACAAGGTTGCAAAAATAAGTAGCCTAGCAATCAACAAAAGTTAATCATCTCAGAATCAAAGAGGATAAAAATGTTGTAAACAATCTGATTCAGACTGAATGAAGGCTAAGTCAATGAGGGATATGAAATCAGTGTTAGGGAAGTGAAATTAATGGTGTTGATTCAAAGCATTATTTTCAATGTAACTGAAGAAACTTATCACTCATTGAAAACATAGACTGTATAACTACTTGGTGCAGGCATGAGATAGACAGCATGGAAACAGATCCTTCAGTCCAACTCTTCCATGCCAACCAGGAATCCCAAAATTAATCCATTGCCATTTGCCAGCATTTGCCCATAATCCCTCTAAACCCTTCTTATTTGCATACCCATCCAAACGCCTTTTCAATGTTGTAATTGTACCAGCCTCCACCACTTCCTCTGACAGCTTTGCATGAAGTAACTAATGTTTTGTTTAGATTTTTAAAAATGGCATTACCCTCTAAACTTTATAAAGTTCTGGGATAAAAGAGAGCAAAAAGAAGTGGGATTTTAAAAAAAGGGTTAATTTGCATACTGCCTGCCTCCACTCTGTTTTCCCAAATGCTATTTTTGAACCAAATGGAAGTGGTGGAGGGAGGTACAATTATATAACTTAAAAGGCACCCGGATGGATATATGAATAGGAAGAGTTTAAGAGGGATACAGGTCAAATGCTGGTAAATGGGATTCAGTAAGAACTGGTCAGCACAGACTGATAGACCGAAGGGTCTGTTTCCCTGCTTAATGACTCTGTAAATATGCAGTCAATAGTAGTGGCCGAGGAAATGTTGCCTAACAAGCTACTACACAGCTTAGTGTGGAAGTGTCAAGGTTTTGTGCTTTGTGGGCTAAGGGGCAAATTGTGGATTCTCATGGACCATACATCAACGTTAAAATTCACATTGATTAATTTGGATTTATTTCTTGCTAATAGTTTGTTTTCTCATTTGTTGAACAAGAAAAATCAAAACTGCAATCTAAAAGGAGGCATTTCCAAAGTTCAATTTGCAATGGTTAGGTAAGACATACTGGCAATTTTTAAAAAAAAATTATAATTATGATGGAGCTCCACTGGTTTTTGAAGGCCAGTTTGCCATAGTACGGGGTCACATATGGCCTTTGCACACAGTTTGAAATTTTTTTGCTGTGTACCTATTTCAGCACATTGTGGTTAATATTCAACGCTTATTCTGGTTAGGAGTAGGGAAGGCAAGATGATTCCGTTTTTAATTAAGTGTTGATAGTGTAAATCGGGAAACTGGCTGTCGTTATCACGCACTTCAAACTGAACAAATTATGTCAATTTTGCACTTATGAACCCCTCCCTCACATTCCAATTCAACAAATCAACTCAAACTTGTTAGCGTCAAGTAGTACTGTTAAAAAATGTAAAACACATTGCAGCATTTCAATGCATCAAACAGAGTGTCCGTTGCAGCAACTCAGAAAAAGTTTCTATTGCAGTGCTCTTCACACATAAGAACTGCTTCGAGTACGTAGAAACGGCCATTTTGTAGCTTAAATAGTAAAAAGCTTTGCTACCAGTTTGGAACCTCTCCCTTGGATGGTTACTACTTTTAAAAAAGAACCTACTAGACTGTGCATGAGTCGATATAGGATTCCTTGCTCAACTTCCAACTGAAAAATGTACTTAAGCTTAATGTGTCAATGTATAGGCTTATAATGTAAAACCGAAGACACTTGAAAACCGTGTATCGAATTCAATGCCATTCTTGAAATGATGCACGAAATACAAATGTCGAGGTGCACAATAAATTTATACATCGAAAGAACTGTAAATCCAAATGTAGCAGAGAATTTTGAAACAAATTTCTTTCAAACAAAGGAACTGTGCTCACATACAGCCCATTTTCAGGTACATGTATACCAACAGCAAAACCGACTCCCACCCAACAAAAGGAATTCAAATCTCGCAACTCGGCGCGCAACTAAACGTGTTGAATACTGACAATCACCACACTCAAATATATAAAAAACACATCCAGTCCCCTGAACTCACAGTGCTTTTAACTTCTGAAGAATCCTCTTCGTCGCTGGAAAAATCAGCTCTTAATTCTGACTTATTCTTAGAAGTAATGTGTTTTAAGTAGAGCTGCACATAAACCTCTTTCTTCTGCTCCCTCTGTGGTAAAGGCACGTTATGAGCAATTAATTCACTCTTCAGTTTGCTTTTAGTTAAATATGACGGATCTTGGTACACCCCAATATCTGACATATTCAGCAAAAGGGTCAAATCACTATTTTATTTATAAATTAAGGTTAAACACTAACCAAAGAAACAGCGTACAATACCCAACTGCACACACGCATGTACGAATTGCAAACTGTACATACAAACAAGTTCAAGGCGGATTGGACGCGATTGAAAAAGAATACCCATTGGACAAACCGCAAATGACTCTTTCAGGGACTCTAAAGCTATTCACATAGTAAAAATTCCGATGGCAAGACACAAGCTTACACATTCTCTTAAGATGCTTACAAGTACAGAAGAAAATGATCAGAATTAGTGCAACAAGTGCTTTAGCTAATTCGTGAATTTTGAACATTGCAGGCAGGTTGGCACAAATTGCTCATTTCTAATTGCCTCAGAACATTGTGGAACCATGAAGGATTTTGACCAACTGAAGTGAAAAAGTAAGCTACAATCCCAAATCAGGATGTTTTTCTATGCGTTTGCTTGCCTTGTACTGGTAGAGATTGCAGGCTCAGGTAATGCTGTCAAAAGAGATTTGGCAAGTTGCTGTAAAGCACCTTGTATTTGGGATTCACTGCTGTCCTGGAACACTGATGATGGAAAGGAATGTTTTAATGTGATTGATAGAATGCTGATCAAACAGAATTGCTTTGTCCTGAAATATGAAAAAAGAACTCAAGTGTTGTTGGACTAGCACTCATCTGAACAGATAGACAGTATTCCATCACTTTGACTTGTTCCTTGGAGAAAGGGAGTCAGATGTTACTTACCACAAACTTACTAATCAGACCACCAACATTATATTTAGATCAAAGCACCGATCCTTGTAGAACACCACTGGTCACAGACTTCCAGTCAAAAAAAAACCCTCCACTAGTACCCTCTGTCTTCAATGGCCAAGCCAATTTGAATTGAATTGAATTTAATGTCACGTGTACTGTGGCATAGTGAAAGCTTTTGTCTTGCGAGCAATGCAGGCAGATCACAGAGTTAAATAGCATATATAAGTAAATAATAGGTAAACAGCAGCAAAATACAAAAATACAGGTACAGGCAAATGTTAAGAGTTTGTGAATCCATTCAGTATTCTAACAACAGGAGGGTCGAAACTGTTTCGAAACCAGCTGGTGAGTGTTCAGGCTTCTCTACCTTCTCCCTGATCGTAGAGGTCGTAGAAAAATATTACCTGGGTGGGATGGATCTTTGAGAATGCTGGCAGCCTTTTCTCGACAGCAGGTCTGTAGATGGATTCTATAGATGGGAGGTTGGCCTTTGTGATTGTCTGGGCCAAGTTCACCACTCCCTGTGACCATCTTGGATGTACAGTTCCCATACCAGGTAGTGATACATCCAGACAGAATGGTCTTGATAGCGCACCTATAAAAGTTGGCAAAGGTATTCGCTGTCATGCCAAATTTCCTCAGTCTCGAGGGGATAATAGTGTTGAAGGCTGAACTGTAGTTAATGAGCCAATTTTATGAACTACTTGCTAACTCACGATGATTCAATGCAACTTGGTCTTCTGGACCAGCCTACCACAAGGGACCTTGTGAAATGCTTTACCAGAAGTCCATGTAGACAACGTTCAACATCTTACCCAATCTCTCGTCTTCATAATTTCCTCAAGGATGTATTCAAATTTAACAGACAAGACCTCCCTTGCATAATGCCATGCTAGGCAATCCCTAATAACTCCATTCTTCGCCAAATGCAAGTAAATCCTGACCCTAAAAATCTTTTTCAATAAATTTTCCTTTAACTGAAAGCTGACCATCCTGTATTTTCCTGGATTATCCCAGTTGCCCTTTTGAACATAGGAACAACATTGGCTATTCACTATTCTTCTGGGACATTGCTGGCAGCTTGTCATCCAACAGTTCCCAACTCTTGCCATCCTCATCTTTCATCCTCACAGGAACATGCTCGTCCTGAACTCTGACAACTGGCTTTAAAAGACTCCTACATATAATATAAAACTCAAACATTTGCCCCCACCCCAATTTTTCTGGAGCATAGCTTTTTTATTTTAGTAAGAGCTGTAATTAAGTCAGGAATTGAGTGGCCCTGGTAGAACTCAAATGGAGTTTAGTGAGCAGGTTATTGCAAACAAAGTGCAGCTTGATAAGACTGTTGATAACCACTTTCATTAGGACTGTTGATCATGAATAGACTGATATGTTGGTATAGTTGGTTCTCCTACAATGCTGGCATTCCATTCCAGCAAAACCTCGCTTAATAGAAAATTGCTTTCGTGAAATAATGGGGCCTATGGGAAAAGTGGGGTAGAGACAAAACAGAAAAAAAAATCACTCACACGATTGCTCAAAAATCAACCAAAAGCCTAACATAGCCTGAATGGATATTTAAATCATATTTCTGAATGAAATAAAAGTAAATTTAACACATTACATTGAAAAGGTACTGTTAATGCAGGGACAGATGGTCATCATCACCACCTTCCAGGTGCAGTTGTGGTTGCAGAAATGAATGGCAGTGTTTGATTGTCTTCTGACTTTCTTGGGGGTTGGCTTAGATTGTGTGATATGCAGGTACAAGAACAAATTAGAATGGCAAATGGTATGTATAAGAGTAATGCAGTCTTGCAGGAAATATACAGGGCTTATACAAGAACCTTCTCTCAGAGGGAGAGCAATAAACATTCATTAGTTTAATTTTTGAGATGAAGTTGCTCAATGTATAGTACTGTACCTCTCACATGCTCTGACAGCACCTGACATTGAAACGTGCAGAATAACATGGAGACTTCAGTGTTCACATTTGCACATTTGCAGAACAAAGCGTGCAAAATGATTGCTGCTGGAATCGCGCTACTGCAAATAGAGGTAAGCGTTCTTGAAAATACCATTCCCTAAGACTTCAGCGATGTTATAGCCAAATCGCACTGCCGAAACAAACTTTATACAAGAACTACCTGTTACTGACTGAGTTGGATCTGTCCTGCATTTTTGAGTACAGGAATCACTTGGACAATTTTCTGCATTGTGGGGTAGATGTCAGTTTTGTAGCTGTATTGGAACAGCTTGGCTAGGGTTGCAGCAAGTTTTGGAGCACAAGTCTTCAGTACTAATTGGCAGAATATGATCAGGTCCATAGCCTTTGCAGTATTCTTTAAAAATAGCATAAGGTTCATGACCAAGGACATTATGGTGAACCTGCATAAGGCACTAGTTGGAGGTCATCTGCACATAAAGGTCTAGAGTTCTGGCGTGTGGGTGGTGCAACATTTCAGGATGCATATGAACACAATGGAGAAGGTAAAGAAGAGGTCTACAAAAATGACTTTTCTCACCTCTGGAACCAGTTATGAAATAGACTGGAGAAATTGACTGGTTTCCTCAGCCAGAAGACTATAAAGGAGATTTGATTGACATTTTCAAAATTGAGGGGTCTAACAGAATACATAGGCGCAAGATATCCTGCTTTCAAATAATCAGAATCAAGAGGGCACAAATTTAAAATGATTTACAAAAGTAGTAAATGTGATGGAGAAAAAACGCTTTCACAGAGAGTTGTTTGGTTCCAGAACGCACTGCCTGGAAGCATAGCAGAGACAGTTTCAATTGAGGTATTACTACGTAAAGCTTGAAAATATCTACTTATGTGTTCAAACACATGCAAACAAAAAAAAAGACAAGAGAAAATTTAAGTAGCTTCTGCCTTAAGTTCTGAAGAGGAGGGAAGTAGAGAAATGAGCAAGCATTATTTACATCTTCAATAAAATATATCTTTGATAAGGCTACCGTTTTCTTTTGTAGCACCTCACAATGAGAAATTCCTCCTTGCAAATATACCTTGGATTTTCCTGATCAATATGACACAGTTTGTTGCAATTAAACCAATTGGACAAACTAGATATGAAGATTTCTTTTACTTAAGTTGATTAAGTTTCTTTTTAAAAATAATAGCATCATACTGTAGTCTTAGAGTTTATTTTAAAATTAAAAGATTAACAATTCTACTGTCTTAATATTCAGTCATGTTTAAAATCGAGATTTGGGAATGAGAATTCAACTGAGGCAAATGGCTTTTCAAATAGCAGATTCTGCAACTTAATAAAAGAACTGCTGTACTCAAAACAAACACCATCTCTCAACAGATGTTTATTGTCCTTCTCTGCTCAATTCTAACAGAACAAACCTCTGCACATAAAGACCAAAAGATTTTGAAGCGAAACTGGGCCATTTAGCTCTGCTGCGCCATTTGCTGATGGCTGATATATTTTTCAACCTTATTCTCCTGCTTTCTTTTGATCCCCTTACTAAATCAAGGATCACTATCTTAAATACACTCAATGACTTTGGCAATGAGGTCCAAAGATTCAACTCCCTCTAGATGAAGAAACCGCCATCTCATCTCAGTTCTAAAGGATCATCCCTTCACTCTCTAATCCTAGCCTCTCCTAAGAGTAAATATCATGGCCAGTTAAGGTATTTCTTCTTCATTATTCTAAACATGATCTCTTGAAAAGCTTATTAAATAAATAAGATAGCTAAGATGACTGCTAAGAGGTTAACAGAACAAACCTCTGCACATTAACTTCACAGACAGATTATCTCCAAAGTCCAGAATCCTAACTGAATCTTCATTGTAGGGACACATCCTTGAATGGACGTTCCTTGATGGCACCCCTTGTAGAATTCACATCTGTCATTGGAGTAAATTTACTGCAAAGATTGGGGTAAATCTCCACGTTTTCAAGTTTCATCTTAGCAAAAAACTGATGAGATTAGTTATCCACAAGTATGAAAGGCCACAACTTATTTCCTACTGTGTAATGATTTCTTGAACTTGCAGACCAATATGGTTAGGAAATATCAGTATTGGTCATTGTGTGGCTGAAACCAGCTACATATCAGATGTTCTGATTTAAAGATCCAGTAATGAGCTGGGTAGCTTGCAAAAGATCATCACAGCCACAATGCCTGTAGAAAAGACAGTGTCCTTGATGTCTTTTAAGGTGGTGGAGGCTGTATTTAATAACATCTCAGTCTGATTTCCCAAATCTACTTATAAATAAACCGCATCTCCTAATTTAAAAAAAAAGTAGGCAACTTCATGATATACTGAACATTTATCTCTGAGAAAATCCTGCAATAATGCTGATATTTAAACTACAATAAAAGTGTGAAAGACTTCCTCTGACACCAGACTTTCAAAGATTGTTTTCCGACAAACAAGTTATTATATGTGAACTATTCTTTTGTTTATAACTTATAAAGTCCTTTATTTTCATGTGGGAGTCAGTTAGCTGGTTTGTGATGCAGAGTTATACCAATGGTTTCAATTTCTGCACCAACTAAGGTCACTATGAAGGACTCACCTTCTCAACCTCTCTCTCCCCTTGCCCGAGATATGGTCACCCTCAGGTTAAATCACCCCAAGTTGGCTCTGTCTAATGAGAGATCAGTCCTATGGTTTGATCAGACTGTGGTGACTTTACCTTTTACCTTAATTTCTGAGCAGGCAATGATGTTCTCATCCATATGCTGTCCTTGGACAGGCTGGAGGTTTGGAATGCATTGTCAAATAAGTTTTATTGAATTGTTTCAGTACATCATTAATGGTAATGAACATTCTGAAGAAACGTCTAAAACTGCTTTCTCTCCACAGCTTTTGCCAGACCTGCTGAGCTTTCCCAAGATTTGTTGCCTGGGTTGAATGTAATGGTAGGAGAAGTGAGAGACGTGCTGAGTTGTTGCAGATTGGTAGAATAAAATTTTCCTGTAATTGAGGTTTACAAGCAACTAATGGATGCCAACTTGAGTTGCTTGATCGATTCTGAATACGTCTAATTTATCATGTCAGTTATAACACACACAATTGAATATATCCTCATGCTGATGATGGCAGCCTGCTACCACAAGAGAGTTTTGCAGTGGTCACTTCATTGTCAATACTTCTGCATCAGACAATGATCAGGAGGTAGATTTTTCTCTCAAGATGAACTTCTTATCATTTAGTGCAGAGCCAAATTGGCAGCTCTATCCTTTAAGACTTGGCTAGCTAGATCAGTAGTGATGACTGGAGAGATGAACGTTGAAGCCCACCACCTAGATTGCATTCTGAACTTTGGACATTAAACAACAAAAGACTATTAATTGTAGATAATCAATCATAGCAGATTATTACTTCAAAAAGGTGCTCTCTATACACAGATAAATACTATATTCCTAAATCTCTACACATTTAATTTACCTATAAATGAACCGCCAATACAGCCTGTTGCAATTGACTCCTTGATATCTTATTTGAATTAATAAAAAAGATCTATGTAAATTCTAGTGTATTGCTTTAGTTGAAAATGCAGTAGGCAATAGGGTAATGGCAGATAGTGGAATTTGAATTCAAAAATAATCTGGAAATAAGATTCTAATGATGATCTTAATATTGTCAAATGTTAAGAAAATCCCAGTTGCTTCACTAGTGCCTTTGGGGAAGGAAATCTACCATCCTCACCTGGTCTAGCGTACATGTGACTCCAGGCCCACAGCAATATACTATCTACCTATCACCTTCCCAGCCACCTTCCACCAGCCCCTACTTCACCCTCCAACCACGTCCCCCTCTCCCCCGATATTCCTGATGAAGGGATTATGCCTGAAACATAGATTCTCCTGCTCTTTGGATGCTGCCTGACTTGCTGTGTTTTCCACGTGCCATATTTTTCAACTCTGTTCGTCAGCATCTGCAGTTTTCACTTTCTCCTTGACTCTTAACTGTCCTCTGGGCTGTTAGGTATGAGCAATAAATGCCGCCCAACCAGTGACACCCACATTCTTTGGATTTGGATCTCAAAAATTGTGAATTTTGGATAAGGGACAAAAGTGAACAACGCTTAAATGAGGAGAATCATATGGATAATGGATACTTTGCTTAAATCACAAAAGGAAAATTAAAACTAAGAAGCCCAAAACAATCCTAGTTCAGCAGGAAATACGTAGATAAATAAGCAACAATTTATGACTCAATCAAAAAGTCTCAGATAGATGTAATCCTCTGTATTTGGGTATAGTTTTCCTCTAACATGTTAAATTTATGACTACATAAGCAACAGAAGAAACATTCATAGACTGAATTTGAACCCTTAGAGGTGAAAGACCAGTGGTTATCTCATTGCTTCAACCAATACACATTTCTGACAGAAGGACTGTACAGGTTTACCAGACAAAAGAGGATATGCTGATTGACTGTGGCCATGTGCAATATTAAACCCCTGTATACACAATTTAAAGAGGTGAGATATAGTGCACATGCTTCTGGGTAAGAGAGTTGTGGATTAAAGACCTACTCCAGAGACTGGCATACAAAAATATAGGCTGGCACTTCATACTGAAGCAGTGCAGGATTAAAGAAAGCACCATCTTGCAGCCAAGACTTTTTGTGACATGTCCACAAATTAGTTTCATCTCTAATCTTCCAGATCTTCTGCACTGTCTGATCTCTTCAGTCTATATCGGGTTTTACAACCTTTCAAAGCTTACTATTATCTTCCTCATAACTATCATTAGTACAAAAATGCATTATATCACTTTATTTTAAAGTAATGACTGTATGTTTATAGTTGTACCTTAGTTTTTCACCTGGATATAAATTGACATGAAACCTCAGTGATACAGACTGTCAGTACACAAATTCTCTTTTTTTTTAAAAAGGACTTGGTCGATTCTCCAGATGACCTCTTAGGCTACAGAACAATCCTATGTTCCAAGGATTGATAAGGAACAGATCCTAAAAAGGATAACTTGCAGAGTTAAAGTTAATGCTTTTTCCTCAAGATGGCAGCAGAGTTTTTATTTTGGGGGTGGGGAGAAGGAGGGTGCTGAGCCTGGGGCCTGTTCACTCTTGTTGGCTTTTTTTCTTTCTTTCCTCCCCACCTCTTTTTACTTTCTTCCCCCCCTCTCTTCTTTCTTAGTTTTCTCTTTAAGCCTGGAAAGTTGAGGATGAAGTAGGCAACAGTGACAACAAGATGAGCCAGACACAGCTCCCCCCCTAGCCCATGGTTTCCTGTCAATAAAGGAACAGGTCCCAGACCAAATCCCAGGCCCAGCAGTGCTGGCTGGGCTGAGGCTTCAGGTTTGCACCTAGGCCTGGGTGCCTGAAGGAGGAGAAAGGCAGTCTCAGCCTGGCGTGGTGGTTTCCCTGTGTGGAGATCTCATCCCTGTGGAGGTCTTCTTCATCTTCAGCATCCAGGTATTCTAGTGTTCTGGCAGATGATCTCATCCATGAATGGCAGTCTTCTTTCAGATGTGGGAGTTTAACGAGAGTTTATGGGTTACTGCGGATTATATCTGCCATAAATGCTGTTGGATATGAACCTTATCATTTTGAGTGGATCGGTTGGAGAGACAGGTAGAAGCGATGAGGAATTTGCAACATCAACAGTATGTGATGGATGGCAGTTATAGGAAGGGGGAAAGTCTCAGATACAGTCACATAGATGGATTAACTCCAGAAAGGATAAGGCAGCTAGTGCAGGAGTCTTTTGTGGATATACCCATTTCAAACAGGAAAATGTAGGGGTGATGGATTCTCAGGGGAACGTAGCACGAACAGCCAAGTTTCTGGAATTGAGACTGGCTCTAATGCAACGAGGGGTACATCAGCTTCCAAGAGATCAATTGTGTTAGGGGATTCTGTAGTCCGAGGTACAGACAGACGTGTCTGTGGCCAGCAGCGAAAAAGCCGAATGGTGTGTTGTTTCCCTGGTGTCAGGATCAAGGATGTCTCAGAGAGGGTGCAGAATGTTCTCACGGGGGAGAGGGGCCAGCAGGAGGCCCTTGTCCACATTGGAAGGGAAAAGGTTGAGATTCTGAAGGGAGATTACAGAGAGTTAGGCAGAAATTTAAAAAGGAGGTCCTCAAGGGTAGTAATATCTGGATTACTCCCAGTGCTACGAGCTAGTGAGGGCAGGAATAGGAGGACAGAGCAGATGAATGCATGGCTGAGGAACTGGTGTATGGGAGAAGGATTCACATTTTTGGATTATTGGAATCTCTTTTGGGGTAGAAGTGACCTGTACAAGAAGGACGGATTGCACCAGAATTGGAAGGGGACTAATATACTGGCAGGGAAATTTGCTAGAACTGCTTGGGAGGATTTAAAATTGTAAGGTTGGGGAGGGGGGACCCAGGGAGATAGTGAGGAAAGAGATCGATCTGAGACAGGTACAGATGAGAACAGAAGTGAGTCAAACAGTCAGGGCAGGCACGGACAAGGTAGGACTAATAAATTAAACTGCATTCATTTCAATGCAAGGGGCCTAATAGGAAAGGTAGATGAACTCAGGGCATGGTTTGGAACATGGGATTGGGATATCATAGCAATTACGGAAACATGGCTCAGGGATGGGCAGGACTGGCAGCTTAATGTTCCAGGATACAAATGCTACGGGAAGGATAGGAAAGGGAGGCAAGAGAGGAGGGGGAGTGGCATTTTTGATAAGGGATAGCATTACAGCTGTGCTGAGGGATGATATTCCTGGAAATACATCCAGGGAAGTTATTTGGGTGGAACTGAGAAATAAGAAAGGGATGATCACCTGACTGGGATTGTATTTATAGACACCCCAATAGTCAGAGGGAAAGTGAGAAACAAACTTGTAAGGAGATCTCAGCTATCTGTAAGAATAAAAGGATAGTTATGGTAGGGGATTTTAACTTTCCAAACATCGACTAGGACTGCCATAGTGTTAAGGGTTTAGATGGGGAGGAATTTCTTAAGTGTGTACTAGACAATTTTCTGATTCAATATGCGGATGTACCTACTAGAGAAGGTGCAAAACTTGAATTGCAAACCTTCCCCTGCCACTGCAGGATCACGCCCCCTACAACCCACCCTCCCATCCTGGCACCTTCCCCTGCCACCGCAGGAATTGCAAAACCTGCGCCCACACCTCCTCCCTCACCTCCATCCAAGGCCCTAAAGGAGCCTTCCACATCCAAAGTTTAACCTACACATCCACCAATATCATTTATTGAATCCGTTGCTCCTGATGCAGTCTCCTCTACATTGGGGAGACTGGAGGCCTCCTAGCAGAGCACTTTAGGGAACATCTCCGGGACACCCACATCAATCAACCACACCGCCTGTGACCCAACATTTCAACTCCCCCTCCCACTCTGCTGAGGACATGGAGGTCCTGGGCCTCCTTCACCACCACTCCCTCACCACCAGACGCCTGGAGGAAGAACGCCTCATCTTCCACCTCGGAACACTTCAACCCCAGGGCATCAATGTGGACTTCAATAGTTTCCTCATTTCCCCTTCCCCCACCTCACCCTAGATCCAAACTTCCAGCTCAGTACTGTCCACATTACTTGCCCTACCTGCCTTTTCCACCTATCCACTCCACCCTCCCCCTTGACCTATCACCTTCATCCCCTCCCCCACTCACCTATTGTACTCTATGCTACTTTCTCCCCACCCCTACCCTCCTCTAGCTTATCTCTCCACCCTTCAGGCTCTCTGCCTGTATTCCTGAAGGGCTTTTGCCTGAAACGTCGATTTTACTGCTCCTCGGATGCCGCCTGAACTGCTGTGCTCTTCCAGCACCCCTAATCCAGAACCTGGTTTCCAGCATCTGCAGTCATTGTTTTTACCAAGGTGCAAAACTTGACCTACTCTTGGGAAATAAGGCAGGGCAGGTGACTGAGGTGTCAGTGGGGAGCACTTTGGGGGCAGCGACTATAACTGTACTCATTTTAAAATAGTGATGGAAAAGGATAGACCAGATCTAAAAGTTGAAGTTCTAAATTGGAGAAAGGCCAATTTTGATGGTATTAGGCAAGAACTTTTGAAAGCTGATTGGAGGCAGATTTTTGCAGGTAAAGGGATGGCTGGAAAATGAGAAACCTTCAGAAATGAGATAACAAGAATCCAGAGAAAGTATCTTCCTGTCAGGATGAAAGGGAAGGCTGGTAGGTATAGGGAATGCTGGATGACTAAAGAAATTGAGGGTTTGGTTAAGAAAAAGAAGGAAGCATATGTCAGGTATAGACAGGGTAGATAGAGTTAATCCTCAGAAGAGTATAAAGAAAGTAGGAGTATACTTAAGAGGGAAATCAGAAGGGCAAAACGAGGACAGGAGAAAGCTTTGGCAAATAGAATTAAAGAGAAGCCAAAGGGTTTTTACAAATATATTAAGGACAAAAGGGTAACTAGGGAGAGAATAGGGCCCCTCAAAGATCAGCAAGGCGGCCTTTGTGTGGAGCCACAGAAAATGGGGGAGATACTAAATGAGTATTTTGCATCAGTATTTACTGTGGAAAAGGACATGGAAGATGGTGACATCTTGCAAAATGTCCATATTATATAGGAGGAAGTGCTGGATGTCTTGAAATGGGTAAAGGTGGATAAATCCCCAGGACCTGATCAGATGTACCCGAGAACTAGGTGGGAAGCTAGAGAAGTGATTGCTGGGCCTCTTGCTGGGATATCTGTATCATCAATAGTCACAGGTGAGGTGCCAGAAGACTGGAGGTTGGCAAAGGTGGTGCCACTGTTTAAGAAGGGCAGTAAGGAAAAGCTAGAGAACTATAGACCAGTGAGCCTGACGTCAGTGGTGGGCAAGTTGTTGGAGGGAATCCTGAGGGACAGGATGTACATGTATTTGGAAAAGCAAGGACTGATTCAGGATAGTCAACATGGCTTTGTGTGTGGGAAATCATGTCTCACAAACTTGACTGAGTTCTTTGAAGAAGTAACAAAGAAGATTGAGAAGGACAGAGCAGTAGATGTGATCTATATGGATTTCAGTAAGGCGTTCAACAAGGTTCCCCATGGGAGACTGATTAGCAAGGTTAGATCTCATGAAATACTGGAGAGCTAGCCATTTGGATACAGAACTTGCTCAAAGGTAGAAGACAGAGGGTGGTGGTGGAGGGTTGTTTGTCAGACTGGAAGCCTGTGACCAGTGGAGTGCGACAAGGATCGGTGCTGGGCCCTCTACTTTTTGTCATTTACATAAATGATTTGGATGCGAACATAAGAGGTACAGTTAGTAAGTTTGCAGATGACACCAAAATTGGAGGGGTAGTGGACAGCGAAGAGGGTTATCTCAGATTACAACAGGATCTGGACCAGATGGGCCAATGGGCTGAGAAGTGGCAGATGGAGTTTAATTCAGATAAATGCAAGGTGCTGCAGTTTGGGAAAGCAAATCTTAACAGAACTTATATACTTAATGGTAAGGTCCTAGGGAGTGTTGCAGAACAAAGAGACCTTGGAGTGCAGGCTCATAGCTCCTTGAAAGTGGAGTCGCAGGTAGATAGGATAGTGAAGAAGGTGTTTAGTATGCTTTCCTTTATTAGTCAGAGTATTGAGTACAGGAGTTGGGAGGTCATGTTGAGGCTGTACAGCACATTGGTTAGGCCACTGTTGGAATATTGCATGCAATTCTGGTCTCCTTTCTATCGGAAGGATGTAGTGAAACTTGGAAGGGTTCAGAAAAGATTTACAAGGATGTTGGCAGGGTTGGAGGATCTGAGCTACAGGGAGAGGCTGAACAGGCTGGGGCTGTTTTCCCTGGAGTGTCGGAGGCTGAGGGGTGGCCTTATAGAGGTTAACAAAATTATGAGGGACATGGAGTGGGTAAACAGGCAAAGTCTTTTCCCTGGGGTCGGGGAGTCCAGAACTAGAGGGCATAGGTTTAAGGCGAGAGGGGAAAGATATAAAAGAGACCCAAGGGACAACGTTTTCACACAGAGGGTGGTATGTGTATGGAATGAGCTGCCAGAGGATGTGGCGGAGGCTGGTACAATTGCAACATTAAGAGGCATTTGGATGGGCCAGGTGCTGGCAGGTGGGACAAGATTGGGTTGGGATATCTGGTCGGCATAGACAGGTTGGACCAAAGGGTCTGTTTCCATGCTGTACATCCCTATGACTCTTATGAGGCTTCCAGACTAGAAGCCAGGAGCCTGGCATGGCAGTCTCATCCTGGCGTGTCTTAAGGATATTCCATTGTTCCGAAGTCAGCTTTCTCTGAGCCCAGGAGTCGTTAACTGAACTATGATGAACTTGGTGTTAAATTTTACATTTTTAAAAAAAAATTATTGTATGACTTCTGTCATTGATGTAAGTGTCATGATAGGACGACTTAAAACCTTTCACTGAATTTTCATGTAAAAGCTTACATAATAATACATTTCTGTTGTATTCTAGTTACAAGGATGAAAGAACACAGTCTGAACTTGATAATTTACATTTCTGTGGGAGGTGAACTATTGCTTGATTGTCTATTTTCCTAAATTGCAATCATACTGAGTTAATTATACTAATGTCTATTTTATTATCCAAAGTAGATTTTGATATAAGCTTGGTTTCTGTTGCTTCTGTGATTTATCTCACTACAACTAAATAGTTATTAATCTCATGCGAGTGCAAAAGTGATAGAGAATTAGTTAATTATAGGAGGGGAATGAGACCAAAGGGTTGAATGCCAAAAGGAGAGAATGCAAAGAAAACTAATAGTTGTCTCCTTTCCCCTCACACAGTAGTAGGTCAAGAATTTTTGGCTGGTTACAACTCAAGAAAGAACTAGTACAAGCAATAGGTTTGTACAAACTCATTGCTCAGAATGAATAATGGATTGAGTGAAGGTGCATGGGTCATGTGCCATACCCTTCCATTAATGTTTTACTTAGATTTAGTTCCTTCACTTCCATTTCAGACAATAGACAGCAAGATTCTGTCACAGCCACAATCCATTGCCTTCTTTCTGCTCCTACCCTGCTCTGCTCTTGGAGGTCTTCATCAACAACATACAGTGCCAGGGTTTTCTTTGATCATCCCAATCTTCCTTGGTGATATCTACTGCCAAATTGGCAGGGCATGCAGAAGAGGTGTCCTGCCACCATCGATCATTGCTTCACCACGATGTTCTGCAGGTCTCTCTGACCAGTCTTCTATAGCATTTCCTCATTGGGTATCATATGTAGAGGCTGCAGTACGGAAGTATTACACTGACGGTGATGAAAGATGCCAGCTTGAGAGAGAGCTTTGCTGTTCTCTTCCATATTTCACTCCCATAGATTGCTGTTGGTATTAGCAATGGCACGCAGAGTAGCTGCTTCAAGGCCTTTATGATGTTGTTGGATGCCCACATTGTGTGGAGCCATTGGGAGACCAATGCTCCTTTGTCAAATCTTGTTTTGATATCAATCTCGATCATCCTCCACAGGATCTATTCCTTCCTAGGTGGAGGAAGTGGGTGACATCCTCAAAGTTTTGTACCAATTGGAAGTGGCTTTATTGCTATCAATAATATGTACTTTGAAGTACAGTATAAATCCAAAGGCTGGTGGGTGGCCAGGTCTTGGAGCTACTATGATTTTTCAGCCAGCAAAGCAAGTGTGGTCTGCAGAACTAGAGTCCATGTGCTGGACACCAGAACACCAAAGACTGCATCTACAATCCTCTTCTTCACAATTAAATCAATAACAAAAAGGAAAAGAATGGAAAAGATTGATCATCATCATAAAAATACCACAAGACTACAATGAGGCCAATACTGGTCTCAACACAACTGCTGAAATTGTCGTATAAGGCTATGAAGATGTTAATAATATCATTCGGGGATGCCACACTGGTTGTAGTAGATTAACAGAATATTTTGATGATAGATTTTGAAGGAGGCTTTTGATAGCTTCTATGTAGGTGTTTACAAATGGCTTCCAAGTTCTGCCTGGTGATATATAAAGAATGACGTATGAAGATATATTCACTGAACCATCAGCCTGAAACTCTGCCTGTACTTCACAAAGGGTTCCATCTATTTCTGAAGTAAGTCTGTTAAGGTGCACTTTGGTGAAGACTTTGGTGAATTACAAATAGCAGTGTTACAACTCTGCAGTAGTTGTAATCAATGTTTCCCTTCTTTAGTAGCTTGACAATTGTTCCTCACCTCCAGTTTTCTGGGGTATTTTCAGCAGTCCAGTCCTTGTGGAAAAGGTGTGTGAGGTACATCTTAACTATGTTCTTGCCATGTTTCAACAGATCTGCTGTTAACTCATCAATCCCAGAACATCACCTGCTCTTCACACTCTTGCTGGTTCTTTTGAAGTCTGACATTGTCATTTCTTGCAGGCTAGGAGAAAGTGAGGACTTGCAGATGCTGGAGATCAGAGCTGAAAAATGTGTTGCTGGAAAAGCGCAGCAGGTCAGGCACACCTAAGGAGCAGGAGAATCGACGTTTCAGGCATAAGGGCAAATGAAGAAGGGCTTATGCCCGAAACGTCGATTCTCCTGCTCCTTGGATGCTGCCTGACCTGCTGCGCTTTTCCAGCAACACATTTTTCATTTCTTACAGGCTGGCATTCAGCTTCTAAACATCAATTCTGTCAAACTTAAACATAGAGGGAGGTTGGATAGATCAAAAATCTCCCAAAAGCATTTTATCAACCTCATCTCCAGCTCCTTGTCAGTCAAGCAGCATCCTGTTGTCCTTCCGTAAATCAGCTCCTGTACAGCATCTTGGAGTCAAAGCCGAGCCCAAGCCAAGTTGGGAAGGAGGAGCATTGGGCATGTGGCAAGAACCCCACCCTTTAAAAAGCCATCATCACTACAGAAAGAGCAAGAAGTAGCAGAGTTCAATCCCTAATGTCTGCCACTTTAAGTTCAAATAATTCCAAAACACTTGAGTAACAAATGACAAAGACATTTTCACCCCTTGTGCAATATGACAATGATACAGATGAAAGTATTGAGAAAAATCAATTTTAAAACAATTCAGATTCTCTCCTTCCTGAATAATCTGTAACTGAACAAATGCTGTGTATTTAGTACCATTCAATGACGTTAAACTAGACTGTCAGTGTAGGATAAACATAGAAGAATGAGGTTTCAGATCATAAACTGTAATAAGCATCCTCACTTGAAGAATTAGACATCAAACTAAGCAATGCTTTTAAAACCACATTGAGTGTCATTTACATGTTAAGAGTCTGTGTGACATGTTTTGAAGATATAAATTTATTTGTATTCTATCCTGAATGCACTTTTACCACACCCAAAATGGTCTTCACACCCGAATCTTCCACCAAGCTCTCAAAATGCTATAGTCTGAACAGAAATTTACGACTAGTATTTAGAAATCGCGTAATTTCATTAAAACGCTAACCTGATAAAGAACGAAATACTTTTCTTTACTCCCAAACGTTTGCTGAGTTTTAAATACTTTTTCCTGGCTACTGCATCCGCCATTTAAAACCGTCATTCGCGGACAACCGGCAATACCATTCCGCACAGAGGGGAGATTCGATAAACACACACAATTAGAAATGCAACGCTACAGCGGAAGATTTAGTTTTTTTTAAAAATTGATCGTTTTTTAAATTGAAATTAACAGTTTTAAATGATTCTTTTGAAGAGACTTTTCAAAACGGTTCAACCTTTGTGAGGTATTATAACATCACCTCCCCTCTATCACACAAGTTGCATTGCCCGGTTTCGGCGCCATTTTCATTAACGGTTTTTCGCTTTGAATGTTTTTGGAGGGATTTTGTTTAATTGATGGTTCTTTAGGGGGTTTTATTTCGTGGAGTTTAAATCCAAATTGTTCAAAATTACGAACTGGTTAAACGAATTCCTTGCTGCATGTTATAATTCCTTTTATTCACTGATGAGTCGTGGGTGTCTGGGTCAGTATTTATTGTCCACCGGTATTGCCCTTGAGAAGGTGGTGGTGAGCTGCTTTCTTGAACGGTTGCAGTCCATGTGATAATTGATAAACCAACAATGTTGGGGGAGTACTATTAGGCGTTTGACCCAGTGATAGTGAAGGAACAATGGTATATTTCCAAGTCAGGGTAGTGAGTGCCTTGGAGGGGATGGTGTTTCCATGTATCTGCTGCCCTTTACCTTCGAGGTGGAAGTGGTGGTGTTTGGAAGATGCTGTCTAAATGAGCGTTGGTAAATTTCTGGAGTATATCTTGGAGATGCTATGTTTGTGGGTATTG
Organism: Chiloscyllium punctatum; assembly: GCF_047496795.1. Lineage (NCBI taxonomy): Eukaryota > Metazoa > Chordata > Chondrichthyes > Orectolobiformes > Hemiscylliidae > Chiloscyllium > Chiloscyllium punctatum. Next base: position 58,033,619 of record NC_092783.1, read on the forward strand.
TGCTGATCAAGCAGGCTGCTTTGTCTTGGATGGTGTCATAGAAATGTACAGCATGGAACCGTCCCTTCAGTCCAACCCATCCATGCCAACCAGATATCCCAACCCAATCAAGTCCCACCTGCCAGCACCTGGCCCCTATCCCTCCAAACCTTTCCTATTCATATACACATCCAAATGCCTCTTAAATGTTACAATTGAACTAGCCTCGACCACTTCCTCTGGCAGCTCATTCCATACACGTACCACCCTCTGTGTGAAAAAGTTGCCCCGTAGATCTCTTTTATATCTTTCCCCTCTCACCCTAAGTCTATACCCTCTAGTTCTAGACTCACTGACCCCAGGGAAAAGACTTTGCCTATTTACCCTATCCATGCCTCTCATAATTTTGTAAACCTCTATAAGGTCACCCCTCAGCCACCGATGCTCCAGGGAAAACAGCCCCAGCCGGTTCAGCCCCTCCCTATAGCTCAAATCCTCCAACCCTGGCAACATCCTTATCAATCTTTACTGAACCCTTTCAAGTCTCACAACATCTTTCCGATAGGAAGACCAGAATTGTACGCAATATTCTAACAGTGGCCTAACCAATGTCCTGTACAGCTGCAACATGACCAAGCAACTCCTGTACTCAATACTCTGACCAACAAAGGAAAGCATACTGTTAGAAATGTAAGATTCCAAAATGTATAGTTAGGAGCAGGCTTTAAAGAAAAGCAAGCATAAATTGATAAATTGTATTTGAGATTACAGGGAGCAAGAAATATTGCAATATTTCTTTAAAAATCCAGGTCTAAACAAAACATTGGGAGATGAGGAATGGCCATGAGGTTGCCCTAAAGCTGTTCTGTTGGTTAAATCGACTCAGCAATTGATCTGGCAACGTAACATGAGAAGCAGAAACAGAAGGCAAAATTAATGATAAGCCACGATTGATGAGGTAATAAAGAAAAGGACAAAACTAAAAGGATAAGGAAACTGGAATGGTGGCAGGCAGCATGTTGAAAATAAAGGGAGGAGAAGGGATCTGGGAAGAGATGTTAAGGGGTCTGGTAGACAGGAACAAGGATCAAAGTGGAGATCCCCACAGGCGGGATGTTATTACTGTGGAAAGACAGGTCACTTTAAGAGAGAGTGTCCAGATCCGAAAAAGGAAGTAAAGGCAGTGCCGTTTATGAACCTTGATGCAAAATAGCTGTGTCAGGAGTTCCTGCCCCCGGGGACCCACCAGGAACCCTTGATAAATTTAAAGGTGGGACCTTACAAAGAGGACGTAGTTTTCCTAGTTGATACGGGGGCAGCAAGGTCATCCTTAAATTTTAAGCCCAAGGGAATGGGAATGAAAAAAAAAAATTATTTGGATTATGGCAATGGTTTTGTGATGAGAGGCACGAAGAATCAGTTTTGCGTTCATGACGAGATATTGCCACCAAATTGGGGATTGAATTAACTGCAAAAGGTGCTATGGAATCTGTTGAGGTTCTTAAAAATGAATGTGCTCGAGCAAAACAATTACAGAAACAGAATGAGAAGTCACAAGTGACTGGTAAACAAACAGAACTGCGCAATTACAGTTTTTAAAATGTTTTAATCACTTGTTTTTCCATCCTGAATTATCTAATATATAATTAATAATTAATATTTATAATAATTCAATTATGTTAGCCTGAATCAATATTAATTGGCAGGATTCCTTCATGACCTGTGACCTGTCATATTGATTCATGGTTAATTTAAAACATGACTGCATTAATTCATTGTTAATTAAAGAATGGAAAGCTACATTACTGGCCAGAGTGTGTGCAGGCAGTGGTAGCAATAGCCTTATTGGTGGAGGAGAGTCTGAAATTTACTTTTAGGGGAGCCTTAGTAGTCAGCACCCCACATCAGGTACGGTCAGGAGAAGAAAGGGGCATGATTAGAAGAGCTGCTCTGAGGGAATGGAAAAGAGACATCCGGTGGGTGAGGGAGTGATACCAGCCAAAAACAAATTCCCCAATGTGGACCCACGTTGGAAGGGTATGGATGAACACGGTCGAGAAAAAATGAGGGACTTTCGAGAAATGGTCATTTTGGGTATTAAAGAGGTGGCACCTAGATCTCAGAATTTTGTGAAAGCCTTTGAAGTGAGACAGGCAGTTTCATTGATGACTTTTGATGAAGAATAGGGGAGTCAGGGGTTCCTTCTTCCTGAGACCCACCGGGAACCCTTGATAAATCTAAAGGTGGGATCTGAAGGAGAGAAAACAGTGTTTTTAGTGGATACGGGAGCAGCACGATCATCCCTAAGCTTTAGACCTAACGGTGTTAAATTAACTAACAAAGGTCTCAAGGTTTCTGGAGTAAAAGGCGCAAAGAATTCTTAAGTAGAATGCAGGACAATGGCTCACAGACTTTAGGATCTTGAAATATGAGACAATCTTAATAGAACAGGATGACCTTGTGTTAGTCACAGACAGTTGCTTGAATCCAGCTGCGTTTTTGTGGCGGAGATGGTGGGTGGCCCCTGGAAATCCAGAACATGACTGCCTTGATAGTACTGAATATCAGACTAAAGTGCGAATGAACTTAAGAGACGTACCGTTGCATGCGAGAGCTTGGTTGTTTATCGACGGGTCCTCCCGGATGATTGAGGGTAAAAAGCACAATGAATATACTGTAGTAGACAGGATAGAGGGAAGCATCATCGAGGCTGAAAGACTGCCTAACGGCTGGTCAGAGTTAAGTGATAAGTTTTTAAAGAACTATATTGTGGCGCTCGGCTATTCTTTGTCTATTCTTAGGAATAAAGGCCTGTTGGTACAGACACCGCCACTCGAGTTTGCAGTACATCGAATACAACCGGGTGATTGGGTCCTGATCAAGACCTGGAAAGATACCAAACTGCACCCGAGCTGGGAGGGACCATTCCTAACCCTCCTAGCTAGTGAAACAGCTATTCGGACTGCTGAGAAAGGGTGGAGTCATCACACTTGCGTTAAAGGTCCTGTGAACGCCCCATTGGCAGAGTGGCACGCTCATCCTACAGACAACCCTCTGAAAGTTAAGCTGAGAAAGAAAGAATGAACTGAGACAAAAGACTCTTTTAACGTTTGCTGATATATATATTGTTATCGATTGTAAGGGCTGTGTGGACTCATCTCTCCCTGGTGCCTAAAAAATTAAGACAGATAGGCAGGACGGTAGACAGGGGTTAGAGATGCTGGATTAATGGTGCTGGAAGAGCACAGCAGTTCAGGCAGCATCCCAGGAGCTTTGAAATCGACGTTTCGGGCAAAAGCCCTTCATCAGCCCTTCATCGGGCTTTTGCCCGAAACGTCGATTTCGAAGCTCCTTGGATTTTGCCTGAACTGCTGTGCTCTTCCAGCACCACTAATCCAGAATCTGGTTTCCAGCATCTGCAGTCATTGTTTTTACTTCAGAGTTAGAGATGGGCGGGTACTAGTATAGTATTGTAACGTTAATAGTACTAACTATTCAAGGAGACAGGAAAAATCACTTTACTACACTACGCCAAAATTATGCTGAACAAGAAGGACTTACCAACTGTTGAGTCTGTGCAGAGGTCCCACACCATGGCGAACCTGGGATCCCCACCTCCGTAATACTGCTCACCAAAAAGGAAGTGTACGATGTACCACAATTTGACTCAGGCTCAAATGATACAAAGTGGAAATCTGACAGGGGTAAATATAACTTTGTGGGATGGTTCCCTAGACGAGCTCCGAAAAACCCAGGGAATTGTCGGTGGCCTTATAATTTCCCCACCCAAAGGAGCAGTGAATACCACCGAAAGGAGCAGTGTAATCAGAGTGACGCCACACCCTTCCAATTAGAAAAATCATCTTGAGTCTACACCAGCCAAGCCACTGCCACTACCATTCCCCGAATATTGAACGGAACATATTGGGTATGCGGCCGGAAGGCTTATCCATTTATTCCTGGGGAAAAATACGTTTGAGTGACATAATGTATAGGAATAAATGCATGTTTTGATGTTGATGAATCACTGCCTCAAAGCCAGAAAGGCTGGAGTGGCTGCCGTTACCTCGCTTATATAGTCCCTCACCTCCGATTAGAAAAACATGAACACAACCTGAGGAAGGAAGGGGGAATAAGACGTAAGGCCTGAGAGGTCTCTGACCGTCTGTTGTGGACACTATTCCCAAACTACGGCACTGCAAGGGCAGGGGTAGAGATACATAAACTGGCGGCTGCCCTTGAGAAATTAATTAATAATACCGCCGACGTAATGGGAGAAACTCAGTCCCAAATATCGGCCATAGCCACCGAAATGATTGCCACAAGACGAACAGCCTTACAGAATCGAATGGCTCTAGACTATATCTTGGCCGAAAAAGGGGGAACCTGTGCACTGATTGGTAAGGAATGCTGCACCTTCATCCCAGACGCTTCTTCCCTAGTGGAAGATAAGGCAGAAATAGTAAAGAAAAAGATAAAGAATATAAAAGAAATTGAGGATAAACTTCAAAAAGATGAGAAATGGGGACTGACCGATTGGGGAAAATTGTTAGCTAATTTAGGCATTTATGTATTACTGATAATAGTAGGTTTAATAATAGGATTTAACGTGTTAAAGTGGATAATGAATAAGTTGATAATGTCCTTAGGAGGACAACAATCAATGATGGTCATGACAAAAGTAAGCGCACAAGAAAGAGAGAGTAATAGATTACTCCTAGAGTTTGAAAAAAAAGACTTAGGAGAGCAGAAACGGCAAGATTGTGAACCTCTACACCTTAGGGGGCAGAAAATAAAAATTGCAAAAACAACAAATGGTAAAAGAAAAGAAATGGGGGAGTTGTTAGAAATGGGGAAAAGTGTTATTTTTGCAGATATAGAAAAAGCATACAGAAAAGGGGTACAGCAAGAGAACTATTAACTCTGCAGGTATTTAAGGAAGAGTATCTCTACTCTTCAGTGTATAATTGTGGTTAATTAAATACTAACTTTAGTGTGTAATTATTACAGCAAATAAGTTCTTTTTAAAAAGTTATGTTTTCAGCAAAAAGCTGAGATAACCGAAATGCTTGGGCTATACAAAATGATACAAGTTAATGAAATGTCCGAGGATGGAATGTACCTGCAGAAATGATACAAAATGTTAAACCAGATCTTGATGTACTGTCGACAAAATAACGTGTGTGTCAGCACTTATAGAGAGGAAGGTTGCCAACCTGGGGAAGGGGGAAGTAATAAGGGTGGAGTGCAGCTGGGCTGTGGTATGGCACAGTAAGAGAGATTGGGTAATTAGGAGTCTGGAGAGATGACCTCACTCAGCTCAAAGGGTATAACTGTACACTAACCTGAGTTCTAATTTGCTCATTTGCTTATGCAATTGAAGCCCTTACTTGCAAGTTCGTAATAAATTGTCTTGTTTCCAGATTTGTTGGTCTCGTCTAAATTTTATTAAGTTTGTTTCTTACAATACCAATGCCTTCTTCACTATCCTATCTACCTGCGACTCTACTTTCAAGGAGCTAGGAACCTGCACTCCAAGGTCACTTTGTTCAGCAACACTCCCTAGGACCTTACCATTAAGTGTATAAGTCCTGCTAAGATTTGCTTTCCCAAAATGCAGCACCTCACATTTATCTGAATTAAACTCCATCTGCTACTTCTCAGCCCATTGGCCCATTTGGTCAAGATCCTGTTGTAATCTGTGGTAACTCTCTTCGCTGTCCACTACACCTCCAATTTTGGTGTCATCTGTACCCCTTATGCTCGCATCCAAATCATTTATGTAAATGACAAAAAGAGGACCCAGCACCGATCCTTGTGGCACCCCACTGGTCACAGGCCTCCAGTCTGAAAAACAACCCTCCACCACTACACTCTGTCTTCTACCTTTGAGCCAGTTCTGTATCCAAATGGCTCCCTGTATTCCATGAGATCTAACCTTGCTAATCAGTTTCCCATGGGGAACCTTGTCGAACGCCTTACTGAAGTCCATATAGATCACATCTACTGCTCAGCTCTCATCAGTCCTCTGTTACTTCCTCATAAAACTCAATCAACTTTGTGAGACGTGATTTCCCACACACAAAGCCATGTTGACTATCCCTAATCAGTCCTTGTCTTTCAAATACATGTACATCTGTCCCTCAGGATTCTCTCCAATGACTTGCCCACCACCGACATCAGGATCACTGGTCTGTAGTTCCCTGCCTTGTCCTTACCGCCCTTCTTAAACAGTGGCACCACGTTTGCCAACCTCCAGTCTTCCGGCACCTCTCCTGTGACTATCGATGATGCAAATATCTCAGCAAGAGGCCCAGCAATCACTTCTCTAGCTTCCCACCGAGTTCTCGGGTACACCTGATCAGGTCCTGGGGATTTACCTACCTTTACCCATTTCAAGACATCCAGCACTTCCTCCTCTGTAATATGGACATTTTGCAAGATGTCACCATCTATTTCCCTACAGTCTATATCTTCCATATCCTTTTCCACAGTAAATACTGATGCAAAATACTCATTTAGTATCTCCCCTATTTTCTGCGGGTGCACACAAAGACTGCTTTGCTGATCTTTGAGGGGCCCTATTCTCTTCTTAGCTACCCTTTTGTTTTTAATGTATTTGTAAAAACTCTTTGGATTCTCCTCAATTATATTTGCCAAAGCTATCTCATGTCCCCTTTTTGCCCTCCTGATTTCCCTCTTAAGTATACTCCTACTTCCTTTATACTTTTTAAAGGATTCACTCAATCTATCCTGTCTATACTTTACATATGCTTCCTTCTTTTTCTTAACCAAACCCTCAATTTCTTTAGTCATCCAGCATTCCCTATACCTACCAGCCTTTCCTTTCACCCTGACAGGAATATATTTTCTCTGGATTCTCTATCTCATTTCTGAAGGCTTCCCATTTTCCAGATGTCCCTTTACCTGTGAACATCTGCATCCCATCAGCTTTCGAAAGTTCTTGCCTAATAACGTCAAAATTGGCCTTTCTCTAATTTAGAACTTCAACTTTTAGATCTGGTCTATCCTTTTCCATCACTATTTTAAAACGAATACAGTTATGGTCGCTGGCTCCAAAGTGCTCCCCCAGTGACACCTCAGTCATCTGCCCTGCCTTATTTTCCAAGAGTAGGTCAAGCGTTGCACCTTCTCTATTAGATACATCCACATACTGAATCAGAAAATTGTCTTGTACATACTTAACAAATTCCTCTCTATCTAAACCCTTAACACCATGGCAGTCCCAGTCTATGTTTGGAAAGTTAAAATCCTTGACCATAACCACCCTATTATTCTTAAGATAGCTGAGATTGCCTTGCAAGTTTGTTCCTCAATTTCCCTCTCAGTATTAGGGGGTCTATAATACAATCCCAATAAGGTTGTAATCCCGTTCTTATTTCTCAGTTCCACCCAAATAACTTCCCTGGATGTATTTTTGTGAATATCCTCCCTCAACACAGCTGTAATGCTATCCTTTATCAAAAATGCTCCCCTCCCCGCCCACCACCCCTTGCCTCACTTTCTATCCTTCCTGTAGCATTTGTATCCTGGAACATTACGCTGCCAGTCTTGCCCATCCCTGAGACATGTTTCAAGCTTCTTCAATGTTGTTGGTGCTGTACCCATCCAGATAAATGAGGATTATTCCATCATACTCCTGACATGGGCCTTGTTGATGATGGTCAGGCTTTCGCAAGTCAGGATGTGAATTATTTGCTGCAGGTTTCCTAACTTCTGACCTACTCTGGTAGCTACCGTATTTATATTACTATTCTAGTCAGTTTCTGGTCAATGGTGACCCCTGAGATGCTGATAATGGGGCATTTAATGATGAATTGAATTAGGATCTTAAGCAAGATTTCTGTTTCCCACAGGCAAGATTAATATCATCAGATTGGGTGGAGATGAATGCCGTCTCCAACATTAACCCTTTCAGAACAGTTACCTTGTGTAACCTCCTAACCTTTGCTTCCCCACTTAGCGACTTTTACATTTATCACTACCCCATCTCCCAGAGTCTCTATAAGGGTATGGAATGCTTTGCCTGCAACGGTAGTAGATTCGCCAACTTTAAATGCATTTAAGTCGTTATTGGACAAACATATGGACATACATGGAATAGTGTAGGTTAGATGGGCTTCAGATTGGTATGACTGGTCGGCGCAACATCGAGGGCCGAAGGGCCTGTACTGCACTGTAATGTTCTATGTTCTATATTCACAAATTCAGATGGTCCGACTTCCAGTATAGCTTCTCTTTATACTTGGAAGATTTATAGGTCTTGAGGACAATGTGATTCATTCTGACTTTGTGAATTATTCTTCTGGTAGAGAATCTTTTATCTCTTTGATAGCCTTCACAGAGAATGTTCTTCCTCCTAAACCCAGTGGTTGGTCCATTATCTTACATGGACACTCAATTTCCTGAATTCATTTTGCATAGGAGCTCTTCCCTGAAGATTCATGTGGTTGTCCCATAATATCATCTGGGGAAACCTTTATTTCCTCAATGCCCATCATTGAAGATGGCTTCTTTGTCAAAGCAAGACTTCTTTCCTTAGTGAATTGAATTGAATTTCTTGTCACATGTACCGAGACACAGTGAAAAGCTTTGTCTTGCGAGCAATACAGGTGGATCAGAGTTAAGTAGCACAGGTAAGTAAATAATAGGTAAACAGTGGCAAAAACAAAACACAGGTACAGGCGAATGTTAAGAGTTTGAGTCCATTCAGTATTCTAACAACAGTAGGGTAGGAACTGTTTTGAAACCGGCTGGTGCATGTGTTCAGGTTTCTGTACCTTCTCCCCGATGGAAGAGGTTGTAGAAAAACATTGCCAGGGTGGAATAGATGTCTGAGAATGCTGGTGGCCTTTCCTTGACAGTGGGCTTTGTAGATGGATTCTCTAGATGGGAGGTTGGCCTTAGTGATTATCTGGGCCATGTTTACCACTCTCTGTAACCATCTCTGATCTTGAATGGTATAGTTCCTATAGCAGGTAGTGATACATCCAGACAGAATGCTCTCGATGGCACACCTATAAAAGTTGGCAAGGTATTTGCTGTCGTTGCCAAATTTCCTCAGCTGTCTGAGGAAGATGATACATTGTTGGTCCTTTGTAACCAGTGCATCCACATGAAGAGTCCAAGAAAGCTTGTTATGGATGACCACTCCCAGGAGCTTTACACTCTCCACTCATTCCACCTCTGTGCTGTTAATGTATGGGGTGTATGAATAGTATCCTGCCGAAAATCAATAATGAGTTCCTTGGTTTTGCTGGCATTAACAGCTATGTTATTCTCAGTGCACCATTTTTCAAGGTCTTCCACCTTCCGTCTGTAGTCTGTTTCGTTGCCATCTGAGATTCGACTGACTATGGTGGTGTTATCAGCGAACCTGTAAATGGCACTAGTCTGATATTTGGCAAGACAGTCATGGGTATACAGTGAGTACAGTAGGGTGCCGAGTACGCACCCCTGGGGGCTCCAATGTTGAGTGTTCGTGAGGATGAAATATTGTCCCCAATCTTCACTGATTGTCTCCTGTAGATCAGGAAACTGAGGATCCAGTTGCAGAGAGTGGGGCTTAGTCCGAGATCACTAAGTTTAATAATCAGTCTCAAAGGGATAATAATGTTGAAGACTGAACTGTAGTCAATGGATTCTTACGTAGCTGTTCTTGGTGTTAAGATGTTCTAGGGAGGAGTGAAGGGCAATTGATATGGCATCTGAGTGGCTTTGGAGTGGGTGAAGAGTAGTGGGGAAACTGGAGTTGATTAATGCTGTGACCAGCCTTTCAAAGCACTTCATGACCACTGAAGTTAGGGCAACTGGGCGGTAGTCATTGAGACATGCTGCATGAGCCTTCTTAGGCACAGGGATGATGTTGGCCCTCTTTAAACAGGCAGGGACAGAAGCCTGCTGATGATGATGATGATGAAGGAGGGATAGATTCTTTCTTGTTGGAAATAGATATTATATTGGCATTTGTGTGGTGAATATTATTTGTCACTTGTCAGTTCAAAGCAGGATATTATTTAAGATTTGCTAGATTTCGGCATGGACTGATTCAGTATGAGGAGTCGTGAATAGTGCTGAACATTTGTACAATCATTAGTAAACGTTTCCACTTATCATCTTTATGATGAAGTGAAGGTTATTGAAGCAGGTGAAGTTGGTTAGACCAAGGATACCAGCCGGAGTAACTCTTGCAGAGATGTCCTGAAGCTGAGATGGCTGATCTATGACTCCAATCAGAAGAGAGGTTACCACTGATTCCCATTGACTTGAGTTTTGCTAGAGCTCCTTGATGCCACATTCAGTCAAATGTCTTGATGTCAATTGCAGTCACTCTTCATCTCTCTTCTGGAATTCAATCCATTTGTCTATTTTTGGACCAAGGCCTGTAATAAGGCCTGGAGCAGAGTGGCCCTGGCAGAACCTGAACTGAGCATCAGTGAGCAAGTTATTGCCTTGCAAGTGCTGCTTGATAGCACTGTTAATGACACCTTACATCACTTTACTGTTGGAGTAGATTGATGGGCTGTAAATGGCTGGGTTGAATTTGTCTTGCTTTTTGTGTACAGAATGTACTTAGTCAATTTTCCACTTTGTTGGGTTGATGCCATTGTAGTTTTGGAACAGCTTGGATAGGGAACTGGCAAGTTCAGAAGCGCAGGCCTTCAGCATATTGCCAGATTATTGTCAGGATCATCACATTTGGAATATTCAATGCCTCCAATGATGTGAATCAAGTTGGCTGAAGACTGGCACATATGAAGTTGGGGACCTCTGGCGTGGTTGTAATGGATTATCCATTTGGTACTTCTGGCTGAAGAATGCTGCAAATGCTTCAGCATTATATTTTGCACCAATATGCTAGACTCTCCATTGTTGAGGAACAAGCTAGTTTTGGAGCTGCCTCCTCCAGTGAGTTGTTGAATTGTCCACTACCATTCATTACAAGATGTGGCAACACTGCAGAGCTTAGATCTGATCTGTTGGTTGTAGACTCGCTTGACTTTATCTGTCAGTTCATGCTTGTACTGTTTGACATGCATGTAGTCCTGTTTTGTAGCTTTCAGCTATGCCTGGTGCTGCACCTGGCATGTCCTCCTCCTCTCTTCATTGAACTAGGGTTGGTCTCAATGAATCCCAAATTGATGATAATGGTGGGGTGGGGATATGTTGGGCCATGGGGTTGCAGATTGTGTTGCAGTAAAAGTTTGCTGCAGCTGATGGACCAGATCACCCCATGGATGCCCAATTTTTAGTTGCGAGATCCAAGGCTGCAGCATGTTTCTTTGCCTATGTTTGACCAGAAGTCATGAAACATTATAGAGTCTGGAGTCAACATTGAGGATTCCTATTGCTTGGAGTTATATGGAGAGGCTGAGTAGGCTGGAGCCTTTTTCCCCCTGAAGCATCAAGAAGTTGAGGGATGACCTTATAGAGGTTTATAAAATAATGAGGGGCATGGATAAAGTGAATAGCCAAGGCCTTTTTCATAGGGTGGAGTGTACAAAACTAGAAGGCATAGGTTTAAGATGAAAGGGGAAAGAAATTTAAAAAGCACAAGAGGTAGCTTTTTCATGCAGAGGGTTGTGCATGAATAGAATGAGCTGGCAGATGAAGTGGTGGAGGTGGGCACAAGTGCAATGTTTAGAGGCATCCGGATGGGTGTATGATACAAAGAATTTAGTGGGATGTGGGCCAAATGCTGGCAAATGGGACTAGGTCAGTTTGAGTTGTCAGGTCAATGCAAACAAGTTGGATTCAATGCCCTGTTTCCATGCAGTATGACTCTGACTCTATGCTACAGTGCTGCCACCTCCACTCAGCCTGCTTGCCAAGTACCCAGGAATAGTAGTGATGTTTTCTTGGAGCTTGTATAAGGAGTACGCTTGACTGGTCTGAGCTGGTTCTCCCAATTTGACACTAATTCCCATATACTAGGAAGGAATACAGGTTGACAAAGCTGTGTGCCCTGTTGTTGTTTCTGCTGCCTTAGTCAATGCTAGGTGATCTGTCCAGCTTCGTTTGTTTTATTCTTTCAAGTGGTTGATACAAATTAATGTGTTGCTGGGCCAGTTCTGAAGGCACTGAAGCATCAACTGCTTTGCTGTGGGTTTGGAGTCACATAAGGATGATAGTCAAATTTGAAGCCCAGTCTCGAGAACTCTGCCTTGGTCTGTGGATTACCCATACCAATAATCTATCCCATCCCAATGCCCCTGTCCCCCAATCACCAACGCAGTCTTTGAGTGTTGGAGAAAAAGAAATCCAAATTTTATGGAAGAAACATGGATCGAAAGTTATGGATAATTATGTATGCAAAAGACTAAATGCTGGAAATCAGTAGCAGGTCTGAAAACAAAAACATACTGTTTCAGGCCAGGATCATCATCACATCTATCTCTTTTTTTTTGGCTGTGGCTATGCGCTGTATACACAATAAAATTGTTTTCACACCAGACACTGATCGAATGATCTCATTTGGCCCATTGTGTCTGTATGTTGTATCTTATATAGCCATTGATATGCTTTTCCAAACTGTTCAGTTGCTTTTTCCACAATATCAGCAGCTTGTTTGTTCATAAAAACAATCTTCAAGCAAATCCAGACAATTCTGTATTGATAATGATGGCAAGGACCGCAGGGAAAATTTACTCCTAATAGTGCCATGCCAAAATTTAGATTCATCTGAGTTAAGGCTGAGTAAGGTCTTTGGTTTAACATCCAAAAAAGAAAAAATGCCATCCCCCCCGAATATCTTTGACTTAAGTGACAATATTACCATTAAGCCTAAGGTGACACCTGGTAAAATTTGGAGTTCCAAAGAACAGTCACATCAAACTCGAAGCATTAACTGTTGCTTTGTCCACAAAAACTGCCAGATTTGCAGAGTTTCTCCATCACTTTGTATTTGTTTCAGATCTACAGCATCAACAGTATTATCTGGCAAGTCTTTTCCTGTGATGTGCAACACTAAGTTTCCAATTTGATGGGGGATTCAAGATGGTGGCAATCTAACAGGTCTACCTTGCTGAGCTCTGCATCATAACTCAGGCAAAGTGGTGCTTTTACTCTCCCCTTACTAGCTGTTTTGGTAAAAATCAGTAGTTTTAAGTTCCTAGAATCTTTGTATATTTTTAGTGATTAGGGAAAATGACTAAAGGTAAAGGACCGCGTGGATCGCTACAAGCAGGGCAATCCTCTGCAGCAACGGACACATGTGTGGATGGATCCAGGCCCCGGAGAAGCAGGTATGGTCCATAGTGGAGTAGTTTGACGATCTCTAAAATAGAGTTCAGTGGAAGGATATCTGTGTTATTGGGCTGCCAGAGTGAGAGGAAGGGGATCAACCAGTCAGCTGTTTTGAGCAATGGCTGCCACGGTTCTTGGGATGGGAAGCCGAGGCAGGCCGGGTGTGAATCAAACAAGCTCACCGAGACAAGCAAAAGGTATTGGAAGCTTCCAGAATGCTGGGGTAGGATCCGCAGGCCTTGATTTACAAGGGATCGAAGATTATGTTTTTTCACAACTTTTCTGCGGCTGTGATCTGTGAGGGGAAGACCCTTGATGAAGTAAAGAAGAGGCTGAGGGATTCAGATATTCAGTACTCTGTAAAGTACCTGGTAGTGTTATGTTTTAGCCATGGAGTGTCCGTGCATTTCTTTGATTCATCAGAAAAGACAAAGGACTTTTTGGGCACTTTAAAATAGACAGGCTGGATCAAGAAACATGGACAATAATGGTTCTTTTGTATTTCTGTTGTTTGCTTTGTTCGTTTGGTTTTGTCCCTTTAATATGTTTCTCTTTCTCTTCCCTTTTCGCTTTTTTGGGGTTTGAGAATTGTTGTTGGAATTGTTTTTTTGGTTTGATTTTTACCAGTAGTAACGGGGGTCGATGTAGGGATGGGATAGGTGATTCTTTACTTCTTGTTTGCCTGAATTTGGGGTGTGGCTTCAGCTAGTTGGAGCCATGGATGTGTTTGTGGGTAGTGTGAGTGCCCCCTATGGGCAAGAGGGAAAGTCTCCTTTTTTAAAATTGGTTTATTGTAGGTGTAGTGTTTAGAAGTTTTGTTTCGGCCATTTCTGTAGTTGTGTGTTTTAGACTCTGAGTCTTGTTGTTTCCACTTGGTGTATTGTGAGTAGAGTTCTTCCTCTCGGGAGTTCATGGGCTGTTTCAGATGGCAATGGCTAGTTGCTCGTTTAAATGGTGCCCCTGGAACATTAAGGGGAGTCACTCACCGATTAAGAGAAAAAAGTACTTTCGAGTCTTAGAAAGGAGAGGAATGATGTTGCTCTGTTGCAAGAAACCCATCTTGATGACAAGGAGCATCTAAAGTTGCAGCAGGGAGAGTTCGACCAGGTGTTTTTTTCCATCTTTTAGTTCTAAAATCAGGGGAGTGGCTATACTCGTTCAGAAGAATCTCCCCCTTCAGTTGATAGGTCAAATTAAGGATGAATATAGATGGTTTGTGATCATCATGGTGAGGAGTATAGTATTCTGAATGTTTACTATCACCCCCCTGGCACACACCTTTAAATTTTTAATGGATGCGCTTTTCAGATTGGTGGCCCTTGGAGTGTGCCGTATGATTATAGGGGGAAACTTTAATCATCTCATGGATCCCACAGTGAATAGGATGCCCAGGGGACTCCCAGGCACCTCCCTGCAATCTAAACAACTAGTGGATTTATGTGGGGAGTTGGGATTGGTGGATGTCTTGAGATGCCTTCACCCAGTGGGTAGGGACTTTACCTTTTCCTCCAATCCACACAAGTGCTGCACAAGGATTGATCTGTTTCTTGCTCCATCAGTGTTTTTTTTGGATTTGGTGTTGTCATGTAAAATTGGGAACATCGCCATTACTGATCATGCTGCAGTGTATTTGGAGGTTAAGGCCAGGGGTAATGGGGTAGATTTGTGACATTGGCGCATGGACCCTTTCCTCCTGAAGGACAGTAAGCTTATTGAGTACTTTTCGCGGGCATTTAAAATGTTCTTGGATATCAATTCAGGTACGGCCAGTAACCCGTCAGTGCTCTGGGACACTGTCCATGCCTATGCAAGGGGTATAATTATCTCTTATTCAGTGAGTCGGAAACAACAGAGGGGAGAGCAGCAATGCATGCTTGAGGCATGGCTGAAGGCAGCGGAGACTGCATACTTTGACAGGCCATCTGTGATTAAGTTACAGTGGATCACAGCTCTTCAGGCTGCTCTGAACTCCGCGCTTCCTCAGACAGTGAAGAGAGAGATGTCTTTTGTGAAACAAAGGATACTTCTGTATGGTGATAAGCCGGGTAAATACTTGGCATATATGGCTAGGAAGAAGAGTGCCACTCATCTATTACATCTATTAGAAAGGGCACCGGTACACTTGTGATTCCAAAAAGATCATCGTGGAGTTCAGGAAATTTTACTCCAAGCTGAATGGGTCAGAGGGCTGTGAGGACAGGTTGGCGAAGATGGAGTCCTTCTTTAAGAACATGGACCTTCCAGGCGCGGACTCTGGAGCAGGTGATCCTTTTGAATGCTTCCTTGACAGTGCAAGAGATATAGGAGGCTGCAAGACAGCTGCAAAGTGGTAAGGTACCCGGCCTAGATGGCCTTCTGAGTGAAGTTTATAAGGAATTTATGAATATGTTGGCCAGGTCAATGCTGGACATGTACAATTATTCATACAGTCAGGGCTGCCTCCCGGCCTCTTTGAGAGAAGATAATATTTCTCTCATTTTTAAGAGAGGGAAAGCCCAAGGACTGTGCTTCATACAGGACCATGTCGCTGCTAAACTCGGATTTTAAAATTCTGAGTAAGATACTTGTCTTGAGGTTGGAGAAGGTGTTGCCCTCTATTGTAAAGGAGGATCAGACATGTGTTATTCGGTTATTTCTCGGGATATAAGTTTAATTTTATGAAGCTGGAGGCCATGCCTATGGGGGATGTTAGGGAGTACCCGATCTCGAAGGTGCAATCAGATTCCCTTTCAGGTGGTCACACAGAGGTTTTCTGTACCGAGGCATTTTCATTATTCCCGCCTTTAATCAATTATACAAGACTAATTTTGTGCATGTGTTTGAGAAGATAAGGCAGTACCTTCAGCAGTGGGAGGTTCTTCCAAGAGTCGAATAACTCTTGTTAAAATGAATGTTCTTCCTCGCTTATTATATCCCATGCAAATACTCCTTCTGCCTAGGCAAACGTTGTGAGACTTAATGGTTGGTTCGATTCTTTTATTTGGTGTTGCAGGTGGCTTCTCATTAAGCTTGCCAAATTGCAGCTTCCCCAGGGAATTGGGGTGGGGTAGACTTTCCAGATTTTAAGAGATGTCAAATAAGCTCCCTGTTATCTTTTGTGAATGATTGGGCTTGTCAGGGTCCGATGTCAATATGGCTGGATATTGAGGCCTCCCAGGCAAAATGTCCCCTTATTAATTTGTTATTTATGGATAAGATGAGGACAGTCACTGATTATTGTCAGAACCCGATTGTCATTAACACGGTTAAAGTATGGAGAATGATGCAATAAAGCGAGGGCAGTTTATATAAAACCTTCTTTTTCACCCCCATGGTAGAATGCCAGGAGTTTGGCTAGGGTTGATGGATTCTGGTTTTAGATTACGGGCGACCAGGGGCGTTTCTTGACTGGACACTTATTTGAGGGGGTGGTCATGGTGTCCTTTGATCAGTTGACCTGCAAATATGAATTGCCCAACAAGGACCTTTTTCGTTATTTTCAGATCAGGGACTTTATCTAGAAAAAGACCACACTGTTGGTTGATCCTTATAGGTCTGATATAGAGGGGGGGATTGTATCAGACTACAGATGCTCTCTCAATTAGCACCCTCTGCCATTTACTGGAAGGTGGCACCTAGAAAGATATTGAATGGCTCTGCAGGGTCTGAGCGCAAGAATTGGGAGTAAAGATCTCATCAGAGGTATGGGAGAACATTTGGGAGCACGTGATAAAGATTTCGATTTGTAATAGAACACAGGCTATGCAGCTGAAGTCATTGAGTCTATTTGGCCCCAGAGCAGCTTGCGAAATTCAATATGCCCCAAGTGCAAAATAAGTATTGGCACTCTTACCCATTGTTTGTGCCACAAGCTTTGGAAGTACTGATGTGCTGCAGCAAGTGTCTTGGAGGGGGTCCTGGGGACTGAAATCAAGGTAGATCTGGCATCTCTTTTCTTGGGTCGACTGAATCTGCCTTTTTTCGATGAGCAAGGGAAGAAACTGTTTAATATTCTTACATATTGCATGAGGAAGAACATTCTGATGAGTTGGATCTTGGAAAGTCCTCCAGGCTTATCGGGATGGCGTAGGTTAGTTATGGAACATGTCCCCCTGCACTTCCTTACAAGTATGGTGCACCAAAAAGCTGAACATTTTTATAAGATGTGGCAGCCCTTTCTGAACTATATAGAAGCAGACTTGTCAGCTATATTAACTAGGGACTTTGTTTAGCCACGAGACCTGGGTCTGATGGCCGGGTGCCCTGAGAGGAAGAATCCCGAAGAAATACGGGAATGCTAACTGATGCTCCCGATGATAGGGAACTTTGCTGGGGTTGCGCTGAGTGGTGTAATTTAACTTATTTTAATTCAACTTAATAAATAATTACACAAAATAAATTGAATTGTGGTATGGGTAGTTTTTAAAATTTGTTTTTTAAAGTAGAGTAGTAGTTTATTATTGTTATACTCTCAGTTTTTTTGTAATTTTATAATTTTGTAAAGAATAAAAATCTTAAAATAAACTTTCACAATTTGATGAGATGGGTGCTTCATTAGCTTATCTTAGTAGCTGGCTGATGCACTTACTTAGGAATAAAATAATAATTAAAAACAACAATTACACACCAATGGCAGACTTTTCTTTTTCAGTGACTCCTGCTGAGGCATTTTGCTGAGGATAAGATAAAACTATGCATGTCCAATGCATTTAAGCTTTAAAACGTAGTTAACACTTCTCTAATACATTTCAAGCCCCCTTACCTCTTGTAAGGTAATGATTTGCGCCATGGTGGTCAATCTTTAAGTGTCATCTGGTGTGACTCCAAAGCCTTAGTCTGATATGGCAGTCTCAGTGGGATTGGCTACAGAAGGAGACAATGACTGAGAGGTGCTTGATTCTCTGGGCCCTCGTAGACCATAAGACATAGGAGGAGAAATTAGTCCATTCAGCCCATCGAGCCTGCTCCACCCCATTTTCCGGTTTCTCCTCGTAACCCTTGATCCCCTTGATAGTCAAGAACCTATCTATCGAAGTCTTAAATATACTCAATGACCTGGCATTCACAGCCTTCTGTGGTGATGAATCCCACAGATTCACCACTCTCTGCCTGAAGTTTCTCCCTATCTCCATTATAAAAGGTCTTCCCTTTACTCTAAGGCTATGCCCTTGGGTCCCTACCAATGGAAACAACTTCCCAACATCTACTCTGTCCAGGCCATTCAGTATTCCGTAAGTTTCAATTAGATTCTCCCCTCATTCTTCTGAATTCTGAGGACCCAGAGTTCTCAAACATTCCTCATATGTTAAGATTTTCATTCCTGGGACCATTTTTGTGAACCTCCTCTGAACATGTTTCAGGGTCAGTGCATCCTTCTTGAGATAGGGGGCCCAAAACTGCACACAATACTCAAAATGTGGTCTGAACAGATCCTTATAGAGCCTCAGAAGTACATCCCTGCTTTTATATTCAAGTCCTCTCAAAATATGTGCCAAGATTGAATTTGCTTTCCTAACTACTGCAAGTAAACCTTGAGAGAATCCTGGACTAGAACTCCCAAGTCTCTTTGCATTTCAGACTTCTGAATTTTCTCCCCATTTAGAAAATTGTCCATGCCTCTACTCTTCCCACCAAAGTGCATGACCTCACACTTTCCCATATTGTACTCTATCTGCCATTTTTTTACCCAGACTCCTAACCTGGCCAAACCCGTCTGCAGCCTCCCGACCTCCTCAATGCTACCTGTACCTCCACCTATCTTTGTATCATCTGAAAACCTAGCCAGAATCCTCTCAGTTCCTTCATCGAGATCATTAATGTCATAGAGTCATAGAGATGTACAGCATGGAAACAGACCCTTCGGTCCAACCCGTCCACGCCGACCAGATATCCCAACCCAATCTACTCCCACCTGCCAGCACCAAGCCCATATCCCTCCAAACCCTTCCTATTCATATACCCAGCCAAATGCCTCTTAAATGTTGCAATTGTACCAGCCTCCACCACATCCTCTGGCAGCTCATTCCATACTTGTACCACCGTCTGCGTGAAAATGTTGCCCCTTAGGTCTTTTTTATATCTTTCCCCTCTCACCATAAACCTATGCCCTCTAGTTCTGGACTCCCTGATCCCAGGGAAATGACTTTTTTTATTTATCCTATCCATGCCCCTCATAATTTTGTAAACCTCTATAAGGTCACCCCTCAGCCTCCGACGCTCCAGGGAAAACAGTCCCAGCCTGTTCAGCCTCTCCATATAGCTCAAATCCTCCAACCATGGCAGCATCCTTGTAAATCTTTTCTGAACCCTTTCAGGTTTCACAACATCTTTCCGATAGGAAGGAGACTAAAATTGCATGCAATATTCCAACAGTGGCCTAACCAATGTCCTGTACAGCCTCAACATGACCTCCCAACGTCTGTACTCAATACTCTGACCAATAAACGAAAGCATACCTAACGACTTCTTCACTATCCTATCTACCTGCGACTCCACTTTCAAGGTGCTATGAACTCCAAGGTCACTTTGTTCAGCAAACTCCCTAGGACCTTACCATTAAGTGTATAAGTCCTGCGAAGATTTGCTTTCCCAAAATGCAGCACCTCACATTTATCTGAATTAAACTCCATCTGCCACTTCTCAGTCCATTGGCCCATCTGGTCCAGATCCTGTTGTAATCTGAGGTAACCCTCTTCGCTGTTCACTACACCTCCAATTCTGGTGTCATCTGCAAACTTACTAACTGTACCTCTTATGCTCGCATCCAAATCATTTATATAAATGATAAAATGTACAGGACCCAGCACCGATCCTTGAGGCACTCCACTGGTCACAGGCCTCCAGTCTGAAAAACAACCCTCCACCACCACCTTCTGTCTTCTACCTTTGAGTCAGTTCTGTATCCAAATGGCTGGTTCTCCCTTTATTCCATGAGATCTAACCTTGCTAATCAGTCTCCCATGGAGAACCTTGTCGAACGCCTTACTGAAGTCCATATAGATCACATCTACTGCTCTGCCCTCAACAATCGTCTATGTTACTTCTTCAAAAAACTCAGTCAAGTTTATGAGACATGATTTCCCACGCACAAAGCCATGTTGACTGTTCCTAATCAGTCCTTGCCTTTCCAAATACATGTACATCCTGACCCTCAGGATTCCCTCCAACAACTTGCCCACCACTGAGGTCAGGCTCACCAGTCTATAGTTTCCTGGCTTGTCTTTGCCACCCTTCTTAAACAGTGGCACCTTTTTAGCCAACCTCCAGTCTTCCAGCACCTCACCTGTGACTATTGATGATGCAAATATCTCAGCAAGAGGCACAGCAATCACTTCTCTAGCTTCCCACAGTGTTCTCGGGTACACCTGATCAGTTCCTGTGGATTTATCCACCTTTAACTGTTTCAAGACATCCAGCACTTCCTCCTCTGTAATATGGACATTTTGCAAGATGTCACCATCTATTTCCCTACAGTCTATATCTTCCATATCCTTTTCCACAGTAAATACTGATGCAAAATATTCATTTAGTATAACCCCCATTTTCTGTGGCTCCACACAAAGGCCGCCTTGCTGATCTTTGAGGGGCCCTATTCTCTCCCTATTTACCCTTTTGTCCTAAATATATTTGTAAAAACCTTTTAGATTCTCCTTAATTCTATTTGCTAACGCTGTCTCATGTCCCCTTTTTGCCCTCCTGAATTCCCTCTTAAGTATACTCCTACTTCTTTTATACTCTAAGGATTCACTCAATCTATCCTGTCTGTACCTGACATATGCTTCCTTCTTTTTCTTAACCAAACCCTCAATTTCTTTAGTCATCCAGCACTCCCTATACCTACCAGCCTTTCCTTTCACCCTGACAGGAATATACTTTCTCTGGATTCTTGTTATCTCGTTTCTGAAGGCTTCCCATTTTCCAGCCGTCCCTTTACCTGCGAACATCTGCCTCCAACCAGCTTTCAAAAGTTCTTGCCTAATACCGTCAAAATTGGCCTTTCTCCAATTTAGAACTTTAACTTTTAGGTCTGGTCTATCCTTTTCCTTCATGCTTTTAAAACAAATAGAATTATGGTCGCTGGCCATAAGTGCTCCCCCAATGACACCTCAGTCACCTGCCCTGCCTTATTTCCCAAGAGTAGGTCAAGTTTTGCACCTTTTCTATTAGGTACATCCACATACTGAATCAGAAAATTGTCTTGTATGCACTTAAGAAATTCCTCTTCAGCTAAACCTTTAACACTATGGCAAGCCCAGTCTATGTTTGGAAAGTTAAAATCCCCTACCATAACTACCCTATTATTCTTACAGATTGCTGAGATCTCCTTACATGTTTGTTTCTCAATTTCCCTCTGACTATTAGGGGTTGTATAATACAATCCCAATAAGGTGATCATCCCTTTCTTATTTTTCAGTTCCACCCAAATAACTTCCCTGGATGTATTTCCAGGAATATCCTCCCTCAGCACAGCTGTAATGCTATCTCTTATCAAAAATGCCACTCCCCCTCCTCTCTTGCCTCCCTTTCTATCCTTCCTGTAGCATTTGTATCCTGGAACATTAAGCTGCCAGTCCTGCCCATCCTGAGCCATGTTTCTGTAATTGCTATGATATCCCAGTCCCATGCCCTGAGTTCATCTACCTTTCCTGTTAGGCCCCTTGCATTGAAATAAATGCAGTTTAATTTATTAGTCCTACCTTGTCCCTGCCTGCCCTGACTGACTCACTTCTGTTCTCAACTGTACCAGTCTCAGATTAATCTCTTTCCTAACTATCTCTCTGGGTCCCACTCCCCCCCACCTTACTAGTTTAAATCTTCCTGAGCAGCACCAGCAAATTTCCCTGCCAGTATATTAGTCCCCTTCCAATTTAGGTGCAATCCGTCCTTCTTGTATAGGTCACTTCTACCCCAAAAGAGATTCCAATGATCCAAAAATGTGAATCCTTCTCCCATACACCAGCTCTCCAGCCATGCATTTATCTGCTCTATCCTCCTATTCCTGCCCTCACTAGCTCATAGCACTGGGAGTAATCCAGATATTACTACCCTTGAGGACATCCTTTTTAAATTTCTGCCTAACTCTCTGTAATCTCCCTTCAGAATCTCAACCTTTTCCCTTCCTATGTCGTTGGTTCCAATGTGGACAATGACCTCTTGCTGGCCCCTCTCCCCAGTGAGAACATTCTGCACCCTCTCAGAGACATCCTTGATCCTGGCACCAGGGAAACAACACACCATTCTGCTTTTTCTCTGCTGGTCACAGAAAAATCTGTCTGTACCTTGGACTACAGAATCCCCTAACACAATTGATCTCTTGGAAGCTGATGTACCCCTCGTTACATTCGAGCCAGTCTCAATACCAGAAACTTGGTTGTTCGTGCTATGTTCCCCTGAGAATCCATCATCCCCTACATTTTCCAAAACAGCATACCTGTTTGAAATGGGTATATCCACAAAAGATTCCTGCCCTAGGTGCCAACCTCTCTCACCCTTCCTGGAGTTAACCCATCTATGTGACTGTATCTGAGACTTCCCCCCTTCCTATCACTGCCATCCATCATATACTGTTGCTGTTGCAAATTCCTCATCACTTCTATCTGTCTCTCCAACCGACCCACTCAATATGATAAGATTTGCATCCAACAGCATTTATGGCAGATATAATCCACAGTAACCCTTAAACTCTCTTTAGACTCCCACATCTGACAAGAAGTACATATCACTGCAAAGGCTATTTTCAGTCCTTCACAATCTACAGACCCAGAAAATAACACCATCTTATTCCTCTACAAAACACTGCCCCAGGTTAAATTAAGAGGTATGGCTTATATTTTAAGCTTAATCAAGAGACTTATCTCTAAAAACATATAATCAAGAAAGAACCCACTGTACTCACTAATACAGCCTATCTCTTGGACAGACTTAAAACAACAATTAACTCATCTGATTCTGTGTTGTGAACTTCGTCCAAACTGGTTCCTCAAGATTAGTTGTGAAATTCACTGTTTGTTAATTTTCCCAGATGCACTCTGATGTCTAGCAACACATGAATTCAAAAACAGCAAAGGCAGTAACTGTGCAGGTTATCTCTCTCTTTCTCTCTCTCTCTCTCTCTCTCCTGAACTGTCCTCACCATGTGCTTCCTTTGTCTGCTCTTCTTCCTTTTAAAACTGCTGTTGCTTTGACTTTTTTCCCCAAAGTTCCAAAACAATGCAACAGCATATAAAACAGTAATTGCTGCTCCTGGACTTTGAGGAAATCACCTCCAGCACCTAAAATACCTCAAAAAAAAGGAGCAGCTCTTACAGCCAGAAATTTTTCCCGTCCTCCATCTTGGATTACCCAGAATCCCTATAAAGTGAAAAGTTATGGTCCCAACACAGAGCCTTGCAGCTTGTCATCAGTTGCCACCCTGAGAAGGACCCTTTTATCCCTGCTGTCTGCCTTCTGCCAGATAGCCAAGCTTCTATCCATGTTCACAGCTTGCCTCTGACACCATGGGCCCTTACCTTACTCAGCAGCTTCCTGTACAGCACCTTGTCAAAGGCCTTCTTAAAGTCCAGGTAGATAACATCCATTGGCTCTCCTTGATCTAACCTGCTCATTACTTTCTCAAAGAATTCTAGCAGATTTGTCAGGTATAACTTCCCCTTGATGAAACCATGCTGACTTTGCCCTCTATTACCATACACTTGCAAGTATTCAGAAATCTCATCCTTCACAATGGATTCCAGAATCTTACTCATGTTTGATGTTAGGCTAATGGGTTTATAATTTTCAGTCTTTTTGCCTTACTCCCTTTTTAAACAAGGGTGTCATGTTCTCAATTTTCCAGTCCTCTGGGACCCTACCTAATTCTAGTGATTCCTGAAAGGTCACTACTAATGACTCCGTGCTCTCTTCAGCTATCTCCCTTAGAAGTCTGAGGCTATTTATCCACTCAGGCCATTCAAGTTTTCTAGCACCTTCTCCTTGGTGATTGCCATCATACTTAGCTCTGTCCCCTCTCTCTCCTGAATTTTTGGGATATTATTCGTGTCTTTCACCGTGAAGACTGACATGAAATAATTATTCAGTTCCTCAAACCATTTTCTTGTTCCCCATTACTATCTCTTCAGCATCATTTTCCAGCCACCCAATGTCCATTTTGCCTCTCTTTTGTCCTTTATATATCTAAAGAAACTCTTAGTCTTCCTTTACATTACTGGCTAGCTTCCCCTCATGTTTAATCTTCTCCCTCCTTATTTCTTTTTTTGTTGCCCTTTGTTGGTCTTTGTAAGTTTCCCAATCCTCTGGTTTCTCACTGCCCTTCACTTTTCTTTTGCCTTTATGATATTCCTGATTTCCCTTGTCAGCCATGGTTGCCTCATCCTCCCTGTACCATGCTTCTTTTTCCTCGGGATGATTGCTGTGTCTCCTGAATTACTCCCGGAAACTCCTGCCATTGCTGTTCCACTGTCTTTCCTGCTAGGCTCCTCTCCCAGTCAATCTTCTGAACTCCTCTCTCAAGCCTCTGAAGTTGCCTTTATTCAGCTGTCATACCGTTGCAAATTGCAGAGTAAATTTAACTATATTATGATGGCTTCCTTTACCCTAATCTCCCTTATTAAGTCTGCATCATTGCACAACACTGAATCCAATATTGCCTATCCCCTAGTGGGCTCCACCACAAGCTGCTCCAAAAGCCATCTCATAGTCATTCCACAAATTCCTTTCCATGCAATCCATTACCAACCTGATTTTCCCAGTCTACCTGCATATTGAAATTCCCCATGATCACTGTAACTTTGCTTTTCTTACACTTTTTCTATCTCCTTGTGCTCCAACCCCTGACTACTATTTGGAGGCCAATACATAACTCCAACTATTTTTGTTTTACTTTTGCAGTTCCTCAAGTCTACCCTCACAGATTCGACATCACTTCTTGTCAGCTGAGCTTTAATTTCTGTTCACCTCTTCCAACAATCAGCGTGCAGAGGTCATAATTGTTCTAACTGTAAGAAATGCTACAATTGAGTAGCGATGTGATAAAAGATGGAAGATCATGCACAATGTTTTCCCTTTTTATCCCAATGGAAAATTGTGCAGCTCTTCGTTTTTCTTTCACGGGATCCAGTTCTTGTGGTAATGGCACTCAGTGAAGTTAAGAAATGCATTTGATCCAATTATGGTGAAAGAACTGTGATATAGTTCCAAGTCAAGATGATGTGTGGCTTGGAGCAAAACTTTTAGGTTGAGGTCTTCCCATGTATCTGTTGCTGTTCCTTTCCAGGTGGCAGAGTTGCACGTTGGAAGATATAAGTTTACATCTCCATGATTCCCATTTTCCTTTCCTACTTTATATCTCCAGATTCCTGACTTTAATTCCTGTGTTCATGGTATTTACATATAGAATCCTGAGGCAGCCAGGCTTTACATTTACATCAAGAAAGTTGGCTATCCATGACTGTATGACATGAATTCATTCCAAAATAACTTAATTTTACTGGAACACAACTAATTTGATACAGAAACATAAATTTAGAAACAGGCCATTCTACCGATTGTGTCCCTTCTGGCTAACCAATTATTGTACATCTTAAGAGTCAAGAGTGTGGTGCTGGAAAAGCACAGCAGGTCAGGAAACGTCAGAGGAGCAGGAGAATCAATGTTTTGGGCAAAAGCCCTTCATCATGCATCTTAACCTTATTTTCTGTCTCTTCATCTGCAGATCTGTAGTATTTGCCACTTCAGTTGCATATCCAAGTAGCTTTTATTTAATGCAATGAGGATTTCTGCAGTGAGTTCTGGATGCCACCACCTCGGTGCAAAAAAAACCTTGATTTTTAAAAATCTTTCTATTAATTATTTTTGATCTCTGCTCTCCTGATTATTGACTTTTATGATAGTGAATTGTTCTTTTCTATTGACTCTGAGCTTTCAAAATGCCATAAACCTAAGCTAAATCTCTCTTCAAACCCTTCTGTTTGCATGAAAAACAATTCTAGCCTATTCAATCCTTCCTCAAAGCTGAAATTCTCCATTCTTGACAACTTCCTTGTAAATGTCCACTATGTCTTCTCTTTTGTATGAACACATCATTCCTAGGTGATTAGCCAGTTTAACAATATTTTAGGTGTGTCTTAACTTATGTTTTGAGCCATTCTACCATAACCTCCCTGCTCTTGTATTCAAATCTAGTAAATCAAGGATTGTTATGCCTTCTTAACCAATGTATTTATTTGCCCTGCATACCTTCTAGGATCTAATGTTATGAAGTTGAAGGAATGTACTGTACCTTTAAGAGAGTGTGAATGCTATTCCGAGCTTAGAGCTTACAAGCACCTGTGTGATGTGACTAGATGACAGTCACAGTATACTTGAAAATTGAAAATATGTAACATTTGGCTGTGAAATGGATACCTGAGTTGGTTGCTGTTTTGACAACAATTAAAATTTAACCAATCAATTTAAATTATGCCCCAGGATGATAAATCTCAATCAAGTTTAAATTTATTGTCTTGCCAACATTGAACCAATGAGAAGATCTGATGTTGGGGATATAAAAAAAAGTAAGCATTTTGAAAATTGGACAGAGCGACTACCATCAACACAAATCCAAGAAATTAGGGAACACTCTTGATTGAAGGTACCTTTTCATGTGAAACATATCTGCAGTAAAAGGAAAGAAGATGACCCAGGGAGATCTTCAGCTGGAAGAAGAAAGACACGGAAGACGACAACCACAGTGTGGTTTTGAAATTAAGTGTCTTATTGGAACAGCATATTACAGAGGAACTTTGATTATCTGAATACCAATTATCCGAAAATAGGATTAGCTGAAGGAGATTTTGAAGTCCTGGTAGAAACATTACATCAAAGACGTGTATCAACATTGATCGCATGTTTTGTTTACAGTAATTAAAAGTGTTGCCAAGAACAGTCCTGGACTGATGGGAGCGCAGGCACCCTCTCTAAATAACTGACCTCCCACACTCACTCTCTCTCTCCCCACACTTTCCCTGGGGTATTACACAGGTGTGTACCCTAAACCCTCCCCCTTCCCCAGATAATCTCTCTAACATTGTCCTGTGCAGGGCAAAGGTGGAACATGTCAAAAGGTTGCAGTAAAAAAGGTGTGTGTGTGTGCGCTATTTGGAGACTTCCCCCCCTCTCCAAAAGGCAGTAGCAGCAGTCTTGTTGTTGGTGTCCAGTCAGCTACCCCAGAGAGGGGGCAGGGGTGGAATGGGGTGGGGGTCAGGGGTGGGGGCAGTGTTGGGGGGCAGGGGTGGGATGGTGTTGGGGCGGGACAGTGTTGGGGCGGATGGGGAGCAGTGTTGGGGGTGGGCAGAGGTCGTGTTGGACAGGGTATGGGGTGGCGGGGTGAAGGTGGGTTTGGGGAGGGCGGTGTTGGACAGGGTTTAGGGAGCAGGGGTTGGGGGCGGTGTTGAATGGTGTTTGGGGAGCAGGTGTGGGGTTGTGGGCAATATTGAATAGGGTTTTAGGGGGCAGATGTACGGAGGCTGGGTGGAGGTGGTGTTGGATGGAGGTTGGGGAACAGGCAGGCAGGGTGGTGGGATTAGGTTTGGGGGCGGTGTTGGATGGGGTTTGGAGAGCAGGGTGGGGGTGGTGTTGGACGGGGTTTGGGAGCAAGGGTGGGGAGGTTTGGGGGCATGGGTGGGGTTGATGTTGGATGGGTGTTTGGGTGATGGGGTGTGGGTGATGGGTTGGGGGCAGTGTTGGACAGGGTTAGGGGGCAGGCGGGGGCGGGTTTGTGGAGGTGGTGTTGGACAGGTTTTGGGGGAAAGTGTGGTGGGCGGGGGGTGTTCACGCGTGCTGTGCTGCTGCCTCATCTCCTGAATGAAGAGCAGACTTAATAGAAAACTTTGAGCCCTAGAAAAAAGGCATTGAATCAATTAACCAAATAATCAATGATCCAAACAAAATA
Source organism: Chiloscyllium punctatum (assembly GCF_047496795.1). Classification (NCBI taxonomy): domain Eukaryota; kingdom Metazoa; phylum Chordata; class Chondrichthyes; order Orectolobiformes; family Hemiscylliidae; genus Chiloscyllium; species Chiloscyllium punctatum. Next base: position 58,061,769 of record NC_092783.1, read on the forward strand.
GTGCCTGCCCATCTCGTTCAGATAATCGAGGTTCCCCTGTAACAGTTGGAGGCAGGTAATAAGCAGTTAAGAGAAGTGGGGGGGGGGGGGGGTTAGAGTTGTGAATAGTTGTTGTTTAATGTTCACTTTTAGAGTTAAAGAATAAATTGATTTTTTTAAAATAGTAGAATTTAGGAGTTCTCTGTCACTCATATTTTAACAGATTATGAGGTGAGGTGAGCTTTTCTGGATGTTTGGTTTCATTAACAGAAGGGTTCACCGTTGTGTCATAATAATTTGAGGGCTCGTCCGGGATTTGAATAGATTTGGACAAGTTTAGGCAGATCCAGTCTAAGATTTGGACAGATTTGAACAGATTTGGGGTATGAAAGATCCCAGCAGATTTAAACACTTGCCAATTAGTGTCCTCGATCTTCAAGTAAAACATAGGTGAGACAATTTGTTTAATTTTGGTTACTTGTGGTTTGTTAAATTAAAAGTGAGGGAAATGGCTCTTAAGATTGCTAAAAAGGTTCTGGGGTTTGAAGGTGCTTCCCAAATTTGCCAAGAAAGTATAGAAAGACAGTGGAAGAACATACTTTTAGAATTAGCAAATAGTTAATATTGGGTTTAACCAGTGACAAAAGGAAAGCTGAAATTGTGATGGAGTTGGTCAAGCACTTAGGTATATCAGAGAAACAGACAAGGGCAGTAGAGTTAGAATACCTTAAATTGCAACTGAGGCAAATGGAGTTAGAAGAGAAAGAGAGAAGAAAGGTAAAGAAAGAGAGAGAGAGAGGAAAAAGGGAGAGAAGGTTCTTAGCTGAGCAAGGAGAAAGAGAAGCAAAAGAAGAAGAAAGGGAGAGAGAATCTGAACTTCAGAAGTTGCGAATTAGTCAGGAAAGTCAAGTTACCAGGATGGAGATGAAGAGGGAAAGTAGTGATGTATACAAATATGTTAAAACATTGCTATGTTTTGATGAGAAAGATGTTGAAGCTTTCTTTATTTCTTTTGAAAAATTGGCCAGGCAGATGGAGTGACCAGAGAACTGTCGGTAATACTAATTCAGATTAAGATTGTAGGCTGAGCTAGTGAAGTATTTGCACTGCTGTTAGATGAAGGGTCAAGAGATTATGCAGATGTCAAATAGGCTATTTGGAGTGCTTATGAATTGGTACCAGAAGTGTAGAGACATTGGTTTAGAAACATAAAGAAGGAACCAGCTCAGACTTATGTTGAGTTCGAAAGAATGAAACATAATAATTTTGATAGATGGGTGTGGGCCTTAAAAATAAAAGTGAGGGTCTAAGAGAGATTATTCTGATGGAGGAGTTTAAAAACTCGCTTCCAGAGGTAATACAAATTTGTATGGATGAACAGAAAGTTCAAGAAGTGAGAAGAGCAGGAGAGATGGCAGATGAATATGTATTGGTGCATAAGGCAAAATTTAGCTTTCAGCAAAAATTTCATTTGGTGAGGGATAGAAATTGGAAGAAGGGGAGATCCTACACTATAAAACAAAGAGTAGAACACACTAGTAATAGTTTACCACAGGTGAAAAAGGAAACCCAAGAGGGTGGAAAGGAGGTGAAAGGCCTCAGGGGTTTTCACTGTAATGGAGTGGGGCACATAAAATTATAGTGCCGATGGTTTAAGTAGAGCACTGGGAAAAGGTGTTTTCACTGCCAGAAGGTAGGACACAAAGTCACAATGCTGGTCGTTGAAGAAAGGCACTATGGGAAAAAATGTAGTAAAAGAGGCTAATCCAGTGGCATTAGTGAAAGTAGTAAAGGAAACCTCAAGAAAATTCAAGGGGCCTTAGGAAAGTGCACTGCCAAGGCAGGGGATGCGTATTGATTTAGTTCCCAATCTCTATAAAGAGTTCGCCTCCGTGGGTAAAGTTTACTCAGGAAGAATGGGGGAGAAGAGAAAGAAGTTAAAGTTTTAAGAGATAAGGGATCTAATTAATCTCGAATAGTAAGACATGACTTTATTTGCACTCTTTCTGACACGTTACCTGAGAGAGCAGTAATTTACGGAATAGATCGACAGAAATGTAGCGTTCCCCCGTGTAAGATCAGACTGGAGGGCCAAATCAAGACTGGGGAAGTAACAGTCAGAACAATTGACTGTGTCAATTCCAGGAATTGAGTTTGTTCTTGGGAATGATTTAGCAGGATCCAATGTGGGAGTGACACCCCTTGTGGACAAGCCAAAGGAAGACCAGAGAACTGAGGAGTTAAAAGAAAAATAACCTAGAATTTTTTCCAGACTGCGTTGTAACTCGATCCCATTATCAGAAGTCAAAGCATGAAGCAAAAACTAAAGAGAAAGACAAAGGAATTGAAGTTCAGTTAGTGGACTCTCTGTTTCATGTAATGTGTAGGAAATATTTGAGGGTCAGGCACAAATATTTTGTCCTAAAAGGATAATGGATTTACAACAGAAAGACAAGATAATAAAAGATATATATGTTGATGCATATTCAGAAAAGAAGTCAGAGAACATTCCTGAGGGTTATTATCTTAAAGATTGAATCCTAAGATGAAAATAGAGACCATGGCAGCTTATTGCAGAGGAGGAATGGGCTGAAATGCACCAGTAGACGGTAGCATACAGACAGGAAGTGTTACAGGTAGCACATGAATTACCAGTAGGAGGTCACCCAGGTGTGAGGAAAACTTCAGCAGCATGTTGGCTCCGATAACAGAGTTACTACAAAAAAAACATAAAATTTTGGTGGACACCACAATGCCAGGAGGCATTTGAGAGTTTAAAAGCAGTATTAACCTCCACACCAGTTTTAGCTGCACCAAATGTTTTGAAACCCTTCAAAGTTGCAATCGATGCTAGCAATATAGGAGTTGGAGCTGTACTGCTAGGAAGATGATGAATTTGAATGATCAATTGGCAACTTTTCAAAGAAACTCAACACCCACCAGAGAAAACACGGAAACATCAAAAAAGAATTATTGCGTTTGGTACTGGCCTTACAACATTTTAATGTGACAAACAATGTGTTAGAGATAGTTGAGTACAATGACCACAATGCTCTTACATTCTTAGAAAGATCTAAAGGCAAAAGTATGAGACTATTTCATTGGAGTCTTATCTTACAGACTTTTAATTTACAAATTGTACATATTGCGGGTCATAAAAATGTGATAGCAGATGCATTATCGAGGATTTAAAGGATAAACTATAGTTAAGATGAGAGAGATTCCAATGTTTTATATATATGTGTGCAGAAATTAATATGAAAGTATAACTTAGATTAATGACCCATGTATTTCATTGTAATGGGATTAAGAATTAGAAAAAAAAATGAAGCCATCTTTTCATTATGATGATTCATCTTTTTCTAAGGTGTTATGGAGTTGAAGGCGTGTGCTATACCTTCAAAAGAGAGTAAATGCTTTCTGAACTGAGAGCTTACAAGCACCTGTGTGATATGACTAGATTGCAGTCCTAGAGTGTACTGGAAAATTGATAATATGTAACATTTGGCTGTGAAATGGATACCTGAGTTGATTGCTGTTTTGACAACAATTCAAATTTAACCAATCAATTTAAATTATGCCCCAGAATGCTAAAACCCAATCAAGTTTGAATTTATTGTTTTACCAACATTGAACCAATGAGACAATCTGATGTTGGGGATATAAAAATGCAGGTATTTTGAAAATTGGACAGAGCAACTGCTGTCAACACATATCTAAGAAATTAGGAAACACACTCTATCAAAGGTACCTTTTCATGTGAAACATATCTGTAGTAAAAGGAAAGAAGACCCAGGGAGATCATCAGCTGGAAGAAGAAAGACACAGAAGATGACAGCCGCTGTGTGGTTTTGAAATTAAGTTGATGTAATTTTAATAAGTGTCTTATTTGAACAGTATATTGTTATAGAGTTTGAGGCAGGTAGTGAGCAGTTAAGAGAAAGGGGGGGACTTAGAGTTGTGTATAATTGTTGTTTAATGTTCACTTTTAGAGTTAAAGAATGAATTGATATTATTTTCTTTATATAATAGAGAGTTCTCTGTCATAACACTAAGAACCTGCACTTCAAGGAGTCCTTGTCCTTCTATATGCCATACGAAGTTTTGTTATTCTCTTGCCTTCTTTGCTGTCATAAAATATAGTATCTCGCAGTACTCTAGTTTGAATCCTATTTGCCAGTTTTCTGCCTTCCTGACCAGCGAATGTTTCCTGAAGTACCCAGCTTTCTTCATCACAAATATTGATATACCCAATTTTTGTGCCAACTGAAAACATTTTGAACCAGGCACCTAGAAATTATGTATAAGTCATTGATAATTAACATGAAAAGGAGGAGATACATAAACATAGAAAATAGGAACATGAGTAGGCCATTTAGCCCTTTGAGCCTGCTCCAGCAAACAATATGATCATGACCAAATGTCTAACTGAGTATCCTGTTCCCTTTTTCTCCCTTCCTTTTGATCCCTTTAGCCCTAAGAATTGCGTTTAATTCCTTGGAAAATTAAAATGTTTTGGCCTCAAATGCTTTCTGTGGCAGACTTCCACAGGCTAACTGACCTGAGTTAAGAAATATCTCCTCATCTCTGTACTAAATGGCCAACTTGTATCCTGATGAGGGGCTTATGATGACTCTCCTGCTCCTCGGATGCTGCTTGACCTGCTGTGCTTTTTCAGCACCACACTTTTCAAACCTGTATCCAAAGACTGTGCACCCTAGTTCTGGATTTCCCAATGATCAGAAACATTTTTCCTAAGTCCTATTTGAAATGTACAGGTTTATATGAGATACCCCGTGTTGTTCTGAACTCCAGTGAATATTATCCTAACCAACCCAATCTCTCTTCCATATGTCAGTCCTGTCATCCCGTAGATCGGTCTGGTAAATTTTTACACACTCCCTCCATAGTCAGAGTAACCTTCCTCAGATAAGGAGATCAAAACTGCACAAAATACTTGAAGGTATGCTGTCACCCAAGGTCCCGTACAATTTCAGTAAGACATCTCTGCTCCTGAACTCAAATCCTCTCAAGGTTTGCATAAAGATTTGTAGCTCAGGTGCCGGTTGCCATAGTTCTAGGTATGTTCGCTGAGCTGGGAAGTTGATTTGCAGACATTTCGTCCCCTTTCTAGGTGATATTATCAGTGTTTTTGAGACTCCCATGAAGCGCTGCTTTACTGTGTCTGCATCCATGAACAGCAACTAGCCATTAAACTCCATAACCAGCTGTCCCTGGCAGTCATGCACACAAATGACAAGGACTACAAATTCGACTGGGATAAAACAACAATAAAAGGACAGCTGGATAGTTTCTAGAGGCATGCACTCATTCATGGACATTGACCTAGACCCAATATACTGACCACTGCAACAAACAACCGGAAGCAGCAAGAATAAAACCAAATAAATTCCAGAAGACACAGTGCAGCAGCACTTCACAGGAGACTCCAAAGCACTAAGGATGTCACCCAGACCCATTTCCCTCTGACTAATGCACCTAACACTAGGGCAATTTAGCATGGCCTGCACATCTTTGGACTGTGGGAGGAAACCAGAGCACCCGGAGGAAACCCACGCAGACAACGGGGAGAATGTCTGTGTGGAGATTGCACAGTCGCCCAAGGCTGGGATTGAACCTGGGACTGAACCTGGGACCCTGGTGCTGTGAGGCAGCAGTGCTAAACAACTGAGGCACTGTGCCGCCCCTGTTCACTCTCTGCCAGTCAACAAAAGACCTGTTTATTCGTGCTCTTCGGCATACAAGAAATCGATCAATTCTTTATCCGTCTCAGTACATTACCCTTATACTCATGTGCTTTAATTTTACATATTAATCTCTTATGTGTGACCTTATCAAAAGCCTTCTGAAAGTCCAAGTAAATCGCATTGACTGGGTCTCCTTTATCAACTTTACTAGTTATATCTCCAAAAGATTCCAGTTGATTTGTCAGCATGGTTTCCTTTTTTATAAATGCATGCTGACTTTGTCTGACTCTGTCAATGTTTTCCAAGTATTCTGGTAATAAATCTTTCATAGTGGACTCTAGTATTTTCCCTGCTGCCCATGACCAGCTAACTAGTCTATAATTCCCTGTTCTATTGTTGTCCTTGTTCCAAGCCCTGTGGAACCCCACTGGGATATTTCCACTCACAGATAACCATGGATCATTACCCTTTACTTCTTGCTCAGCCAACTTTGGATCCCACTTGTTCCATGGCCTGCACTTATATTTCTCTGACTAGTCCGCCATGTGGGACTTTGTCAAAATATTTTCTAAAATCCATACAGATTACATCAAATATACTGTTTCTATCAATCCCTTTTTCTTTGGCCAAATTCGTCATCAAACCATGGTGTCCTCTAATTTTTCGTGATCACTATCCTTTCTATTAATAGAGTGCATTGCAGTGTACTTAAATCTACTCAAGCAGTTCAGTGAGTGTAATAAACCCATTCAGTAGATTTTATGATGCCTTAATTGGGGGAAAGAAACTTTCTAAACCTGTTGAAAAATCATTTTAAAGATGTAAATTTGTTAAAATTTTAACATTTTATTGGGAAAAGCCTGATTTCAGCTAGTGCTACATGCCTAATGGTATAGCTGAAATCAAAATCACTCCTAATATAAATGTGCAAGATTAAATGCAAGGAATGATGTATGACTCATGCTGCTCAATCATTTGAGAAAACACAAATTCAAGTCCAACTTATTCAGCATGCTGAATGGTAATATTTGTGACAAAAACAGAATCTTAGCTTTCATTCTGTCTACAATGCCAGTAAAATCTTATTTCTTTAATGTATCTTCTCTATTAATAAACAGGTGCTAATTTACAATGTGAAAAAAGTCAAGCAGAGATATTAACAAACATTGCAGTATAGCCACTGGGGGGTGGTAGAATCAAATGAATAGTTGAAGTTTATAAAAAGTTTGAACAGTGATTCGCAGAAGACAGCAAAACCTCTCCTACCAATTGTAAACTTAATATATAATATTTAATTCAATGTATTTCAAATTAATTGATCAACTATTAAGATCAACATCCATTGATCCAGTACAGAAATAAGAGCAGAGGGCATTCAGACTTAGTTTTAATGCAATATTCAATCCACTTAAAGCTTAGTGGGAATGTGAGGTGGAAAGAGACTAGAAAAAAAATCATTGCATTTATATAACATCCTTTTAATCCCTCAAAAATGCCTGGAGGTGTTCCTCATAATATTTTGATCTGCAAAGATTGGTGTTATGTGGGCAAACATAGCAGCTATTTTGCATATACAAAATGTAGTAACAAAGTTATTTTGATGAGTGGTAATGTTTGAGGGAAGACCGTTAACTAAGACACTGGGAAAGTACCCTGTTATTCTTTTAACACCCCATAGGATCCTTAATTTCATTCCACACCCTCAAGCAGACAAGATATTCCTCAGGGAGTAAAACAAAGATATTTCCGAAAAGAACTGAGAAAAGACATTATTAACAGAGAAAGCTGTTATTATAGGCATTTGAAATTTCTAAGCAAATGGGTTACATCAGCCAAACTAGATTTCTACAATAGATTTTGTTTAAAAATAAATCACTTATAATATAAGTCTCATTGCGTTTTTCATGAAAAATGCAATATACTTAAGAGGGAAATCAGGAGTACAGAAGAGAGGACATCAGATAGCTTTGGCAAAAGGGTCAAGGAGAATCCAAAGGGATTCTACAAATATATTAAGGACAAAAGGGTAACTGGGGAAAGAATAGTGCCCCTTAAAGAACAGCAAGGCCACCTATGTGTGGAACTGCAGGAGAGGGGGGAGATACTAAATGAGCATTTTGCATAGAGACCATGGGGATAGAAATAGTGACATCTTGAAAAATGTCAATATTACAGAGGAGGAGGTGCTGCACGTCTTAAAGCGCATTAAAGTGGATAAATCCTCGGGTCCTGATCAGGTGTACCCTAGAACTCTCTGGGAAGCTAGGGAAGTGATTACTGGGCCCCTTGTTGAGATATTTCTATTATTGATAGCCACAGGTGAGGTGCCGGAAGACTGGTGGTTGGCTAACTTGGTGCGACTATTTTAGAAAGGTGGTAAGGAAAAACCAGGGAACCATAGGCCAGTGAGCCTGACTTTGGTGGTAGGCAACTTGAAGGGAATCCTGAGGGACAGGATTTATATATATTTGGAAAGGTAAGGTCAGATAGTCAACATGTATTTGTGCGTGGGAAATCACTGACTCGTTGAGCTTTTTGAAAAGTAACAAAGACAATTGGTGAGAGCAGAGTGATGGACCTGATCTGTATGAACTTCAGGAAGGCATTTGACAAGGGAGATTGGATAGAAGGTTAGATCATATGGAATACAGGGAGAACTAGCCATTTGGATACAGAACTAGATCGAAGGTAGAAGACAGAGGGTGGTGGTGGAGGGTTGTTTTTCAGACGAGAGGCCTGTGACCTGCAGTATGCCACAAGGATTGGTGCTGGTCCACTGCTTTTCATTATCTATATAATTGGTTTGGATGTGAACATCGGCGGTATGTTTTGTAAGTCTGCAGATGACACCAAAAGTGGACGGTGAAGAAGGTTACCTCAAAGTACAATGGGATCTTGATCAGATGGGCCAGTGGGCCAAGGAATGGCAGATGGAGTTTAATTCTGATAAATGTGAAGTGCTGCATTTTGGAAAGGCAAACTAAAACAGGACTAATACACTTAACGGTAAGGTCCTGGGGAGTGTTGCTGAACAAAGACACCTTGGAGCACAGGTTCATAGTTCCTTGAAAGTGGAGTCACAGTTAGACAGCATAGTGAAGAAGGCATTTGGTATATTGCCTTTATTGGTCAGAATATCGAGTACAAGAGTTGAGTGGCTATGTTGTGGTTATACAGGACATTAGTTAGGCCATTTTTGGAATACTGCAATTCTGGTCTTCCTGCTAAAGGAAGGATGCTGTGAAACTTGAAAGGGTTCAGAAAAGATTTACAAGGATGTTGTCAGGGTTGGAGGGTTTGAGCTATAGGGAGAGGCTGAATAGGCTGGGGCTGTTTTTGCTGGAGCATCAGAGACTCAGGGGTGACCTTATAGAGGTTTACAAAATGATGAGGGGCATGGGTAGGGTAAATAGACAAGGTCTTTTCCCTGGGGTGGGGGAGTCCAGAACTAGAGGGTATAAGTTTAAGGTGAGAGGGGAAAGATATAAAAGGGACCTAAGGGGCAACATTTTCACACAGAGCATGGTGTGTATGGAATAAACTGCCAGAGGAAGTGGTGGAGGCTGGTACAATGCAACATTTAAAAGGCATTTGGATAGGTATATGAATGGGAAGGGTTTGGAGGGATATGGGCCAAGTGCTGGTAAATGGGACTAGATTAATTTAGGCTATCTGGTCGGCGTGGACGAGTTGGATCATCAATTTTCAATTTCCATTGTCTGATATTAATACCTGAGACTTGCATTGACTAAAATAGTTTTTGAACAAGGACAATTACTTGCCTAAAATGGCTGCTGTGATCACCTGACCTGAAATTGAGGTAAGTCCAGGACACCCATGTGAAATAAATGAAAATATCTGCACCAAAAGCAACATGTTATCTAAGGGCCTTGAACCTAGACAAATGGGTAGTTGCTAATAAATTCACATCTCCTGTTTTAATTCACACTTGTATGACAATTTCCCACATTGAGATGAAACGTTTCCCAGTTAGCCAGCTGGGAAAGATAATGGAGCCAGACTTACAAATATACAAAAAAAACATATTTCAGTAACTACTTGGCAGAGCAGAGAGAGGAATGTTGGACCTGTGACAGCAGCATCTGGAAGGCTTGCTCTCACTCTCCCTATCCCCTCACTTTCTTATAATCAGCACCCAGTGATAAAAGCAAATTGAGGAACCAACCATTCAAGAAATTAAAGATATCTATAGATGTGGCTGAGGATACCAGTCAACAATTAAACAACTGGATAAAATGAAATATCTTGCACCTCAAAAATTTTAAGGACTTTTAAATTGTGTCGCCTTTACATGTCCTGTCAATATTAGACATGGTTTTTTTGGAGCTGAGTTGCTCTCACCTAGTCATATCACCGCAAGAGGGCCATCAAACCCTTTGAGCCAACCCTGTTCAATAAGAAGATGGCCGATCTTCTTTCTCAACACAATTTTTGTCATCTATCCATATGGAGTGATATGGAGAAATCTATTGATGTCAGACTTGGACATATTCAACAACTGAACCTCAACAGTCCTTTGGGGTAGGAGAATTCCAAAGGTTTATCACTCTCTGAGTGAAGAAATTCCTCCTCATTTTGGCCATAAATAGCCTTACCCTTATTCTGAAACTGTCCCCTGCCGCGGTTTTAAACCCCCTAGGTAGGGAGAGCATCCTTCCTACATTAACCCTGTTGAACCTTTTAAGAATTTTAAGTGTTTCAATGAGATCTCCTCTTATTTTTCAGAACTCCAAAGAGTAAAGACCTCGTCTATTTATTCATTCTTCAAAGGACAATCTCCATCCCAGGAATTAATTTCACAAGGCAAAACTGCACGCTACAGGAGGTCTCACCAAGGCTCTAAACAATAGTAATAGGACAACTTTCATACTCAAATATCCAAGTAACAAAATGTCAACATACCATTCCTAATTGATTGCTATACCTGCATTATTAACTTTGATAAAGTATTATCATAGCTGCAGTTATCCTGGAAAGTGAACAGTGTTCCAGTGCATTCTTGATTTGTATCTGACAGATGATAGAAATGTTTTAGGAAGCTTACTCACCACAGAATATCCAGCACCTGATCTGCTTTTGTAGCCAGTGGTTAATCCAGTTATCTTTTTCGTGAATGTTACCCCTAAGATGTTGATAGTGAGTAATTAAGTGCCAATAATCTCACTGAAATTCAGTGAGGAGGTGGCCAGACTATCAGAAATGGTCATTTGTGTTACTGATTACTTTTCCCAGCAATTCAGAAGAATTGTTTTAATACAATGAGTTATTGTGATCTGAAGCACACTGCCCAAGAGAGCAGTGGAAGGAGGTTTAAGAAGAATTTTCAAAATGGGAATTGCATGAATAAATCAAGCAGAAAAGTTTACATGGCCAGGGTAAAAGGTGGGGGGTGGGGGGGAGGTTTCAAAGCGCTGGCATGGACAGGATGGGCTGAATGTTCTCCTTCAGAGCTTCAGCATTGTAGGATTTAGGTCCAAACTGTCTAGTTCATGCTGAATAACTTTTTCATTATCCAAGGAGTTGTAAATGTAATTGAATAGTATATATTCGCAGTCTCCATTTCCAATTTTATGATGGAAGGAAGCCCACTGATGAATTACCAAAAGATGGTTTGCCTTAGGACCCTGCCCTGAGGAACTCTTGCATCAAAATTTTGACTTCTCATATAGCCACGAGAACGGAGGAAGAAGTGACAGTTTAGTTGAAGGTTTCATAAATGCAGAATTGTATTAAATATAGAATAGAGTCTCTGAGAATGACTAAGACTGTAATCTCATCGTGGAGCTAAGGTAATTTACATATAAAATAATGGATTCTTGGCAAGATGTTACAAGGAGGTAATCTAATCAAATGTTTCAGATGATGTTAGAAACTGAATTCTGATCATTTGAATTCAGAGTGAGATAACATTTTTGTACAGCCTACAATGTCTCCTCCCAATTGCAGATATATGTTCAATTTTCTGGTAACGATGTCTCTTGATGAACTTAAAACTTAAGCAGTGGATGCATGATTTTGTAATCTTCTGGTATTATTGTCAATTCAATCAACACACAGTATGAGCATTTACAAACCTTTATTATCTTTGGCTGATTCATATTAGAAAAAGAAGTGTAAGGCTATTAAAATATTTTTTTTCCAAATTATCCAAATTTAGTGCTTACATGAAAATAACAGTTTCATTCAGCAGCTGGCAACTCATGGGGGTTGCTAGGTAACAAAACATGCTGTTATTAGCTTGGAGGCTACATTTTCCATTTTGTGAAAATGCTGATATATGGCAACTGTTGCTTTTGCTTTTCTGCAAAATACCCTGCCCCCAGGGATGACTAACATTGATTGTGAGAAGACAGCAGTGTTCCTGAAGGCACTGAAGTTACTTAATCATAAAGCTTTGGAGAGGACAATGATACTAATCATAACATAGATGGAGCAGGCTGCAGCTGACTCACATTTAACATTTGTTAAAATACTAGAATAATTTCTAATATATACTTTATTTTGTATTTATGACAAGAAATAAAGACATGGCTTTTTAATAAATATTTATTATTCTTTTCAGTCAGTCATATTCTTTCAGTTTTGTGTAACTCTTTGAAAGCATGGCATGGTGGGCAGGAACTGACCTTTGTGAATATCCAACTGGATGTCAATCATAAGCACCTCAAAAAACACAACATACGCAAAACAAAAGTCTCAAGTCATTTTGGATTAAAAAGCAAGTATTTGTGTTGTGCAAAGTTTATATTTGAAACTGAGAATATCAGGAGGCGATCCAATAATAACAGTTACAGTGTGCGAGAGGATCAATTTTAGTCTTGATATCAAGAAGTGTTAATGATGCAGTAGGCCATTTGGCCTAACATACCTGTGCATTTAAAAAGTATTCTGTATCACAATGGCTACCTAGAACAAATTATTACTCAATGTATATTGTGAAAACTCATGAAAGGGCCGACATCCACTACTTCTTGCCCAGAATGGTGCTCAGTCTACCTCAGCTTTTGCTGCATTCCTATGGCAACCTCCTGACCAATCAGGTCTTCCTGCTTGGTCTGTGAACTAAGGTTGACAGTTGAAAGCTCCTGCTGCATCTTCACAGTAAAGATGGCCCGACCAATCTGTATCCTTTTCTCCAGCTGTATAAGTTAGTGTCCTTTTTTTTTCAAGTCTGTTTTTTGTGTCTTGACATGATACATGAAGGATGAAAAGCTTTGACTTCTTCAGCTCTTTTGGCAATATTTAGCAGCAGTTTGCCAACAGATATTCACTGAAAAAAAAACCTGATAATTTTTTTTAAAGTCAAAATTAGAACAAATGAAAATTAGAAGGGTATTTTTGACACTTAAATAAAGATGTAAATCTTAATACGTTTTTAGACTTTGCCTAGCATCTTGATAGACAATCAATGCTTAAAAAATATAGCTATGCTGTTGAACCTCGTTCACAGAGCTATCTGATGGGGCAGTTGGAAAAGGGATTGAATAAACATAAACAATTTTAAATGTTTCTATCAACTGGTTTTGTATCTTGTTCAATGTGATCAAGTCTGACTGGAATTGATTATCTTGGCCAGTTAAAGCTTTTCAATAAATTTGCACCTTCTCCATTTGAAAAACAAGGGCAGCAGAATTTTTTTTCAACATGTAACTGGATTACTGATAATGTAATCGCAACATTAGTGTAGTGGAATCTTCTCTACAAGTATAAATACAGCAATTTTACAAAACCAAACAGGCAGATAGATCTCTGATTTATCACATCCACATCAGCACATATATAATTATGTATAGTACACACTCCCTGGAATTGATCTTACCCATTTCATAATACAATTCCTTTCCACCTTTGATCTTGTCATAGGCATGTTCAGCATGGAAACAGACCCTTCGGTCCAACCCGTCCATACGGACCAGATATCCCAATCCAATCCAGTCCCACCTGCCAGCACCCAGCCCATATCCTTCCTATTCATATACCCATCCAAGTGCCTCTTAAATGTTGCAATTGTACCAGCCTCCACCACTTCCTCTGGCAGCTCATTCCACGCACGCACCACCGTCTGTGTGAAAAGTTGCCCCGTAGGTCTCTTTTATATCTTTCCCCTCTCACCCTAAACCTATGCCCTCTAGTCTGGACTCCCTGACCCCAGGGAAAATACTTTGCCTATTTACCCTATCCATGCCCCTCATAATTTTGTAAACCTCTATAAGGTCACCCCTCAGCCTCCGACGCTCCAGGGAAAACAGCCCCAGCCTGTTCAGCCTCTCCCTAAAGCTCAAATCCTCCAACCCTGGCAACATCCTTGTAAATCCTTTCTGAACCCTGTATATCAATTTCCTTCACCTGAATACTGTCCAGTATCGCCCTTATTACCAAGTAATGCTTTGCCTCTCTGATACCTTCTCCACAGTAATGGAAACAAGGACTGAGAGAAGAATGGAACAAGTCACCAAATCAATATCACCTACTTTACACTTTCACCAGCATTTGAAATTTTAGCATCAGTGAAATCTCTGGCCTTGGCAGCATTCTTGCTGCTCCTTATCCCTTAGGAGTCATCGTAGCTTTCACCACCATCATTACATGCAGATAAAATAGATTTCACCTCTGAATTAATCTCCTTTAATTAATAATATTGGAGAAGTTTGATTTGGTTGAGGAAGGCTAAAATTAGTTCTGTTTACTTGACAAGAAACAGAATATCTTTACAGTATAAAAACACAATTGTTCATGCAGAAATCTATTTGATCACAACTTTTGAATTCAACCTTCAAAGTTATCTTTTTCTACATCTCTACTCTTCTCCCCATAACGATATGAGGGGCACTGAACAAGTCCTTTGCCAAGTCTCCCATGGTCGACTACTGGTAGCCCCAGAAGGCGAAATTCTAACAGCTGGATGTGATAGATTTGACTGTGTCTTCCTGTCCACAGGTATGTTGGAGACTAACAGTTGGCCCACTTTGGCCTTCCATAGTAAATGTAAACTCTATGTCATAGTCTAGCACATTAAGAGTGGCTGGTGAATGGACAACTACTCATTTGACCTAAATTAAAGGAAATTCTGATATCTGCTAGGAATCAGCAAATATTACAGCCTTTAGCTGACAGCAAGTTGGGCTATAACTGCTATAATTGCACCAGTGATTCACTAAAACAATTTCACTGACTTTATAGCATAAAAGAATCAAGCAATTAACAGACGACACATAATCCATCAGTACATAGATTTATTGGACATGCTGAAAGTTCGACCAAAAGTGTTCACTCACACTGCATAGATTTGTCATTGAAGTACATTACATAATAAATAATAATTACATTCAATAGACAGCAGCAATTTACTTGTTCAGTCCTTCATTTTCCAGGACACAATATGAAAATATTTTTATGCCAAACAGTGTAAAACGAATGACGCAATAAGCTCTAAATAATTACAAAGGGGATATTACTTCCAAAATTCACATCATGAGGTAATAATTCTGGTGAAATATTAAGTTTTACAGTTTTCTTTTGAAGTCAGTTTCTTTGTTACACTGCATGACAGTGCATATTGACTACTGGGCCAGATGTTGCGCTCAAAACAATGACACTTGCTATTATTTACTGTAAAGGATGCAGCAACTTCAGACAAGGAACAGGTGTATGGCAAAATACCAATATCCAAAAGTTGCTGACTGAGCTGCTCTGCTCCACCTTTAGTTTCATGGACATGCCTTTTTGTGGATTTGCGGACCTGCTATATTTGCACAGTAGGTACGAATGAAGTTGTCTTTACCAACTAGTACCTTTCAACTATGATACCTGCTAATAACTGCAAACCAACCTCTTGCATTGAAAACTAAGAGCAAGTTAAGCATGAGCAGAAGGCAAGGCAGCCATTTTAGGTCAAACCACATCCAAAACAGAATGTGATTCTCAAGTGGTACCTGAACCATCGATCTTGCAAATTCAAGCAAATTTGCAGTATGGTTCCATCAATTGATTTTATTAGTTCAGGTCTTCCATATTCATACATTTCCTTATCTGAACCAAAAGGTAGACTGACAAAAATGAAGCAGCGGTGGAGTTAAAAGCTCAGTTGGTCAACATATTGACTTGTTACTGTTCTGTTGGCATTTCCCCCATGGTCTTCTGATAGAAATGAATAGAAGCCTCATGAACATGCAGATCTGGGTGCTGTGGACTTACTGATTAAACTACCAGGCAGAGCATTCGCTATTTCATGGACTCATGACCATTTGCTTTATTTCTCCACAGGTGCCACCAGTCCTGCTGAAATACTCCAGCACTTTCTGTTTTTATTTTGCATGACAGCATCCTCAGTGGTTGCTCTTCACCATAAAAACTGATGGTGAAAAATGAGGCCTCTAAGTTTAAGAATAAAAATAATCTAAAACTTTTTGTTTGGGGCTAAGAGGAACAGGTGCTTTCATCTGGGTAGGTCCTCTGACCTTCCCAAGAAGAATGCAGCCTACTACCATTCTCAGTAAGCTCCTTTCTTCTCATCTACCTCTGGTATTGGCAACTATCTCTCCTACATTTTGCTTTCATCTTTCTGGCTGTACCTCTGGAGATATCTCACACAAAGACAGCGAGCTGCAGGAAGTTGCATCAATGAGGCATTCAAGTCATCAGCAGCGTTACTGAGTCCTGGCCTGAAAAATGGGTTAACCTCTCCCTGGAGGGATGAGACAGGGGGCCAATATTTAAAAAGCTATATTTCTACATCACACTAATGTGACTACAATGGCTCACTTGGTGTTGCCCTTAGCTCTCTCAAATAAAAAGTTAAGGGTTCAGTGAAATGTTTAAGCACACTGATTTTCCCAGTACACATGGGGGAGTGCTGCATTGTCAGAAATGGCATCTTTTAAACTGAGGGCCTGTATGCAGTTTTGTCAATTTTTAAACGGTGCCATGACAATATTCATCAAAATCTGCAGAGCTTTTCCTGATTTCCTGGTCAACATTTGTCCCTAAACTGCTATCCTTAGAACAGCTACATTACATTTTGTGATAATGTCATATGCAAAGATTGTCAGTTGTGTTCCTTGCACAGTATTACAACAATGACTATACTCTAAAAGTGTCTGATTTGCAGTAAGATGCTTTGCATAAAAATGCAAGTCTTCCTATAATTGCTCTTCTGTTTAAATAACTAGGAAATGACTAAGTAAACCATTTAAAGATTAATTTCCAGCTTGTTCCTCCCTGGTAGTTAACCATTATTTTACACAAATAAGTCAACCAAATCTTTAGGTTAGCTTAAATAGTGACTTATTCCCATATTGCTTTTGTTCTTTACCTAAAATCATTCAAATGCTCAGATTAGACTGTACCCTGTAACTTGTTCTTGGATGTCCAATATGTAATGTAACTGAATACATAGATTATAGTGTAAACAATACAAGATAATCATTAATATTTGCTTTCTGTGAAGTGGATTGTGGAATTCATACAGGACAGAAGCAGGTCATTTGGCCCATTGACTTTTTGTAAGAGCTATTGAATTAGACCGACACACCCTGCTGTTCCCCTATAGGTCTGCAAGTTCTTTTTTGAAAATTGAATCTACTTCCATTTCCTTTGGAGCAGTGTATTGCTGGTCACAATAGGTCATTGCATGAAGAAATTTCTCCTCTTTGGTTCTTTTCAATGTGTTTATCTATGATAAAACTGGAGCAATGTACAAGCCTAATCCAGGAAAACCCTGACTCGTACCAAAGTTCTCAGTCTACGCCTAGGTTCTGTCAGCAGTGGATGAGTTTACTTAACTTGGCAGCACACTCTATCCAGCTGTCAATACTGATAATGCACATGCAAGAATTTCCAAGACAAGTGTAGCCTTCAGCAGACTTTCAACATCAATCTGAGAATGAAGAGGTACAAGTCTGTGCACCAAACTGAAAGTCTACAGAGCAATAGTCTGTGCTCTAAGCATGAGAGTTTTGAACTCTGAATCAGCATCATCATGCCAAGAAGCTCAACCATTTTCACTTGAACTAACTGCAGAAGCTACTGAAGGAGAAATAACAGGGAAAAACATCAGTCATTGAGGTTCTCCCTTGAGCTAGCATTTGAAACATTCATGTCATGTTGAGATACTTTCAACTGAGTTGAGCTGGCCACATAGAAGAATACATGACACTAACTCAATAGAGGAGATCTTCCATAGAAAGCTCGAGTGTCAGATGCACTCTTGTTGTGTTAAAGAAAACTCTTGTGGCTTCACTTAGTTTTAATATCAATTATGAGTCCTAGGAGCGGCTCACCCAAAATTACTGTGTATCAGAAATAGAAAGGAAACAAAAGCAGAGGAAATCTGAGCTAGCAGCAACTCATCCAAACACAAATCATTTGTTGTGTCCTGTCCTATTTTCAGCAGGATATTCCTGGTACAGATTGGCCTTAACAATTATCAATGTACCCATTAGAGTCCTACTAAAGACCGCAAATGATAAATATGGTCATCTTTGTCTTGCAGCATGAACAAGGAAGAAGACAGATGAGAAGTAGGCAGATAATCTTGTAGAACAGAAACTCACAGAATGACATGAATGATAGTGTTCAATATTAGATATTTCATAAATTACAAATGGCTAACTGAACACATCCTATGTATTTAGTCCAATTATTATTATTTGAGGGTGGCACAGTGGTTAGCACTGCTACCTCACAGCGCCAGAGACCTGGGTTCAATTCCTGCCTCAGGCAATTGTCTGTGTGGAGTTTACACATTCTCCCCGTGTCTGCGTGGGTTTCCTTTGGGTCCTCCGGTTTCCTCCCACAGTTCAAAAATGTGCAGGTTAGGTGAATTGGCCATGCTAAATTGCCTGTAGTGTGAGATGAAGGGGTAAATGTTGGGGAATGGGTCTGGGTGGGTTGCTCTTCGGAGGGTTGGTGTGGACTTGCTGGACCAAAAGGGCCTGTTTCCACACTGTAAGTAATCAAATCTATTAAAATGTTTCATACAAATTTAAATTGTGACACTCAGTTTTTTGAAGGTTGGTATTCAGATTTAGGATGCGATGCACACAAAACTTAGTTATGTATTGGGAGATCAGTGTGTACCACCTGAACTGACTGATTCTAGCATATAACTCTCTTCTGAATCTATTCTGTAGCTTTTGGTGCTGTTGAATTTCTTGCTGAAACCTGAAATCTTATTTTCAGATGATGCAGCAAGATAATCATCTCAGGTCTAACTTTAGTAAAAATCTTGACTTTGTCTGTTTAGTGCTACAGTTTCTGGTTCAAAATATATTACATGGCATTGTTCTCTTTGAAACTCTAATCAACTCAACTGCAACAGCAAAGAATACCCTGTGCTCAGTCAAAGATAATGAAAGTAAGAAAGGAAAGACAGGTTATGTCTTTCTGCGAATACTTAATTTTATGTTCTCATTTTATTAATCCTCTTAAATGACTGAAGGTACAAACTGCAGAGCCAGCACCATCCTGAATGACATTCAGCAAAGAGGTCACGGGCTGAACAGTAGAAATAATTAGATTAATGAGATTCTGATGCTGGAGCAAACTCTGACAAAACTGCCATCATGAGAATCACACCGCATAGAAGGGGCCCTTCCAATCCTTCATACTTACGTGAACCCTTTGATAGAACTATCCAGTAAGTCCCATTCCAGACAGCCTGTAAATGTTTTCCCTTTTAGCATCTCTCGAATTCCTTTACTGCACATTGCATGTTGAAGCTAATTCCATCATTCTTTCAGATGATGCATTCCAGATCACAATTTGCCATATTTGAACAAACTTTCCTCAAATCATCCCCGGTTCAGTTGCCAATTGCCTTAAATTTGTGTCTTTTGGTGACAAAGGCAAGGTGTGTGGTCAAATTGTTTTGAGAGATTCACTGGCTGCTTTAGCCTCCTCGAACATTTACAAACCCCCAGTTCCATTCTGAAATAATACCAGAAAATGCTGGAAATCCTCAGAGTCTGGCAGTGTCTTTCAGGAGAGAAACAGTCTCTCTGGTCAATGACTATTCAATTGAATTAGCTTTTATTTATGAAAAAAACTAAGCAGCGTTAAGTATACTTAAGTACTACCGTAAATATAAAAACAAAATACTGTGGAGGATGAAACTCTGAAGTGAAAGCAGAAAGCACTGAAAATATTGAATTTGCCTGGTTGCAATGGAAAGAGATACATTTAACATTTCAGATCTATCACCTTGCATCAGAACTGAGAAAAGTTAGAAATTTAATTGGTTTTTCAACAACTGAACGAGGGAGGGAGCAAAGAATAAAAGAAAATGTCTATGATTGATGCCAGATAAAATTATTAGATTCCCTACAGTGTGGAAACAGGCCCTTCAGCCCAACAAGTCCACACCGACCCTCCAAAGAGTAACCCACCTAGACCCATTTCCCTCTGACTAATGCACCTAACACTGTGGGCAATTTAGTATGGCCAATTCACCTGACCTGAACATTTTTGGACTGTGGGAGGAAACTGAAGCACACACACACAGACAGTTGCCCAAGGCTAGCATCAAACCTGGGACCCTGGTGCTGTGAGGCAGTAGTGCTAACCACTGAGCCACCATGCGGTGTGAGGTTTCATGGCACAAGAGCAGTGGTCGTGGCATGGTCAGTTAGCTCAATTGGCTGGATAGGTGGCTTACAATGCAGAGTGAAGCCAGCAGCATGGGGTTCATCCCCACACCAGCTGAGGGTACCATGAGGACTCTCTTTGCCTTAGGTACAGTGACCCTCAGGTTAACCACCAGCAGTTCTCTCTTTCTACCTTTAATGAGGGGACTTTGGCGACCTTTCCTTGACATAGTGAAACAAGTAAAGAAAGGTTGATGGGAATGACAGGACAGTTGCCCTTTGCAAGT
This sequence comes from Chiloscyllium punctatum, assembly GCF_047496795.1. Lineage (NCBI taxonomy): Eukaryota > Metazoa > Chordata > Chondrichthyes > Orectolobiformes > Hemiscylliidae > Chiloscyllium > Chiloscyllium punctatum. Next base: position 58,082,346 of record NC_092783.1, read on the forward strand.
AAAGAGGTAAGAGAGAAACAAAAGGAATTGTTTTTAAAAAGCAGCAAAGCAAATGGAGAATGGTGAGCAAAGGTTAGGATCTAAAATTGCAAAACGCTGTGTTCAGACTAGAAGGATGTAAGTGCCCAAAGTGAAAATCAGGTGCTGTTTCCCAAATGTTCACTGAATTTTACTGGAACTCTATGACAGGCCAGGACAGGAAGGTTAGAATGGGAACAAAGGAGAGTTAAAATGATAAGTTGCTGGGAACACAGGACTATTTTTGTAGAACTGAATGAAGATGTTCGATAAGGTAAGCACCCAGCTTGGGTGTGATGTATCTATTCTAGAGGAAATCATACATTGAGCACACAATACAATGCAATAAGTTAAAAGATGGTCAGTAAACTGCTGTTTCACATGGAAAGACTTTAGGGAATTGAACATTTAGAAGGGATGTTTTGTCTTTACTACACCACATGGAAAAGCATCAGAGAAAAGGGAGGAGCTATTGGGGTACTGAGGCATGAGCCAGGGTGTCAATGGGGGAAAGCTCTTTCAGGATGTTGAAAAGAGAGATGGGAAATGAAGATGTCTTTGGTGGTGGCAGCAATATGGAATTGGCTGAAACAACAGAGGATGATTTATCTAAAGATGACTTGCAGAGTAGCAAATGAGCACAAAGAGGAAACAGTCATTGTTCTGAGAAGGAGGGAATGAGTGAGAACTGCACTTTTAAACTTAGGTCTTTTTGATCTGTACATCCTTGCTTACTATGATCTGCTTGTATTGCTTGCAAACAAAGCTTTTCACTGTACCTCAGTACATGTGACAATCAATCAATCAATATTTTTATGCGGTTTGTGTCATATGTTGTTTTAGAATATTTCTGTGAAAGTTGTTTTTACCAATGTAAGTTGTTGTTGTTCTGATCTCATTCTTCCCCCTCCCTCCTTGAATGACTATAAGATTCTCTTTATCCTCACATTCCACCATGGTCAAGTTAGGGAGTGTTGATAGGGAGTGTTGATAGGGAGTGTGGCAGGGGGGGGGTTGCATTTGGAATGGGTGGTATGACAACTCAGGAAACTGGACTGGAAAGGAACAGCATTTACTATTGAACATCAAAATAGAGCCACTACTTGTGGTGTACATAGGCCAGACCCAGGCCAGAACATATAGTTCTGCACTTCTTTTCCAATCAGTTATATTTATTTTACACAATCTGTTCAGAGATATTATTACACACCTCTGTGTCTTGAACCCAGACCTCCTGGCTTGGGGCTAGGGACACTACCATTGCACAATAGGAGCCCAACCCCCAGGTCTGCTTTATATTATTTTCTGATCACCCTGTTTATAGGTGTTATGACACATCCCTGGAACAGGTAGGACTTGAACTCAAACCTTTTGGTTCATAGGCATTACACTACAATACCCCTCTGGGTCTGCTTTATAAAGGGCTCAGGTGATGGGTTCCAGCCAGGCAGGCCATTGCCTGTTACCAAATGATCTCATACTCAATGAACTCAACAGGAAGATTAATTATTGATTTGTTATGGGCCTTGTTGGGGCAATCACACATAGAGTCGGCTTGAGTTAGTGGGTGTCAGGTTGGGGGAGTAGATAGGGTGTTGGGTCCAGCAGGGTGGAGTTGTTAGGGACATAGAAAAGTGTTGGATCCGGTAGTAAGGTGGGATTTGGAGCTGAGGACATCAGGCTGGTGGGAAGGATATTTGATACTGGGCGAGGGAGATATAGTTGGGGCTTCATTCTAAGTCAGGGTTCAGTTTAATAGTGATCCAGGTGGGTTTTTAATCTGACTTTGAAGGGCTTTATTGAGGGGTGGGGGCTGGTGCAGGAAAGTTGCCCACCAAATTTCAATTTCCATGGCGATTCCCACTGAGTCAGCTGCATCTTGGGTATCATGTGGTCTCAATGCACAACTCTAGTCTGCATTGTCCAGTGAGTATCTGGTTATCAGAATATTTGAGCCTCACCCCCTGAATTACCACTGTGCACTGAGTTTTGGAGATAGGTATACAAAGACTGTCATCTCAGGTCACTCCAGAGGTGCCCTACTTGCACCACTTTCCCTCTGCCAGGGACCTAAATACCTCCATCAGGCCAGGCACCTCTACAAGTAAATTTCTGATCCATTTCTTCCTGTTGTTGAGTAAGTTTGTGAAGGACACAGCATCAGTCATTAATCTGCAGACCATGTCCAATGAGTAGAAGAATACTTCTCTTGAAAGGTGCAGGCAGCTTCAGAGGATTGATTATCTGTTCAATAATAGCCTTACTGCATGGACAGTTTCATAGGGTGTTCAGCATTGGTCTGAGGAGTTTGCAATGGGATCATTAGCTATGCCTTGAGGGTGATGGTAATATTGGGAGCGTGGGGTGTTGGGGCTACCTCTTGTCACCCATGAGCCAGCCCTGGAAATGCTAAGGATTGCACATACTCTGGGGACGAACCGAGCAATTGTATAGAAGGTAAGTATTATGGCAACTCCCTGCATAGTATGTGCACATCTGCAAGAATTGTTGGCTGTGATCACAAACAAACTGGACATTGAAGAAATTAAATCCCTTTCCCATTCAGGAACTTGGCCTGAGCCATGGCATGGAGTTCTCAATCCCACGTGGGAGCAGTTGATAGCCTTGTGGACCTGATGCAACCAAGCGATTGTTGCAAATGAGATAGATTGGGCACCTCAGCTGTCTGGGTCCATGATGAACTGGACAAATCGTAATGCTTTCCTGTAAAGGTTACTTGTGGCTGCTGTTTGGGAGATGCCACACATACCCCCAGTTGAGATTTGGAAGGGGCAAGTGGCTGGGAATTTCAACACAGGTGCCATCTTCAGTGAAACAGATATATCCCTTCCTCCCACATAGCATGGCTTGCAAAAGATAGCAGATGTAGGTGACAGCTTTGCCGGTCACATGAAGATGCCTTCAACACTCTCCTTTAATCGCCTGTAGGTAGCTGCAGCTACCTTTGATTACCTCCTCGCTCGATAGACTGTTCAATGACACGAGGAGGTCTGGCTCCCCTTTTCACAGTCTGCTTGCTCATTGATAGCTGTAGCCACCTGCATCTCTGATTCTGTTACCACTGTACATTCATTCCTCCTCCTCCGTAACCTTTGTATAACCAGTACAGCTGCTAAGCTGGACAAACATTCAGCTTGGAATTGCCAATCTGTGAAGAAATATCAGGAATGCTGTATAACCAATCTACCATTTGGGTCCAGATCAGGCTATGTATGCGTTTGAAAACCTGTGTCATAGCCCCTATAAACAATGAGGTATAACCTGTGACTAGTTTGCACTCTGCTGATGCTGCCATGTGCAAGGTATTTATAGTATTGATCGTACCTGACTTTCCATGATCATCGCAATTAGTACAATCTGACTCTTGATGGCCTTCATTATCCACTTCAATACAGCCCCATGACCTTGCAATCTACAGCCTGCACAATGGTTTCATCCCCATGCCCTTAATGTGTATATATAATGGCTTGCTAATGCACCTGCATGGCTAAATATGGATAACCTCTTATGGAACTGTTTTCATGGCTGATGATTCTTAGGTGGTCTTCTTATCAAAGGTTACTGATTGACTAGACATGGTTGGTGTTTAAAAGCTATTAGAGCTTACTTGCTATTATTTTGTAGAGGGTATGTCCATTATCTGACTGGAAGAAAGTGAGGACTGCAGATGCTGGAGATCAGAGCTGAAAATGTGTTGCTGGAAAAACACAGCAGGTCAGGCAGCATCCAAGGAGCAGGAGAATCGATGTTTTAGGCATCAGCCCTTCTTCAGGAATGAGGAAAGTGTGCCAAGCAGGCTAAGATAAAAGGTAGGGAGGGGGGACTTGGGGGAGGGGTGTTGGAAATTCATCCTCTAACCTTTCCCCCAGCACTCCACTATAACTATTGGATAGGTTGGGACTTTTATCACTAGAGTGTAGGAGGTTGAGGGGTGACCATATAGAGGTTTGTAAAATCATGAGGGGAATAACCAGGTGGGGGAATTCAAAACTAGGAAGTTTATTCTTAAGGCAAGAAGAGGAAGTTTTAAAAAGCACATGAGGGCAATCTTTTTTACACAGCGAGTGGTTGGTGTGTGAAATGAACAGCTAGAGGAAGTGGTGGATGTAGGTATAGTTACAATATTAAACAGACATTTGGATAAGTACATTAATAGGAAATGTTTGGAGGAATATGGGCCAAGTGCAGGCAGGTGGGACGTGTTTAGTTTGGGAACATAGCCAACAGAGACTGGTTGGACCAAAGAGTCTGTTTCCATGCTGTATGACTCTATGGAGATGGTCATCTTCTCTGCCTTTCTTCAATCTCCCTCTGTGACTCTCAAACCTTTCATTGCTCCGTTAACATTTTGACCCTTCTCTCTGATCCACTTTCATCCTGATCCCCAGGACCTCTCAGTTCACCCTCATTTAGTTCACCTCTCATTCTCCCTCCCCAGTTGACCTAACTACCCAGTCATCACTCTTAATATGTAGCTCCAACCTTTCCTTGTCCTTCTTGTCCCTATCTCTGTGAATTTCCCCTCTGCCTCCCAGTTGGTCCCTCCATTCCCTCAGGATCCTGCTAGCACCTTTGTTAATCATGCTCTGTAAGCTCCACTCCCTGTTTGTCTCCATCCAGCCTACATTTATAAAAACACAAATAGGAGCTCCCAGTTTAATAAAGTCCCACTTTTCATTTCAGACCTTTCTTCAGTTGAGCCCCACTTGCCTGCCTGGCCAGGTTTGCTGCTGTCGGTCAGTGTTGCTGCCTTACTCGGGCAGGCTAATGTGCTTGGTCTGCACTTGGCCCATATCCCTCCAAACATTTCCTATTAATGTACTCATCCAAATATCTGTTAAATATTGGAACTGTACCTACATCCACCACTTCCTCTCAACTGTAGGTGTTTAAGAGCAAAACAAAGGACTGGCTATGACTGAAACTTCTCATGAGTTGGTTGACCTAGAAAGGCTTCAGCCCTTGTACTGTAATATTCACACAAATAAGTAACAGAAGGAGTTTCACTACCTCTTGGAGGAAGAGGCCTATCGCGCAAGTGCATGCCTCACATACACAGTCGGTTTTGTGAATGTAAGTTTTTCTTAATTTTAGTCTTTTTTTCCCCAGGCTGGAGGAGTCCAGAACAAGAGGGCATAGGTTTAAGATGAGGGGAAAGACTTAAAAAGAGAGCTAAGGGGCAACCTTTTTACACAGAGGGTGGTACGTGTATGGAATGAGCTGCCTGAGGAAGTGGTGGAGGCTGGTCCAATTACAACATTTAAATGGCACCTGGATGGGCATCTGAATAGGATAGACTGTCTTAGAGGGATATAGGCCAAATGCTGGCAAATGGGATTGGATTAATTTAGAATATCTGGTCAGCATGGAGGAGTTGGACAGAAGGGTCTGTTTCAGTGTTGTACAGCTCTATGACTCGATAACAAGAGTACATCCACAGAGGTGGAGGAAGGCCAACCAATCATAAAGGGTCTGAGAATTTAATTACAAAACTTTTTTTAACCAGCCTTTGGTAGCTGATTTCTTGCCTCCAATACTGTCAGGTAACCCCATCCACCCCTCTAAATGCAGAGCCAGAGCATTCCAGTCACTGTCACATATTCCACTGTCATTATAACTCTGTATCGTGAACCCCATTGTTCATATAAGGTTTGTAAAATTATGCCCACCCTCAGTGAAGCACTCTTGGTTATGTAATTTTTTTTGTTAAACTAAGAAATGGATAGTTACTGCAAGGAGAAAAATTGCAGGGATATTAGGAATGATTTTGGTCTCCCAGGATATTAAGGGATATGGGGAGAATGCAGGAAATGGAGTTTCCAATATCAGCCACAATCCTACTAAAAGGCAGAGCAGGGCTGGATGAGCTATGTGGACTATTCCTGCTCCTACTTCTTTGTTCTTGGAGATAAAGTGATTAGGACTAACATGATTATTCTTCCAAAATGGTATGATCCTCAATGTCAATGGGAGTAAATCCTGGAATTACCTCCCTAACAGCATTGTGGGTCTACCTACAGCACATGGACTGCAATGGTTCAAGAAGGCAGCTCGATACCACCTTCTCAAGGGGCAACAAGGGACGGGCAATAAATGCTGGACCAACAAGCGACACTCGTGAATGACTTTAAAGCTGGAGCAGAGTTGATGGGTTGAATGGCCACCTTAGATCTGTGTCATTTCTGTAATTTTATAGCCTACTTTTTATTGTGAATGTATTTTAAACCTGACACAAAGCTTTTACTTATTAAACATTTTTGTCTAAAGATTTATATCTCCAACACTTTTAGTTATTGAACAATTCAGCCTGGTGACTCAGTGGTTAGCACTGCTGCCCCACATCACCAGGGATCTGAGTTTCGATTCCACTCTCATGTCTGTGTGGAGTTTGTTCATTCTCCCCATGTCTGTGTGGGTTTCCTCTGGGTGCTCTGGTTTCCTCCCATAGTGTAAAGATATGTAGGTTAGGTGGATTAGTCATGGAAAATACAGGGTTATAGGGGAGGAGAGTGGGTCTGGGTGGGATGCTCTTCAGAGGGTCAGTGTGGATTCAATGGGCTGAATGGCCTGCTTCCAAGGTATCTGTGTAAAATGTTTAACACAAAAACCCTAATGTACCTCTACATTAAGGATTTGAGTTCCAAAACTCCCCATTACATATTCTGCCCTCTGCTTAAGGCTCTGAATTGTAACTATTGTGTAGTACATTGAGGATCTTACTGTAGAAACACAATTATAAAAGCAACTCTATCTTCCAGTGTAAGATTTTCTGATAGTATTGAATTTTGGCTTAATGCAATGCTTTATTGAAAATAACTGCAGAATTTCTGTTGCCTATTACTGCATTTTGACAATAGAACATTCTGTCCTACAAATTCTACCTCCATGTAAAACAATTCCTAGGACCCATTCTACTCCAACACAAGATGTTCAATTATGGAATAATCTCTTTTCCACATCCTACCTTTGTAAACGTTTTAACTATAAAATAATCTGCATTATACACACTGCTTCCAGTTAAAGCTTTAAATAATAATTTAAGTGTACAATTTTAATAATACAATTCACTTCAGTGTACAATGCATGATTATACAAGAAACTCATATACAACCTTAATATTTCTAAGACACCCATTCCTTTTAGTTAAGAACAAGTTTTATTGGAGTTCTCCCAAGCCTCCCCATTGTCACAGTAATTATACCTACAAGTTTTGTCTCGGTCATAGAATACTTGCCTCTAATAAAATTAAGTTTTGAGTTAAGTCATTTTCCAAGATTTGAACAATGAATCTTAGAGACACTGCCTAAAAGGCTTATGGAAGTAGATTCAACATTTTTTTGTTAAAAAGAACTGGATAAATACTTAAAAAGGGGAACGATCTGAAGGGATATGGGGAGCAAGTAGGGCTGCGTGACTAATTAGACACACAACTCTTGTAAACATGATTTGGAGATGCCGGTGTACAGTTGGACTGGGGTGTACAAAGTCACCTGATGAAGGAGCGTCGCTCCGAAAGCTAGTGTGCTTCCAATTAAACCTGTTGGACTATAACCTGGTGTTGTATGATTTTTAACTCTTGTAAAAGAAGCCAACGCATGTGCTGTAGAGTGCCGCTTCCATGTGTTACTGAGAAAGTGTTAAACTGTTAGATGTATTGTCTTTCAAACAAGATGTTAAACCAAAGCACTATGTGCCCTCCACAAGAACATTAAAGATCTTTTGATGCTAATCAAAGAAGAACAGCAGAGTTCTCAGAGTGCCTTGACTAACATTGATCCTTGAACTAACAACATTAAAGCAAGTTACCTCGTCACTTGTCTCATTGTTGTCTGTGGGAGGTTGCTGTGCACTATTTGGCTATAGTTCATTACATTTCATATGAAAAATAATTAACTTGCTGTGAATATACATGGAATGTTTTGGAAATAACTGTACCAATGCAATAATTTTATTTTTATTACCTAAGTACAAGGTTACTTATTATTCTTTTATTACACCCTCTATCTCAGTATAAGATTTTTAATTATAGCAGTCTACATTAAAAATGCTAAGCATAAAGTTCCAAGCATTTAAAATATCCTGTACATTTATCCCAGAGTCAAAATAAGGCTTTCTTATAAAAGGATCCTGCCCACTCCATTTTAAGGTGATTTTGTTATAAAACTATCCCTAATTCACACCATCTTGAATAAAGGGCTGCAAGTTTTATCACTGATTCTTATACACATTCTGCCTCAGTTTTAAATTGTTTTTATTACTTGCCACTATCTCAAGACTAAATTATACGCCTATCTTAGTTGTAAATTCATTTCAGGAACAAAAGCTGTCAAAGCACCAAGTTCATTCCGCACAGGAAATTATAATTTGTGAGAAAATTCTGGAGCTGCGGCCAGAATGCCAGGTAGTAAATTATAAATCTTGTTTGTTTGGAATACCCTACTTTTGCAAAAGTGACTGGAATAAACCTGTAACATAAAATTTAGAAAATATATTTCCAAAATCTTACTGCAATATATTCTGAAAGTTTAATCATTAGTTCCAGTGTGTTTCAAACATAAAGAAATAACTGAACAGATGTGCAAAATGTGAAAGACAATGTCTGATAAGCAATATGTATGGCTGTTTATGTGTCTCCATATATACACACCACATGAATACAAGTGTGCTAGTAACTAATGTGCATTCAGTTTATTTTACAGGAATAAAACATTCGCAAAACATATCAGTTTAGTAGAATGGTCTGTGGTTCATCTGCAATATTGATGGCCCCATTGCAAGTATGACCTTTTCGGTAGCCTGGATTGTTATATCAAATAGGTATTCAGCCCCTGGAATATGTTCATTAAGGCCCTGATGATTGTTGGCGGATGCACTGTTGAATCAGTTGTGTATTGGGTTCACATTCCTCAGGCCATCATCCATGGCTGCCCATAGCAAAAATTCATTAACAAAAAAATCAAATATACCTTCCTATGGAGCCAAGGGCAACAGGAATAGTTCCTGAGAACTCCCTCCACCAACTCCAGCCCATTCTGCTCATAGTGCTGGCCTGTGGGCTGCTATACTCAAATGATTGAAAGTAATTTACAGAATGCAAAACATTTTTGGATGTCACAAGCATGTAAAAGGCACTATATAAATGCTAGCTTTTTCCCTTGCAGGCTTAGATGGGAAAGCTGCTTCTTGATGGGAGAGTGACAGCATTCCATGCAGCTCTTGAATTCAGAAGATACACAGTTGTCTCAGAAATGATTCAAGACAGTTAACTGCATGTCATTCAAAATAATAAGATACATTAATAAGCAAAGAAAAATATTAATAAAAATATAATTGAATTACAAATGGAGAACCATACTAGTTCTACATATGTGAGCTAAACTTGGTCCGGAAGTTGGAGAATCCTAATCTTTGTGCCATGCTAAAATATTCTTAACTAAAAATACCATAGGAGTCCATCCCAGTCTGAAGAGGGTAGTGTCACCACAATGCAATGTGTCATATATATTTTAACTAACCGTTCAGAAATGTTTTCATAGAATTCCTACAGTGTTAAAGCAGGCCGTTCAGCCCATCAAATCCACACCAGCCTTTTAAAGAGCATTCCACCCACACCCAGCTTCTACCTTATCCCTGTAACCCTGCACTACCAATGACTAATCCACCTAACCTACACATACTTAGACACTATGGGCAATTTAGCATGGCTCATCCAGCTAACCTGCATATCTTTGGACTTTGGGAGGAAACTGGAACACCCGGAAGAAACCCACCCAGACACAGGGAGAATATGCAAACTCCCTGTCAGCTAAGCGTGGAATCGAACCTGGTTCCCTGGCACTGTGAGGCAGCAGTGCTAACTGCTGAGTGATCGTACCACCTCTGGAGCAAGTGGGAACTGAGTCTCCAGGTTTGGAGATAGGGACACTACCACTACACCATGAGAACCTTCATTAGTGCTCTCAGGTAGTTTTCTAATCATGTTCAGGGCTGTTATTATACACCTCTGGAGCAGGTGAGACTTGCAGCCAGGTCTCCTGACACAGAGATATGGACACTACATTCTCCATAGCACATTTCACATTTTCACACTAATTAAGAAGTTTATCAAATGAAATTAATTAATACACATCAATATTCTCATTGTTAAAGCTTTACCAGTTTTAAAATCTAAATTGAATCATCTGAATCTAAAGTAAAACACTATTTTTACTATACTGGGACACAGACATTCAAAAGAAAATTCACGTTTATTAAAAAGGCACATCTATAGGCAATTGCGAAATCTACAGATTATATTGCAGAGAAATCCTGACAGATTGTATGCATTTTGTTAAATAATAAATCACGACAATACACTGCTGGAAATAACTGAAAGTTTCACTTGTCTTTAAGTAACTCTTACTTGTAAAAGATTATAAACTTCAAACAATTGGAATAATTAACTTTAACAACTTCTTTCATTGTAGATATTTTTTAACAGTGAGGTCTAATACACTCTTCAACAATTAACATTGTTGGAGAAATACCTTGGAGAAATTACATAATTCTATGTGTTTATTTCACAAGAATTATTTATATTCTTATTATTTATATTACCTCCACCATGGAGGTGAAATTCTCTTCAAGTTAATTAGTTAAAAACTCAATGAAAGGTTAAGATAAAGGAAGCAATAAATTGGGAATGGAACAACTTTGCCTCCCTCATGTCCGAATAACTGTGAATCCAAATGGAGAACATGAAAAGTCAAAAGCAAAGCCCTGCAGATGCTGGAAATCTAGAATCAAGACAGAAAATGTTGAAAGTACCCAATCAAGAAGGATCTGTGGAAAAAGAAACTGATTCAATGTTCCAATCAGTAACAAAAGATTCTGATGAAAGGTTATCAAAATGAAACATGAACTCTCCTTCCTTAAATGCTGTCAGATTACCTATTTCCTTTATTTTCTGTCAGAACCAATCAAAATTGTGAATGCAGTGCATTGCATATTTCTGGCTTCTACTGGCCTTTATAAATAAAAGTAAAAGCTACTGGAAACATATCACCTACTTATTGCTGTACATCGCAATTCAAATTTTCTGTTGAAGTCATATTTTAGCTTTCTGTTTTACCTTGATGTACCATAACAAGGTTGCTACTGATTAATGCAACAAGAATTTACAGAATAATACAAATTAGATTCTAGGCAAACCATACCTGGCAGCATTTGAAACAACAAAAACAAACTACAGTTTTCGTGTGCAGTCCACAGCCTTAGTTGAAACCTGGTTCATGCTATTTAGTTAGTTCTTCAATTGTTTTTAAATGACTGAGCTGTTGGTGGTCATAACGAGAAACTGGCAAAAAAAAGAGATCTGAAGAGAACAAAACAATAGCTATAAGGATTAGGTGTATTGAATATTGATTTAAAGGAGGTTTGCACTCAAGGTCTCATGAGTTTTACTGTGTAATCCCTTGGAGGAAGTGAGAACTGCAGATGCTGGAGATCAGAGTCAAGTGTGTGGTGCTGGAAAAGCACAGGTCAGGCAGCATCTGAGGAGCAGGAGAATCGATGTTTCGGGCATCAGCCTTTCATCAGGAATGAGGCTTGTGGGCCAAGGGGGCTGAGAGATAAATGGGAGGGGGGTGGGGCTGGGGGGAGGAAGGGAGCTGAGAATGTAATATGTAGATGAAGGCATGAAATCCTTTGTTTTGTTTACCTTTCCCCAAATGCATTTCCAGGTGCTTCTGTGTATTAAATTCCATTTACCACATTTCTGCCCAAACAAACCATTGATATAATTCTGGACTCAACAGTTATCTGCTTCACTATCAACTATCTGGTCAATGTTTGTGTCATCTGCAAATTTCCCAATCATGCCCCTCTCATTTCCAAGCAAATCACTAACATGTAAAATAAAGAGAAGAACCAAACACCAAGCACAGTGGAATCCCAATGAAAACTGGTTTTCATTCATGAAAATATCTAATTATTACCATGTCCCTCTTTTTCCTCAATCTAGGATTTCCCATTTCTCCCATCCGACTGCGATTGTCAGAAATCTCAGCCATATTTAACCCATTTCCTACAGTTTCCCTCCCAGCCAGAACCGTGATAGAGTTCCCCTTGTCCTCATTTTCCACTTGATCCACCTTGAAAAACAGCACCGAGAATTCCTGTGCAGAAAGACGCCATTGAGCCCATCAAGTCTGCAACAACCTTCTGAAGAACATCCAACCCAAACCGAGAGCACTACCTGTAATCCTTCATACAATGGCTAATACACCTCGTCTGCACATCTGGATACTACTAACAATTTAACATGGCCCATCTTTGGACTGTGGGAGGTAGCAGTGTACCCAGAGGAAACCACCCTAAACACTGGGAGAACGTGCAAACTCCACAGAGACAGTCATCCAAGGCTGGGTGAATCAAACCCAGGCCCCTGGCATTGTGAGGTAGCAGTGTTAACCACTGAGTCACCTTACTGACCTCATTTTCTGCTTAGGCACTTTACAGCCTTCAGGACTCAATGCTGAGTTAAATAACTCCAGAGCATGAACACTGGCCTCCATTTTGATTACCCCCATTTTCTCCTATTCAATCCTACCACTAATACTATTTCACATCTCTCTTTTTGACTTTTGCTCTCTGCATCCTTGCCATCTGTTCCACTCATTTCTCCACCTCCTTTATCAACAGCATTAAAAAAAGCACTTCGGTATTCTTCAGTTTCGAAGAAGTCTTGCAATATTAACTATGTTTCTCTCACCACAGATGCTCACCGACCTACTGAGGTATCTCAACATTATCTGTTTTTACTTCAGATTTCATCTGCAGTATTTTGCTTTTGTTTCGTCTTACTGAGCCAATTTTGGATGCAGCTTATTTACTTTTCTGACCAGTCTGCCATGTGGGACTTGTCAAATGTTTGACTAAAATCCATGTCAATAACATGAACGAAAGTGCCCCCACCAATCTATATCTTCCAATCCCAGAAACAAATAAGCAGTGGAAATGGAAAAACTTCGAGGACACTTTCAATAGATGACCAATATTGGCTAAATAACCTCTTACATTCATTCTAAACTAAACCATCATTCCCCATTGAAGCACACCTCCCAAGCATTATTTGTAGATGCAAGTAGGATGCAGCTCTGGATCTGTGCTACTCCTGCTTCACTGAGGGTGCTCTGCATATTATTTTTCTTATCAACCTGTTCAGAGATGCCATTATGCACCTCTGGAGCAAGTAGGACTTGAACCTGGGCCTCCTGGTCAAGAGGTATGATAACTATCATGGGAACATAGTTGCACAGGCTGATCTGCATAAATATTGTATACAACCTCTCTCAGCTATCTTTAGTTTCTAGCGTTTACACGATCAATAGTGCATTTCTGTTTGACAGCTATTTTGACATTCTTAGGGATTCAATTTTTATTGATCAAACCTCCCACTTTGTACAGCATTAAAATACCGGCTACACATGTAAAAGTGTATTAGGGTAGTAGAATTGTTTGGACTATAGTGGCTATCTATATGTGTATATATGTATTCATATTACACAGAAATTAATTTTTACATGACTGGATAGGGACAAATCATAATTATACACTCCAGAGTAACCAGTTCTTTCTCCTGATGTAAATTTTCATTTAAAATAATTATTTTCATGGTGTGTGGCTATCACTGGCATGCCCCCAATTATCCTTGAGTTGAGTGATTTGTTGGGCAGTTAAGAAACAACCTCAATGCTGAGAATCTGGAGTCACATGTAGACCAGACCTAGGCAAGGAGGCAAACCTGAGGGACATCAGTGAACCAAATGGACGTTTACAATACAGTACTAAGTTTCATAGGGACCATTACTGAGACTAAGGGCTAGATATTAAATGCTGCCACTGGGTGGTCGTGGCATGCAATATAGAAAGGTTGGCTTTCAAAAGGTCAATTAATTCCAACATTATTGCTGTCCACGTCATAATGCTGCTGACATGGGCAGTTGGATGTGATGGGATTCACAATTCTTTTCAAGCACCTAAAATGGTTGTTGGGGGGAGTGGGGTGTTGAGGAGGTTTGCTGTCATTGAGAAGTGTTTTCTGCTTTTGATCCTTTTGGGCACACTCACTGAGAAGATAGCACCACTCTTCCCTTCCCATCTAAATGATCTTTAAAATTCACTGCACCATCCTTCTCAGTCCTTAAAGCAACTCCGCCCCAAAGCCCTTGAATTTACCTGGATCGAGAAATCCATGGGGCTTCGTGCATGGGTCCACCTACAGTCCAAACTACAAAGCACTAACACTGGCAGAATTTCTGAAGCAGGGATCGCCTTCCTGAAATGGCGAGAAATATCAGTTGGAGGTTGTATAGGTCACCCACAACATTTTAACAAGCCAGTTGAACAGACTGCACAACCCTACTCAAGTTTTCAAATCCATACTTCTTTCGCTACTTTCACCCATTATCTGCCACAGCAAGTCATCAATGTTTCCAATTGATGAAACTGCACACACTACAGACCACCAAAGGCAAGGGAGACAATTCCATATTGTATTAATTGAGCTTAAATTCCACCAGCTGCAATGGTGAGGTTTGAACCTGTGATCTTAGATTACTCGTCTAGCAGCAATGCCCCTACTTCACCATCTCCCCTCCTGTAGGCCAAAACACAAATTAAGAATGTATTACAAGATTCTAACACAAACCACAGATACATCTGGAAGTTCAAACAATCTTCCCAATTCAGGTTAATTTATGGGAAATGACTGAAATTGCACAGAACATTCCAAGCACAGTTCAGGCTGGTTCATTATAAACACACAACAGTAACAAAATTACAGATGGTGATCTTGTGTATCTACTAGTGAGAAAGGCACAGTTAAAGCTGAAACTGCAAATTTGTTGATCCTTCATCTCCTTACCTGCTGGTATGATGATTTTCACAATTTTTGATTAATAACTGTGATGTTAATATCATAGTTAAGTTCAGAAAAACATCTGCAGATGATTACTGGATAAAATTTCCATTCGTGATGTGCTACGCTTGTGTAATTACAGGTCTTGGATCTTTTTATGATGTTGTCCCCTGATTATAAAGTGTGGATAAACATCTGTTTTTGAATCTTATGAACGCTATAGAGAGACAACCATGCAACATCAATATTAGAAACTAAGTAGTGACCGTAGTAACTGCAAGTATTGGAAACAAGTAAATGGTGTGACTTTGGGTATCAAAAGCAATTGTCTTCGTGACCACAATGACCAGAAGCCTTGCTTAGTTTTTGACCACTTATAATGAAACCTAATGTGTGTGCCTGAAAGTAATCAAAAATAATCATGATATCCTATAACTTTAAGTAAATAGTTTTCAATGAAAGTTGATATTTGTTTGGAGTGCAGTGCTGGTTTGAATGAGATCCTACATATTACTTTCAAGTATAAGAAATATTCTTCCCTTAGAAGATAGACTTTTGCCTGATCTTTATTCTAAATCTTTTTTTCTGTAGAAAAATGTAGGTCCACATTTTCGAAACGCCTCAGAACCTTTATTCGAAAATCTCACTATTTTCTATCTTTTGAAGTTAATAGTGTTAGTGATTTTCTAATCAGCAAGCAGCTGCTTGTGAGTTAATGAAATTTAGGAGCCATGTACCAAGGCCACACATGTGGTCACTGTAACACAACTGTGAGTGTGCAGAAGAAAAGACATTACATTTTTGATTATCAATGGCATTGGAAAATGTATCCCATCTTCTTTGCAATAAATATTGCTTATTTGGACTGAAATATTTAATTCAACATTGTGCCTTCACCATGTATTCACTCAAGATGAAATAGTACATTTGTAATTAAATTAGCAGTCGGGTAACACAGGCTAATGCTGCAGGGTGTGGATTTCAATCCTACCATCATTTGAATCCAAACAGGATGTTAAAAGCTAGTTTAATGGTGACCATGTGAATGTTATTTAAAATCCATCTAGAGTGCCACTTTGAGTAGATTAGGATTACTTTCATTAGAAAGACAGAGGTAGAGGGGGAATCTGATTGAGGCCCACAAAATCATGAGACATATAGACAGGATGGATAGCAAGAAGCGCTTTCTCAGAGTGGGAGACTCAATGACTAGGGGTCACGAATTCAAGGTGAGAGGGGAAAACTTCAAGGGAAGTAGGCGTGGAGAGTTCTTTGCGCAGAGGGTGGTGGACGCCTGGAATGCGTTGCCAGCAGAGGTTGTACAGGTGGGCACGATTGTGTCTTTTAATATCTATATGGACAGTTAAAAGAATGGGCAGGGAGCAGAAGGGTACAGATCCTTAGAAAATAGGCAGCGGGTTTAGATAGGGGATCTGGATCGGTGCAGGTTTGGAGGGCTGAAGGGCCTGCTCCTGTGCTGGAGTGTTCTTTGTTCTCATTTGAGGACTAAAATCTATTGTTTTTACTGAGTCTGGCCTACATGTGACTCCAGATCCACAGCACATCAGGTGACTCTTAACGACCCTCTGAAATGGCTCTAACAAGCTAATCGGTTCAAGGGCAATTACGCATAGACAATAAATGCTGACCTAGCCAGTGACATTCTCATCCCATGAATTTAAAACAGCCTTAATTTTATTAAAAATTTCATATGAAATTTGACAAATATATCTGTTTGGGTGAGAGAAAGAATCTTATTTAATGAGTTATGAGGATTCTGAGCCTGAATGTATGATTGATGCAATTTCTGTAGTAATTTTCAAAAATAAATTGAATTAAACCAAAAATACTGCAAGGAGAAAAGCTTGTAGTGATACAGGACAAGAACAGGGAATGGGGACTAATTGGATAGTTCTTCAAAGGAGCAGGCACAGGAATTAATTGCTGAACGACCTCATTTTGAGCTGAGCGATTCAATGATTACCTTCTAATAAGGAAGAAATTAAATTAAAGAAAACAAATGATTGAAGAAATATCTTTAAGCATTTCCATAGAAAATATTGGAATTCGATAGTAACCATTTTTGTAATCGTCTCCTTCTCCTTTTACTTTATTGGGATACACCACGCTGCATCATGTATCCAGCCAGAAGGCTCTGCCTCCTCGACTCCCTACAGTGCTGCATTGAAAATGACATGCAGGGAAAATGACGTGCAGGAATAGAGAAGGATCAGCCCTTTGAATTAGTTGGTTTCTGATTTCTGGTTGTCTTGCTGCAACAAATGATGTTATGTAATGTCAAGCATACAATGTCACGTGTCTGAAATGTTTTAGACTATGGAAACACCACATTAGGAGTTCTTGTGCACAGTGACAATGTCCCTACCTGTGGGCAAGAAACTCTGGGTTCAAGTCCCACATCAGGACTTGTTGACCATGAAAGATGTATTTGTGAAGTCGCCAAATAGATTAATTCTCAGTCTGTAAACAATTTGAATGTGTCTGCTGTAGGTATTAACAGTAGGAAATTCTCTGAAACAAAATCACTTTAGGATTTTTCCCACAAGTGTGGACCAATCCAAAGGAAGTCCATGTCCTTAGGAATGAGGACAGGAGTCAAGACAGACACACAGGACACCATCTCAGTCAGAATTTAACAAAAACTGGTGTGGTTGAAAAGGTTTTGATATATTTACAAAACTGCTTGATCTCAGCTAACATTGGTTGGTACATTACAATTGGCCTCAGTATCCTTGAACCAAAGAGGCAAAATTCAATCAGTAATGTTAATTCTGCCCAATATCCCAAGGATATTGTTGTAAAACTGTCCCACATGCACATAACATTGTCAGTTTTCATAAAAAAATCTTTTAAACTGTTAAATAATCCTTCTCTTGATGTCCTCTAGTTCATGTCACTGGACATAAAGTTGAAGATAGTTCTAGACTCAGCTTCAGGCCATTGACAATTACTGCTTCTAATTTTAGCAGTCTATGAGTAGTGCTAGATAATGCTGCAAAGATATAGTAGGTTAGTCAGCTTCAAGAGAGAGGATGAAAACTGAAAACGATCTTTCAGCTGAATTCACAAGTTCAAAACCCAATACATAGATTCAGAGTCATGTAAATTTGTGGCAGTTTCTGCTTTTATTTCAGAGTTCCAGCACTTGCAGATTTTCTTTTTACTCACTGCGCAGATTTTCACTTCATGAATGGATACTTGATGAGTTATTTAAGGTTGCTTGGACTCCATGGAGCTGTACCTAATGATGAGCAATTGCTTCCAGGAATGAAGATGTAGAGGTAAGAAATGTAATAGAAAGGAAGGGAAAATGTTTACAAATATAATCAACTAAATTAAACAATTACAGAGATATAGAAACATGAAAATTACATGAGATTACTTTAAGTAATTCTTACTATATGCTATTAAAAGCAGCTGTGTTCCTCAGATTACACTTTGAGTTGTGACAAGGTCATTATAAATTACAATATTGAAATAGGCCATTCAGCCCAACTGCTCTGGATCAGTGTTCGTGCCCTGTACAAGCCATTCTTCAGCTAAACCAACCTACTTCAACTAAGAAAGATGTTCTGCAAAGCATACCATCAAAGAAGGGTTTAAAAGCAATATATAGCCTTGATTTTTCTTTTTTTAAAATACATTTATGGTTCAGTTTGACTCGTTTTTCAGCTCTGCAGGTACCAGAAATGCCCTTCAGCCCGTCAAACTCATGTAATATGAAAAGTGCAAGCACAACAGAGATTACAGTCTGCTCCAAAGTAACAAGTGGTATTCACTGAAACTGACAAATACTGTACTTACTGAATCCCTTTGCCAGCTTTAAAAGCTGCTGCATAGCAATAATTTTTTTTTTCTTTACATTTCAAACATCCAGATGTTGCAAAGTAAGATGAGGTAATTGTGGAAAACCAAGGTGTCACTGCCATCACAATTAATCTGTTTAAAATTAAAAGCAAACCTGGTGCCCAGCTCATATGTTTTGGTAGGACTATGTAGCAAAATCATGACATTAACCTGCGGGTGAGATTCTCAATTGCATTGTGACTCCATGGGGAGATCAAGCTGAAGCACTTAATAAACAGCATTTGAATGCCAAGATTGTGTCAAAAGCCTCAATGCACTACAGTAATAATTGGTGTTTAATGGCATAATCTGGTAACGTCTGCACTGCAGATTTCCAATAAGGCTGCCAACTCTCCAGCCATTAAAAAAATCCACTCGACATTGCAACAAAATAATAAAGGCGCTTAAAAAGAAAAATAAAACTTTTTTTTTGAACATCTTCACTTCTTAGGCATAAAATATTAGAGCTAGGAGAAAAAGGTCATTTGACTAGTCTGTTGGACCTGTGAGCCATGATGAAACTCCAGGAATACATCCAACAACAATTGGCAACCTTAACTTCCAGTGAGAATGACAGGGCATAATGCATGCGATAGGAATTACAGTGCAAGTCCTACTTTGCTGATAACAAGGAAGAAGATATAACCAAGACATACCACAATTCTTAATCTTAGAAGGTGTAATAAAACTAATATTCCTTTATAAATCAGTGGCAATCGGGCATTGCTAGTGCAAGCATAGTTGCATTCCTTCCAACATGGGAAATAACTCCAATATGTCCAGTACTTTTTTTTTAAGAAAATGTAACTGTGTTTAAAACATTACCAACTGTCCATCTCCATAAGAAATATCAAATGAAATTAAGTATTCAGATTAAGTTGCACTCTTCAGGAAAATATTTGGATACTCCAAGCCGATATCTTGAAATACATGGATCTGTACAAAGACAGTAGATACTAGAAGATTTTCATGATTTGTGGCATTTTTCTTTTGAGTGGAATTGTTGACACATAAACCATGTATTCCTGTCATAAATTGTGACAACCTATTTCCTATAGGCTGTTTATGCAAAACAGACATTAATGCACACGCCAACAGGTCAGCAGAACAGTGGTCTTGCTTTCTAGAAGGACAATGTCAAATGCAGTCTATCTCATACCCCTGATGGTTTGTTCATTGTTATGAAGCAAGAGCCTCATGTTGGATTCCAAGAGATACACTTGGTCCCCTTTGTAAGTGGGGGCCCTGTTGAGTATTTCATAATCCTTAGCCCATGTTTACACGGATGTTTCCCGTTCAGAGCCATGTTCTTCCTTCTTTTTCTTAGAATTGCAAAAGCCATGGAGTCCACAGAAGCAGGCAAAAGTGAACTGGGGCATCACCTATGAGAGTCAGTGCATGGTATCGCACAAACGTTGATCTGAAAAATAAATTGAAATATTTTCAGGATTTGAGAGAAATATGTGGGAAATATTAAGGACAGGATGATTAATGGGAATCTTATAGATACCAGCTAATGTTCTGATTTTGCTGTACCGTTACATGAGATCTTTGGTGATATCCCCAAAGGCTGCTGTCTGTGCCTATCCCTCTCATTTCAGTTTGATACGACAATCTCTTCAAATCAGAGTTGTGAGCCGATAGGCAGGAATTCCCTTCCAGCAGCTCTGAACTTAGATTGGGACTGTTACTGGGTCCTGAGGCTGCACCAGAGGAGACTACTAGGATGTGACAGTCAATTTTGGTCCCGTTTTTGATGTGGATACCTGCTTAATTGGCCCGGAGATGGTTTTGGCAATGTGTTTATTTGGTAGCTTAGGCTGCTAATTCGTCGGCTCAGCTGTGTGAATGGAGATGGATCTGTGCAACTATGAGTCTGTTTTAAGAAGGCATGCACTGCATTACCTTGCGTTGGAAAGATGTCTTAGGAATGACAGAGGTCTGAAACCCAAGGTGAGGGTGAGGGTGAGGGTGGGGGGGGGGGGGGGGCCTCACTACTTGAGGTCACTATCGGTCATTCTCCCTGCTGCCATAGATGGAAATGCAAAGTGTGAAGGAGATATATGGAGACTGTAAAGAGATATGGACAGATTAGGTGAGTGGACAACATGGTGACAGATTGAGTATTACATGGAGAAATACGAGATTATTGAATATGGAAATAAGAGAGAAGCAGAAGGTGCAAACTATTAATGTTCAGAGGAATTTGGATGTACTCATAACAGAACGCAGAAAGTTAGCATGCAGGCAGAGCAAACAATTTGGAGGGCATATGGCCCTCTGGCCTTTATCGCAAGGGGCCTGCAGTAAAATCTGCATTGCTAAAATTACCACAGTATTTGGTGAGTCCATTGTGTTCGGTTTTGATCACCGTATTTAAGGAAGGATTTACTTGCAGTGGAAGCAGAGTAACTAAGGCTCACGAGATTGGTGCCTGTTAGATGATGGGGCTGTCAAGAGGCTGAGTAAATTGGGTCTAAAATATATGGCATTTAGAAGAATGAGAGGTGATCTCATTGAACTGTGTGCGGTTCTGAATGGTCTGGCGGGGTGCACACTGAGACATTCTTATCCTGGCTGGGGATTCTAAAACACAGGGCTTCAGTTTCAGGATAAGGAGACCAATCATTTAGGACTAAAGTAAGGAGAAATTTCTTAACTCAAAAGCTGGTGGATCTTTGCAGTTGTTGACTCTAGAGTGTTGTAAATGCTCTATTATTGAGCATAGTTATGGCTGAGATAGAATTTCACATCTTCAGGGGAAAAAGGGATGTGAGGAGTGGGTGGGCACGTGAAGTTGAAGCTGAAGGTATCATACTGAATGGTGAGATGGCTTGGCAAGCCATTTGGCCTTCTCTTGCTTCTGTTTCTTATGTAGCTTGCATTGACCCAATGGCACCTGGACGACCCAATGGCACCTGGATGCCTATGGCTAAGGCCCCTCTATATTGTTCACCCTTTAATGCAACCCGCTGAATTCCTAGGCTGACCATGACTGGTTCTCAGCTGTGTATTCACCTGATGCCTCTGTCTGCCCCAGTGTACGTGGCCTGTGCTACCCCATAAAATCCAAACATGCCCATCGCTGAACCCCTAATAAGTTCTTTATTGGCTTAGTTAATGTACTGGGCAAGACCCGAAGGCCATTCTCCCATACTAGGCAAAAGTGAGGACTGCAGATGCTGGAGATTAGAGTCAACATTAGAGTGGTGCTGGAAAAGCACAGCAGGTCAGGCAGCATCCGATGAGCAGGAAAATCGATGTTTCGGGCAGGAGCCCTTCATCAGGAATGGCTCCTACCCGCAATGTTGATTTTCCTGCTGCTCGGATGCTGCCTGACCTGCTGTGCTTTTCCAGCATCACTCTAATCTTGACCCCATTCTCCCATACTGTCCTGGTGAAACTCATTGGCATCAGAAATGGCATGATGGCCATGGTTGGGTACATTGGTCACTTGCCTCCCCAACAAGACAAACATTCTGCCCAATGTTTCTGTACAATGCCCAACTTCAGAATAAGTCACTTCAAAATTATTATCTGTAGATACAAAGTTTTTATTTAATTTTTTGTATCACAGCTTTTAAATTTACAAAACAAAAAGATGTTATTTCATTATAATTTGATTTGATTTTACTTTGAAAAAAGCTGAAGCTAGTCCACCTCCTCAGTAATTTACAAAAGCAAGCACAAACATGATGAATTTGGGTATAGTATTGTAGTGGTTATGTAATGGATTAGCCATCCAGATATCAGCGCAATCTACTGCAACTCATGGTCCCTGAGGTTTGGCTTCTCATGTAAGTGTGCAGAAATTTTTAAGCAACCTGTTCAGACATGTTATGACATATTTGGTACAGGTAGGACTTTAAATCAGAGCTCCTGGGCCAGAGGTATGACATTTACGACAGCTTCATGAGCACCTTCTGTAAGTTTGGGCGGCACGGTGGCTCAGTGGTTAGCACTGCTGCCTCACAGCACCAGGGTCCCAGGTTCAATTCCAGCCTCGGGCGACTGTCTGCGTGGTGTTTGCACATTCTTCCCCATGTCTGCGTGGGTTTCCTCCCAAAGTCCAAAGATGTGCAGGTCAGGTGAATTGGCTGTGTTAAATTGCCCATAGAGTTAGGTGCATTAGTCAGAATCATAGAGATGTACAGCATGGAAACTGACCCTTTGGTCCAACCTGTCCATGCCGACCAGATATTCCAACCCAATCCAGTCCCACCTGCCAGCACCCGGCCCATATCCCTCCAAACCCTTCCTATTCATATACCCATCCAAATGCCTCTTAAATGTTGCAATTGTACCAGCCTCCAGCACATCCTCTGGCAGCTCATTCCATGCACGCACCACCGTCTGTGTGAAAATGTTGCCCCTTAGGTCTCTTTTATATCTTTCCCCTCTCACCCTAAACCTATGCCCTCTACTTCTGGACTCCCTGACCCCAGGGAAAAGACTTTGCCTATTTACCCTATCCATGCCCCTCATAATTTTGTAAACCTCTATAAGGTCACCCCTCAGCCTCCTACACTCCAGGGAAAACAGCCCCAACTTGTTCAGCCTCTCCCTATAGCTCCAATCCTCTAACCCTGGCAACATCCTTGTAAATCTTTACTGAACCCTTTCAAGTTTCACAACATCTTTCTGATAGGAAGGAGACCAGAATTGCACACAATACGCCAACAGTGGCCTAACCAATGTCCTGTACAGCCGCAACATGACCTTCCAACTCCTGTACTCAATACTCTGACCAATAAAGGAAAGCATACCAAACGCCGCCTTCACTATCCTATCTACCTGTCACTCCACTTTCAAGGAGCTATGAACCTGCACTCCAAGGTCTCTTTGTTCAACCACACTCCCTCGGACCTTACTATTAAGTATATAAGTCCTGCTAAGATTTGCTTTCCCAAAATGCAGCACCTCGCATTTATCTGAATTAAACTCCATCTGCCACTTCTCAGCCCATTGGCCCATCTGGTCAAGAACCTGTTGTAATTTGAGGTAACCCTCTTCGCTGTCCACTACACCTCCAATTTTGGTGTCATCTGCAAACTTACTAACTGTACCTCTGATGCTCACATACAGATCATTTATATAAATGACAAAAACTAGAGGACCCAGCACTGATCCTTGTGGCACTCCACTGGTCACAGGCCTCCAGTCTGAAAACAACCTGCCACCACCACCCTCTGTCTTGTACCTTTGAGCCAGTTCTGTATCCAAATGGCTAGTTCTCCCTGCATTCCATGAGATCTAACCTTTCCAATAGTTTCCCATGGGGAATGTTGTCGAACACATTACTGAAGTCCATATAGATCTCATCTACCGCTCTGCCCTCATCAATCCTCTTTGTTACTTCCTCAAAAAAACTCAATCAAATTTGTGAGATATGATTTCCCACACACAAAGCCATGTTGACTATCCCTAATCAGTCGTTGCCTTTCAAAATACATGTACATCCTGTCCCTCAGGATTCCCTCCAACAACTTGCCCACCCCTGATGTCAGGCTCACCGGTCTATAGTTCCCTGGCTTGTCCTTACCACCCTTCTTAAACAGTGGCACCACGTTAGCCAACCTCCAGTCTTCCAGCATCTCACCTGTGACTATCGATAATACAAATATCTCAGCAAGAGGCCCAGCAATCACTTCTCTAGCTTCCCACAGAGTTCTAGGGTACACCTGATCAGGTCCTGGGGATTTATCCACCTTTACCCATTTCAAGACATCCAGCACTTCCTCCTCTGTAATTTGGACATTTTGCAAGATGTCACCATCTAGTTCCCTACAGTCTATCCTTTTCCACAGTAAATATTGAAGCAAAATACTCATTTAGTATCTCATCCAATTTTTGCGGCTCCACACAGTGGGTTGCTCTTCGGAGAGTCAATATGGGCTTGTTGGGTTGAAGGGCCTGTTTCTACACTGTAGGGAATCTAATCTGCACAATCAGCCAAATAACCCAACATCTGCAATTCACAATCTGGTATCACAGAGCTACAAACAATGACATTGAGGCATTGAAAATAGCCATCCAGACCAACAAAATGGGCTGCTTTATGAATGATCCTGTAGGTGCAGTAAGGTTCTCTGGTGATTATGGAATTAAGTGAATAATCTAATCGTTGTACATTTAAGTCCAACCATTGGGTGGCTCAGTAGTTAGCACTGCTGCCACGCAGCGCCAGGGACCTGGGTTCAATCCAACCTTGGGAGACTGTTTGTGTGCGGTTTGCACATTCTCTCTGTGTCTGTGTGGGCTTCCTCCAGGTACTCTGGTTTCCTCCCACAGTCCAAAGAATTGAAGATTAGGTGATATGGCCATGCTACGTTGTCCATAATGTTCAGGGATGTGTAGGTTAGATGGCATTAGTCAGAGGTAAAGTTAGGTTAGGGGAGTGGGTCTTGGTGGGTTACTCTTCGGAGGGTCACTGTGGACTCGTTGGGCTGAAGGACCTGTTTCCACACTGTAGGGATTCTACAGTAAATTGTGAAATTGAACTAAACATTGAGAGTTTTCAATATAGCATGTGAACGATCATATAACTTCCTGGATCAGAAGAAAAAACTAGTTGGTTCAATAAGGTGGCCTACAAGAAATATGTTTGTATGTATTTTTATTTGTGAAGTGTAAAAGCTTCAAGTACGTTTTCACAGGAGCTATTTACCGCAAGTTAATGTTGTTATATAATGCAGTTGCTTTGAAAGGATAGAGGTAACTGCCTCTGGGAGGGGCTAGTTAGATCATTTCATTCAATTATACTTATTTAATTGTTAAGAATCATGTAAATAGGTCAGCTTGGTATCTGGATGTAGGTTTGCTCACTGAACTAGGAGGTTCACTTTCAGACGTTTTGTCACCATACTAGGTAACATCTTCAGTGAGCCTTCAGACAAAGCTTTGTCCGGAGTCTCACTGAAGATGTTACCTAGTATGGTGATGAAATGTCTGAAAATGAACCTTCCAGCTTAGCGAGCAAACCTACATCCAGAACCTCAGCTTGAGCTACAAATCTTCTTAAAACTTGCTAGCTTGATATCTCTTTGGAGATGTTCTCCTGTAACGTGTTATCTATCGTACCATGGTATAGCATTTTGGTAACTTAACAATGTGTCTTTTGTGCAGCGACTTCCAAATGGTTATCCTCACTATTTAGTATTTGGGGTTTCTTGTTTAAAATGAACAAGGTAAGAGGCAGCAAAGGAGATCTCAGCAGAACCAGCTACCAATTGACAACATCTCTTACAACAAATTTATACTCAATGTTGGAAAGTGGAAATATTGATTAACTTTAATAGGTCTAACATAGCAATAATATCCTCAAGCACTTCAGCACCATGTCCTGTAACTTCTACCAAATCCCTTTACCTCCTTGCAGTCTAGACATTTAACATAAGCTTTTTAATAACATGATATTTGAATGCAGATGGCCAAAGACTGTGACGCAGGGATTTTTTATTCCACTGGCACCAGATTGGAAGGGAAATTAAGGATGTCTTTCCAGTATGTGCATGTAATTAAGCCTGAGGAATCCTTTTGCCTATCTGCTTCATCTTCCTATCAGCTTTCCGTCCGTCATCAATACCACACTCTACCCACCCATGGTGACCCGACGACCCAATATGATTTCATTCCCGTTTGTCTGGAGTGAAAGTTGGGTCTAATGAAACCCATTAAGGTGGATCTGCCGCTCAGTCTATGACCTGCTCTGACAGTGAAAATCAGCCCCTCAGAGTAGCTCCCAAAAATAATACATGTGATATTAGAAAAAATTATGTAATTAGACTTTCAAAAACCACGACAAGCACAAAAAGTTCCAAGGAGGAGATACTGTTGCAATCTAATGCACACATCTTCTGCCGTTTTGGGACGCAGTTCTGTCAAACCTGCAGACACAGTTTCTGTAAATCAGTGGTTTTGAAATCAATACAGTTCTGTAATGGTGAGTTTGACAGCTCTTCCTTCATAAAACAAGTGTTTGTCTATAAATATTACCTAAACATTTATGATTAATTGTGGCTTTTCTTTTCTGAGACCTTTGAAAATACGTTTGACCCATTATAATTGAAAAATACTGACTGTGCTAATGCAGGGCTAGAATAGATCTTTGACAGCATTCTGAGATCAATAGATGTGAAGTTGGAGGAGCACAGCAAGTCAGACAACATCGAAGAACAGGAATATTGACATTTCAGGCCGGGGCCTTGGGCAACTGTCTGTGTGGAGTTTGCACACTCTCCCAGTGTCTGTGTGGGTTTCCTCTGGGTGCTCCAGTTTCCTTCCACAGTCCAAAGATGTGTAGGTCAGATGGACTGGCCATGCTAAATTGCACAGTGTCCAGGGATATGTAGGTTAGGTGGATTAGCAATGGGAAATGCAGGGTTACAGGAATGGAGTGGAACTGGGTAGGAGACTCTTTGGAGGGTCAGTGTGAACATGATGGGTCAAATGTTCTACTTGCACACTGTAGTGATTCTATGAATATCAACATAGAACTGTAACTGAGACTCACCATCCTGATGCACTTGTATAGTATGATCTGCCTGTAAAGCACATAAGACAACACTTTTCACTGTATCTCGGTACATGTGACAATAATAAATCAAATCAAGTCAAATCCAGCATGTCCCTCTCTTTGGTGAATATTGATGTGAATTTGTTAAGGACCTCATCCACTGCCTCCAGCTCCAGGCATGAATTCCATCCTTTGTCCTGAGTGAATCTATCCTTTCCCTAGCTACCCTTTCTCTTTTTATACTGCATGTATAAAATGCCTTGGGATTTTCCTTAATCCTTTTTGCAAACAACATTTCTTGGCCCCTTTTAGCTCTCCTCATTCCTTGTTTGAGTTAATTCTTACTTTCTTTGTATTCATCAAGGGCTCTGTTTGTCTTCAGTTTCCCAAACCGCACTTTTCTTTTTGACTGTGCTCTCAATTTCTTTTGTCATTCAAAGTTCCTGAATCTTGCCGCCCTTACCCTACATTTTCACAGGAACACATTGATCCTGAATTCTAACAAACTGGTCTTTTAAAGATTCCCACATGACAGATGTTGATTTACCCTCAAACAGCTGTCCCCAATCTACATTGTCCAGTTCCTGATAAATATCATGGTGATTAACTTTACCTCAATTTAGTACTTTCACCTGAGGACTACTCTTATTCTCATCCATAAGTAACTTATAACTTTCAGAATTGTGATCACTCTTCCTGAAATACTCCCCCACCGAAATATTGATCACCTGGCTGGGCTCATTCCCTGGTATCAGGCAGAGTATGAGCTCTTTCTGAGTTGGACTATTCACACATTGTTTACAAACAACCATCCTGGACTCACCTTACAAGCTCCAAGATCACTGCACACCCCACCCCCCCACCACCCCACACATACCACCATCCAAGCCCCTGGCACTAAGCAAGTCCCAGTATTTGGGGAAGTTAAAATCACCCACCACAAAAACCCTATTGTTTTTATATTTTTCCATAATTCATCCACACATCTAATCCTCTAGCACCCCATCACTGTTGGGAGGCCTGTAGTACAACCCCATCAAGGTGATTGCCCTTCATATTCCTGAGCTCTACCCAAAAGGCCTTGCTGGATGAGCTCTCCAAGGTGTCCTTCCTCAGTACAGTCACGATTTTCTCCCTTCACAGTCATACAACTCCCTCAACACTTTTACATCCATCCCTATCTCACCTGAAACATCTAACTCTGGGATCATTAAGCTGCCAGTCCTGGCCCTGTCTCCACCAAGCCTCTGTAACAGCTGCAACACAATTATACAGAGGAATCTCTATTACCCGAACGAGTTGGATGGATATCAACTTGGATAATTGGATAATCAACTTGACCTCAAACAAGGGAAGCCATACTGATCTAATGCCATGCTCTATCAGAGATTTTTAAAAAAATCTATAATTCTGATGAGTCAGCTAATTAAACAAACTAATCTTTGCATTCTGCAAATTGCAGGTTAAATTGAGAAGGACTAAACCCTTACCATCACATAAATATATGAAACCCCAACATTAAACAAGGTCCTGAACAGTTTCTACAATCACAAGAGTATTTGTCAGTTTCGATGAACTCAGTGTCGCTATAGAAAGACAGAAGCATCGCCTTGCGCATGTGTTTACTTCCTCTGCCATTTTTTTCATGAACGGCCCATTAAATTGATGGGAATAAACACTTACTTTTGCAAAAGTAACTAACCCTTACGTAAAAATTAAAATCCAGTCGTTGTTGCTTGAGGCGCTTGTGTTTCTTTGTTTTTGCCAGCGTTTTCATATCTTCTTCAGTACAGGTAATCCGAATACACTTCCCCCTTTGATGTAATGTTTTAATTCCAGCTTGAAATCTTGTTTGGATAATTCGAAATTCAGATATTTGATGTTCAGATAATCAAGTTTCCTGTGTACACAACAATCCTAGCTCTAATGTCATTTGCCTTTCCTGTCATATTCCTCCCATTACAACAAATACATTTCAGACCGCCAGTCCTGTTGCGTTCAGTTACCTCCCTCTGTCTGTTCTTCTTATTGGCCTTAGTCTCTGACTCTTCATTCATTCAATAAGATCATTTGTACCAACCCATCTCACACTCCATTCCTCGATTCACTTTCTCCCCAAAAGTCGACTCAGCTCAGTCTTGAATATACTCATTGACTCAGTGACCATAGCCCCCTTGAAGAAAAAATTCCAAAAACTCATAATCCTTTGGGTGAAGAAATTATTTATCACCAATTGTAAATGGACGACCTGTTATTCTGAGATCTCTTGATCTTTAAGACCCCAAGGATTAGACCGTCTAACCCAAGAAACAGCCTCTCAGCATGTACAGCTGTTAAACCCTCCAGGAAATTTAATTTAACCCTCTGAATTGTAATATTTCCTATTTGTCTAAATACTGGGAAATATAGGCCCACTGTACTCAATCTATTCTCAGGAGTCAGCTCTCTCTTGTCCCCAGAAATCAATTTGTACCTCTCCTCTGCACCATGCATCGTGCATTCCTTTTAAGTGCGATCAATAAAAGAAGTTTTAAAAGGAGAGGGAACAATACTTGAAAATATGCTCTTGGATGTGATACTGGAGGTTGTGCCCATCGAAGATTATGTCACTTTTTACTCAGCTGTTCAAATGATTTCAAGAAAATTGCCAGCAAAAAATGATGGAAACATAATTTCTAAACTGTGCTTGTGAAATAAATAAATAATTGAGGTTAAGGATTAACATTTTTCCAAAACATACATACTTACATTTTGTGTATTTCACAACAAGGTGGAATGAAAATACTTGAAACAAATTTATGTTTATGCTTTTGTTTCTGAAGTACAGGAGTCAACGGTGTTGAAAGGTGGTGCTGCACAAAATGTTCTGATCGATATGCACAGGTAGTCAGAATAGTCTATTTTAGCATTCTCACAGTTCCTCTGCATCACATAGTTTGGCATGTGCCTGCTGCTGCAAAGCGACAAAAACATCGTGGCTATTGCCAGCAAAATACTAAGAGACAAAGCAGCTTATTGACAAGAGCTTGGAGGTCTCCCTCCCTCCCCACCCCACTCGCCAGCCTTCATGACCTCCACCATCATCAAATTCATCTCAAATGGCTCAATGTCTTTATATGATTTTGAGCTCTCTGTAAAGTTGCAATATCTTCCCTGTTGGTTTCAAGAATTGCAGGAATTATTTTTCTGAATATGCCTTGGCTAGTCTCAGAAATTTGTCTCAGGTCTTTTTGTACGTAGGCGCTACATCCCAATGATTGGCAGAGTGTACCCAACCACATGTTCCTTTGACCATTCACAGTGGGCTACATGCCAATTATGCCTGTGCTTACAAGCTTTAGAAAAGCATATCTACGATTAGAAGTGCTTTTGGTATTGGAAATTATTTGTTAAATATCCAAACTGTGCTAAGCCTTACACCAGAAGCTAATTTAAGATCATTGTAGAGTCATAGATTCATACAGCATGAAAACAGACGCTTAGGTCCAACCAGTCCTTGTCGAACATAATCCCAAACTAAACTAGCCCCACCTGCCTATGCTTGGCCCATATCCCTCCAAACATTTCTTATTTATGGACTTATCTAAATTGTTTAAACTTGACTGTACACATATCGACCACTTCTCTGGAAGTTCATTCCACACAAGAACCACTTTCTGTGTAAAACAAAATTGCCACTCATGTCTTTTTAAAATCTTTCTCCTCTCACCTTAAAAATATGCCCTCAGTCTTGAAACTCCCCATTCCAGGGAGAAGATACCTGCCATTCATCCTAGCTATACCCTTCAAGATTCTTTAAACCTCTATAAGGTCACCCCTCAACCTGCTACACCCCAGAGAAAGAAGTCCCAGCCTATCCAGCCTCTCCTTATAACTCAAACCCTCCATACAGAACTTGTTAAAAACCAGGTGTGAGGCCTTCAGATCAGGAGACCCACTTAAATATAAGGAATCCAAGTATGACCTTCACAGAGCCATTAAGACAGCCAAGGACCAATACCGATCCAAACTAGAGACCCAGACAGACACTCGGCGACGATGGCAAGGACTGAATGACATCACAGATTCTAAAAAGAGACAGTGCAAGATAGCAGATGATAACATATCCCTCCCAGATCATCTCAACGGCTGATTTGAGCCATTTGACATGATCCCAGATCATCTATGCCTGCTTTGACCAAATGTTCAGCAGAGAGGTAACACCTATTCTGAGAAGTCCTGACAAACCTATCCCAACAGTCACTGCATCAGAGGTCAGATCAGTTTTCCTTCATGTGAATCCAAGGAAAGCAATGGGACCAGATGGAGTACCAGGCCGTGCACTCAGAGCATGGCGCAGATTAGCTGGCTGAGGTCAACCTCTCCCTGCAGCAGGCCACTGTCCCTGCCTGTTTCAAGACAGCCAACATCATCCCTGTGCCTAAGAAGGCTCATGCAGCATGTCTCAATGACTACCATCTGTGGCCATAACTATGGTGTCATGAAGTGCTTTGAAAGGCTGGTCATGGCATTAATTAACTCCAGCCTCCTCACTACCCTTGACCCACTCCAATTTGCCTATTGGACCAACAGATCTATGTCAGATGCCATATCACTTACCCTTCATCCCTCCCTAGAATATCTTGACACCAAGAACAGCTACGTAAGAATCCATTGACTACAGTTCAGCCTTCAACACTGTTATCCCCTCGAGACTGATTACTAAAGAGACTGATCTTGGACTAAGACCCACTCTCTGCAACTGGATCCTCAGCTTCCTGACCCAAAGGCCACAATCAGTAACTCCTCAACTCAAAGGTCTGAGCAAGGTATGCAAGTGTGTTAAATGCCTTCTTAACCACTCTGTAGATGATGGAAACTTCAAAGAATTATGTACCTGAACCTCTAGGTTGCTCTATTCTACAACACTACCAAAGGAACTATTTTTAATTGTATAAGTCCATTTTGCCAAGATGCAATACCTCGTATTCTTCCAAATTAAACTCCATGTGCCACTCTTTAGCCCATTGAACCTATTGATCAAGATCTCTTTGTAATCCTCGATAACCTTCTTCACTGTCCACTCTGCCACCAATTTTAGTGTCATCCACAAACTTACTCACCTTGCCTTCTATATTCTCATCTAAACCAGTTTTATAAATGACAAACAAAAGTGGACCCAGCACCAATCCTTGTGGAATACTGCTTGTAGCAGGTCTCCAGTCCAAAAAAAAAACCCTCTAACCCACTCTCTGTCTCCTGTCATTAAGCCAGTTTTGTACCCAATTGGTAAATTCACCCTGAATCCCATGTGATCTAACTTTACTAATTAGTCTACTGTGCAGAACCTTGTCAAAAACTTTACTAAAGTCCAAGTAAACAAATGTCTACTGCTCTGCCCTCATCAACCTTCTTGGTTACTTCATCAAAAAATTCAATCAAGTTTGTGGGACACGGTTTCCCTCGCATGAAACCTTGCTCAAAATCATCATTTAGCCTCACAGTGATGCATTTGCATGTGTTTGAAGCTGGGTCAAGAGTGTGATGCTGGAAATGCACTGCAAATCAGGCAGCATCCAAGGAACAGGTGAATTAAAATTTCGGGCATAAGCCCTTCATCAGGAATGAGGTTCATTCCTGATGAAGGGCTAATGCCCAGAACATTGATTCTCCTGCTCCTTGGATGCTGCCTGACCTGCTGTACTTTTCCAGCACCACACTTTCGACTCTGATCTCCAGCATCTGCAGTCCTCACTTTCTCCTATGTGCCTGCAGCTGAATTGAATTGAATTGAGTTTACTGTCACGTGTACCAACAGTGAAAAGCTTTGTCTTGTGAGCAATATAGGCAAATCACGGAGTTAAGTAGCCTAAGTAAGTAAATAATAGGTAAACCGTGGCAAAAACAAAAACACAGGTACAGGTGAATGTAAAGAGTTAGTGAGTCCATTCAGTATTCTAACAACAGTCGGGTAGAAGCTGTTTTGAAACCGGATAGTGCGTGTATGCAGGTTTCTGTACCTTCTCCCCAATGGCAGAGGTTGTCGAAAAACATTGCCAGGTGGGATGCCTATATAAATACACAGCATTCTGGAGACGAAAGGGAATTTGTTTGGGGTAATGGAGAGAGCCAATGTCTGGTGCAATATACTCATGGCAATGCCCTGACAAATCAGAGAGAGAACCAATCTCTGTTACAATATCCTCATGGAACACCCTAACCATAAAGAGAAGAAACAATCTCTGCTGCGACATCCTCATGGCAACACTCTGACCAATCAGAATCTACCTGCCAGGTCTGAGAATTAAGGCTGACAGGTAACCATATTTTCTGCATGTCAACGTTAATGATAGCTCACCCAATTAGCACCTCCTTCTTATGTTGCATGAAATGGAGTTCAGTTGTTCAAGCCTGTTTCTTGTGTTCTAGTTCTGATGAGTTCAAAACAAAAAGCTTTTAGCAATGTTTAATTTCTGTACTACCAAATAATAATTCAGAGCTTTATGGGATTTACAATGGTGCAAATTAAAAATGGTGTTTTGTCTTGGAATGGTGTGGCACTTTGCATCTTCTTATACATAATTGGAATCTTTGACAGCATTGGCAATCCAAGGACACAGCAGATTCTGCAAGTACCATTAAATTCTATTACATTTAAAACAGTAATAAAATGGGTCCAGCACTGAAGGAAGACTATCATCTCAATGCCAGTTTCTCCACAAGAACAGCTCACCTAATCTTACTCCTACATAGCTCTGAAATTGTTCTCTCTTCAGATAATTATTCAGTTGGGACAGGAGAGCTGAGCTGAGAAAGGACAGTGGCAGCAGGAGATTAAAAACTAAATGATAAGAGTCCCTTCTATGTTGCTCCCTGTCAGAGCCGAAATGCGAGGTTACTGGATAACAGATAGGTGATTGGTGAGAAAGATGATTGTCCAAGTGGCTTAAATCAGTAGATAATACTATTGGCTAAGGGTATAGCTAGGAAATTCACTTTTAAAGTATTTAACAGTAATATTGATTAAATACATAGATTAGAGATAGTGAAGTGTTGCAGCTGTAGTGTGGGGGAGTGTGTGGGATACTGGTGTGATTCATGCTGACCACATCATAAGAGTTGGCTGTTTAAAGAAATTCAGCTCAGAGTTGATGAGCTGAAGTCTGAGCTGCAGACTTTGTGACAAATCAGGGAGTGGGATCTACCTGGGGTGCTGTGTTTCAGGAGATAGTCATACTCTTTAGATTAATTACATCAAGTTTCGTCTGTCATCAGGCACAGAAGGGTATGTCTGAAGGACAGATAGGTATGGGGATCCAAAATTTAGCTTTGGAGGAGCTTCAGCCAGTACCTTGTCCAAAAGGTGCGAGGTTCTTGCTCCTGGTGTAGATGAGGGAACAGACTACAGGGAGGATGAGTGAACTGATCACAACACCATGGTACAAAGCACCATTCTGGTGTGAGGAGGATGACAAGAAAAGAGAGGTAACAACAAAGACACGTTGGAGTGCAGGCTCATAGCTCCTTGAAAGTGGAGTCGCAGGTAGATAGGACAGTGATGAAGACATTTGGTATGCATTCCTTTATTGGTCAGAGTATTGAGTACAGGAGTTGGGAGGTCATGTTGTGGCTGTACAGGACATTGGTTAGGCCACTGTTGGAATATTGCATACAATTCTGGTCTCCTTCCTGACAGAAAGATGTTGTGAAACTTGAAAGGGTTCAGAAAAGGTTTACAAGGATGTTGCGAGGGTTGGAGGGTTTGAGCTATAGGGAGAGGCTGAACAGGCTGGGACTGGTGCTCTATGACTCTATGACTCTATAACAGTAATAGAGGGTAGCGTAAATACTAGGAATAAATACTGTTCTTCGCAGCAAGGACCGGGTCCCAAAGGTTGCATTGTCCACCTCGTGCTAAGCTTCAGGGCATATCTTTTGGGCTGGAGACAAACTTGAAGTGGGAGGGGAAGGATCCAGTTGTCGTGGTCCAAAGAGGTATTAATGACATTGGAAGGAGGTTCTGCTGAGGAATTACAAGCAGCTTAGGGTTAAATTGAAAACCAGAACCAAAAAGGTGATTAATCTCAGGATTCCTACCTGAGCCACATGAGAATTGGCATAGGGTAAATAAGACTGGAGAGGTAAATGCTTAGCTCAAGGATTGGTGAGGGAGAAATAGTTTCTGATTCATGGGGAAGTAGCCTCAGTGCTGGAGAAAGAGGGAGCTGTTCCATTGAGACATGCTTCATTTGAACGATGTTGGGACCAGTGAATCATCAATAGAGTTCTAGACGGAGCTTTAAACTAACTGGGGAGAAGTGGAAGGTGTTGGGAGAGGGGAGTTCCATTGCAGGGATGTTGTGAAAAAATCAAGTAGTCATCAGAAAGTAGAGGTGTGGGGTAATGAAGAGGTAAGCAATAATCAAACCCTGCTGGGAAAAGGCAGATCATAGAAGCAGAAGAATGCAGCAGGCATTAGGACCAGAATAAGTAATAATGGCAAAATGTCAAAGCTGAAGGCTTTACGTAAGGATATGTAAAGCAAATATGCATGACAAAGGGAGAAAATAATTTAGAGTTGTTGAAAATGAGTTATCTTAGTGTGAAGAGATTAGTAAATTCTGGCTTAGAAGTGTTTGGGTAAAACCCAAAGGTGTTATTTGAAGCCGAGAAAGTTTATGCTCAGTTATACAACAAATCAAGGACAAGGCGATCAGATTGTCAGCACTGGGCATTGATGCCATAGCTAAGTCATATCCTATGCGAGAGGGATTTCTTTCTGGTATTGAGTAACACAATAGGGTTGTATTTTTATTGTGTTTCAAAACTTTAAACGTGTTCTGGTTAAAGTTTGATTTTGTTCCATTTTCCTTCCATTTCTTTTGTATAATAAACTTCTGTTTTATTGTTGAACCTAAATCTGTATCATTGTTGAACCTAAATCTGTATCATTGTATGTTTGTGTTTTGGTGAGAGACCATATTGCTAAAAATCAAAAAAATCAAAATATGATCTAATGAGCCAGTGTGGAATCTGATGTGTCAAATAATAACATTAGTTTGGATCATAACAGAGGCAGTCGAGTTTGGCAACATAGCTAAATTCCCCCAGGCACAGGATGTAATAGTTTTTACATACATTATGTGGAGAGTGCCTTATCAGAACACAGTTGAGTTCATCAATAGAAAGAGTTTCCTAATGGAATGTTGACTCTTATTTCTAGGAGATTGGAGTAAAACAGCAGGGATATCTTACTGCAACTGTACAAGGTGCTGGTGAGGCCACATCTGGAGGACTATGAGAAGTTTTAGTCCCCTTATTTCAGGAAAGATATCGTTTCATTGGAGACAGTTTACAGAAGGTTCACTGGGGTAATCCCTGATATGGAGGCAGTGAAATTATCATGGTGATTCTAACAGATGAGAGACTTAACAAACAATCAAGGTATTTTTCAATGTATAATTTCAGTTACATCACATGGTAAACTTTTGCTATAAAAGCTGTGTCTTACAATTGTGTATGCCACAACCACCTGATGAAGGAGCGGCGCTCCGAAAGCTAGTGCTTTTCCAATTAAACCTGTTGGACTATAACCTGGTGTTGTGTAACTTAAAACTAATATGGAGGGATTGTCCAATAAACAAAAGTGAAACAGGTTGGATCTCTACCCACTGAAGTTTAGAAGCGTGAGAGGTGATCTCACTGAAACATTTAGGATTCCTAAGGATAAATGCTGAGAGGATATTTCTCATGGGAGGTCTAGACCAGAGGGGATAGTCTCAGAATAATGGAGCACTAATTTAATTCTGTGATGAGGCGGAATTTCTTCAGAAAGCTGTGGGGCAGAGTCCTTGTGTATATTTCAGGCTGACATAGAGGTTTTTGATGGTAGTTGGAGTGGGGGCAATGAAGGATAATGAGGAAAGGACAGGAAAGTAAATGTGAGGAATGTCGGATCAGCCATTACCCTGTTGAATGGTGCAGCAGGCACGAGGGGCTGAATGGCCTACTCCTGTTCCTATTTTTATGGTCTAACCTAGCTGTGATCATTGGTGCCATAGCTTAGACTGTGCCAGGTACATGGGGACTCAGTGTGTTGCCTATTTCTTTAGGAGCTGCATCTTCCTGCTGCATTTGAGGGAATCAAAATTCAGAGCAGCCACAGTCTAGTTGAGTTCCAGAATAGCTAGAGGGGGCTGAATGGCCTACTCATGTTCTAATCTTATGTTCCTGTGTTTGCAGCCAAAATCATTTTCTTTGTTTATGTTGAAATCAGTTTGCAGTTCCCCGTGTAACTGTAAAACCATAGTGATTTTCGTATTATGCATCTCTTTTACACTCGAATGGGTAAAATTAGAATTGGCACAAAAACTGATGCTACTTTTTTTTTAATATGATGGATTAGTCAGTCCAAAACCTCCTTTATAATAAGCATGCAAAATATTGTTGCTGTATAAAGAAAACAAGGATGCATCATCAGCAACTGAGGATGGAGCTGATAGATTCTGGCTGCTCTCACAATGAGCTTTCTGCCCGACAGGCATGGACCTTGATACTTTGATCCAACACATGGAGACAATGTTGCCACAAGGGACATTTGAACATTGCAAGTTTAATAATTCCAAGACATTGCTTATTTATGTCACATAGATCAAAAGCTAACTTCTTTCAATGGACATTATATCCACATTTACACTTACGTCCATTCTTCTTTTTGCTTATAACCTCCTTGCATTGCTCATTGCCTTTTAAAGACGAGTAACAGCCATGCTAAACCCCACTGCAGTATCGAGAGAATAAGTTTTCTCTGAACAAAGTCAAGGCAGTATTCCCAACAGGCGTGGGACCAAGCTGCGATCAATGCAGGCCACAGTATCTGTTGTAGCTCAGTGGGTAGCATGCTCACATCTGAGCCAGACATATGCCCATTTAAATAGAGCTGGCACAAGACTGCTTTTACCCCAATGAACTTAAGTGTTGACGCTCATCCCCCACCACCTCACAAGCTCTTCTGAAAATGAATACATTAAAGTGGTCCCACTTTGACAGAACCGCTCCCGCAATCCAAAGGATGTGCAGGTTAAGTGAATTGGCCATGCTAAATTGCCCATAGCATTCAGGGGTGTGTAGGTTAGGTGCATTAATCAGGGGTAAATGTAGAGTAATAGGGTGGTGGAATGAGTCTGGGTGGGTTACACTTCGGGGGGGTCGGTGTAGAAATGTTGGGCCAAATGACCTGCTTCCATACTGTAGGGATTCTATGATGAACATTGCCGAAATCGTGGGTAGCGCAAATCTATGAACTGCTCTGCCCTCAGCCCTTGTTCCAGTCTCAGGCTCCCACATGCCCCACTGCTCAGATTGGCTTCTTACGTTTTCTAAGAATGTGATCCCTCAGCCTCGACAGCTGTGTTAAGGTCAACAAAGTTGGAATGGACTTTGATTGTTTTCCTTGGGGTTTTGAACAGGTTCATCACCTGCTTCATGTGCCTGTTTTCTCTTTCTCCTACAAGGGTCCAGATTTGGTTTGAAGTGTGCAATATGTCCAAATTGCCAAGTGGTTAATGTACATCCAACATCATTTTCTTAAAATCTTCATCACTCCTGGAGTCTACAAGAAATTTCTTGGTTTCTCTCAGTTGCTATGACATTGCAAATGCTGGGTTGCTATTCATGCTAATTTCAAAGAAAATGCCATACCACACATCAAGAAAAACCAAAAACCTAAACTAAACGTGCCTTTTCCAAGGAGTTGTGCATCTACTTGTGAGCTTTTGCTGAATTCTTTTGTTACGCTAGTGTCATCAGAGATTTCAGTTAGTACATTATAGATAACATCTAGCTGGCAGCAAAGACATTTCAAGGCATTAATTCTACTTTCTCATCTTCTTCTATTAATGGTTCCATTATAAGATTAAACACATGCTTTAGAACTTCCATGAATTAGATCTAAGAAAGCCACCGTCTCCAAGTGACACTTTGCATCATCATTAACAACAAAATTCAAGAAATGTCTACTGTAGGGCTCATGCAATAATACTCAGAATTCTTTATTGGACACTCCTCTCTCTCGTCTTTATATTGCTTCCATTGTCATAGCCTTTAGCCCATATGTTTCCAGTAGGCAGTAAAATGTCTTCTAATGTGTGCAGGATAATGTCTGTCATACCAGCATCAGTCATTTTCTTTAGTATTACAAAACCCAAAATATGTTCCTTTAGGTTCCCAATGATCAATATCTGAAGCTATGTCCATCAAACTAATGATCATGGTGATTTGTTCAACGTGGCATACAGTTGGTCAGGGGCTTAATTGATTAGCCAGCTGGTTTGTAATGAGGTAAAAACAATGACTGCAGATGCTGGAAACCAGATTCTGGATTAGTGGTGCTGGAAGAGCACAGCAGTTCAGGCAGCATCCAAGTAGCTTCGAAATTGACGTTTCGGGCAAAAGCCCTTCATCAGGAATAAAGGCAGTGAGATCTCTCCATGCTTCAGGCTCACTGCCTTTATTCCTGATGAAAGGCTTTTGCCCGAAACGTCGATTTCGAAGCTACTTGGATGCTGCCTGAACTGCTGTGCTCTTCCAGCACCACTAATCCAGAAGCTGGTTTGTAATGCAGAGTGATGCCAACAGCATGGATTCATATCCTGCACTGGCTGAGGTTATCGTGAAGGGCTCTCTTTCTCAACTTCATTCCTTACCTGTGGTACGGTGACCCTCTGGTTAAACCACCACTACTCATTGAGTCATACAGCACAGAAACAGGTCCTTTGGTCCAACTTGTCCATGCTGACCAGGTATCCAAAACTTAACTAGCCCCATTTGGGCCATAACCCTCTAAGCATTTCCTATTCATGTACCTGTCCAATTGTCTTTTAAATGTTGTAACTGTACCTGCCTCTATCACTTCCTCTGGCAGCTCATTCCATATGTGCACCACCCACTATATGAAAAAGCTGCCCCTTTAAATCTTTCCCTTCTCACCTTAAATCCAAGCCCTATCCTGGGGAAAAGACCTTAGCTATTCTTCTTATCTACACCTCTCATGGTTTTATAAATCTCGATAAGGTCACCAATCAGCCTCCAATGCCCCGGGGAAATAAGTCCAGTCTATCCATCCTCTCCATATAACTCAAACCCTCCAATCCCAAAACTTGTAACCTTTTTCTGCACCCTTTCTAATTTAACAACATCATTCCTATAGCAGGATAAAACAGGATTGTTTGCGGTTTTCCAAAAGTGATCTCACCAATGTTACGTACAGCTGCAACATGATGTCTCAACCCCTATACTCAATGCTTTGACTAATGAAGGAAACATATAGATAGAAAGCAGGAGACAACAGCTTCGCTTCATTTGGAGGTCACCACTGATAATGATACCTAGCCAGGTAATGAAATGTCTGGATATCAAACCTACAGCTCAGCGAGCAAACCTACACCCCACAAAGTCCTTTGACATAGAATTATGTAACAATTGACAGCGAGTTCCTTCTCCAATGGTAAGTACTATTTTGTAATAGAACAAAGAACTGCAGATGCTGAAGATCTGAAACAGAAACAGAAATTGCTGGAGAAACTCAGCAGTCCTTGCAACATCTGTTGAGACAAAGTGAGCTAATGTTTTGAGTCCAGTGACCCTTCTTTGTGATTTGTTGGGAACTTTCCTTAATTATGATCTTTAGAGAAATTGAACTGCTGGATATTTTCAGACTCATATTTCCCCAAGTGTGTCAAACCTGATTGCCACAGTTGGGCTCAGTAGCAGGCCACTATAGTTAGAACATAGAACATAGAACATAGAACATAGAACATAGAACAATACAGCACAGAACAGGCCCTTCGGCCCATGATGTTGTGCCGAACTTCTAATCTAGATTAAGCACCCATCCATGTACCTATCCAAATGCCGCTGAAAGGTCGCCAATGATTAGACCATAAGACATAAGACCATAAGACCATAAGACATAGGAGTGGAAGTAAGGCCATTCGGCCCATCGAGTCCACTCCGCCATTCAATCATGGCTGATGCGCATTTCAGCTCCACTTACCAGCATTCTCCCCGTAGCCCTTAATTCCTCTAGACAACAAGAACCTATCAATCTCGGCCTTGAAGACATTTAGCGTCCCGGCTTCCACTGCACTCCGTGGCAATGAATTCCACAGGCCCACCACTCTCTGGCTGAAGAAATGTCTCCGCATTTCTGTTCTGAAATGACCCCCTCTAATTCTAAGGCTGTGTCCACGGGTCCTAGTCTCCTTGCCTAACAGAAACAATTTTCTAACATCCACCTTTTCAAAGCCATGTATTATTTTGTACGTCTCTATTAGATCTCCCCTTAATCTTCTAAACTCCAACGAATACAATCCCAGTATCCTCAGCCGTTCCTCATATGCTAGACCTGTCATTCCAGGGATCATCAGTGTGAATCTCCGCTGGACACGTTCCAGTGCCAGTATGTAATTCCTGAGGTGTGGGGACCAAAACTGGACACAGTACTCCAAATGGGGCCTAACCAGAGCTTTATAAAGTCTTAGTAGTACATCTCTGCTTTTATATTCCAACCCTCTTGAGATAAGAGACAACATTGCATTCGCTTTCTTAATCACAGACTCAACCTGCATGTTTACCTTTAGAGAATCCTCGACTAGCACTCCCAGATCCCTTTGTGCTTTGGCTTTATTAATTTTCTCACCATTTAGAAAGTAGTTCATGCTTTTATTCTTTTTGCCAAAGTGCAAGACCTCGCACTTACTCACGTTAAATTCCATCAGCCATTTCCTGGACCACTCTCCCAACCTGTCTAGATCCTTCTGTAGCTTCCCCACTTCCTCAGTACTACCTGCCTGTCCACCTAACTTCGTATCATTGGCAAACTTCGCTAGAATGCCCCTGGTTCCCTCATCCAAATCATTAATATATAATGCGAACAGCTGTGGCCCCAGCACCGAACCCTGCGGGACACCGCTCGTCACCGGCTGCCATTCTGAAAAAGAACCTTTTATCCCAACTCTCTGCCTTCTGTTAGATAGCCAATCCTCAATCCATCCCAGCAGCTCACCTCGAACACCATGGGCCCTCACCTTGCTCAGCAGCCTCCCGTGTGGCACCTTATCAAAGGCCTTTTGAAAGTCCAGATAGACCACATCCACTGGGTTTCCCTGGTCTAACCTACTTGTTACCTCTTCAAAAAATTCCAACAGGTTTGTCAGGCATGACCTCCCTTTACTAAATCCATGTTGACTTGTTCTAATCAGACTCTGCTCTTCCAAGAATTTAGAAACCTCATCCTTAATGATGGATTCTAGGATTTTACCAACAACCGAGGTTAAGCTGATTGGCCTATAATTTTCCATCTTTTGCCTTGATCCTTTCTTGAACAAGGGGGTTACTACAGCCATCTTCCAATCATCCGGGACCTTTCCTGACTCCAGTGACTCTTGAAAGATCTCAACCAATGCCTCTGCTATTTCCTCAGCAACCTCTCTCAGAACTCTAGGGTGTATCCCATCGGGGCCAGGAGATTTATCAATTTTAAGACTTTTTAACTTTTCTAGCACTATCTCTTTCGTAATGGCAACCATAGTCAACTCAGCCCCGTGACACCCTTTAATTTTTGGGATATTACTCATGTCTTCCACTGTGAAAACTGACGCAAAGTACTTGTTAAGTTCTCCTGCTATTTCCTTATCTCCCATCACTAGGCTCCCTGCATCAGTTTGAAGTGGCCCAATGTCTACTTTTGCCTGTCGTTTGTTTCTTATGTACTGAAAGAAACTTTTACTATTATTTCTAATATTACTGGCTAGCCTACCTTCATATTTGATCCTCTCATTTCTTATTACACTCTTTGTTATCCTCTGTTGGCTTTTGTATCCTTCCCAATCTTCTGATTTCCCACTGTTCTTAGCCACTTTATAGGATCTCTCTTTTTCTTTAATACATTTCCTGACTTCCTTTGTCAGCCAAGGTTGTCTAATCCTTCCCCGGTTAATCTTTCTTTTCTTGGGAATGAACCTCTGTACAGTGTCCTCAATTATACCTACAAACTCCTGCCATTTTTGCTCTAGTGTCTTCCCGGTTAGCCTCTGCTTCCAGTCTATTTTAGTCAGTTCCTCTCTCATGCCTTCATAATTACCTTTATTCAGCTGTAACACCATTACATCAGATTTTGCCTTCTCCCTTTCAAACTCCAGACTGAACTCTACCATATTATGGTCGCTACTTCCTAAGGGTTCCCTTACTTTAAGATCTTTTATAGAGTCCGGTTCATTGCAAAGCACTAGGTCCAGAATAGCCTGCTCTCTTGTGGGCTCCATGACAAGCTGTTCCAAAAAGCCATCCTGTAAGCAT
The DNA here is from genome assembly GCF_047496795.1 of Chiloscyllium punctatum. NCBI lineage: Eukaryota > Metazoa > Chordata > Chondrichthyes > Orectolobiformes > Hemiscylliidae > Chiloscyllium > Chiloscyllium punctatum. The sequence continues at coordinate 58,126,001 of NC_092783.1, forward strand.
TCCATGAATTCCCTTTCTTTAGATCCACTAGCAACATTATTTACCCAGTCCACCTGCATATTGAAGTCACCCATGATCAATGTAACCTTGCCTTTCTGACATGCCTTCTCTATTTCCCGGTACGTGTTGCGTCCCTGGTCCTGACCACTGTTAGGACGTCTGTACACAACTCCAATTATGGTTTTTTTGCCTTTGTGGTTCCTCAATTCCACCCACACAGACTCCACATCATCCGATGCTATGTCATTCAATACCATAGATTTAATTTTGTTCTTAACTAACAAGGCAACCCCACCCCCTCTGCCCACCTCTCTGTCTTTTCGATAAGTTGAAAAACCATGGAGGTTTAACTGCCAGTCCTGACCCCCCTGTAACCAAGTCTCTGTGATGCCTACTACATCATAATCATTCACTATTATCTGTGCCATTAGTTCATCGGCTTTGTTATGAATGCTACGAGCAGTCAGGTAAAGTGCCTTAATGCTAACTTCCTTATCATTAGAGATGTTGGAAGTCATATGTCCTAAGTTATCCTTGCTTTTTTCTGCATTCTCAGTCTGCCTCAATTTTAAATCCGCCTGGAAACATGCTATCCTGCTGCTTATCTTTCCATTTACCTCCATACTCCCTGTCGCTTTCACTTTCCCTTCCCCCCAACTCAGAAGTTTAAAGTCCTACTGACCACCCTATTTATCCTCTTCGCTAGAACATTGGTACCTGATCGATTCTGACTCTACCACTCCCACGGGCAGCGCATTCCATGCCCCCACCACTCTCTGGGTAAAGAACCCACCCCTGACATTTCCCCTATACCTTCCACCCTTCACCTTAAATTTATGTCCCCTTGTAACACTCTGTTGTACCCGGGGAAAAAGTTTCTGACTGTCTACTCTATCTATTCCTCTGATCATCTTATAAACCTCTATCAAGTCACCCCTCATCCTTCGCCGTTCCAACAAGAAAAGGCCGAGAACTCTCAACCTATCCTCGTACGACCTACTCTCCATTCCAGGCAACAACCTGGTAAATCTTCTCTGCACCCTCTCCAAAGCTTCCACATCTTTCCTAAAGTGAGGCGACCAGAACTGCACACAGTACTCCAACTGTGGCCTAACCAAAGTCCTGTACAGCTGCAACATCACTTCATGACTCTTGAATTCAATCCCTCTGCTAATGAACGATAATACTCCATAGGCCTTCTTACAAACTCTATCCACCTGAGTGGCAACCTTCAAAGATCTATGTACATAGACCCCAAGATCCCTCTGTTCCTCCACCTGACTAAGAACCCTACCATTAACCCTGTATTCCGCATTCTTATTTGTTCTTCCAAAATGGACAACCTCACACTTGGCAGGGTTGAACTCCATCTGCCACTCCTCAGCCCAGCTCTGCATCATATCTAAGTCCCTCTGCAGCCGACAACAGCCCTCCTCACTGTCCACAACTCCACCTATCTTTGTATCATCTGCAAATTTACTGACCCACCCTTCGACTCCCTCATCTAAGTCATTAATAAAAATTACAAACAGCAGAGGACCCAGAACTGAACCCTGCGGAACTCCACTTGTAACTGGGCTCCAGGCTGAATATTTACCATCTACCACCACTCTCTGCCTTCGACCGGTTAGCCAGTTTTCTATCCAATTGGCCAAATTTCCCTCTATCCCATGCCTCCTGACTTTCCGCATAAGCCTACCATGGGGAACCTTATCAAATGCCTTACTAAAATCCATGTACACTACATCCACTGCTCTACCCTCATCCACATGCTTGGTCACCTCCTCGAAGAATTCAATAAGACTTGTAAGGCAAGACCTACCCTTCACAAATCCGTGCTGGCTGTCCCTAATCAAGCAGTGTCTTTCCAGATACTCGTAAATCCTATCCCTCAGTACCCTTTCCATTACTTTGCCTACCACAGAAGTAAGACTAACTGGCCTGTAATTCCCGGGGTTATCCCTATTCCCTTTTTTGAACAGGGGCACAACATTCGCCACTCTCCAGTCCCCTGGTACCACCCCCGTTGCCAGTGAAGAAGAGAAGATCATTGCCAACGGTACTGCAATTTCCTCTCTTGCTTCCCACATAATCCTAGGATATATCCCGTCAGGCCCGGGGGACTTATCTATCCGCAAGTTGTTCAAAATGTCCAACACATCTTCCTTCCTAACAGGTATCTCTTCTAGCTTATCAGTCCGTTTCACAGTTCAAGCTGGTCACACTGTGGCAAGGCTCACATCTTTTCAAATCTTGATCCTTGGCAAGATGTCCTTCATTCACTTTATCTTCTTTTACATTCAGATGGTACTTAAACTCTATTTCAACTTATGAGACTGGAGGCCAAACTATCACCTCAGCTTCAGTCTCAGGTTGATCCTTTGAGTTCCAGTGATCTGCATCATCTTGATATTCTGGACAAGGTTGCAGGGTGGCTCAGTGGTTAGTACTGCTGCCTCCCAGCACCAAGGACCCAGGTTCTATTCCATCCATGCTGTATATCTCTATGACTGTGTGGAATTTGCACATTCGCTGTGTGGGTGTCCTCTGAGTGCTCTGGTTTCATCCCACAGTCCAAAGATGTGCAGCTTAGGTGAGTTGGTCATGCTAAATTGCCCACAGTGTCCAGGGATGTGTAGGCTAGGTGGGTTAACCATGGGAAATGCAGGGTTTGAGGATAGAGTGGGATGCTCTTTGGAGGGTTAGTGTAGATGTGGTGGGCCAAGTGGCCCCCATCTGTACTGTTGGGATTCAATACTTCAGAACAAAGCTTTCTGGCATCGCCTGTCCTGTTTCCTTTTCAGCTTTCCATTTAACACATTGTGCCCTCAGACAATTCTTTTTCTATGTTTATCTGTCAGGATGCCATGTGATCTGAAGCCTTCGCTGGATTTGGTTTGACTAGAGGAAGCTGAAGTTCACAAAATCCTCAGCATTCCTCATCCCAGTCTCAGTGGAAATGGTGGTCCAGGAAACCCTTCGGCTTTTTGCGTTTCTCTTCCTGCTCTGGTCCATTTTTCGTTAATTCTCATATCTCCATAGCAAGCCTATTGCCCCACTTGCCAGTTGCCTTTGAGCTGCAGGTCGAGCAGTGCTCTGTGAGTTGCAACCATTGGAATTATTGAAGAGTGATGCTGGCTGAAGGGGCAGGCTGACCATGAGCAAAGCTTGACTCACTCATACCAATAGCACAACAAATCTATAAAATCACATGCGTGCTTGGCACAGAGGCTTGAGAATGAGTCATGGGAGAAATCCAATGCTGCATTCATAGAATCCCTACAGTGCAGGGAGAGGCCATTCAGAGCCTGTCACTCAATCCCTACCCTACCCCCACATTTATCATGGCCAAGCCACTTAACCTGCACATCTTTGCACTGGGGGAGGAAACCAGAGCACCCAGAGAAAACCCATGCAGACAGTGGGAGAATATGCAAACTTTTCACAGACAGTCGCCTAAGACTGGAATCAAACTGGGTCCCTGGCACTCTGGGGCAGCAGTGCTATTCCATTATGCCATCATGCTGTCCATTGAGGAAATTGGCTGAAAAAGGGCTGATAGGCAGATGAGTCAAAGAGGTATCAAAACCCAGGGCATACCAAACATAGGTGGTGGAGGCAAACAAGGTTGGGTCACGTAACAGGGTTTCTATGGGATTACAGAACAAATAAGCTTGGCGGATCAGTCAGCACATGCCAGATGGGAGGCAAGATCAAGAATCACTTGGTAAAGTGAGGGGAAATGCTCAGTTCAGGAGCCTGTGATGTGCAGGGTTGGAGTTTGGCAATGGACACGCAGGGGAGGAGTCAGAGCTGGGTAAAAACTATTTGCTGCTGTTTCCTGGTCAAAACCAATTTCTGGGATTCAACGGGTAAGAGGGAGGATGGGAGGTGGAAGTGTCCTGCTCTCCCCAAGAATATGCTATGGTGCAGCTGCTCACAAACAAATCTCAATAACATTTTTATTTGTCAGTTTTTAACATGTCAGTTTTTATGCCATTTTACCATTACCCAGCATGCCATGGCTGCTGCCCCTCACCCCCAGTCTTGCCACACAAGACAACTGCCTGGTGGAAACTCCAGCCTGGGTTCAAAGCTCACTTCAGCATAAAACCCAGAATGACCCTTCAGTGCTGCACTAAGGGGCATTTAAAGGACAGCTGGATGTTAGAAGAAATAAGGTGAAGGATTTAGGTAGTCAAATTCACCACTTACTGCCCATTACTGTTGTACTCTTGCACACTGTCTGTAACCTTTCTGCTCTTTATACCAATATTGGTAATTGTACAGCAGATGGCCTGTATTTTAGCTCCTCTGCTTTTCACTTGTCACTATAATGTGTGTCTAGCAATTACTGCAGGAGGGCTAAATGATAGTGAGTGCTCAATTGCTTTGTATTGTTCCTCCCCAACCCCGACTTCACCCTGTCTGTGTTCGCTGCAGACAATGCCTCATCACTGATCTATTTTCAACGTATCATCGACTTCTCTTCACAAACACTGCTGCAACAGCAAGATACTAATATGGCCACTCCAACTGGGTAATCAAACTGTAGATACAGTACCTCAGCTAAGAGAGTCCTTAGAGATGAAATTAATGGATTGAAAGTGAACAGATTTCAATCTAATGCTCCTCAGAGATGCATTACAAAGAAATCATTCACTTCAATCTAACCATTTCACCTGATAGATGGAATTTGAATTGTATTTTCACGGGCGCTGAACTGCCCTTTGGGGTTTAACCAATGCCCAATAACTTCTGTTTAGAGTAGAAAAATAAAGCAATGGTATTTCAAAGCAGTTAATTTTCATTCTTTGAACCAAGCAAAATTTTTTTTTAATATGTATGATGTGGGATGAATTAAAGTCGTCTTACAATTAAAATAAAGATTGCCTCAGTCATAATATGTGGTTTTCTGATATGGGGTACCTCACAATTAACTCTTGATGTGAAAGACACAAACTCATAGCTAAAAATACGGAAATAGCAGTTGCTGCAAACCAGAAACAAAAACAGAAATTGCTGGAAAAATGATCAGCAGGTCTGGCAGCATCTGTGGAGAGAAATCAGAGTTAACCCGGGTTCAATTCCCACCTCAGGTGACTGATTGTGTGGAGTTTGCACATTCTCCCCGTGTCTGCGTGGGTTTCCTCTGGGTGCTCCGGTTTCCTCCCACAGTCCAAAGATGTGCAGGTTAGGTGAATTGGCCATGCTAAATTGCCCGTAGTGTTAGGTAAGGGGTAGATGTAGGGGTATGGGTGGGTTGCGCTTCGGCGGGGCGGTGTGGACTTGTTGGGCCGAAGGGCCTGTTTCCACACTGTAAGTAATCTAATCTTAACGTTTCGGGTTGATTTCTCTCCATAGTTTCTGTCAGACTTGCTGAGCTTTTCTAGCAATTTCTATTCTTGTCACAAGTTCATGGCTGTTTCTATCAGTAAAGACAAGAATTTTACTTCAATCATGAAACAAAGTTTAAGTTACAATAAGGACACTTGCTTCAGCCAATTTTTTACACTTGCTGTCCTGCAGATATTGATTCCGGTTAAGATATTGTTTCCCCATTGCTGGAAACTAACACCAGTTAGTTTAACATTAGTCCTAGGTATTAGAAACAATTATTAAAAAGCCAATAGCAGGATACTTAGACAGACTGAGAGTCATCAAACAATGTCAAAAAGATTTAACGAAACAGAAATTCTCTTCAAGAAATTGCTGTGAATTAAGAGGAACCCGTGGATGTAATGTACTTAGATTTTCATTTTTCCAGAAGGCATTTAATAATATGCCACATCAAAAGGTTATTGCTATCATCATACAGACTCCAAAGAGTGTCCCACCCAGACCCACTGCCCTATCCTATTACTCGATATTTCCCATGACTAATGCATCTAACCTACACACCCCTGAACACTATGGCCAATTCACCTAACCTACACACCTTTGGGTTGTGGGAGGAGACCAGAGCACCCAGAGGAAACTCCACACAGACATGTCACCTGAGGCTGAAATTGACCCCACGTCCGTGGCACCGTGAGGTGGCAGCGCTAACCACTGAGCCACCATGCTGCCAGACAAATGAAGGCACCAATGTGGGACATGAACCCACTGCCCTGAGATGTGAAAAATAAAAGAATGCATGGGGGGGTGGTAACATATTGGCGTGGATTGGCTAGCTAACAGAAAACCAAGTCAGTAATAATGGGTCATTTTCTGGTTGGCGATATGTAATGAGCAGCATTCAGCGGCCACTCACCCTCCAAACAGCTCCTCTAATCAAAAGCTACTTTTCTCCTGTATTCAATGGTGATTGACTCACTAATGAATCCAATAACAGCAGATGGGGGAGAAGGCAACCTCTGATTGGAGTAGCAGCTCATCACAGTTTCTGTCTCTCAAATGTGGAGAGTTAGTCATTATGCAAGGCTTTGTCTCCCAACTTTGGTTCCCTCAGAACACAAGACAGATCTTTAGCATTTAGCGTATCCTCCTTCTTCCCACCCTCTTCTGGACTCTGCTGCCAAGCATGCAAAGAGGCTCAACTTTAAAGAGCTACAATTTGAAAGTGTACTTTGCCACTTTTATTATAATATTCATTAAACAAATGTTCATAACTCACTGGGTTGCAGAATTAACATAGAACTCCTAGGGGTAGTGACATTTCTGTAATTATATGGATTATAAAGCAAATCCTTTGCTATCTACAAGGTTCTAATTGCTAATACTGGGTACCAGCTGGCACTGGGATATATTTGCAGTATCATTCAATGGCATCTGGAGATTTCTGACTGCCAGTACCTGATGCTATCTGATGTTGGGCAGCTGCCAGCTGTCACTCTATGGTACCTGGAGGCTTCAACTGCTAATTCCTGATACTACATTTCTGCTGGACAGATGCCATGCATTATTCAGTGGTATCTGGAGGGTTTTAACTGGCGATACCTGACAGCAACCAGCAGGTGTTTTCCTTGGGGTTGAAATCACAAATATTGTCTATTGATTATTTGGGGATTTTAGACCAGCTGAAACCAGAAATGTCAGTACAGCTTTTTTTTATATTTCAGCAAGCTGTGTTGTTTGTGTCCATGGATATTTTCCAACATAGAAGTTGCTGCACATCAAAACTAAAATATTTAAAATATACTGCAATATTTTGCTTTATGTACATGCTTACATTATTACATAACATTAATAGGAAGTGAATTAACTATCATTGTATTGAAATGCCATTTTCTAAAATGGCTTTTAGAAAAATCACTCTTGGGATATGAGCATTGCTACCAAGGCCAGCATTTGTTACTCAACTCTCAGCTGTCCTTGAGAATATGGCGGTGGGTGTCTTGATGAGTGATGTGAGAAATGCTTTTGAGTTTGGATCTTCTAAGGCTCTGGTCCAGCGATGATGAAGCAATTATGTTATTTGCCCAGGTCAGGATAGCATGTGATGGTATGGGAACTCAAAATTTCCATTATCTTGTCCTTCCAGTTGGTGGAAGCCACCAATTTGGGAGGTGTCGCTGAAGATGCCTTGGTGCATTGCTGTAATGCATCCTGCACAGGGCAACTATATAAAACCAGCTGATACCCGAGGTGGCCAATCAAACAGACTACTTTTTTCTGAATGTTGTTGTGCTTCTTGAGTACTGTTGCAGCTGACCACATTAAAGCAAGTGAGAATACTCCATTCTCCACACAATTTACTTCGGCCTTGAGAATGATGTAGACGTTTTAGGGTGTCGGCTGATCCGCCCATCAAATGATACCAAGTTTGTGACTTGTTCAAGAACCCGGTGGCCGAAGTGGCTGGTACAGTTGAGTTTCTGGTCAATGATGGTCCTCATAGTTTTGACAGCAGGGAATTTAACACATTGTTAGCCAATGGGACATTGGAAGCAATCTGTAACAGTTGATTATGCTTCTCTGCACTTCTGTGTTGGCACAATAATCTTCAAAAGCTGCTTGATTAATTCAAAAACAGAAACTGATGGAAAATCTCAGCAGGTCTGGCAGCATCTTTGGAGAGAAGTCAAAGTTAATGTTTCAGTTCTGAAGAATGGTCACTGGACCTGAAATATTAACTTTGATTTCTCTCCACAGTTGCTGCGATATCTACTGAGATTTTCTAGAATTTTCTGTTTTTGCTTCAGATTTCCAGCATCTGCATTTCTTTTGACTTTCTGCCCAATTAATTGTTTTAGTTATACTGCCACTCCATTCTTCATTTGCTAAACCTGACTGACAACTCTTTCTACTTGTAGATCAGTCCACCATTTTGTACCTGGCAGCCTCTTAAATATATAATGAATGAAAAGAAAATTTCATTTTCTTCACATATTTTTAATTTACAACATTTGAATTATGGTTTGGTGCTGGAATAGGAAGGATCAGATCACAGCATAGCTATTTTCTGAATTCAAGGAGCCCATGGGAGGATCATGCAATGGATCAACAAATCAGACTGGATAACATTACGAAGCAAATCAGATCTGGTGAGGCCCTAAAACAAACACTGCTGGAGCAATGTCAGAATTGAAGAAGGACTGAAGACCTGCTGAGTTTCTCCAGCAAATTTTTGTGTTTGCTAGTTTCGACTCCAGCATCTATAGTTCCTTGTTTTATTCTGATGAAGTCCCATATTGGGGATCCCAAACCTGATAAGAGAAAACATTATTTAATGCAAGCAATCCCTCTATTTTAAAGATAAGCAGGAGTGTTTAATATGTTCTGTTGCTTGCCTAACTAGTTACATTGCATCTTTCTCTGTGTTCTAGCCCTTGTATCATGCAGTGAGAATGTAACACCTCTGCTGTACCAGATAGCAATGCTGACACATGCCTCTAGTATCGTGTAGCACATTGGTCCTCATTGTCACACTGTAATATCGTGTGCCTTGTAAACTTCTCAGACGGTGACTGTAATATACAGCACCCTGCAGTCTCACATCTCTGCTGTATATTGAAAGCACTGCATTCATGACCCATGTGCACTTAGTCTCTGTCCAGCACTGCACCCTGGGCCACATATCTTCAAGAAGCCAATGGTATAAACAAAGCAACAACTGCATTTGTTTCATATCCTTGACCAGCCCCAGAGCACTATACAGCCAATGGAACATGTTTGAATTGTAGTTACTGTTGTAATGTTGCAAATATGACATTTAATTTGTACACAGCACATTGCCACAAACAGCAATAAGGAGTAGATAATCTGATTTTGGTGTTGAATGATGAAATCCCATATTGGGGATCCCAAACCTGATAACAGAAAACATTATGGATTAGCTTTATTTAATGCAAGCAATCCCTCTATTTTAAAGATAAGCAGGAACATAGACACTAAAACACTTTAGCTCTTCTTTGAGTAGTGCTGTGGGATCTTTAACATCCAACTGAGGGAACGGGGCCTTGATTTAATGAAGGAAAAGTAAAATGTGGTGAATGCTGGAAATCTGAAATAAAATTGAAAAGTGCTGGGAGAAGGTCAGCAGGTCTGGCATCATCCACGGACAGGGACGTTTTTGAATCCAATGGTTTTTCTTCGGAATTACCTTTGTTAAATGTCTTCATTTCGAGGTCAGCACTTCCCATAAATACAACATTCCCTCAGTCTGCATTGATGCGTGAGTGCTTTAGTCCCTGGACAGTGAGGTAAATCCATACAAACATGTAAATTAGGCTATTCAGCCCCTCAAGCTTGCTCTGCCATTCGATAAGATTATAGCTGATCTGATTACACAACATTCCAGCCCAATCCCAATAAGTTTCCTCCCCCTTGCTTATTAAACATCTATCTACCTCTGCCTTAAAAAAGACTCTGCTTCTCTCTCTCTTGAGGAACAGACTTCCAAAGACTCAGACCTTCTGTGAGGAAAAATGAAATCTCATCTCTGTTTTAAATGGGTGACCCCTTATGTTAAAACCGCGACCTTCTTAGTTCCCATTCAACCTGCTACCTTCTGACTCAGCACCGTGAGTATTATCCACTGAGCCGACAGATACACTCAAGAAATAATGCGGCTGACAAACGGAGCCTGTCAAATGTTGTGTTTGTTTTTGTTTTGTAAGCCTCAATTCTGCTGCATTCTTCACGTGTTCTTCCTATAATGTGTGAGTGCCTTATGTTATCAATCACTAATTGTGAAACTATTGCTCAACTCCCCAATTGAATAGGGTCTGCAGCAGCAGGCACTGAATAGCAGATTAGGGAAAGTAGCAGTAAATTCAGCTCCTGCTCTGGTCCATAATTAGAAGCCATATGGCATCATTAAAATCCTGACTATTCCCTTCACACAGTAACACACGTTCACATTTTACATCTCTTGGTTGTTTGAAGGGAGCCATTTCTTCCAAATTAAATGCTCTGCTTTACGGGTTGAGACAAAATGCCTCAAGCACACAATAAATATCTCTGTTAATTCCCAGGCACATTTTTATCCTATGCTACAACAGTAGTTCTACATTGGAAGGTACTTCATTTGCTGTAAGTGCATTGATGCACACACATGGAGAAGTTCTACCTAAATGCAAGTTCCTTCTTTTCTAGTCTACATCCACATACAGAGTCATAGAATCATTCAGCATGGAAACAGACCCTTCAGTCCAACTAGTCCACGCCAACCATACTCCCAAACTAAACTAGTCCCAGCTGTCTGCATTTGGCTCATATTCCTCCAAACCATTCCTATTCATGTACTTGCCCAAATGGGGCAGCACGGTGGCTTAGTGACTAGCACTGCTGCCTCACAGCGCCAGGGACCCAGGTTTGATTCCAGCCTTGGGCGACTGTCTGTGTGGAGTTTTCACATTCTCCCCCTGTCTGTGTGGGTTTCCTCCGGGTGCTCCGGTTTCCTCCCACAATCCAAAGATGTGCAGATTAGATGAATTGGCCATGCTAAATTGCCCATCGTGTTCAGATATGTGTTGGTTAGATGCATTAGTCAAGGGTAAATGTTGAGTAATGGGGAATGGGTCTGGGTGGGTTACTCTTCAGAGGTTTGGTGTGGACTTGTTGGGCCAAATGGCCTATTTGCACACTGCAGGGATTCTATGAAATGTCTTTCAAGTGTTGTAACTGTACCTACATCTACCACTTTCTCTGACTTGAGAGAATATGTGAATTATTCTGAGGGACATCTCTGGTATGATGTAGGATCCTTACTATTCCCTTTGAGATAAAGTCGTACAAATAGTACAGCATGGAAACAGACCGTTTGGTCAAACTTGTTCATGCTGACCAGGAATTCTAAATAAATCTAGTCTCATTTGCCAGCATTTGGCATTTAGAAGGATCTCTCTAAATCCTTCCTATATATATGCATGCAGATGTCTTTTAAGAGTTGTAATTGTACCAGCCTCCACCACTTCCTCTGGCTGCTACTTCATGACATTAATTCCTTCAAACTATTTGGAATTCACAAAGTCGAAAGTGGGCAGGTGGGGGTTTAGAATTATCCAGGTCATTCGCCCTGGATTCTCCAGGTACTGCATTCACTCACTAAGCTGGCAGTGACAATCTCTGAGTAAAGTCCTCATTGAGACACACAGTGCAATATCCACCAGGAAGTCTGAGGAGAAAGCAGCAAATTCCTACCAGGAATCCCCACCATGGGAATACAATGGGGCCAGAAGGAGACTTGCAATTTTGATTTAAAATATTCTCGTAGGGCAAGGAGAACCAGGAATGTCTTGCAACTCACAGGTTAAGCACGAGATGAATGAAAAAATAAGTCATTAGGTTGGGGCAGTAGAATGACGCATCATGAATGAGTCTTATCTTTTCATTTACTATTTGCAAGATTCAAAATGGACAAGACATCCTGAGTCCCACCGAACTATCCCCTTAAAGCCTGAACTAATATAACTACTCCACAATATCAACCACAGTGAAAATTCCACCATTGGTAAAACTTGTGCTTTGATTATTATTGCTCAGCCAATTATATTGCCCAGTGTTTGGCATTTTAAACTAACAGTTGGATGAGTTATCACGAGATGAAAATTAAAGGTCACCATGAAACTTCATGAAAAATCTTAGAGTCTCATGAAGCAACAGAATATGACTGTAACCTTTTGTGACCCAGGTAGCTTGTCATAAACCATAAAACGTTATAGTGTCAGCTAATGACTAGTGGCAACATTTTGAATGCATCATTAAATCTGAAACTTTGATAAAACCGTATTGTGTGTGATTATTATTATCTTGCACATGGCATCATTAAAAAAAACCTTGCCTTTCTATTGCTCCTTTCATGACCTCAACATGTCTAAAGTGCTTTCTAACCAATGGTCACGCTTTCAAGGTGAGAGGTGAAATGTTTAAGGGTGATACACGCGGTAAGTAGAGGGTGGTGGGTGTCTGGAATGCATTGCCAGCAGAGGTGGTAGAGGCAGGCACGGTAGATTCATTTAAGATGTGTCTAAACAGATGCATGAGTGGGTGGGGAGCAGAGGGATACAGATGCTTAGGAATTGGGCAACAGGTGTAGACAGTCGATTTGGATTGGCTCAGGCTTGGAGGGCTGAAGGGCCTGTTCCTGGGCAGTAAATTTTCTTTATTCTTTGTTCAAAAAATTACTAATGTTCAGTGTTGTGATACGGGAAATTAAAGACGATAATCTAAATGCTGTTCAAAGATCCTTGCACTTAGAGTCATTGGCTCATAGAGATGCACAACACAGAAACAGACCCTTGAGTCCAACTTGTCCATGCTGACCAGTTTTCAGAAATTAATTGAGTCTCATTTGCCTGCATTTTGCCCATATCCTTCTAAAACCTTCCTATTCATATACCCATCCATATGCCTTTTAAATACTTTAACTTCCTCTGGCAGCTCATTCCACATTCAGGTGATCTTTCTTAAATTTCTCTCTCTTCTATGTAATTCCCACCTGTTCAGAAGGTCTCTGTGTCCCTCACCCTGCACACTTCCTTGTCAACAAGGATAAGGAAAATGTTTTCTCAACCTCCGTCATCTCCTGCTCCAGTTGGACAGGGAGGCGGCTGAGGGGTGACCTTATAGAGGTTTACAAAATTATGAGGGGCATGGATAGGGTAAATAGGCAAAGTCTTTTCCCTGGGGTCGGGGAGTCCAGAACTAGAAGGCATAGGTTTAGGGTGAGAGGGGAAAGATATAAAAGAGACCTAAGGGGCAACTTTTTCATGCAGAGGGTGGTACATGTATGGAATGAGCTGCCAGAGGAAGTGGTGGAGGCTGGTACAATTGTAACATTTAAAGGCATTTGGATGGGTATATGAATAGGAAGAGTTTGGAAGGATATGGGCTGGGTGCTGGCAGGTGGGACTAGATTGGGTTGGGATATCTGGTTGGCGTGGACGGGTAGGACTGAAGGGTTGTTTCCAGTCTGTACCTCTCTATGACTCTATATTCCTTGCCACCAATGGGACAATGCATAATTGTCTCTGCTGGAGGAAGCCAAATCCTGTTAGAGTTTACCTTTCATCTCAACATTGGCCAGCACAAATACAAAAGTAAATAAGGGTGATCCAAGGAGAAATATGACTGTGGAAGAGTGGTTAGAAAAATAAGCAATCCTGGTGTTTCATCATTAACACTGATGCACACTTAACTGGAGGGAACAGCGTGGGTCTTGCAGCTGCTCCTGGGATTGCAGGCTTAGTTAAAAGATTTATTATAGTTTTTTTGCAGTTATTATAGTCATTATAGTTTACTAATATACAATTTTCCCCCATTTTGTTTTATTAACATGCAAAAAAACCCTAAACAATCCAAACAAATAAATCATGATTTTTTTCAAATGGACTTTTATAAAAAAAGTTTTTAAAGAGTCTGGAGTGAACGGCTGAGGACTTTTTATTCACAGTTCAGACACAGGGGGTGGTCCGCGTGTGGAATGAACTTCCTGAGGAAGTGGTGGATGTGGGTACAAATGCAACGTTTAAAAGACATTTGGATTAGTACATGAATAGGAGGGATACGGGTCGGGGCAGGCAGGTGGGACTAGCTTAGTTTGGGATTAGAGTTTGGTTCTGCTTCCATGCTGTATGACTCCATGACTTGCATCTACATAAGACAATAATACACAGGAGCAGAAATTAGGCCATTCAACCCATCGAGTCTGGTCTGCTATTCAATCATGGCTGAGAAATTTCTCAACCCCATTCTCCCACTTTTTCCCTGTAACCCTTGATACTCATGAACCTATCTATCTCCATCTTAAATGTATTCAATGATCTGGGCTCCACAGCCTTCTGTGGCAACAAATTCCATAGATTCCCCACTCTCTGGCTGAAGAAGTTTCTCCTTACCTCCATTCTGAAAGGCCTTCCCTTTACTCTAAGGCTATGCCCTCGGTTCCTAGTCTCTTGTACCAATGAAAACATCAAATATAGCATATTCAAACATTCCCAACAATTCCTAAGAAACAGAATCTAACACTAAATCATATCAAGAAACACAAGGACAATGATCAAAACCTTTGTCAAAAAGATGCATTTTTAGACGTGTCTTAAATGGAGGTGAGAAACGTGGAGATATGTTGGGAAGAATTCTGAGCATTGAGCCTCGGCAGCTGCAACCACTACCAGCAATGGTTGAGCTATGAAAATTAGGAATGTAAATTGAAAGATCTTCCTGAAGCAGACGGACTGGAGAAGGTTTACAGGGATAAGGAGGAAGAGGATTTGAACACTCTGCATGTTAGAACTCTAATAGCAACACATTTGATCAAACCGCCTCGTGGAAATTATCATTTCCTCTTTTAGTGCATCAACTCATTAAATCGTTTCTCCAGGACAAGGGAAATGCTAATCAGTACAAGATGGTTGGTGTGTCATTCTGCAAGTTTTTTGAACATTGCAAAATTCGGGTGAAGGTTCAAATTCCATAGAGCAACACACAAAACGTTTCGCTGAAAGATGAGTTAAATTAAAGGATAATAATTAGGTAACACCAAGTTATGACCAAAGGGGTAGTCTCCAAATTAGAAAAGAGAGACAGTGAAAAGATAGTTTAGATTTTCCTACTTTACACAGAAGATGATGGACATATTGAATAGTCTATGTACTGGATTAGTGGTGCTGGAAGAGCACAGCAGTTCAGGCAGCATCCAACGAGCAGCGAAATCGACGTTTCGGGCAAAAGCCCTTCATCAGGGATATTGAATAATCTCTCTAATGGAGGGTGCATTAATTTGTAGAGACAACTGGATTAAAAACCTGGGTTAAGATCTGATGGACAAGTGTTATGAGAAATGTGGTGGGACACAATCATTCATAAACAGTATGAACATGGTCCCTTGCACAGCATGAATTCCTTTTTAAGATTCAAAATTAAATGTCTTGTGAATTGTGGGAACAGGGAGAAGTTTCACACATTTGGTGCCCTGAAATTGAAGGAGTTGAATCCAAATGCTGAGACTTTGCCTCAGCATGGTAGTGCAGAAAGAAGCAAAAATAGAATTTATGCAATCTGGAAACATTTGGAGAAAGTGAATATAAAATTGTCCGATTTTAAGGGGTTTATTTCCACTGTTTAAGGAATGAAATCTGACATTGTTAGCTTTATGTGATCATAATCCCACAACTAACACAGTTGTCTCTTAATTGCCCTCTGAAACAGCCCAGAAAATGACTCTATTACAGATATTTAAGGGGAAGACGAGCCAACTTTTACAGGCACCAAAGAGTAGGGAACAAATGTTGCTACAAACATAGAAATTGTAGGAAAAGCTCAGCAGATCTGGCAGCATTTGTGGAGAGAAATCAGAATTAACATTTTGGGTCGAGCGATCCTTCCTCTGAACTGTTCTGAGGAAGAATCGCTTGTTCTGAAATGTTAACTCCAATTTCTCTCCACAGATGCTGCCAGACCTGCTGAACTCATCCAACAATTTCTGTCTTTGTTTCTGATTCACAGCACCCATAGTTCCTTCAGTTTTAATGAATGTTGTTCGTCTTGACAGTGAAGATCACATTTTGACAATAAATCTGAAAATAATAGCAATGTAGTCCCAAAAATAGAATGATATAAACAAAATAGTGAACTTGATCGTAACAGAGAAAAGTTCCATTTGCTTTCACAGTTTGTTTAGAGTGCAGGTTTAGTGTGCTTAGAAGTCGTGGTGTTGAGGGTTAATGGACAATCTGAGATTTGCAGCTCTGCTGTGCATCAGACGGTGTGAAGGTGTTGGAATAGTAATCACAGACACCTTATTGATTCACTTCAAAAGTAAAGAAGCAGATGATATTGGTTCTTCCTGCTGCCTCTCATCAGCACTAGCTCGATAAATTGTCTGCCCAAACTGTCATGTCTGATTTCAAAATGTTCTCCCAATATGTTACACCCGAGTGACTCGATTCTGGAGGAGAGGCAGGACCTGCATTATCAGCAATTGCAGCAAGTGAAACAAAAATGAAAAGCAGGAGCTTTAATCAGTTCCATTTGGCCTGACCCTGATACATTTACAAAACGTCACTCAGACAAGCTACATTCAACTAAACATGTACAAGTGAATAAACTCTTCAGAAAACAAAACATTAGGAACAAAAAGATTTGATCGAGGATTGCGAGAGGTTTAAATGGAGAAGGACGGGGAACAAAACTCATTACTAATTGTATAAGGACTAGAGGACACAGATAGAAGGTTTAGGCCAAGAGATAAAAGGGGAAATTTAGGAAGGAATTTCTTTATGCAACTTGAGGTTATGGTTTGGAAGTTGCTTCCTGAAGAATGATGGAAGGAGAAATGATCAATGATTTCAAAAGGAAATTGAATGAAGTAAATTTGTAGGGCTACATGGCTGGAGTGAGGCAATTACTGGATTACTCCATGGGGATCTAGCAAAGATTTGATGGAATGAGTGGCCTCCTGTGCAGTAAATGACTGTATGAACCAAGGTGCACATGGTAGAATGCTGTCTGAATCTTCATTATTCCTACAGGCATGATTCCTCTGAATATTAAAGGTATAATGAGGATGGCAACAAATTTCCTCTCCCCAAATCCACTCACACACTGGCTGCTTCTCCTTCTTTCATTCTCAAACTAACTAACGATACTCTCTTCAACAGCAGCAGATGAAGATTGGTGCTTCACCCAGAGGCAGCAGAGGTTTGAAAAACCCAAGACAGATACAAGTTCAGAAAGCACTGGAGAAACTCAGCAGGTCTGACTTGCGGAAAGAAATCAGAGTGAGAACTTCAAGTCTGGTGACCCTTCATCTAAATTGGAAGCAGCTGGGAAATGGTGGTATTCATATAGATGATGGGGAGTTGGTGGAGGGGGGGGGGTGGGGGGGGGGAAAGGGGGTGCAAGAAGCCAATGAAACAAACAAATGGAAATGATGCACAGAAAGAAATCAAAGACAGGAAACAGACAAAGGGGATTGCCAATAGTGAGCCAGGAAATAATAAATGTGGAATAGTGGTAACAGGAACTACGAATTGTTGTAAATGCGTTGACTGTGATTAGATTAGATTCCCTACAGTGTGGAAACAGGCCCTTCGGTCCAACCAGTCCACACTGACCCTCCAAAGAGTAATCCACCCGGACCCATTTCCCTCTGACTAATGCACCTAGCACTATGGGCGATTTAGCATGGCCAATTCACCTGGCCTGCACATCTTTGGACTGTGGGAGGAAACTCACGCAGATACGGGGAGAACGTGCAAACTCCACACAGACAGTTGCCCAGGGCTGGAATCGAACCTGGGATCCTGGTGCTGTGAGGCAGCAGTGCTAACCACTGAGCCACCATGCTGCCCGTACTGGGAACAACCCATACAGAATAGGATGGGACCTAGGCTTGAGGGTTGGATATAAACATGGAAGGAGGTATTCACGCTCTGAAATGGTTAATCACATTGTTGAGTCCTGAAGGTACCGAGGTGGATGTGCCAGCTTGTGCTGGAGCATTGAGACAGAAATGTTTGCATGAAAACATGGTAGTGTACTGAAGGAGCTGGCAATGGGAAGCTATTTTCATGGATATAGAAAAGGTGATTAGCAAAGTGGTCGTCCAATCTGCATTTCATCTGGTTGATGCAGAGCAGACCACACTGCGAGCAGTGAATACTGCAGACCTGATGAACTGAAGTGCAGTTAAGTTGCTGTTTCATCTTGGAGATGTGCCTGGGACCTTGGAGACTGAGGAGGGAGGAGATAAATGAGCAGGTGTTACACCTTCGGCAATTGGTGGGGAAGATGCCGTGGGGTGTGGGGAACTGTTGGGAGTGGGGGAGGAGTGGACCAGAGTGTCCTGAAGGGAATGGTCCCTGCAGAAGCTGACAAGGAGGGGAGAAGGATATGTGTGTGATGGTGGCATCTCACTGGAGGTGGTGGAAATGGTGCCTTATGATCTTTAGATGAGGAGGCTGATGGGGTGACCTCATCTTTTGCCTAGATACCCTCCAGCCTCCAGGGCTCAACACTGAGTTCAACAATTTCAGAGTATGAGCACTTTCATCCAGTGCCATTACAGCCCCACACTCTTAGGCCTTGTTCTGTATGGAATTCGGAGTTCTGAGGAAGGGTCGCTCAACATGAAACATGAACTTTGTTTTCTCTCCATAGATTTTGCCAGACTTGCTGAGCTTTTCCAGCAATTTCTACTTTTGTTTCCATTTATAACTATTCTGAAGTTCTGAAGAAGGGTCACTAGACCCCAAACATTAAGTTTGCTTACTCTTCACAGATGCTGCCAAACCTGCTGAGTTTCTCCAGCAATTTCTGTTTTTGTTTCCAGTATCCACAATTATTCATAGTTCCCATTATCACTTATTAAACATTCCCTGATACTCTATACATTGGGGGTGAGTGCATTATCTTACAATGAGAATAAATGGAAAGGAGTTTGATCCATTGAAATACTATGATTTGGAAAAGGTCAGAAGTCATACGACACGTCAAACATTTTTTTGTGATTTCAAATAAACCTTTTGGACTATAACCTGCTGTCATGTGACTTCTAATCTTGTCCAACCTAGAACAACACTGGCATCTCCACATCATTATTTGGAAATTAATAGCAAGTCACTCACTTCACTTGAGCAATGGGACTGAAGGAGTTTTCATGAGAATTTGAGGCAGTAGGATGGAACACAAAATGGGAAATAATCTATTAGATTTTTCCACACAGATTGGTGCATTAATTTTTATGGAAAATTATTCATTTAAACAAAAAAAGATTGGAAGTAAAGTGAAAACAGTGAAGCCATTTACATTCATTCAGTATGGTAAGACTAATTTCCGTCACTAAATACCCTTCTATAAAGAAAACCTCAGACCTGCCACATTTATCGCATATTGTTAACCTGTGACTTCACTTACTACATTTTAAAACTCAAACTGTAGCATTTTAACAATGATGGGTTTCTGAAGCCAGTTGATAAAATTCAACAACATACGAATAGCAGCAAACATGGGTTGAGACACTTCAGTGAGCCAGGAAAATTAAAACAAAAAAAAAACTTATTTCTGAAACAAAGCTTCGGCCACAAGAGTGGCTGAAACTCTGCAGTCACAATCAACAACTGGCTATTGGGAGCTGGCCATATTATTATCACATTAAATACAATAAATGAATAATAAAAGAATTGTGCAACTAAGTGGTAGGCAGTTTCAGAACAATAATAATGGAGATGGGAAGGCAAATTAGCTACCTGCTGTCTTGACTGTGGCATTCTTGAAAAATAAAGCAAGTGTTCAACTGGGCCTGGAACACCTTGGCTAATGAAACACCACACCGTCAACCTTCCTCCACTGTTAGGAACAAGTAAGCTGACCTTGCGAGCATCTTTAGTGTCCACTGTGCCTCAATTTATTGCATTATTGCCTCTGTGTTAGCTCAATTTGAGTCCAAGTTTTATGTTTTACTCCAGCTAGGTACTGAGAGAGTGCTATACCATCGGAGGTTGTATGTTTCAAATCAGATGTTAAACTAGGGTTCTGTAAGACCTCTTAGGTGGATGTGAAGGTTCTGTCAGCACTACCTGAAGAAAACCAGAGAAGTTCCCCTCCCTGTCTCTCCTGAAATATTTATCCCTTAAACAGCACCATTAAAAACAGATTATCTAGCATCTTCACACTGCTATTTGCAGAATTTTGCAAACAGGCTGCTGCATTTCAACAGTGAACACTCTTTAAAACTACTACTTTGGCTGAAATATACTTTGACATGTCCTGAGATTGTGTAAGGTGCACTATAAATTGTGATTGCCCTTGACATCAAGGCTGTAGTATGGCATTAATGAGCCCTAGCAAAACTGGAATCAGTAGAAACTGGGGAAAATTCTCCTTTAGTTGGAATCTTAACATGCCAAAAGGAAGGTGGCAGTGATTGCTGGAGGTCTGTCAGGTCAGCTCCAGGACATCTCTGCAGAAGTTCCTCAGATCAGTATCCTTGACCCAACTGTCTTCAACTGATTCATCAATGACATTCCCTCCACTGTAAGGTCAGAAGTGGGGATGTTCACTGATGATTGCATTATGTTCAACACTGTTCATGACTCCTCAGATACTGAAGCAGTCCACTTTCAACGTCAACAAGATCTGGACAGCATCCAGACTTTAGCTGACAAGCAGGAAAACGTGAGGACTGCAGATGCTGGAGATCAGAGTCGAAGAGTGTGGTGCTGAAAAAGCACAGCTGGTCAGGCAGCATCCAAGGAGCAGGAGGGTCAATGTTTCAAACATAAGCCTTTCATTAGGATTCCTGATGAAGGACTTACTCTCAAAATGTCAATTCTCCTGCTTCTTGGATGCTGCCTGATCGGCTGTGCTTTTCCAGCACCACACTCTTCAACTTTAGTTGACAAGTGGTAAGTCATATTTATGCCCCAAAGTGTCAGGAAATGATTATTTCAAGAGAGAATCTAACCAATCCCCTTAACATTCAATGGTATTATCATCACTATCAACATCCTGGAGGTTACCATTGATCAGAAACTGACTGGAGTAGTCATATCAATACCATGGTTACCACAGCGGGTCAAAAGCAAGTAATTCATCTCCTCATTCCTGAAAAAGGCACACGTCAGGAGTGTGATGGAATAATCCCCATTTGCCTGAATGGATGCAGCTCCAACAGCACTTAACACTTTCCAGGACAAAGTAGTTTGCTTGATTGGTGCCCCACCCACAAGCATCCACTCCCTCCACCACCAAAGATCAGTAGCAGCAGTGAGAACCATCTACAAGATGCACTGTAGAAACTCACCAAGATGCCTTAAGACAGCACCTTCCAAATTCATGACCATTAACATCTATAAGGATAGCCAATAGTTGGGAACACCACCCCTTGCAAATTCCCCTCCAAAGCACTCACTGTCCTGACCTAGAAATATTCCTTCAGTGTCAACAGGTCAAAATCTTGGAAATCTCTTCCTAAGAGCATTATGGGTGTACTGACACCCAATAAATGTCAGCAATTCAAAAAGGCAGCTCAGCACCACTACCTCAATTCGAAGATGGAAATAAATGAAATAACAGAAATATAAATGGACTGTTTCTACTTTACTGTTACATTGAGCACACTATTCATTCATGTGGTCCCTTGTTTGGCACTGAACCGAACAAGGTTCCTGCTCCAAAACTTATCTATTCTGTATTAGTATCCAGCATTGTCAGAATAGGGGGTCATAACTACCCTCAGTTTTACCCTGTCAGATTCACTTCCCAACACCATTTAGAAAAGGGAATTATTGGTCAGTGTTCCTGTCTCCCAATCTCCACTCAGTGATCCACTGCTGGGAAATGAACACTGAGTGAATACAAAATCCACAGAATAACTTGCTGGCCACCTCACAGACCCCAGGCTCTCCCACAATGAATGCCCATGTGGGAAAAACACAGTAGGGGCAGTCAGTGCTTTTGAAACTGTCACTTCAGGAGAGGCTGGGGAGACGGGGATGTGAAAGCATTACTTTAAACAAAGCCCAGAATGTTTTTATTTCTGGTAACGATCGTAACGACATCTGTGAATCACTAATTTAAGCTTGGCGTGGGGAAATTTGGGCAATTGTTTACTCAAGGCATGGCTCTTTTAAATTGCCTGCCATGGGTCAAGACTCCATTGACAGGTTACAGGTGCAGTATTCTATGTTAGTCACACACCTGCTACCTGTCAATGAGTAACTGAGTGAGAGAGACAGCTCATAGCTGGGAAACCGTCTGTCAGGGCAACTGTGGGACAATCATGATTGACTTGTCACACAATTAAGATGTTTTGTAATCTGTTTCTAAAGTTAGTGTAGCTTTTCTACAATCAATTCTATAACAAAACTCTCTTAAACTGGTTAACCTAACAGAAGACATTGTGTTTCCTCTAGCTTCATGTTCTGCCTCATTACTTCCTCCCCCACAGCTCTACCATTTGCAAATTGATTTAAAGTAACTAAACATTTAGAACCACAGAGACTTGCAGGACAGAGGGAGACCATTTGTGCCACTGTGTTTGTGTAAACTCTTTCCATAAATTTTTTTCAAATGCAAATTTTTCATGTTCATATTCAAATCCCTTTTGAAAATTAGCTATGAATCATCTCAATCATTTTAAACAGCACATGTTAGATTGCAAAAACTCATGGTTTTTGTAAATAAAATTCTTTCTTCAACTTCTCACTGGTTGTTTTGCCAACTATAGTCTGCATGTTCTGGTTTTAGATCGTTCAGTCAGTGGAAACAGAGGACCAACTAGCACAACCGGTCATCGTTTTCAACACCTTGATTAAAGCTACCATAAAAATCATCCCTGATCCAAGGAGACCTATTGCAACTTCCTTCGTTGCTTTATGTGACTGAGTCTTTCATCCCTGATCATGTTGAAATAAATTTCCTCTGCATTATTTCCAAAGTCTTGACATCTTTCCTAATGAGTTTTACCTAGAATTAGACAGAATGCAATGAAAATTGCGAGCTAACTCTGACAATATTTTCCTATTCTGAATTCCCTTCAATTTTATAGAGTTATTGCTCGTTCCCTTGAAGGAAGTGGTCACAATGGAACAGGTAGACAGTAAATTATTGTGCATTTTTCCCCTTCAGCAGCTGTTGGTGTTGCAAAGAGATATAGATTGCCCTGTGATGTTTTTAAAAATGGGGCCTTTCTAAAGTTGTTTAGCAGCATTCATATTTCGATGGGTACTCACTTTGACATAGATATTTTTAATCAAACTCTTCAGACATGTTATATTTCACTTCTGGAGTAGGTGTGATTTGAAGCCAAGCCTCCTGGTCCAGAGGTAGAGGACACTACCCTTACACCACGAGCGCACTCCCTCCTCTTTGTGGTATAATAGAGTATGTTTTAGCTCTATCAGGTGGTATCGTCCACATTCGCCTGTACTTGGCAGCTTGGCTGCTCCCAATCATGTGATGCATTTGACAAGGTCCCTCCCTGATGGTAGTCTGGTCCAGCAGATAAAGACACATGGAATCCACAGTGAGTTGGTAAGTTGGATACAAATTTGGCTTGGTCATAGAAGACAGAGGGTATCTGTAGGGAATGTTTTTCTGACTGGAGATCTGTGACCAGTGTTCTGTAAGGATCAGTGCTGGGATCTCTGTTGCAATATATAAATGATTTGGATGAAAATGTAGGTTGTCTGATTAGTAAATTTGCAGGTGATATGAAAATTGCTGGCGTTGTGAATAGTGAGGAAGGTTATCAAAGGACACAGTAGGATTTAGATAAGTTGGAAAGCTGGGAGGAGAAATGGCAGGTGCAGTTTAATCCGGACAAGTGTGAGGTGTTGCATTTTGCAAGGTCAAATGTAGGAGGAAAGTATACAGTAAATGGCAGGACCCTTAGGAGCATTGATCAACAGAGAAATATAGGTTGCCGCACTATAGGAAGGATGTGGAGGCTTTGGAGAGGGTGCAAAAGAGGTTTATCAGATATTGTCCAGATTGGAGTGTATTAGATACAAGGAGAGTTTGAGCAAACTTGGATTGTCTTCGTTAGAGTGTCAGAGGCAGAGGGGAAAACTGAAAGAAGGATATAAAATTATGAGAGGCACTGATAGGGTGGATAGTTGGAGTCCTTTTCCCAGAATGGAAATGTCAAATATTAGGGGGCATAGGTTGAAGGTGAGAGGGGAAAAGTTTAAGGGAGATGTGAAGGCAAGTTTTTTACGCAGAGGGTGGTAGGGGCCTGGAACACGCTGACAGGGAAGGCGGTAGAAGCAAATACGATAGTAACATTTAAGAGGAATTTGGACATACAGATGAAAAGGCAGAAAATAGAGGGATACAGACCATGTGCAGGCAGATGGAATTAGGTTAAACTGGCATCATGGTCAGCACAGACATGTTGGGCTGAAGGGCCTGTTCCTGACCTGTGATGTTCTAACAATAAAACCCTCATGTCATCCACATGGTAGAACTGAATTCACACACAACCAGTTGTCAGACTGCTGTATAAGGTAATGGTTCTGAAACAGGTAATGCTGAAGGCTGTGTTACTAGATAAAGTCACCATCATCCTACTCTAACAGAGATAGTGGGTTAACCCGAGGGTCACTGCACTGTAGTTGAGAGGAGGTTTCCCACCAAATGAACTCTGTATTAAGTACTAGTCAATCAGACAGTGTTGTAAAAACTTGGGTGGAGAAGGATAGAAGAGCTCTGGATCTTAAGGAACATAGGTTTTATTAAAAAATCTACCTTATTAATGTAATTATTCTGAATCAACCTGTTCGGGCATGTTGTGATACATTTTCCAGTGCAGGTGGAACTTGAAACTGCACCTTCTGGTCTTGAAGAAAATAAGGACTGCAGATGCTGGAGATCAGAGTTGAGAGTGTAGTGCTGGAAAAGCACAGCAGGTCAAGCAGCGTCTGGGGAGCAGGAAAATCAACATTCCGGGCAAAAGCCCTTCATCAGGATTGTATGATGAAAAGCTTTTGCCCGAAACGTCGATTCTCCTGCTCCTTGGACGCTGCCTGACCTGCTGCGCTTTTCCAGCTCCGCACTCTTGACTTCGGGTCTAGAAGCAGGGCATTGACACAACAGCTCTATCTTATTACCGTAATTTTTACAAGATTGCAATCATACAATTTTCTATATCTCATTTAAGACAACAGCCTCTTCTCATTAGAATAACAAGTGGTTTTCCCGAACCACATTCCACCAAAATAGGCACTGCAGATTCATTAGCAATCTACCCAATCACACGTAACCAGTGGCTGGCATCACATATTCATTCGACAAGGTGCCATCATTGGTTGAAGATACGATCTAGCTGCACTGTACAGTATTGATGGCAGAGTCAAGCTTCGAAATGTCCCTCGTGTGCATTTATGAGACAGGCTTTTCTAAATATCTAAACAAGGGATTACTGAGGATAATTATGGGAATCCCACTACTATTGATTAGTTCAGCACAGGCAAGTTTTGGAAATGGAATTGTGCTGACCTCCTTGGTCAGTACTGTATTTATTAACTGCAAGAATGTACTGCTTCATTATACATAAAAGTCTATAGCACAGGAACAGGCCATCAGTTGGAAGTGGCTGATATTGTTATTTAAATGGAGAAAAAGTGCAGAAACCTACAGTACAAAGGGACTTGGGGAGACTGATTGAAGCCAGCATTTTTTATCTACCTCAGTTTCTGAGTCTCGGTGGAATCTGAAAATTCTGGCCTAACTCTCGTTTCTTTTTGTTGTTTGAAACAAATTGGAAAGTTTTATTACATGAAAGATAATTTATTCTGAAATATTCATTCATGGGATGCAGACACCACTGGCCCATCCAGCATTTATTGTCCAACCCTAATCACCTGGAGGATAGTTTAGACTTGACCACACTGCTATAAGTTTGGAGTCACACGGAGGCCAGGCCAGGCAGCAATGAGTTTCCTTTTTTAACAGGACAGGAGTGAAAAGATGTTTTTTTTTCTCTCCCTAACAGTCATTTCATGGTCATTATTAGATTCTTAATTCCAGATTTTTATTGAATTCACACTTCACTACCTGCTACGGTGGGATTTAAACCCAGATCTCCAGATCACTACAGGGGTCTCTGCATTAATAGTTGAGGAAAATACTGCTAGGCCATCACTTCTCTCTCTGGAAATTAAGTATCAGTGAACATCTACAGTGTAGAAGGCGGCATTTGGCCCATACTGACCCTCTGATGAGCAACCCATTCAATCCTACCCTCTCCATGTAACCCTGCATTTCTCATTGCTAATTCATCTAGCCTGCACATTGATAGGCTCCCTGCAGTGTGGAAACAGGTCCTCCAAAGAGTAACCGACCCAGACCCATTACCTGACGTTTAACCCTGACTAACGTACCTAACATTATGGGCAGTTTAGCATGACCAATTCACCTGACCTGCACATCTTTGGACTGTGAGAGGAAACTGGAGCACCCAAAGGAAACCCACACAGACACGGGGAGAATGTGCAAACACCACACAGGACTGCAGATGCTGGAGATCAGAGCTGAAAATGTGTTGCTGGAAAAGCGCAGCAGGTCAGGCAGCATCCAAGGAGCAGGAGAATCGACGTTTCGGGCATGAGCCCTCTCTTCCTCCTTCTCCTGCTCCTTGGATGCTGCCTGACCTGCTGCGCTTTTCCAGCAACACATTTTCAGCTCCAAACTCCACACAGACAGTCACCCGAGGCTAGGGTCGAACCCAGGTCCCTGGTGCTGTGAGGCAGCAGTGCCAACCACTGAGCCACCATGCCAACCCATTTTTGGCTGTGGGAGGAAACTGGTGTATCCAGAGGAAACCCACACAGATGCAGGGAGAACGTGCAAACTCCGCAAAGACAGTTACCCCCAAGGTTGGAATCAAACCTGGGTCCCTGGAGCTGTCAGACAGCAGTGCTAACCACTGAGCCACCATGCCACCTCACAATGCCCTTATAAAGCACTGTACTGTATTGTGCTGTAGAATATGAGGCAGAGATCTGCAGTGTCTGGTTTCTACAGCAAGTCAAGTCAAACTGCTCCACCTGCCAATCAGTGGAAAGTTCAAAACTCTTGGGAATGCAGAGATAGATAAATAAACACACAGAGAATATTGGTCAAAGGCACAGTTTGCTGTTTCATTCTGCTGATGCAAATGAAGGCTCAAGGCAGGAGTTTCAGACTCCCAGGGGGTAATCACATTGTCAGCTGGGAACTAACATCTGAAATAACATTTGGATCTCTAGGTTCTGAGCTGATTGCACTGGAGCCGATGGCTTCAGCCATACTTCATTACAGGTTTCACAGGTGGAGGAGAACAACCGCTATACACAGAATATTAGATTGACGAACATGAAAATAACAAAAGCCCCCTGCTCACCACATTATTCCCTTGTCACCACCCTGTTCTGCTATTGGTTTACCACCTGATTTTGATTTCTTCATTCCCAAACTCTTCCCTATGGTGGATAAGTCTAATTGAATTGATTTCTGGGGGTTTCACTTCATAACATGTTCCCAAGTTCCACCCATTAGCTCACCAAGACATCCATCGTGTGACACACTGCCTTCCTAGACCAAGTGGCAAGCAAAACAACTCAAGTCAATAATAAAATTAAAAATCACACAACATTAGGTTATAGTCCAACAGGTTTAATTGGAAACACACTAGCTTTCGGAGCGACGCTCCTTCATCAGGTGATTGTGGAGGGCTCGATCGTAACACAGAATTTATTGCAAAAATTTACAGTGTGATGTAACTGAAATTATACATTGAAAAATTGATTGTCTGTTAAGCCGTTCATCTGTTAGAATACAGTGATAGTTTCACTTCTTTCATGTGTAAATCACAAAACGTTTTTTTAAAAGTTGCATTCTCAGGTTAGCTGTTAACAATGGTGATAGCCAGACAATATGTTGAAGGTGTTAGCCCCCTGTGTTCTCTGTCTATGACCTGATGTTTAGATTGATTCTAATCTAAAAAGTGAGATAACAGAGTTTTACATAAATTTATGCAGTTTTTGAGCTCAGAGTTCTACATGAATGCATGCAGTTTTTGAGCAAAGTGCAATGTAACTCTGCAAGTACAAATTCACCCCACAAAATATATGTGTGCATGTGAGTCTTTGTCTGTGTGTGTGTGTGTGTGTGTGTGTGTATGTGTGTGTGTGTGTGTGTGTGTTGGGGGTTGTGAGTGTGAGAAAGTGTGTGTGCGTGTGTGTGTGTGTGTGGTGAGTGCAGAGTGTCTTAAGTCTGTGAGGGGGTGCATGTATGGGAGTGTGGGTGTCTATGTGCAGAGGAAAGTGGCCGAGTATTCTAACAGATGAAAGACTTAAAAGACAATCAATTTGTCAATGTATAATTTCAGTTACATCACACTGTAAATGTTTGCTATAAATTCTGTGTTACGATCAAGCCCTCCACAATCACCTGATGAAGGAGCGTCGCTCCGAAAGCTAGTGTGTTTCCAATTAAACCTGTAGGACTATAACCTGGTGTTGTGTGATTTTTAACTTTGTACTCCCCAGTCCAACACCGGCATCTCCAAATCAAGTCAATAATGTTTGATTGTCAAGATTAGAGTGGTGCTGGAAATGCACAGCAGGTCAGGCAGCATCCGAGGAACTGGAAAATCGCCGTTACGGGCAGGAGCCCTTCATCAGGAATTCCCTCATCTCAAATCCAGCATCTGCAGTCCTCACTTTTGCCATGTTTGATTGTCAGCTCATCAGGCCTGCTCCCAACTCCAATTTCAATAGTTTTACTTCTGATAAAAAAAACACGTCTTTATGATTTTTCTCCAAGTTTGTACAAAGGAGTGTTTTTGAGTTTGATCTTCAACTCTTGGAGACTCCGGTCCATTCATAGAATCCCTACAGTGTGAAAACAGACCATACCAATCATCTGAAATGCATCCCATGCAGACCCAGACCCACCACCCCTGCATTTCCCATGGCAAATCCATCTAACCTGCACATCTTTGGACTGTGGGAGGAAACCAGAGCACCTGGAGAAAACCCACGCAGACACAGGAAGAATGTGCAAACTCCACACAGACAGTTGTCTTAGGCTGGAATTGAACCCAGGTCCCTGGCACTGTGAGGCTGGAGGACAAACCACTGAGCCACAGTCCCACCCCATTCCTAAAGGGTTGGCAAACTCCCCTCCCTAACCCCCCCCCCCCCCCCCCCCCAAACCCCCCTTCCTACTTTTGTAAATCTTCCCCACTCCTGCTACAGCAATAAAGCTGGGGAGCTTTCTGTTGGACTGATTGGTCCAAAGCCTCAGTTGCCATTGTGTTAGTCCTCCCTGCAGGAAGTATAGGGCTGAATCTGAGCCCCTGCTCCTTCCCTTATCCAGCACTCTAAGCTGAATGAACCCACTAGGTTCCCTGAGTGAAAGCAGTTTAGTGTTTAATGTAAGGAAAAGTGCAGGCTGGTTTAATGGAATTTACAAGTCAGAAGAAAGACCAGATGAACAGAGCTTGCCACAAGATTTACCCTGCAGTCTGCTAAATGCATGGAGGGGTGTGTTGGTCAGCTCTTTTCGCTGGACAACTGGTTAGTAACACCAACAGTCAAATCCCACAATCGCTGAAGGTCTTGCCTTCTTAACCTTGACCCTCACCTGAACTGTGGTGACCCTTAAATTAAATTCACCACGAGTCATCTCTATCTCTCTGATGCAGTTCCCTGGAACTATAACATTTATATGTAAAGCTTAGGTTTATACAACAAGAAAAAGTGACCAAAAGCCTTTAGTCTCTCCTTTCAGGAATATTTTGAAGGAGGAGAGAGAATTTCAGAGTTTAACTGGTTAATTGAAGGTATCGCTGCCAGCGTGAAGGAAATTGAAAACGTAAGAGGCCAAGATTCAAGAAATGCAGATAATGGAAATGGAAAGAGAGATTGTAGCTAAATGATAAAAATCCAGTGGATTTGATACTGCAATTGATTTTCTTGTAAATGACCATTTCTTGTAAATAGCCACCCAGAGATGGCGAGAAAAATTTAATATATTTGGTGTTTGTATCTCACGGTTCCACCTGTAAACTGACTGTGGTCAACAGAGTAAATATATTATTGCATGATGTGCAACTAAATCACATACTACAGGAACATTGCTCAATCTGTACTGTAAAACAGTAAAAGCAAATGCAACAGCTTCGCGGAACAATTCCTGTGCGAGTGTGTGTGTGTGTGTGCACGCGTGCGTTTGTGCACGTGCGAACACCTATATCTGTGTGCATGTGTTTGCGTGTGTGAGACACACTTGATAATCAATGAATTGTGTAGTCATAGAAGAAAACAAGCTTGCAGTGCCACAGTAAGCAATGTGACAATGACCAGTGCATTTATTTTAATGATCTTGGTTGTTGATAAATGTTAACCAAGGATAATTCCCCTTCTTTTCTTTGTAATTGTGTCCAGGGCTCTTTTACATCCATTTAGACAGAAAATAGGGTCTCTATTTCATGTTTTCATAAAAGACAGCCACTCCCAACTGTGCAGCACTCCCTTAGTCCTACATGGAATTGGGAGTTAAGATTTTGCACTCAAATCATTGTCCAGGTGCAGGAAAATCATGTTGAATGAAAAGCACCATCAAATAAAACCTATTTGCATTCTCGTCCATTGATTTAACTAAGTTGAAAAGGACTCTGCTTCTCTGATTTTCCATTACTTACCTCATCAAATGACTCAGTAGAACAGCAGAATCTGTCCTAGCATAATCTCTTTCACAGGGATATATATATCCGCAATAATAAATATCATTGAACTCAGGCTGTTCAGTAAATGCACACAAAACAATATGTTACATAGAAACCAGTTACAATTTAACGCTCCATCAACCATTTCAATGGTGCCCCAGTAAATTGAAATCTTTACAGCTATGAGGAATTAGCTCAGGAGACAGACAACGATTTGTCAGAGGAGGCTTGCATTTCTGATAGAAACTGTCAGCTTATTTTGTTGCAATAACGAGTGATACATGGAGGATCCACACTGCATGTGAATCACAGATAAGACACATTTGAAGAAAATTCATGCTGTTAACACCTCCAATCTCTCCGTTGGCAGACCTGTAACTTGTAATAAATCCATTTTTTTTGTGTGTGAAGATTTTCACAATCTCAGAATGTCCCAAAGCCTTCTACAATCGATGAAGTACTTTTGAAGTGTAATCACTGTTGTAGATCTGTGCACAGACCCAGTCTGTACATAGCAAGCTTCCAGAAACAGCAATGAAATAATGATATGCCTCAGTAATGTGGGTTGAGAGATAAATGTGGGAGAACTTCTGTGATTCCTAACCTGATAGTGTCGTGGGATTTCTTTTATGTCCATCTAAGGAGCTCAATCGAACTTTTTTGTCTTATCCAAAGCACAGTATCTCTGATGGTGCAGCACTCATTCAGTACTGAACTGTGAGTGGCTGCATAGGTTATGGCTTGAGCTCAGGACTTTCCATCTTAGAAGTTTCTAACTGAGCTAAGGCTGACACTACACTGGGCCATGACTTGGAGATGCTGGTGTTGGACTGGGGTGTACAAAGTTAAACACCACAGGTTTATTTGGAAGCACTAGCTTTTGGAGCGCATTGGTCAACATACATAGAATTTACAGAAAATAATCCACAGTGAGGAGGGATATGGGCCGGGTGCTGGCAGGTGGGACTAGATTGGGTTGGGATATCTGGTCGGCATGGACAGGTTGGACCGAAGGGTCTGTTTCCATGCTGTACATCTCTATGACTATGACTCTATGATGGTTCACTGCAGAACAGCTCCCTGATTTATGTCTGTTTCATTATTTATATTCCCAGAGTACTACAGTGAGTGGTGTCCCTACGTCTGAGCCAAAATTCCAGAGTTCAAGTCTCACTCCAGGACCTGATGGCTAAAGAAGGTTGGCAATCAGGTTGAATATTAACCTGTAAATCTTGCCAACCGATGCCACTGGCAGGTGGTAAGACAGGAGAGACTGCTGGCCAGCTACCTGCAGAAGGCAATGGCAAACCAACACAGTAGCTTGCTGAGCAAGTCGACCAACTGCCAATGCTCTTTCAGGGCTTTGCACCTATTCCCAGAGCCTTATTAATTATAGAACTGTTTATAATCACTGTAAGAATATTTTTGCACTTTTCATTTCAGTTATAAGAATTAAATGAATATTTCTCGGAGCTGACTGGGAGCTATCTGCATGCATTACAGTCATCAGAAACCAAGCAAGCCGCAAGCACAAATGCCAGTGATGTTACAGATTGTATAGTCTGCTTCAGTGAACTAGCCCAGTTTTAATCTGTGAAAATATCCTCACCTGCTTAAAAACGAAGTGGTTTACAGGCTGTAGGTGGTGAAGGCAGAATGGGCAGTCATTGCTGATCTCCTATTTCTTTGAAGAGTGGCAGAGGGTAATTCCTTTTGAACTGTTGCAATCTTCAACTTTGTGATGCTCTTCAAATGTAGGAAATTCCAGAATGTTAACTGTGATGATAAGAAGTATGGAGGTCTACATTCAAGGCAAGATGGTGTATATCTTGGCAGGGAAAATGGAGGAATAGACCATCTTGACTTGAAACTTGATCACCATTCCTTCATTGTCACTGAGTCAACATCCTGGAATTTCCTCTCTAACAGCATGTTGGTGTGCCCACACCTCATACTGCAGCAGTTAAGCAAGTAGCTTAGCAGTGCCTCCTACAGGACAATTAGGGATGAGCAATAAATATTGGCCTAGTAGTAATACCCACATCCCATCACTGAATAAAAATAACATGGGGCTCCCATAATATTACTGCTCCTTCCCCTTTTTGGTGGTAAAAACGTTGAGTAAAGTTTTTCTTGGTGAGTACTTCTGTTGTTAGAACCCTTGCTGGCTTTTCATTATTTTACTTTTTAAACCATTTTTTTAGTCTGGAGCTGTGTACTGTGAGCTAAGAGCTGAAGATGACCTTTGAGCAGTGAACACCAGTTTGTGCTATAAAAAATGAACAAATAAGCTGTTGGTAGTTTGTGAGGCCACATCTGATAGTTAATTGCAGGCTGGTTCTTGATCAGAGGTCCATAGATGCTTTAATGCTGGACAGGAAGTATACATGGCAGATGTTCGAATGGTAATGGGCTCATTGAGAGAAAGCCAACCTAACAAAGCGAGGCCAGCGTTTGAACTGCTTTCCGGAATGTGTTTGAGGCAGAGGGATTGTGCCTGTGAAAGCCACAGGACAAAGGCTTGATTACTCCCTGGTTGTCTTCCCACCATCAACTTGTTGAAAGTTCAGAGAATAGAATCTCTGTTTATAGAATTAAATGAATATTCTTTGGAGCCTACTGGAAGCTATCAGCATGCAGAAGTGTTGTCATAAAGCAAGTAAGATCCTGTCATATATTCTGGTGATGTTACGGATCGTGGAGTCTGATTAAATGAACTGGCTGATTACATCTCGTTTATTTCTTCCGTTTTGATGTATTCCTTAACTGTGTCTGATTGTCTTTGTGTGGGAGTGGGGGCTAGAATTAAGGGAGTTTGAGTTTAAATTGTATACATTAAATAGACTACCTTGTTGCTTAACTGTGTTTTGCTAAAGCTAATAGATTATTAACAAATTGCTAAATATTTTGTTTATCCAAGAAACCTGGTGTGTTGGTTATTCACAAAGTCTGACGCTAGTTCATCAAAAAGTTCAGCTAGGAAACACTGAAGTCAGTTTTTACAGTCTTTGATGGTTTTAACTTTACTGTGTTGTGAGTACAGTTTTCGTGAGGCTGATTTGGTTGCTGTTTGTTAACATCGTGAATAGTGCAGCCTATAGGCACAGTGCACTGGAAACGATATTGGGTCTGATGATGCGTGTGGTAACCAAACAGATCACAGACCACTGTAAACATTTCTTGAGTGTTGATACAGACTCAAAGTATTTCACTGGGGTGTAATCGAGCAAGAAAAGACATTGAGCCAAAGCAGGAGACATTAAGAAGGTGGCTAAAGCTTGGTCAAAGAAATAAGTTTCATTGGATGCCTTAGAGAATGAGACAGAGGCAGTGTGGTAGAAATGTACATCAGAACACAGGAAGAGTAGGCCATTCAGCCCGTTGAGTGTGCCTCACCATTCTAGATCATGATTGATTATTTTCACAATGCCACTTTATGTTATTAGTCTCCAGCAACCTCGCACTTTCTGTTTTAAACCTACTCACTGTCACATCTCTGAGGTTGCAAAGCAGTTATTGGCTGTGGAAAACAGCGAGAATGACTGATCCTCTGTGGAAGCCAGCCAGAACCAAGGCCAATACACTCTGGGTGGACCAGCTGTTCAGAGACAGAGGATGAAATGTGGAAGGGCAATGGTTTCAAGAGAGTCATTAGTGTAGACATGGAGTTGGGAACTTTGACACCCAAGGATGTAGCTCCAGGATGGTATGTTGCCTCCAGGGTGTCAGAGCTGAGATCATGGAGGGTTGTTGGTTTGAGGAAGCTTGAGAGATTAAGGAGAGGGGAAGGCTGTTGAGATATTTGAACTTAAGGATTTGAAAATCAACATGTTGGTTAACTGGGAACCAATGTTAGTCAGCAAGCACAGAACTGAGAGGGGTGAACTTTGAATCAGTTGTGTATTAGAATATGCACAGCAAAACTCCAGCTCATGTTTATAGAGGGATTAGATGGGAGTCTGGGTAGGAGCATGCTGAAATAGTTAAGTCAAATGAAAACAAAGGCACAAATGAAGGTTTTAGAAGCAGGTGTACAAAGGCAGTTAGAAATAGCATCACAGAGGTGAGATGTTTTATGATCTAAAGGTGTTACATAAATGCAATTTGTTGTTAAAGCAGATTTTTTTTCTTTTATGGAATGTGGATATTGTTAGTAAGGCAAGCTAAGCTATTTCACCTGGGCAGTTAACCATCAATAGATAAGGTGGGTAGATTTCCATCCCGAAAGGACATGAATGAGCCATTTTTCTTTAGAAAAATTAATAATCTCATGGCATCATGGCAAATTAATAATCTCATGGCAACACTAGGTTTCAATTCCAGATTTGGTAATTAATTTAATTTAGATTCTACTAGCTACCCCAGAACAGTAGCCCGTGCCTCTGGATTAATAATCCGAGACATTACAGTAACACCACAATCTACTCCATGTTCTGCTGATGGAGAAGGTACGGGCTCAGAAGCACAGATCAGTGTCAAATGACATTGTGTTCACAAACTGTTTGGTTCATGATGTACTTACATGATATGCACCATTGGTCAGAATGTAAATGTGTAAATATTCAGACACTTGTTTTTTGAGCATCTGACAGCGAGCACAAAGGCAGTTCGTCAAATTGCCCTACGCTTGGAAGAGGAATATGTGGCCAAGGTCTTATGAAGAAAAAGAATAGGAGCAAGCTTGGTTGTGATGCTACCCATAGTTAAATAGCCCATTAGCACTTGATGTCTGAGTTCATGTGAAGAGATGGGCTGATAACAGTTACAACAGTTATGGGCGGCACAATGGCTCAGTGGTTAGCACTGCTGCCTCACAGCACCAGGGCCCTGGGTTTGATTCCAGCCTCGGATGACTGTTTGTGTGGAGTTTGCACATTCTCCCAGTGTCTTTGTGGGTTTCCTCCGGGTGCTCCAGTTTCCTCCCACAGTCCGAAGATGTGTAGGTCAGGTGAATTAGCCATGCTAAATTGCCCATAGGGTTAGGGGCATTAGTCAGAGGGAAATTGATCTGGGTGGGTTACTCTTTGGAGGGTTGGTGTGGACTTGTTGGGCTGAAGGGCCTGTTTCCACACAGTAGAGAATGTAATTTAAGTCTGATAACCTGGGTCTGGTCAGGCCACAGTCAGTAGCATGGCCAAAGGTCAAAATTAACTATTCAAGGATCAAGCATTGGAAAGTGGGACTAGTGTTCAGAATCTTTTATGTCAGCACAAACTTAATGGGCCAAACGATGTCTTCTGTACAGTATGATTCTGTGACTGGTATTAGATACAATTAATGCCCCTTTACTCTGCTGTCGGGAACTAGATGCTTTGGAACAAGTCAATACGTGAAGAATATGGTTCTGGCAGGACCATTTCATTTTATTAAAGACCAAAGTCATCAGATTGCAACATGATTAAATCCATGAATTTTTTTTCCCTCATTTACTAATTTTAGTTTATAACCTCTGCAAACGCAGACCATCACCTGATAGGTGTACTGTGAAGGAGAGAAGAGTCAGCCTGAGGATTAATTTATCCATGCAACAAGTGGTTCTAAATTAGACAGCAGACAAAGAGCACAAAGATTACTTTGGACTTGAGGAGGCTAGACAGGCTCATCTGGATCACCAGCCCAGGGATACGACAACTTTCGTGATTGTGTATTGTGTTGTTCGCTGGATAGGCAGCTTTTTCACTGTTCCCTTCTACTGACGGCAATTAAATTACTGGCAGCTTATCTGCACAGCACTGGTTGAGTAATCCAGATATGTTACATTAATGAATGGAAAATAATTCATTCTAGAAACCTGAACCCCATATCTGGAAACGCAAAAGTAGATTGAGAGGTGATTCTTATTAAAACCTGCAAAACCCTGAAAGTGCTTGACAGGATCAAAACTGAGGAATTGTTCCGTCTAACTGAGACATCCAGAATTTCAGGGCAAGGGGTTGATTATTTCAAACTGTGATGAGGAGATATTTGTTCACTCAGAAAATTGTGAATCATTTTAACTCTCTGTTCCAAAGGGGTGTGGATGTTCAGTTATTTATTTATAAATTGTATTTTTGGTTGTGGACTGACTGAATTGGGGAAATCTATGATTTACAACAAAGGCTTGAAGAAAGAATTACTGTACTTTTAAAAAAAAGGCAAGGCATTGAAACTCATAGAGTAGACAGTCAGAAACTTTTTCCCCGGGTACAACAGAGTGTTACAAGGGGACATAAATTTAAGGTGAAGGGTGGAAGGTATAGGGGAGATGTCAGGGGTGGGTTCTTTACCCAGAGAGTGGTGGGGGCATGGAATGCGCTGCCCGAGGGAGTGGTAGAGTCAGATTCATTGGCGACCTTTAAGCAGCATTTGGATAGGTACATGGATGGGTGCTTAATCTAGGATAGAAGTTCAGCACAACATCGTGGGCCGAAGGGCCTGTTCTGTGCTGTATTGTTCTATGTTCTATGTTCTATGTTCATAGCGAGTCATGCTTACACTGTTGCTTTGCAAATAGAGGGGCAAATGTAAATAGACAGCATGGCACCAGGGTGTGTGTACAAATTGAGATTTGGTCAGCAACAAGTGGTTGAATGGTTTGTGCAATTTCAACCAGTCATGGATACCAAAGGTCAAAAAAAACCCTTGCAGATGCTGGAATCCAAGGTAGACAAGCCAGAGGCTGGAAACGCTGCCTGGCTTGCTGTGTTCTTCCAGCCAAAGGTCATCAATCAGACAGATAATAACTCTTTGTTCAGCGGCCCAGGAACTAGTCAATGTGTGAGTGTGAATAATATAGTGGGAAGGCTCCAGACCTCTCGAAGGGGACATAGAGTCTCTCGCTCTCTCCAATGAAATACCAGAACCTAAAGAAAAATAGTCATTTTCTCCCACTAGCCACTGGTAGTTGGGTGTTTTTAACCAATTAGTTAAAGACTTCATACTTGGTGAACGAGTCACTCTGTGCCTCCTGGGAAGAAGTGACAGGACCTGAAGGAAAAGACCAGAGAACTGAAAGGTTTGGAAAAGAAAAAGAACACACTATCGAATCCTGAGGACTGGTGCTACTGGGCTGCTTTCCCAATACATTTTCCCTCCATTTATAACACCATTTGTTTTTGTCTATATGTGTAGAGGGATTTTAGAAGGGGATTAAAGTTTTAGAAAGTAAAATGTCAACTGTTCATTGTTGTTTACTTGGGGTTACAATCGATGTATTTGCAACAAATAGAAATTCTCAATAAGTACAGAGACCTGATCTGTGTTTTCTATTAACCAGAGACCATCAGACAGGTAAATTAGAGACTTTGTGTACTTTGAAAACATTTTTAACTTTTATAATGACTTCAGGAATAGCACAGTGCACTGTGCCAGTGAGGTATAACAGCCAAGGTCAACAGGTCTTTATTTCTCAGGGAATCAAGGAATATGAGGGAACAGGAGGGAAATGACACTGAGCCAGAAGATTAGTCATGGTCACACTGAAGAACAAAGCAGGATATGGAGGCCAGATGGTCCTCTCCTGTTCCTATTTCTTTAGATATAGTATCATAGAATCATACAGCATGGACACAGGCCCTTTGGTCCA
The DNA here is from genome assembly GCF_047496795.1 of Chiloscyllium punctatum. Lineage (NCBI taxonomy): Eukaryota > Metazoa > Chordata > Chondrichthyes > Orectolobiformes > Hemiscylliidae > Chiloscyllium > Chiloscyllium punctatum. The sequence continues at coordinate 58,164,166 of NC_092783.1, forward strand.
ACCAGTCCATGCCAAACATAATCCCAAACTAAACTAGTCCCACCTGCCTGCTCCTGGCCCATATCCCTCTAAACAGTTCCTATTCTGCACTCATCCAAATGTTGTTTAATTGTACCCACATCTACCATTTCCTCAGGAAGTTCATCCCAGAAAAAACTACCCTCTGTGTAAAACAAAATTGTCTCTCATGTCTTTCCCTCTCATCTTTATAATATGCCCCAGTCTTGAAATCCCCTGTCCAAGAGAAAAGACAACTATCATTAACTCTATCTATACTCTTCGTTACTTTATAAGCTTCTATAAGGGCACCTCGCAGCCTCCTACAATGTAGGGAAAAATGTCCCAGCCTTTCTTTATAACTCAAAGTTCTTAGATATCTGTGTCTGGGGAAAAAATGGAGGTTGCTGCAATAGAAATTTGGCATAAATCTAAGACCTGTACCTTTAGAATAGAATTAGAATTAGAATTAGCATTATTGTCACATGTACAGTGAAAAGTTTCCAGGTTGGCACTATGTTAGGTACCAAGGTACCGATTCTTAAATACAAATCTAGTTTTAATCTAGTTTTCACAAATGAAAACAGAAATTGCTGGAAAAACTCAGCAGGTCTAGCAGCATCTATGAAGAGAAATCAGAATTAACGTTTCAGATCCGGTAACGCTTCCTCAGAACATTCTGATATCTTGGTCCATTTCTCGATTATCACCACCTCCCCCTCACCTTTTCACTTAAATATAGGAGCTGTGACAGCTTCCCTTTTGCCTCCTTTCTCTTTAGCATCCAAGCATGAGCACACCTTTTAAGTCAAGCATCAACTTTTGTGCACTTCCCTATTCTTTGTTCAAAATGGGATCTGTTGGGCAGACCGAATGTAGGTTGGTGACCATTCTGTGGAACATCTCTAATCAGAATATTAAGTATGACCCTGAGCGTCCAACAGTCTGTCATTTTAATCCCCAACCTTTCTCTCACTCTTGACATCTTTGTCCTTGGCCTGTTGCATTGTTCCAGTAGTAACTCAACATAAACGGAAGGAACAGCATGTTGTCTGTCAACTAGGCATTTTCCAGACTCAACACTGGGTTTATGACTTGAACTTGTCAAACTCAGTCTCCCTATTTTGACTCCTCTCTTTGCATGTTGCAGTTTGTCTCTGAATTTCACTTTTGTCATTCAATGTCTCCAGTCGTCTACTCTATCCCAGTCCTTTGATTTGTTCCTGTCCAATCCAGCTGTAGCACAAAGCCTACTGCATCACTTCCTTTCCCAATTCTGATGGATGGTCATTGATCTGAAACACAAACTGGGTTTTTCTCTCCATAGGTGCTGCTGACCTGCAAAGTATTCCCAGCATGTTTTGTTTTTATTTTCTACATTCACGTGTGTGTCCTTTGCTGCGTCATTAAATGGAGCTCATAGTTTCTGTAAGATATTCTAGCTCCGTCTCCCCTCTGGACAGGTGCAAACCACATTAAGCAACATCTACCACTGGTCACTTCAGCTGCATTCTCTTGGTAGCAGGCTTCGAGACTGTCAGCCTCTGAAGAAACTGTCTTCTGATGTCATCTCAAATAAATTTTTTCCATAACTCTTTCAAATAACCAGAATATTCTCTCGTGCAAGTGTTCAAGGATACAAATGCTACAGGAAGGATAGAAAGGGAGGCAAGAAAGGAGGGAGAGTGGCATTTTTGATAAGGGATAGCATCACAGCTGTGCTGAGGGAGGATAATCCTGGAAATACATCCAGGGAAGTTATTTGGGTAGAACTGAGAAATAAGAAAGGGATGATCACTTTATTGGGATTGTATTATAGACCCCCCAATAGTCAGAGGGAAATTGAGAAACAAACTTGTAAGGAGAGCTCAGCTATCTGTAAGAATAATAGGGTAGTTATGGTAGGGGATTTTAACTTTCCAAACATCGACTGGGACTGCCATAGTGTTAAGGTTTAGATGGAGAGGAATTTCTTAAGTGTGTACTAGACAATTTTCTGATTCAGTATGTGGATGTACCTACTAGAGAAGGTGCAAAACTTGACCTACTCTTGGGAAATAAGGCAGGGCAGGTGACTGAGGTGTCAGTGGGGGAGCACTTTGGGGCCAGCAACTATAATTCTATTAGATTTAAAATAATGATGGAAAAGGATAGACCAGATCTAAAAGGCACGGTGGCACAGTGGTTAGCACTGCTGCCTCACAGCGCCAGAGACCTGGGTTCAATTCCTGCCTCAGGCGACTGACTGTGTGGAGTTTGCACATTCTCCCCGTGTCTGCGTGGGTTTCCTCCGGGTGCTCCGGTTTCCTCCCACAGTCCAAAGATGTGCAGGTCAGGTGAATTGGCCATGCTAAATTGCCCCTAGTGTTAGGTAAGGGGTAGATGTAGGGGTATGGGTGGGTTGCGCTTCGGCGGGGCGGTGTGGACTTGTTGGGCCGAAGGGCCTGTTTCCACACTGTAAGTAATCTAATCTAATCTAAATTAGAGAAAGGCCAATTTTGACGGCATTAGGCAAGAACTTTCAAAAGTTGATTGGGGGCAGATGTTCGCAGGTACGACTGGAAAATGGGAAGTCTTCAGAAATGAGATAACAAGAATCCAGAGAAAGTATATTCCTGTCAGGGTGAAAGGAAAGGCTGGTAGGTATAGGGAATGCTGGATGACTAAAGAAATTGAGGGTTTGGTTAAGAAAAAGAAGGAAGCATATGTCAGGTATAGACAGGATAGATCGAGTGAATCCTTAGAAGAGTATAAAGGCAGTAGGAGTATACTGAAGAGGGAAATCAGGAGGGCAAAAAGGGGACATGAGATAGTTTGGGAAATAGAATTAAGGAGAATCAAAAGGGTTTTTACAAATATATTAAGGACAAAAGGGTAACTGGGGAGAGAATAAGGCCCCTCAAAGAAGAGCAAGGCGGCCTTTGTGTGGAGCCACAGAAAATGGGAGAGATACTAAATGAGTATTTTGCATCTGTATTTACTGTGGAAAAGGATATCGAAGATATAGACTGTAGGGAAATAGATGGTGACATCTTGCAAAATGTCCAGATTACAGAGGAGGAAGTGCTGGATGTCTTGAAATGGGTAAAGGTGGATAAATCCCCAGGACCTGATCAGGTGTACCCTAGAACTCTGTGGGAAGCTAGAAAAGTGACTGCTGGGTCTCTTGCTGAGATATTCGTATCATAGATAGTCACAGGTGAGGTGCTGGAAGACTGGAGGTTGGCAAATGTGGTGTCACTGTTTAAGAAGGGTGGTAAGGACAAGCCAGGGAACTATAGACCGGTGAGCCTGACGTCGGTGGTGGGCACTTTGTTGGATGGAATCCTGAGGGACAGGATGTACATGTATTTGAAAAGGCAAGGACTGATTAGGGATAGTCAACATGGATTTGTATGTGGGAAACTAATTAGCAAGGTTGGATTTCACGGAATACAGGGAGTACTAGCCATTTGGATACAGAACTGGCTCAAAAGGTAGAAGACAGAGGGTGGTGGTAGAGGGTTGTTTTTCAGACTGGAGGTCTGTGACCAGTGGAGTGCCACAAGGATCGGTGTTGGGTCATCTACTTTTTGTCATTTACATAAATGATTTGGATGTGAGCATAAGAGGTACAGTTAGTAAATTTGCAGATTATGCCAAAATTGGAGGCGTCATGGACAGCAAAGAGGGTTACCTCAGATTACAACAGGATCTTGACCAGATGGGCCTGTGGGCTGAGAAGTGGCAGATGGAGATTAATTCAGATAAATGCGAGGTGCTGCATTTTGGGAAAGCAAACCAGAAACGTTGATTCTCTTGCTCCTTGGATGCTGCCTGACCTGTTGCGCTTTTCCAGCAACACATTTTTCAACTCTGATCTCCAGCATCTGCAGTCCTCACTTTCTCCTAGGACTTATACACAATGGTAAGGTCCTAGGGAGTGTTACTGAACAAAGAGACCTTGGAGTGCAGATTCATAGCTCCTTGAAAGTGGAGTCGCAGGTAGATAGGATAGTGAAGAAGGCATTTGGTATGCTTTCCTTTATTGGTTAGAGCATTGAGTACAGGAGTTGGGAGGTCATGTTGCAGCTGTACAGGACATTTGGTTAGGCCACTGTTAGAATATTGTGTGCAATTCTGGTCTCCTTCCTATCGGAAAGATGTTGTGAAACTTGAAAGGGTTCAGAAAAGATTTACAAGGATGTTGCCAGGGTTGGAGGATCTGAGCTACAGGGAGAGGCTGAACAGGCTGGGCCTGTTTTCCTTGGAGTGTCAGAGGCTGAGGGGTGACCTTATCGAGGTTTACAAGGTTATGTGGGGCATGGATAGGGTAAATAGGCAAAGTCTTTTCCCTGGGATAGGGGAGTCCAGAACTAGAGGGCATAGGTTTAGGGTGAGAGGGGAAAGATATAAAAGAGACCTATGGGGCAACTTTTCACACAGAGGGTGATACGTGTATTGAATGAGCTGCAATAGGAAGTGGTGGAGGCTGGTACACTTGTAACATTTAAGAGGCATTTGGATGGGTATATGAGTGGAAGGGGTTTGGAGGTATATGGGCCGGGTGCTGGCAGGTGGGACTAGATTGGGTTGGGATATCTGGTCGGCATGGACAGGTTGGACTGAAGGGTCTGTTTCCATGCTGTACATCTCTATGACTCTATGATGTCCTTCAGGGGAGGAAACTGCCATCCTTACTTGGTCTGGCCTACATGTGACCAGCCTCCACCACTTCCTCTGGCAGTTTGGGGTTTTCCTGACAATTGATATCCATCATTAACCTCTTAATTCCAGACTTTTATTAAATTTGAATTCAAATTCCACCATCCGCTCAGGCGGGAATCGAACGCAGGTCCCCAGGACATTATCATGGTCTCTGGATTAACAGTCCAGTATTAATACCAGTAGACCATTACCCTCCCCAATTTGCTTTTTTGATTCAGAAATCCTTACTGGGCCTGGCTTCAGACCCACAACAATGTGGTTGTCTCTGAAACTGTTAAGCCAGTCATTCAGTTTTGATCAATCAAGCCATCATATTCTCAAAGCCAATAAATGCTAATTTTGCTGATGATGCCCATATCCCTGAGAGTAAATTCTAAAACAGAAAATGCCACAACGAGAATGCAAAAAGGCCATAAAAACTCATTGTGTTTGCCCCTTACATACAACACCATGAGATTTGGTTTGAAAACAGCCTCTGATCCCTGAAGGCAAAATTCAATCTATTTGTCTTTCCTACTTCACAGTAATTAACTGCATTACACAGACTTTACCAACAACCCACCCCTCCTAAGCACTGCCCTTTGCAATCTTTCAGGATACACGTTACTTCCCCCCTCATAGCAATCTGCATCAACACTCCCCTCAAATATAAACGTCAGATAAAAAAATATATTTTGCACTTATACATTTTACGATACACCACACCTCTCATTATATCATTTGATAACTCCTCATTGCTGCTATGAGGTTAACAAGGGGTTCCTTTATTAATCAAGCAATTAGCAAACTTAAAACATGCGCTGCATGACACAATTTGCTACTGTATCACATACTTCTGGTAAACAGTAACAAACACCAAGAGGAGGTGATGGCCTAATGGTATTATCAGTGATCTGTTAATCCAGACCAAGACCCCCTGTTCGAAATTTGCCACAGCAGTTCGTGCAATTTGAATTCAATAAAAACAATCTGGAATTAAGGTGTCTAATGATGACTATGAACCCATTGCCAATTATCAGGAAAAACCCATCTGGTTCACTAATGTCCTTTAGGGAAGGAAACTGCCATCCTTACCTGGTCAGAGACAAAAAAAAACTACAGATTTCAAGGTAAACAAGCAGGAGAAGGCTGGAAGAACACAGCAAGCCAGCCAGCATCAGGAGGTGGAGAAGTCAACATTTCGGGTGTTACCCCTCTTCGGGGCCCGAAATGTTGACTTCTCCACCTCCTAATGCTGCCTGGCTTGCAGTGTTCTTCCAGACTCCTGTTTGTCATCCTTACCTGGTCTGGCCTACATGTGACTCCAGACCCACAGCAATGTCAGTGACTCTTAACTGCCCTTTGGGCAATTAGAGATGGACACAAAGTGCTGCCCTAGCCAGCGACACCCTCAAATTGTGAATGAATTAAAGAAATAAAATCTTCATCCCTGCTTAATTCACACTGAAACCTTTTAAACAGAGATGCTATGAGTACACTTACTACCAGAAAAAAAGCCCATAAAACACACAAAGCCCCTCCTGAGGCTGTACTGCAATACAAAGTTGGTAATGATAGGAATCGGTAACTGCAGATGTATTTGTCACTGTGTATCCCATGGCTTTCACCCCTACGTGAGACCAAGATACTATCACATAGGAATAAAAAGCCATAGAGCACAGCAGCGACTCTGCACACGCCAACAGAGGCATGATCCATATGTACCATGAGGTCAATTATCAATATTCTCCAATTGAAATGGCTTAGCAGAGCAGGAGGCCTCCTATGTTTCCAGATGGAGTCAGCATAAGTACCTGATGTTATAAATGAGTCTTGATCACAAACTCTCTCGAAATTTAGCTACTTTGCTTACAAATGGGAGGCAAACGGTGAAGGTGGAGCACTGTTTTTGTGATTGGAAGTCAGTGACCAGAGGCATAACCGTCGGATTGGCGCTGGGCCCCTTGTTATTTGTTATGGACATTACCAACTTGAATGAGAATGTAGAAGGTATAATTAGAAAGTTTGTAGATGACATGAAAATTGGGGGTGTTGTTGATGCTGGGGAGGATACAGTCTTTTATTGATCAGCTGGTAAATTGGGAAGACAAATGGCAGATAGAATTTAATCCTGGTAAATGCGAGGTGATGCGATAATGGTACACCCATTGGGAGTACTGAGGAACAAAAGGTGTACAAATCCACAAATCTCTGAAGGTGTCAGCACAGGTAGACAGGGTGGTGAAGGCGGCAAAAGGGATGCTTGCCTCATTAGTTGGGGTATAGAATATGGGAACAGCAAAGTCTTGTTACAACTCTACAAACATTGGTTGGGCTACAGATGAAATCCTGTGTGCAATTCTGATTGCCACACTATTGGAAGGACATGAATGCACTGGGGATGATGCTGAGGAGATTCACCAGGATGTTGCCTGGGCTGGAAAAAGTTTCAGTTATGAGGAGAGACTGGATAGGCTGGGTTTGTTTTCCTTGGAGCAGGGAGGCTGAGAGGGGAATCAGACTGAGGTACACAAAATTATGTGAGGCGTAGACAAAGTAGACGCTGAGAGCCTTTTCCCCATGGTACACATCTAAGACCAGATTGCATACGTTTAAGGTGAGGAGAGGGTACAGAGGAAACTTGATTATCCAAATATCGATTAACCAAATTTTGCAGTATCTGAAGATGATTTCAAGGTCACGCAAAAACATTACATCAAAGAGGTAAGTGTACTTGGATTACCTTCACTGAAGAAGATATGAAAATGCTGCCAAACACAAAGAAACGCAAGCAGCTCAAGCATCAGCGACTGGATACTTTTTTTAGGTAAGGATTGTTCCACAGCCCTTTGCAAAAGTGAAGTGGTTTATGTTACTGTACAGATATTCCCATCACTTTACCAGGCCATTCGTTTAAAAAAAAAAAGGCCGAGAACATAAACATATGCATGAGGCAGTGCTTCTGTCTTTCTATCACGAGACCGCGTTCCTGTTGTGAACATAGAAGCTGTTGCAGGTCACGTTACAGTTGTATAAGACTTTGGTTCGGCCACATCTGTAATATTGCGTACAGTTCTGGTCGCCACATTACCAAAAGGATGTGGATGCTTTGGTGAAGGTGCAGAGGAGGTTCACCAGGATGTTGCCTGATATGGAGGGTGCTAGTTACAAAGAGAGGTTGAGTAGATTAGGATTATTTTCATTGGAAAAAAAGGAGGTTGAAGGGGACATGATTGAGGCCTACAAAATCATGAGAGGTGTAAGACAGGGTAGATAGCAAGAAACTTTTTCCCAGAATGAAGGACTCAATTACTAGGGATCATGAGTTCAAAGTGAGAGGGGAAAAATTTACGGGAGATATACGTGGAAAGTTCTTCATGCAGAGGGTGATAGGTGCCTGGAACGTGTTGCTAGTGGAGCTAGTAAGGGCGGGAATGATGGTGTCATTTAAAATGTATCTAGACAGATACATGAATGGGCAGGGAGCAAAGGGATACAAATCCTTAGAAAATAGGCAACAGGTTTAGATTGAGGATCTGGATCAGTGCAGGCTTGGAGGGCCGAAGGGCCTGCTCCTGTGCTGGAATGTTCTTTGTTTTTTGTTCTTGTTCTTTATTTTGTTCATCATGTGAAATCTGTGTCCTCCTGCTCGCAATACATAACAATTGTATATTTAAATAAATTCTCCAGTAGAGCACAGTGTTAGATCAAATGGCTTCCCTTGTTGAAGGTAAAATCGATTATCCGAATAATCAATTATCCGAACGAAATAGTGCCCGCCCATTTCATTCGGATAATTGAGGTTCCTCTATAGTTGGGAGGGGATCCAAAATGTTTTTTTCACCCACAGAGTGGTAGAAATATGGAACATTCTGCCTGAGAGGGTGATAGAGGCAGGTACTCCCTCAACACTTACGTATCTGGATGAGCACATAAAATGGTCATTGACCAATTGCAGGTAAATGGGATTAGTGCAGTCTGGTGTTTGTTGGTTAGCATAAACATGATGGGCCAAAGGGCCTTTTTCTAATGCTGTATGACTCTAAAACATCTGATGGAATTAAATGGAATAAGAGGTGCTTTGTGGTTCCAAGAAGGATACGTTCAAGCTTTTTAACCTAAATATTGGCGATATGGATACCAGAATTGCCTATATGCAAATATATGGTCAAAATGCCTCTCCCCTAGAAATTGACAAGTTGGTACAGTTTGAGTTCTGAGCCCCAGCTTCTCCACATGGTGAGTTTCTGATAACAGAGAGTGGGTTTTGTCCACTTTGTTCACTTTCTCTTGAACACTGTGGAGTAGAGGAACAGAAGTAAGCTATTCAGCTAGTTCAGTGGCATTTGAGCCCTTGTCAATTTTTCATTATTTTTATTTCATTCAATTATCAATGTTGGTTTGGAGCTGTGAACTGAGAGCTGTGAGCTGAAGATGGCCTATGGACCGTGAACAGCACCTGGGTTAAAAACATGATAATAAAAAAAACAAATGGGCTATGGTTTGTTTGTGAGGCCAGGCCTGAAAGTTAATTGCAGATTGATTCTTTATCAAAATGATTCCACAGACTCTTTGACAGCACGGGAAAGTAGTACGTTTGACCAGAGAGCAGATGGAAGGGAAGATGATGGTTCAACAAAGGGATGGCTAAAGTTTGAACTGGTCTATTCACTGTATTTCTGGGAGAAGGTAGTTTGGCTGTTGTTGCTACAGCATGAAGACTTGAAAGCACCCTTTCTAACCTCCTATTATCAGCTACTGGAAATTCAGAGAATAGAAACTAAGTTTAAGTATCACTGACTTCCTCTGAGTGGACTGAAAAGCTAGCCTTGATTGACATATTCAGAAAACCAACCAAGAAACAATTATATAGGCCTGTGGAACAACTGCTCCGGTAATCTAGCCAGATTTGTTATTTGCTTTTATTTATCTCTGAACTATGTTTGTTGGTCGGTCTGACTTCTCTGTGAATGGGGCAAAAAACAAAGGTTATTGGGCATGAGTCATAGACATCAATTAGATTACATTGTTGTTAATTTAGCTCTTCTAAAGTTAACATACTGTCAATACGTGGTTAAGTCTTTTGTTTAAGCTACAAAGCTGGTGTCTAGAATTGATTATTCTCAGAGTCTGGGATTGGAATTCAAAAGTCTGCTTAAGAGCCACTGGGGTCAATTTTGAGGGTCTTTGAAAGTTTGAAATTTGCTGCATTGCAGATACAGGTAGGAACCCGCAATTCCTATGAGGTAGGAAGACTGATTTGATTTGACTGTCTATCACCACCATTACTTCAACAGTCCCTTCCAAACCTGTGACTTCTACCACCCACGAGGACAGAGCAGCAAATACGTGGGACCACCACCTGCAAGTTCCCCTCCAAGCCACTCCCCATCCTGACTTGAAAATATATTGCTAGGTCAAAATCCTGGAACTCCCTTCCTTACAGCATTAATTAGACCACATGGTTAGCAGCGGTTCAGGGATGCAGCTCACCATTAGCACCTGAAGGGCAATTAGGGACGTGCAGTATTCGCAGACCTTTCCAATGATGCCCACATCCCATGACATAATCAAAAAGACAGTGAAACCTGTACCATCATTCAATTCAAAGCTGATCAGTACCTTAACTCCATTTACTTGCCTTCATTTTGCAATCAATATCCTTTGATCCTAGGATATAGTGCTCAAATAGTCTTTTCATGTAAACCTACACAGCAAATCTGGAAGTCTTTTCAGGGGAACTGTATTGTGTCCCAAGCCAGTATTCACTAATCTGTACACTCTTGCTGATTTCAGATCAAGAGCTCTGCCCTTCCCCAGGCAGCAATCCAATTTAACCAAGTCTGGGATGAACCAAATTTGAAGATCAAAGGTCAGATTTTCCATTATGCATGCATCAAGTCATTGAGGAAGCAATTAAAGATAGGGGCAAATGATGGCCTAGTGGTATTATTGCTGGACTGTTAATCCAGAGATCCAGGTCATGTCCTGGGGACCTGGGTTTGAATCCTGCCATGGCAGGTGGTGGAATTTGAATTCAACAAAAATCTGGAATTAAGGGTCCAATGATGACCATGAATCCATTTGTCAATTGTTGGAAAAACCCAACTGGTTCACTCATATCCTTCAGGGAAGGAAACTGTCATCCTTACCTGGTCTGGCCTACATCTGACTTCAGACCCACAGTAATGTGTTTGACTCTTAACTGCCCTCTAGGCAATTAGGGATGGACAATAAATGCTGGCCAGCCGGCGACGTCCTCATCCCATGAATGAGCGAACAAAAATAGTGCTGACTAATTCTGAAACTTGTAGAAGAGATTCAGTCTACATGGCAATGGTCAATCACAACAAAAGTTTAAGAAATAAAGAATTACCTTTTACAATATCTAAAAGTGTTATACAACTGATTACTACCTTTGAAACATAGTCATTGTTGTTGAACAAAGTGTCCTAACTGTGTCCTAAACAGAGATTATGGTTAAGCCATTAGATGGTTCTTATAATGTTGTTTGAGGATAAGTATTGGCCGAGACACTAGCGTATGTTTCCCTGATCTCCTGCATAGTAGTGTCATGGGGTCACAGTTAACATCCCATCTAAAAGAGTTCCAGCTCCTTCAGGACTGCATGGCTATGCTAGCCTGGATTATGTATTCAAGTCTCTGAGTTGGGTCTCAAGATGATTAAATTTGACAGGTGAGAATGCAAGGAACTGAGCTGTGGCTGACTGTCAGCTGCCTGTGTAGGTAGAGACTCCTCATTTTCACCAATACCATCCAATATTCCTAGATGTGTTGGAAGAATACAGACAGGAATGGTACGGGAATAATGATTTTTCACATCCATTAATTTGGTTCTAATCCTACCAAAATGAATCTGACATTATTGACTTTTCTCAGCTCGTTTTTAGTCTATGATGAGGTGGCATATGAGAGACCCAACTGCTATGGAAATGTGTGACCTTCTGAAGATCGATACTTGATTTTCTTTCAAACTTTAAGAATTAAAGACGTGAGTTTTGGAATTCAGGCAGAAAACACCTAGCCCACTGAGCTGCTATGTTGCATCATGGCAACGATGGAGCTCCCCCTCTCTACTCCCGTTCAACAGCCACACAGTCATCTACAAGAAGCAAAAATCCAGAGGGGAATAAATTTCTTGGGGCCCAGTGAAGGAAGTTGTTTGATTTTTTTGAAGGCAATCAATAAGCTCCAGTAGAGCACAGAGACAAGACTCCTAATGACTCATGTGCTTACTAGAAGTGGATATATGGATCACAGCAGGTCAAGTTAGTTACATCCAATTATTGCTGATAAAAGATGCATACTGTCAAAGTTTTTTTATCATGCGCTCAGGAACAACCATTTATGTTGCTTGCAAAGGCATTTATATAACTTGCAAATGGACTCCACTTGGTGAAAGCACAGGTAGGGTGCCCTGTTATGGCCCCTGGCCCTGACCCCAGAGGGCCTACACTTGACTGAAGACAGTGGAGCCCTCTACAGGCCTGGAGTCTGGTATTTGGGCCCAGAAGTACCACTGTTCCCAGGCTCGGAAAGCATCCTCCTGCACCACCAGCCAGGACGCAGGCATCAGAAGTGTCACATCCTAAATTGAGCAACAAACAGCAGAGGAAAGTCAGAAATTGTTTCGCAAGGAAACTCTCAAGAAAAAGTAAAAAACAAACAAACAAACAAACAAACAAACAATCTGATTGCAATGGCCCAGGAGAAGATATACCCATACAGCACAGTATGCTAATGCAGGATATAGGGCCGTAACTCATGTATCTCTCTACTGGAATCAAAAGTCAAGTTCTACTCCCAAGATTTTACTAGAAGAGGTTGGGTATTCTCCTTAGTGCCCAGGCAATACTTATCTATGAACAAATATTGAAAATGGATAGATTGTGGAGCCAACCACCAGCAACTAATAGTTGGGGTCAGTGCTGTCACCAATCCTCTTTCCTATACTATGTCTAAGATCCATTTGGCTAACAGTTGGGGAGAATGAACCACTAGTGAGTCTTAACAGGAAGAGTCCCTTGTTTTCACAAGATGGTGCAGCTCAATGCATTGTGGCAACAATTACATCTTACCTTGGCCTTTTCAGCATAATTACTAAAGCTATAAAAAGCCATCTGGCCCATTAGGATCTTAAACAAGATTTCTCTTTCCCACAGGCAAGATTAATATCATCAGATTGGGTGGAGATGAATACAGTCTCCAACATTAACCCTTTCAGAATCGTTACCTTGTGTCACCTCCTAACCTTTCCTTCCCCACATATTTAACATCTATCCTTTCAGGAACATAGCTATTTTTACATTTATCACTACCCCATCTCCCAGAGTCTCTATATTCACAAATTCAGATGGTCCCACTTCCAGAATGGCTTCTCTTTATACTTGGAAGATTGGTAGGTCTTGAGGACAATGTGATTCATTCTGACTTTCTGTGAATTATTCTTCTGGTAGAGAATCTTTTATCTTTTTGAGGTCCTTCACAGAGAATGTTCTTCCTCCTAAACCCAGTGGTTGGTCCATTATCTTACCTGGACACTCAATTTCCTGAATTCATTTTGCATAGGAGCTCTTCCCTGAAGATTCATGTGGTTGTCCCATAATATCATCTGGGGAAACCTTTATTTCCTCAATGCCCATCATTGAAGATGGCTTCTTTGTCAAAGCAAGACTTCTTTCCTTAGTGAATTGAACTGAATTTATTGTCACGTGTACCGAGGCACAGTGAAAAGCTTTGTCTTGTGAGCAATACAGGCGGATCACAGAGTTAAGTAGCACAGGTAAATAAATAATAGGTAAACAGCAGCAAAAACAAAAACACAGGTACAGGTGAATGTTAAGAGTTTGTGAGTCCATTCAGTATTCTAACAACAGTAGGGTAGAAACTGTTTTGAAACCGGCTGGATTCTATAGATGGGAGGTTGGCCTTTATGATCGTCCAGGCCGAGTTCACCACTCTCTGTAACCGTCTCCGATCTTGAATGGTACAGTTCCCATATAGGGTAGTGATACATCCAGGCAGAATGCTCTCGATGGCGCACCTATAAAAGTTGGCAAGGGTATTCGCCGTCATGCCAAATTTCCTCAGCTGCCTGAGGAAGAGATGTTGTTGGGCCTTTGTAAGCAGTGCATCCACATGAAGAATCCAAGAAAGCTTGTTGTGGATGACGACTCCCAGGAGCTTGACACTCTTCATTCGTTCCACCTCTGTGCATTTAATGTATAGGGGGCATGAGTAACTCCCACCGAATGTCAATAATGAGTTCCTTGGTTTTGCTGCCATTTAGAGCTAGGTTGTTCTCAGTGCACCATTTTTCCAGGTCTTCCACCTCCTGTCTGTAGTCTGTTTTGTTGCCATCTGAGATTTGACCGACTATGGTGGTGTCATCAGCGAACTTGTAAATGGCTTTAGTCTGGTATTTGGCGACGCAGTCATGGGTATACAGTGAGTACAGTAGGGGGCTGAGTATGCATCCCTGGGGGGCTCCAATGTTGAGTGTTAGTGAGGATGAAATATTGTCGTCAATCTTCACTGATTGTGGCCTGTGGGTAAAGAAACTGAGGTTCCAGTTGCAGAGAGTGGGTCTTAGTCTGAGATCACTAAGTTTAGTAATTAGTCTTAAGGGGATAATAGTGTTGAAGGCTGAACTATAGGCATTGAATGGTATTCTTACATAGCTGTTCTTGGTGTCAAGATGCTCTAGGGAGGAATGAGGGGCAAGTGATATGGCATCTGGCGTGGATCTGTTGGTGCGATAGGCAAATTGGAGTGGGTCAAGAGTAGTGGGGAGGCTGGAGTTGATTAATGCCATGACCAGCCTTTCAAAGCACTTCATGACAACTGACGTTAGGGCCATTGGGCGGTAGTCATTGAGACATGCTGCATGAGCCGCCTTTGGCACAGGGATGATGTTGGCCCTCTTGAAACAGGCAGTGACAGAGGCCTGCTGCAGGGAGAGATTGAAGATGCCTAAGGAGACCTCTGCCAATTGATCTGCACATGCCCTGAGTGCATGGCCTGGTATTCCTTCTGGTCCCATCTCTTTCCTTGGATTCACATGAAGGAAAACTGATCTGACCTCTAATGCAGTGACTGTTGGGATAGATTTGTCAGGACTTGTCGGAATTGGTGTTACCTCTCCACCGGAAGTCTGCCCGAAGTGGGTATAGAAGGCATTGAGACGGTCTGGGAGGGATATGTCATTGTCTGCTATCTTGCACTGTCTCTTTTTAGAACCTGTGATGTCATTCAGTCCTTGCCATCGTCGCCGAGTGTCTGTCTGGGTCTCTAGTTTGGATCGGTATTGGTCCTTGGCTGTCCTAATGGCTTTGTGAATTCAAATTGTGCTAGAAGCAGAAACCAGGAAGAGTCATAGAACATTTTGAGGAGAGATATATAAAACCTTACCACAGGTGAGCAACAGAACCTATCGACTTTTTAAGCTACAAGCAATCTACAGGCACGTGTGACAAGCCAACAGAAAGCATAAGCAAAATAGCAATACAAGCTCCATTGTCACAGTTTTTCATTAACATGTAGAGATGATTAATTAGATTATTTACAGATTCCTGTGGATGCTGAACTGTTTTGTTAAATCTTACTCTTTCAATAGCTATATTTGTTCAGAGATTAACATAATTGAGAAAATCTTGAAGAACTGCTTCACAATCATCTGTGTCTTTAATATTATGGTGATTTAATACAATAATAGAGTTTGACTTGAGATTTTGTATTTAATTTTAAAGCAATTCTGTATTCTGGATTTTTAGACCAGGCAATTTGTCATTTTTGACCCTGTACAGAACCTGTGCCTGTTAGTTTGTCTTCCATCGAGTTGCACACAGCTCTTCTCCATTTTGCTCAAACAAATCTTTATTTTCAATTTGCTGATGGGTCTGTGTTGAAATATGTAAGCTCCTTATTCCAACTTGTTGAGTAGGTTGGGCATCTTCATTCATTCACCCTCCCTGGATGTTTTCCTGGTGGACGAGACACTTTCACCACCTCAATCGCCTAACTGTAGCACAACTGCAATATCTCTGTCACTGGTATTGATAATTCTTCTTTGAAAGACAAAAGATTATGATACTGCTCTTGAGCTGAGTCAGCTCAACAAATTTAAATTCAACCATCTCCTGTATCAGTTTACCAGATTGCATTTTGCTGTCTGAACAGCTTCAGTTAAAGGTCCCTCAGTGAGGTTGTGGGTTGGACAGCTCATAATTTTTCTCAGTATTTACTTTGATGATTCTTGGCAAATTTCACTAAATTTTGACATCTGAAGGTTCTTCGGTGGTGATAGGAATGGAAAATATTACCAACACCTCCTCCTTGTTTACAGTATGAAACAATTTTCTTCTGCCAAATTGGGAATGTCAGTATATTCTTTATGTTTTTAAAGCTCCACCAAGTGTCTCGGAAGAGTCAATGAGATCTTCTCTAGGTTGCCCCTTGACTGGTTCATTGATAACATTCTGTTCTGGACTAGTTGTTCCCTTGTTCTATTTGAATTGTTTCTACTACCTCAATGGTGTTGAGTTCAAGATGGGTGCAGGCTCAAAAGAGAGAAACGTTCATTGTGAATCATATATACATTGACAACTCTCTTACACTCTGTTGTACAGTGTTACTGGTAGGTTATTTTTTATTCTTGCGAGTTCTTCCCCCCCCCCCCCAACCTGAGTTCGTGTAATTTTTTCTGTCAAGATATTTGCTGTGATTGGATAATGACACACCACCGTTTCAATCTTAAAGCTAATATGATGTCAATGGGCATTAGCATAGAGTCATTCAGTCATAGAGATGTACAGCGTGGAAACAGAACCTTCGGTCCAACCCATCCATGCTGACCAGATATCCCAACCCAATCTGGTTCCACCTGCCAGCACCCGGCCCATATCCCTCTGAACCCTTCCCATTCATATACCCATCCAAATGCCTTTTAAAAGTTGCAATTGTACTAGCCTCCACCACTTCCTCTGGCCACTCATTCCATACACATACCACCCTCTGAGTGAAAACGTTGCCCCGTCGGTCTCTTTTATATCTCTCCCCTTTCACCCTAAACCTATGCCCTCTAGTTCTGGACTCCCCGACCCCAGGGAAAAGACTTTGTCTATTTGCCCTATCCATGCTCCTCATAATTTTGTAAACCTATAAAGTCAGCAGGTCCGATCAAACTCACAAACCTCCTTTAGGAATGTCTCCGGATCTTTCCTGATGATGTAAGTTCTATTTCATTAACATCTTTGAGTGTGTAAACATTTGGCTTATTACTCCTCTGAAACTATATCCTACATGGGCAGTACGGTGAGGGCCAGGGACCCAGGTTCAATTCCAGCCTCAGGTGACTGTCTGTGTGAAGTTTGCACATTCTCCCGTGTCTGCGTGGGTTTCCTCCGGGTCCTCCAGTTTCCTCCCACAATTCAAAGATGTGCCAGTCAGGTGAATTGGCCATGCTAAATTGCCTGCAGTGTTAGATGCATTAGTTAGAGAGAAATAGGTCTGAGTGGGTTACTCTTCAGAGGGTCAGTGTGGACTTGTTGGGCCGATGGGCCTGTTTCCACACTGTAGGGAATCTAATCTAATCTAATCTAATCTAATCTGCAGACCTTCTCAAGGTGAACTATGGCTTTATAGATGTGGCATTCTTTTGTCATAGCCGGGCACTGATTGTGCATGTGAGACTTTTTTTGTTCTAGAGCTGACACGGACTCTTAGTATCTGCTATTTTGCCTATGCTTTCTATTGGTTTATCACGTGTGCCTGTAGATTGCTTGTAGCTTAAAAAGTGGATAGGTTCTGTTGCTCACCTGTGGTAAGGTTTTATATCTCTCCTCTCAAAATGATCTATGACTCTTCATGGTTTCTGCTTCTAACACATTTTGAATAATTTTCTTCAAAGTCAGATTTTCTTTGAATTGTGATAAATCTGACAAAGGTTCATCAGTACTTCCAACAATACTTTGATCTACAGTATTATGAAATTTTAATTTTAAAGCTCCATTGTTATAGTTTTCCATTAACATGTAGAGATTATCAATTAGATTATTTACAGATTCCTGTGGATGCTGAACTGTTTTGTTAAATCTTTCTCTTTCAATAGCTATATTTATTCAGAGATTAACATAATTGTGAAGATCTTCAAGAACTGCTTAATAATCATCTGTGTCTTTTATATTATGGTGATTTAATATAATAATCTAGTTTGACTTGAGATTTTGTATTTAATTTTAAAGCAATTCTGTATCTTAACAATTGTTTTTTTCTGAGTTGTTTACTCATATGTTTTCTTCCACCCATCTCCAACATTGAATCTTTCAGGCAGTATTATTTCTCCTGTTAATTTCCTCTTAATGTGATTACTTATCTTTCTTCTTTTAGAGCTAGTTTAAATGTGCAGTATTTCTAGAATTAACCTTACTGTTATTCATTCATACAGCATGAAACAGACCCTTCAGTCCAACTCATCTGCACCCACCAGAATCTGACCTAGCCCCATTTGCCAGCATTTGGCCCAATTCCCTCTAAACCCACCCTATTTACATACCCATTCAGATGCCTTTTAAATGTTGTAATTATACCTGCCTCCACCACTTCCTCTGGAAGGTTGCTCCCTTCACGCACCATCCTCTATGCGAAAAAGTTACCCCTCGGGTCCTTTTTAAATATTTAAAACCTGTGCCCTATAGTTTTGGACTCCTTCATCCCAGGGAAAAATACTTTGGCTATTCACCCTATCCATGCTTCTCATGATTTTATAAACCTCTTTATAAACCTTTTATAAGGTCACCACTCAGTCTCTGACGCTCCGGGAAAAAAGCTCCAGCCTGCTCAGCCTCCCCCTATAGTTCAAATCCTCCAGATCCATGAAACATACTTGTAAATCGTTTGTGCACCATCTCAAATTTAACAATATCCTTCCCATAGAAGAGCAACCAGAATTGTATGCAGTATTCAAAAATTGGCCTCACCAATTTGGGGACACAACATGATGTCCCAACTCCTGCATTCAATGTTATGACCAATGAAGGCAAACCTATCAAACACTTTCTTCATCACCTTCTCTACCTGCGACTCTAATTTCAAGGAACTATGCATCTGCACCTCAAGGTCTCCTTATTCAGCAACACTCCCCAGGGCCCTACCATTAAGTGCATAAGTCCTGCCCTGGTTTGCCTCCCTAAAATGCAGCACCTCACATTTATCAAAATTAAACTCCATCTGCTACTTCTTGGCCCATTGGCCCATCTGATCAAGGTCCCATTGTACTCTGAGATAACCTTTTCCACTTTCTGTTACCCCACAAATTTTGGTGTTATCTGCAAACTTACTAACCATACCTCCTATATTCACATCCAATCATTTATATACATGATGAACGACAGTGGACCCAGCACTGATCCTTATGGCACACCACTTGTCTTAGATCTCCAGTCTGAAAACAACCCTCTACCATCACCTTCTGTCTCCTACCTTCAAACCAATTTTGTATTCAATTGGCTAGCTCCCTTTGGATCTCATGTGATTTAACCTGACTAACCAGTCTACCATACTGAACCTTGTCAAATGCTTTACTAAAGTCCACATAGACAACGTCTATTGCTCTGTCTTCATCCATCTTCTTTGTCACTTCTTCAAAAAGACTCAATCAGTTTGTTAGACAATTACCTACGCTGGAAAGCCATGGTGACTATCCTTGCCTTTTCAAATACATGTAAACTTCATCCCTCATAATCCCCTCCAACAACTTCCCCACCACTGACACAAGGCTTACCAGTCAATAGTTCCCTGGCTTTTTCATACAGCATTAATGGCATCACATTCACCAAGCTCCTGTCTTCTGGCACCTCATCTGTGCCTATTGATGATACAAATATTGCAGCAAGGGGACCAACAATCTCTTCCCTAGTCTCCCACAAAGCTACTGCTGATGGCTACAGTATATTGCTGCCATCAATCCACTTTTTCAATTTAAGTCCAAAGACCTGTTTGGTTAACAGTGGTAAAGGATGAACCACGAGCGAGTCTTACCAAGGAGAGGTGCTTGTATTAACAAGATGGTAGCACCAGGCACAAATTACAATATATAACAATAGACTATCAGGAGTCACTGTTGACACATCTGTCTCCATCAGGATTCTGAATTAAACTCCTCTTTTTCCAATGCAAGATTGAGTGGAGAAGTCCAACGTTAACCTTTTAAGACTCAATACTCAATATAACATATTTCATGGTCAGTTGTTTCAGCTTGCTGTATATTGATTGGGGTGACTACATTTCAGAAGTACTGATTTGTTTGTACATTGCTTTGGACTGTGCTGAGCTGTGACAGGGGCTACATGAAAGCAAGTCTTTCTTCTTGTGATTGGTTATTGCATTTTCCCCAGTGGTTGAAGACACATTGAGATCAACAAATATATGCCCCAAAGGGTCAAAAAACCCAGTCTATTTCCAGCCACAGAGATGGGCTGTCTATAACTACCTTGTTATTACGTTGGGGGAGAGAATGCAATGACAATAGGTATAAGAGGTAAAGTCGTATCTATAGGCAAGACCTAGACAGCAATATTCCTTTCTGACCTTTCTGCTTGTTGCTTCAGTCAGCATTAGCACTGCATGATAAATGCGGCATTTGACAACCAGGGAATAGAAATTGTGGAAGAACATGGACTTTTTTTAGCCTGTAAATTCATGCAGCACCAAGTTCACAAACACAACTTGGTCCAGCCAATGGATGTCAGCTGTGGCTTAGTAGATACCACACATGTCTGAGTCAAATGGTTGACATTTCAAGTCCATTGGCAGAGAATTGAGCATGGTAATCTGAGCTGACACAGCCACAGTATTCAGGAAGTACTGGAGTGCTTGCAATGCCATCTTTTGGTTGAATGTCAGGTTGAGGACCCACGTATCCTCTCCAGTAGACAAAAGACCTTACAGCGTTATTTTGAAGAAGAGCTGTAAAGTTCTCCCTGATGTCTTGCCCAATATATATTCCTCAATCAACATCAATGAAAACAGGTTATCTTTTCACCCTAACATTGTTGTTTATGGGAGTTTGCTGAATTAACATCGGCTGCCACATTTCTCATATTATAATAGTGTACACAGTTCAAATGTGTTTCATTGTTTTCAAAGTGCTTCAGGACAATCTGAGGACATGAAAGGCACGATATAAATGAAAATCTTTCACAAATCATTCCTGACAAATCTTCTGGAGTTCTTGGGAGGAGTTAACAAGCAGGATAGATAAAGGTGAAGCAGTGGACGTAATATTTTTGGATTTTGAGACATATTGTTAAGGTACCACAAATTAGGCTACTTAATAAAATAAAAGCTCAAGGTGTAGGAGTTGGGGTGGCATGTGGCTCAGTGGTTAGCATTGCTGCTTCACAGCACCAGGGACCAGGGTTTGATTCCACCCTCAGGCGACTGTCTGTGTGGAGTTTGCACATTCTCCCTGTGTCTGTGTGGGTTTCCTCTGGGTGCTCCAGTTTTCCCCCATAGTCCAAAGCTGTGCAAGCCAGGTGGATTAGCCATGGGAAATATGGGGTTACAGGGATGGAGTGGGTCTGGATGGGATGTTCTTCGGAAGGTCGGTATGGATTTGATGGGCTGAGTAGCCTGCTTCCACACTGTAGCGATTCTGTGATTAGCACGGTTAGAGGGTTAGCTAATAAACAGATTACAGGGAGTAGGGGTAAGGGGCATTTTCAGGATGGTAACCCATGTCAAGTGGTGTTCTACAGGGGTCAGTGTTGGAGTTGCAATTATTTGCAATATATATTAATGACTTGGATGAGGAAAATGATTGTACTATAGCCAAGTTTGCACATGGTAGGTGAGAAAAGTCTGCAGAGATAGACAAGTTAAGTGATTGGGAAAAACTTTGCAGATGTGGAAATGTGAGGTTATGCACTTTGGAAGGAAGAATAGAGGAAAAATAGAGAAAGACTGCAGAAAGCTATAGAACAGGGAGATTTGGACGACCTTGTCCATGAATTACAAAGAAGTACCGTCCAAGTTCAGCCAGTAATAGGGAAGGTGGTTTTTATGTCAATTTTTATTTCAAAAGGAATGAATATCAAAACAGGGAGCCTTTTCTAAAACTAAACAAGGCACAAGTCAGACCAAATTTGGAATATTGTGAACAATTCTGGACCCCTCACCTCAGGGGGGATAGATTGGCGTTGGAGGCCAGTATAGAAGCTTCATGATATAAATGCACAGAGGCCAGTATCCCATCACCAAGTCACCCTTTATTTAAATGTACACAGTACACTGGCTGTAGCCAGCCAGCTCAGAGCCCTAAATGGAGGAGATTCCCAAATCCCGTTAAGTTTTTTAAAGCAACAGTCCAGGGCATCAGCAGGCCCCAGGCTCCAGCACTGGAATCCCTGAAAGTATTGAGTGTGGTGCTGGAAAAGCACATCAGGTCAGGCAGCAACTGAGGAGCAGGAGAATCGACATTTCGGGCAAAAGCCCTTCATCAGGAATCTGTTAATTCTGTTCCTTTTTTTCTTCTCCCCCACACTACTGCCTAACTGTGGTAATGCTTATATTTTAGGCATCTGTTAATATTGGTCAGCCAGTGCCTCCTAATTGGCCCAATCAAGGATTTTGAAGTCAACGAGATCCACTTAGTTCCAATCACTATAGTTCACTGGGTGTTTTTGGGTGTGGAGGGACTGAGTTATGAGGAGATATTGTTTATTTAGATTACTTGACAGGGTAGATACAGAGAGGTTGTTTCCCCTCATGGGAGAGACTGGGACCATAGGGCATAACCACAGAATAAAGGTTTGCACATTTAAGACAGAGATGAGGAGGAATTTGTTCTCTTAGAAGGTGGAATTCTTTACCACATAGGACCATTAGGGTTGAGTCATTAAGTATAATCAAGGCTGAGATAGGCAGATTTTTTTCATCAGTAAGGGAATCAAGGATTACGGGGAAAAGGGAAGAGACAAGTTGAGGATTATCGGATCAGCCATGAATTGAATGGCAGAACAGACTCGATGGGCTGAATGGCCTATTGCTGCTCCCATATCTCATGCTCCCTTTCTTGGATAGCAAAGGCAAAGCTCATTGCATTGTATATCCCATTAGAAAGGGTAGAAAACGTCGGAGGTCGCAGGCCACCAAATGAAGACCAGTCAATGTCTGACCCAGGACTACAAGAAGAGAATTCCCCATGACAGGGTACACCTGACATATAACTCTAATTGCTATTGAGTAAACCAGGATAAAGGCAAACTTATTTAAATAAATTAAGTAAGGAACGTGAAAAATAAGGAGGTTCGAAAATAATTTGATTGCTGACAGCCAACTGCACTGTTGATCCATGAGCAGCAGCAAAAACCTCTCTGTCTCAGCATGGGCACCTCTGCTGGACTTGCAAATTTGTTTTTAACCCACCCGATCTCAGGTTTCTTTGCCAAGCCCCAGATTTTATAAAGCTGCAGAACAAAAGCGTCCTTTGATTACATAGCGTTTCTGGTCTGTGAAGTAGAAAACCCTTGTATATACTTCACTGGCCCAACACTAACTGTTGGAGGGGGTATTGCTGGGGAGCCCTGCTGGCCCATTGATGTTGGATGTCTGCAATAATGGCAGTTCGTGAGGATTAAATATAAACACTGCAGTGTAGGAGAGCTCCGTTATTAGCTGGCACACAGATCTATACGACCATTGTTCACAGTGACTGCACATATTTTCTTTCCCTTCTCTAATTAACCAAATCACTATTTATCTTTTCTGTATTTCTGGTCATGCAGAAACACTACCAATGCCACACAAATTTAATCTTAACGTGATCCTGCAGCAGTGTGTCTTGAGGAAGCTAATAGGCTTTACAAGACAGACTCGCCACTTATTCATTTCTTCTGTTCCCAGAGTGAAAGTAGTCAACAGATCGGTTTGAGATGGGTGATAAGTGTACATGTTGACTTGTTCCCAAGTTACAGCACATTCTCCTTGAAGTGGGAATGGTGGGATGGGAGGAGCAGGGGTCGTTTGAGAGATATGTGGGAGGCAACGGGGTCGACCCATTTATCAAAGTAGGATTAACATTCCAGACTTACAAACAAGTGGAAATGTAGACTGCGAGCATACAGACAGCTTTGAAGTGTTCCCTTCTCCTTGACTTCTTTTTATTATTTTTGTTCATGAGATGGGAGTGTCACTGGTGAAGCTAGTGTTTCTAAGCCATCATCATTGCCCTTGTCTGAGGGACAAAGGTCTTGCTAGGTTCAGCGATGCATCCTCTGATGGCCCTGACTAATATGCATTAATATTCAAAAAATATTAAATCTTTTACCCAGCCAAATATCTGTCATTTAGTGGAATTTAATTGCTAAGAATTGATTTTTGCTCTGAGAATCACAGAGCACTGAGGGAGGCAACTCGGCACACAGTGTCTGTACTGACTCTTCCCCATTTTCCACAATGGTACTGCCTGATTGGAACATTCCCGAAAAGAGGTGACACTGGTAATCGAGCTGAATGTAGCCTTGCCACATTAAATGACATTAAATCCTACTTTGTTTCTTATTTTTCCCTCTCATATTTCTTTGATATCTCACATCATGACCCTATTGTTTCCTTCCAATATCGCTTCTGCTACTTCACCCTAATTGAACTTTAGCATTGTATGCAATTGTGCGGCCACTTGCACTTACCCATTTGTGCATGTGCAACATATTTATAAACATGAACCTGTCAGTACCTTTGTCCTACCTTCTCTTCTGATCCATTTTAAATGTTCTCCATTTCAGGTCATAGCTCGGTGCTCTGACCACTGATCCACAACCAGAAGGGTCACTGGACTCGAAACGTTGACTCTGCCTTCTCTCTCCGCAGACGCCACCAGACCTGCTGAGTTTCTCCTGCGATTTCCATTTTGATCCATGATTAGACCTTGATTCTCTTCACAGATGCAGTCAGTCTTGCTGAAGGTTCCAAGCAAAAGAATGGAAAAAATCTGGAACCTTTACGTTGCATTCACCAAAACTTAACGTCTTGGGAGTCACCAGAGACCAGACACTTAATTGGGCCAATACCTGAAGAAGGCCTAATGCCAGAAACATCGATTCTCCTGCTCCTTTGATGCTGACTGACCTGCTGCGCTTTTCCAGCAACACATTTTTCAGCATTTAATTGGACCAGCCCATATAAATAACATTTTCACAGTCAAGGAACATTAAAAAAACGGTGGTGTGCAGGTACACAAAGTGATGAGAATGGAAGCTTGGCTTTTATTGCAAGGGGATTGGAATATAAGAATAAGGAGATCTTGTTACAGTTGTCCAGGGTTTGCTCAGGCTTTGCTGTTGCTGTAGAATATTGTATGGAATTTTGTTCTCCATTTTTTCAAGGGAAGGTGCAGGAGGCAGTGCAGCAAAGGATATTCCCCTGGCCCCTGATATGAGAGGGTAGTCCTACGATGGATTTCAGAAGAATGAGGGACGATCATATTGAAAGATTCTGAGACATTGTTCCCCTTGTCTGGGAAATCCAGAACACGGTACAGGATGTGGAGATAATAATTCAGAAATTAGGTGAGGACAAATTACTTCACTCATGGGTTGTGAATGCTTGGAATTCTCTGTTCCCAGGAGATGTAGATGTATAAACATCTTTAATGTATTTAAAACAGGTATTAGGTCTGTCAAGGAATCAAGGGATATGAGGAGTGGGTGACAAGTGGAGGTGAAACCCAATGTGGGAGCAGGCTTGATGGGCTGAATGGTCTACTCTTGTTATTTCGCATGTTCTTACAAGTTCAGAAGAACTAACAGCAAAATGACAGGCATCAGAGAACTGGGGCAGATCCTTTCCAGTGGTTGTCTACCCCTATCTATTCATTAATGGGGTTGGTGGTGTCTCTCTAGGTGTGAGATCAATTGATATTTGAAAGAAAAAATATATTTTCTTCAGGGAGCTTATCAAACCCATGCCCCCACTTCCCTAGCACACCCTACACCACATCAACGGGTTCTAAAAGGCTCATAGATAGAGACAAACCCAACAGTAACTCAGGTACTCACCTCATGTAGAAACAATGAATGCGATACATAAAATAGACTATTTCCCCTTTGCAGGGTGATAATGGGGAAAGAAATACTTGATTGTACAGAGCTTTGTGTCTCAGTCACCATTGCAAGAATTGAATTACAATTCAGTTTTGCTGTATCAGAGCTTGTACTGTCTAAGTGACCCTTTGTATCTGCCCAAACAGATTATGGGATCGAGTAGACTGCATTTTTCCAGACAGGTAGATTTCACAATTCAGGATACTCAACGCTTTGCTGTGTTCTTATCTTCCTGAAATGACAAGGAGGACTTCAAATATTCTTGGATCTCTTGGTGAAGTGCTGCATTCATTCTGTTCATCGAAACTCTGTTAGGTTAGCCAACTCTGGTATTTACTTAAAGGGCACAGAAAAGCTGTCCCTTCTATCCTTCTCTTGGCAAATATTCAAGCTGCTTCTATATCACAAGTCATCAGTACAGCCTGATTCCTGAGGCATGAACTTCATGCAATGAGTGGTAATCCCCAAAACGAAACTGACTGGTTTCACCTAGAGTTGAAGAGTGTGATGCTGGAAAAGCACAGCCGGTCAGGCAGCATCCGAGGAGCAGGAGAATCGACTTTTCGGGCAGAAGCCTTTCATCAGGAATTGATTCCTAATGAAAGGCTTATGCCCGAAACACAATTCTCCTGCTCCTCGGATGCTGCCTGACCTGCTATGCTTTTCCAGCACCACACTCTTCAACCCTAATCTCCAGCATCTGCAGTCCTCACTTTCTCCTGGTTTCGCTTAGAGAACAACTGCTTGGAAAACCTGTTGGGAGTGTGTCTTCATGTGGGACAGGTTTAACAGATCCGGTAAGTTTATTTGGGGCTTGTCACCATTTGCATGAGGTCCCATTCCAGAAAACCAAGCTGAAAATCTTGATAGCAATGTGATACAACACCAAGGAACGAGTATTCAAGTTGGAGTAATCAAGGCGCCATTGCCTTTTCAAGGTGGACATTAAATATCCCATGGCACTGTTTCAAAGTCGCGGAGGGGTATTATCCTGACTGCTGTGGACACCCTTTATCCCGCAATCAAGGTGACAAAATAAATCAGATTAGGTTAGATTACTTACAGTGTGGAAACAGGCCCTTCGGCCCAACAAGCCCACACCGACCCACCGAAGAGCAACCCACCCAGACCCATTCCCCTACCTCATCTGGTATTTATCACATCACTATTTGTGGGAGCTTGCCCTGCACAAATTTTGTTTAAAACAGATTTTATGTTTGAATTTATTAATTTAGCTTCTCATGAGGGCTTACTGGCTGACTTGTTTAACTGATGTTGACACTGGGATAACCTAAATAAATCAGATGATTTTTTAAAAACACATACATATGTTTATGCTGCCTGAAGGCAGGTTCTGTCCCTTCCTTGCTCAATCGCAATAATGGAGAGTTAATCAGTTACTTTTCCCAGAGTACTGGAGCTAGGTCCCATTGTCATTCATTCAACACTCTGCCCAAGCGAAGAACGAGATCAGTTTAGTCAAAGATGTGCATGAAAACAATTACCAGTTAGCTACGCACACCCCATTTTCTTTTTTTCACACGTTTTTCACCAAAATTAATATTCAGGGTAGCATGCAAGTTTAAGACTGGGACATCTGAGTACATAATTCCATTAATGAGGTCTCACTAGGGATAAGGACAATGAATATTTCACTGATTGTCATTCTAAGGTCAAACAATGATCAGATTTAATCTCCAAATGTTCCCTACCACTTAGCTCCATACAGTGACTAATGCTCCCTTGTTACTCAGTTTTCATTGCCTACTGGGTAACCTTCACATCATTTGCTGTCACTGCCATACACCAGTATCCTTCCTGCATAACCTTAATGCAAACTACTCTTCTCATTTGCCTAATCTCAATGTAGCCATGTTTTTTGAGGTGCAATTCTAGAATAATCCACAATTCCTTAATATCTACCTTTCATTAAAAATAATGTCCATTGTCCATTCCGTACATAACAACAAAACTACACTTAATGGCAGTAATGCACTTTGAGATGTCCATAGTTCCTGACCAGGTGCTACATATGTGCAATGTCTTCCATTTCTTTCATTCTGCTCCCCTTGCTTAATCCACAATCTCTATTGTATATCCATTGCTTAACCCTTTCTTTCCTAATGTGCACTAAGTGTATACAGTCCCATAATGAACCGTTCCTATTTCAAATAAATTTCCTCTCTGTGGTTTTGTATTCCTTGCTATAAAACCAGCAATGAACTGGTTTTGTGTTCTTCATGTCACCATTATTGCTCAACACATCATGTCAGGCAACAGGGCTGGGAAGAAAGCCCAGTCAATATTTCAACTCTGGTGGCTCTTCATCAGAATTGTTAGTAGCTGGGAAAAAGACTATTTCTCTGAAGCTGAAATGGGTTGGGGGGGGGGGGGGGGGGGAGGGAGGAAAGGGGACAGGTCAGTGAATAGATGGAGATGGGGCTGAGGGGAGGGAGGGAGAGAGAGAGAGAGAGAGAGAGAGAGAGAGAGAGAGAGAGAGAGAGAGAGAGAGAGAGAGAGAGAGAGAGAGAGAGAGAGAGATATGAAAGGGCTAGGTAAACAAGAAGATAGTGGACAGCAGGCCAGGACAGACAAAAAGCTGAATAAGAGATAATGAGGTCTAAGTATGGGAAAATGGATGTGGGAAAATCTAGAGCCTGATTCCAATCTTCCACGTGTTTTACCTACCCCCACACCCAGTCATGTTATGACATGGATTGATGTTAGCAGAGTCGCCCATTCTCACATATCTCTCGTCTCATTATCACATTATATCAGTGGCTTTCAGCACAGCTCACCCATTTTCTCGCACTCTTCCTCTCATTATCTCTTATTCAGTTTTTCTTCTGCCCTGGCCTGCTACCCATTATCCATTTGTTTACTTGTCCCTCTGATGTATCTCTATCTCCGCCTAACTGGTCACCGACAACCTCCCCCCTCCCCATCCCCACCAGCAACCCAATTTCATCTTCAGCATCAATACCACCTCTTCCTAGCTACTAACAGTTCTGACAGAGTCACTGGCCTCAAAACATTAACTCTGCTTTCTTCCTGAAGATGCTGTCAGACCTGCTAGTTTCCACCTGCATTTATTTTTGTTTCAGATCTCCAGCATCTGTAATTCTTTGTTTCAGTTTAGTCACAGTAGACCCAGATGAGGTGAAGATTTTGATTTGATTTATTATTGTCACACATACAGTGAAAAGTTTTGCTTTGCATGCAGTACAGGCAGACATTACTATACTAACTGCATTAAGGCAATGGAACAGAGCAAGGAATATAATGTTATGGCTGCAGAGAAGGTTTACAAAGAGCGAGATTAACATTAAATTTGAAATTTGAGAGGTCCATTTAGAAGTCTAATAATAGCAGGGTAGAAGCTGCTCTTGAATCTGTTTGTACGTGCGTATAAGAAAACACCACAGTAGTGAAATGCTTTAAGAACAGCATGGTGGCACAATGGTTAGCACAACTGCCTCACAGCACTCAGGTCCTGGGCTCAATTCCAGCCTTGGGTGACTGTCTGTGTGGGGTTTGCATTCTCTCCCCATGTCTGTGCTGGTTTCCTCCCACAGTCCAAAGATGTGCAGGTTAGGTGGCTTGGCCATGCTAAATTGCCCATCATGCACAGGCTAGGTGGATTAGCCATGGTAAAAGTCCCATGAGGGGATAGTGTGGGTCTGGGTGAGATATTTTTGTCAGAGTCGATGGGCAAAATGTTCTCCTTCTGCACTGTACAGATTCTATAAACCAAAGTCATCTGTTTCTTCTAAGCCATGTTATACTCATCACAAATTATGTCTTAAATTACTCAGATAGTAAAACCTATTTCAAAAAAACATAACTCCATGAAATAAATCTCATCACAACATCACTCTCTATTTATACATGGAAAGTCCTTGAGACTGAGCCAGGTCTCAGAGTGCCAGGATGTTTAACATTCCTGATCTTATTGGTCAGCCAGGCCTCCCTGATGAGACCAGATTAACAGCCCCAATTAGGGAACTCATATTCTATGAAGTCCACCTGGCTGACCTTGTTATAATCACTACAGTGTTTGTATTGGAATGAACCAATACTAACTACTTCCACCCTCTTGATATGGGTCTGTTCCATAGATTGATCTTTTCCACACTGAAATATTGGCTCTACCGACTAAATTCAAATTAGATTCCCGACAGTGGTGGAAACAGGTCATTTGGCCCAAACAGTATCCCACTCAGACCAATTCCCCTATACCTGTTACTCTACATTTCCCCTGACTAATGCACCTAGCCGACACACCCCTTATCACATCCCTGAACAATGTGGGCAATTTAGCATGGCCAATCTACCTAACCTGCACAGCTCTGTGAATGTGGGAAGAAACCGGAGATCCCGAAGGAAACCCATACAGACATGGGCAGAATATGCAAACAGCACAGAAACAACTACTCGAGGCTGGAATCAAACCCAGATCCTTGGTGCAGTGTGGCAGCAGTGTTAAACACTGAGCTAATGCGCCACCTCCTTTTGAAATCAGTTGCAGAATCTGTGCTGATGACTGTGAATGTACATTGAGAGGACTCAAGGAATGGACTTGGGAATGATAGCAGAAGCAATGCAACTTCAAAAGAAATGTAAGCATCTTTACTTTTCATCTGCAAGTCAGGGGGAAAGGTTTGCCTGGGTGTTCGGGGTGATGGAGTGGGTGAGGGAGATTTTGTTTAAAATTACAAAAGGTTTCGATGAAAGTAAACAAGGGGAAACTGTTTCAACTAGCATGAGAAAAGTAAACGAGGGGAAACTGTTTCAACTGGCATGAGGAGCAATGACTAGAGGAGATCAATTTAAGATTAATTGGCAAAAGATCCAAGGGGGGAATGAAGGCTTTCTTTTCTCTTGCACAGTGAGTTGTTGCAATCTGGAATGCTTTGCCTGAAAGCAGATTGAATAGTGGGCTGCAATAGAGAATGAGACATGTACTTGAAAGGGAGAAAGTTGCAGGGCTGTGGGGAAAGAGTCAGGGGACTGGGACTAATTGGGCAGCTGTTTCAAAGACTCGATGCAGGCACAATGGTTAGAATGGCCTCCTTCTGTGCAGGAAGATTCTCTGATTCTATTCCAGCTCTTTACTCAGACCCGAGACTCAAATATCTGTCAGCTGACAATTTGCCCTTTCTAGTGAATAAAAGGACATGCTTGTGTAGTCCTGAAGAACCTCACTCACTGTCACTAGTGATAGATTCACTTTGGACCAGGATTAGGCTTTTCAGTTACGTAACACACAAAAGTAATTACATCAATTAATTGAAAGGGTGGTTGGGGGGCGGGGGGAGAACACTGTAGCTGGAGTTCTGGTTTGCTGAAATCAGCATGCATTCCTTCCACCTGACTCAACCTGACCTTTCAATGTATTTGTCACTCAAAAATTAATGCAGAGTTTTAATAATTGTAGTTTAATTGGCCATGTTCATTATCTCTTAATTAGCTGCCCTCATACACACAAATTGTCCGCTTTGTTTAATGTCGAGACGGAAAAACTCTCATTTACTCTTGAGCCTGTGTAACAGCAGGGTGACTGGCCTCCCCATCACAAGACAAATTTGCTTACAAGGCTACAGGCAATTCTTGCAACCTCACTGGAACTGTGAGAATCCAGATTCCTGTTAATAATCTACCAACGAATGGAGGAAGGGGTAGTGCCATTACAGGAGTTAGGACTCCAGATCACCAATGACCTGAAAACAAAATGAAAACTTCGATGGTAAATACATCACTCTCAGCGGTACTGTTAGTGCTTCTAGCTTTGTGGAGAGCTTATATCTGAAGAGCTGATTTCTCCCATTGTTTTTAACTGTGATTTATTATTGTCGCATGTACCTAGGTACATTGAAAAGTTTTGTTTTGCATGCATTACAGGCAGATCATACCATACCAAGGTCACACAGGGTGATAGGAAGAGTGAGGAATACAAAGTTTCGGCGGCAAAACAGGTGCAAACAAAACCAAGATCAACATTAGATTTGATATTGGAGAGGTCCAATCTGAAGTCTAATAACAGCAGGGAAGAAGCTGTTCTTGAACCTGTTGGGACGTGTGTTTAAACTTTTGTATCCTTTGCCTGATGGAAGAAGTTGGAAGAGATTAAAAGAAGGAAAGACTTGCATTTATATTGCACTTATCACAACCTCAGGACATTCCAGAGTGCCAAGCACTCTGCCAATTTGTACATAGCAAAATCCCGCAAACAACAGTAAGACAACGACCAGCTAAGCTGCTTTGCTTAATCAATGGGAACTGGTTCCGGCTCCAGGAAGAATTCCTGTATTCATGAAATACCATGAGAGTGAAAACGGAGCTCCTGTCTAATATTGATCATTTAACAACACCTCTGACAATACTGCATTGAAGTGTTAGCCTAAAATATGTGTTTAAGTCACTAGAATAGGGTTTAAACCCACAACCTCCTGACTCAAAATGTGTGAGCGCTACCACTCACACAACGGACACTTGGGGGGAGATGTTGGCAAATGGCTGTTAGTTGCAGCAAACATTACAGCAATGAAACTTGATGATGCTGACTGTTACCTTTTAGTAAACTAGGCCTGTGTCTGGACAAGCCAGTCTTATAGAAATGAAACAGACCTCGAGCAGTCTTCCAGCCAGATCAGGACTTCCAAACTATTGTGTCCACTCATTCATTCAGGGTTTTCACCAGCTTTATGGTGGGAAAGGTGATTGGGCAGAGTGGAAAGAAAATGTAGCCGATTCACTGCTGCATGATCCAGTCAAAAGGCCAGGTCAAAATCACATCTCAAATGTTTCCACTTGGGAGCTATTTGAGATGAAAAGCACAAAAATATAAGATAACCATCAACTGGTCAGATTTGGAATATAGAAAGGATTTGTTATCAGTGTACTGAGGATGCAAAATTCAATGCATACAGAGTGGTAGAAAACTTATTCGGAGTTAATCCTTTATTGCTAATAGTGGTAACTCCGTAAAGCAGGGCTACAAGAAGGGATGTCATAGCAGTTCTACCCAAAGAGGTTCTCAGCAGAACCTGCTGGCATCTCTACACTAGATAGAATGACACTTTAGTGGAGGGTAAACAATGATATGGAGGAGTTGGATTGAATGGTCCTGTTTGTGTGTTGTAGCTTTACTGGCATTTTAACATTGCGAGAGGGAACCAGACTGGTCACAACCTTGACTGCACAGCTAGCCTTTAAATAAGCTTCCTGTCTTATAGCTGCTCAATCACCAAGGCTGACTAATACGCAAAAAGCAGGACAAACCCAACCCAATTACTGCCCCATCGGTGTATTCTTGATCTTGACTAAAGTGATGGAAGATATCATCAACAGGGCCATCAAGCAGCACCTGCTCAGCAATAACCTGCTCAGTGACGCCCCGTTCCACCAGGGTCACTCAGCTCCTGACCTCATTACAGCCGTGTGTTCAAACACGGACAAAAGAGCTGAATTCCAGAGGGGAGGGGAGAATGACCACCTTTGGCATCAAGACCATATTCGACTGAATGTGCTATCAAGAAGCTTGAGCAAAACTGGAGGCAATAGAATCAGGGGTGGGGGGAAGTGAGGCAAACTCTGATCAAAGAAGACGGTTGTGATTCTGCAGGTCAGTCATCTCAGTTCCAGGACATCTCTGCAGGAGTTCTTCAGGGTAGTGTCCTAGGCCCAATTGTCTTTAGCTGCTTCATCAATGACTTTCCCTCCATCATAAAGTCAAAAATAGGGATGTTCATTGATGATTGTACAGTGTTCAGCACCATTCACAACTCATCGCATATTGAATCAGTCCACATACAAATGCAGCGAGACCTGGATAATATCTCGGCTTGGGCTGAGATGTGGCGAGTAAAATGAGTGCTCCACAAACACTAAACAAATATCATTTCCAATAAGAGACAATCTAACTATCACTCCTTAACATTCAATGGTATTACCATCACTGAAACCCCCACTATCAACATCATGGATGCTTTCATTGAGCATAAACTGAACTGGGCTAGCCAAAGAAATACAATGACTACAAAAGCAAGTCAGAAACTAGGAATCCTGTACCTTTTAACTCCTCAAAGCCTGTCCACTATCTACAAGGCACAAGTCAGGAATGTGATAGAATACTCCCCATCTGCCTGGATGGGTGCAGCCCCAACAACACTCAAGAAGTTTAACACCATCGAGGATAACGCAGCCCACCTGATTGGCACCACAACCACAAACATCCACTCCCTTCACCACCGATGCTCAGTAGCACCAGCGGGTACTATCTACAAGATTCACTACAGAAATTTATCAAAGATCCTTAGATAGCAACTTCCAAACCCACAATTACTTCCACCTAGAAGGACAAAGGCAGGACATATATGGGTATACCACTCCTTGGAAGTTCCCTTCCAAGCCATTCACCATCCTGACTTGGAAATATATCACTGGTCCTTCAGTGTCGCTGGATCAAAATCTTGGAATTCCTTCGCTAACAGCTTTGTGAGTCTACCCACAGCACATGGACTGCAGCAGTTCAAGAAGGCAGCTCACCCCCATATTGTGTAGGGCAGCTAGGAATGGGGAATAAAAGTTGGCCCATTCTGCAATGCCCAATTCTCACGAGTGAGTTAAAAAAAACCACTTCCAAATCTGCCACCTCATCTACCACTGAAACCCTCATCCCATCACTTTGTTACCTCTAGACTTAACGGTACCAAGATATTCCTGACTAGTCTCTCATCCATCATAAACTTTAACTCAATCAAAATTCTGCAGCCTGATCCTTGCTTGTACCAAGTCTAATTCACCCAACATCCCTGTGCTTGCTGAGTTACGGCTTCTGGTGAGAATCCTTGACCTCAGTACCAACCAGCCTCGATTTAATGCTCCAAATTTCTGGAATGGGCTTGAATTCACAACCTTTATAACTCAGCAATAAGAGTCCGACTGGCATCTAAAAGCCATTTGAAGAGAGGGTCAACCTCTTCAGGAGAGTGAAACAGAGAAATCGATTCTATTTATGTAATATTGTTTGGGAGTACTAGGCATTTCAGAACAATCAATGAGCATGACTGAAGCTGCCGCCATTAAGGAAACGTGGTAGTCAAAGTGTACTGCAGGCTTCCACAAAAAGCAAACTGACAATGACCAAATAATCATGTTTTGTGATCTTGATTAAGGGACAAAAAGTGTCCAAGACACAAATGATGAATCAATTCCTTTTACAGGGATTAGTTAGTTCAGTTGGCTGGTTTATGACATAGGGTGACACTCACAGTAGGGGTTCAATTCCCATACTGGCTGAGGTTAGCACTGAAGATCTCACTTGCTCAA
This sequence comes from Chiloscyllium punctatum, assembly GCF_047496795.1. Classification (NCBI taxonomy): domain Eukaryota; kingdom Metazoa; phylum Chordata; class Chondrichthyes; order Orectolobiformes; family Hemiscylliidae; genus Chiloscyllium; species Chiloscyllium punctatum. The sequence continues at coordinate 58,199,298 of NC_092783.1, forward strand.
CCTCTCCCTCTCTTAAGATGTTGCGACCCTTAGGTTAGACCACCACCTATCGTGTGTGTGTGTGTGTGTCTCTCTCTCTCTCTCTCTTTCTCTCTCTCTCTCCAATGGGACAGCAGCCTTGTGGTCTGGAAGACTATGGCAATCTTAGATTTTCCTTTGAAATAATACAGGGAATATTTTACATCTACCCAAGATGGCAGGACTTTGTTTAGTCACATCAAAGGGACAGCATTCCCAATAGTGCAGCACTGGAGTAACAGCCTTGAATACGAGCTTTCAATCCACATGAAGGAAGATAAACCAACTATATGGGAGAACTGTGGCTTTGATGTAAATTGTGCAACTCTATTCTCAAGTTGACGTCAAACACCTTTTGGAATATCAAGTGGAAACTCACTGTCCAAAAGTTATTTCTTAAGATAGATTCCCTACAGTATGGAAACAGACCCTTCGGCCCAACAAGTCCACCCAAACCCTCTGAAGAGTAACCCACCCAGACCTACTCCCCTACATTTACCCCTGACTAATGCACCTAACACTATGGGCAATTGAACATGGCCATTTCATCGGACCTGCACATCTTTGTATTATGGGAGGAAACCAGAGAACCTGGAGGTAAGCCACACACAGACACAGGGAGAATGTGAAAGCTCCACACAGACAGACAGTCACCTGAGGCTAGAATCAAACCCAGGTCCCCGGTGCTGTGAGCCTGCAGTCCTAACCACTGAGCCACTGTGCTGCCCTAGATTTTACTCCAGATGCTTGTAACCTCTAGACATTGGTAAAAATTGACATTGTTAGGAACATTCATGTGAACATATGAGTTCGGAGCAGGAGTAGGCTGTTTATTCCTTTGATCCTGTTTAGCTATTCACTAGGATTTTGATAATCTGATTACTTCATATTTCAGCCAACCCTTATAACCTTTCATCCCTTCTTATTAAGTATCTGTCTTAAAAAATATTCAAAGATTTGACTTCTACTCCGTTTGAGAATTAGAGTTTCAAAGGCTCATGACACTGTGTGAAAAAGAATTTATCCTTTTTTCCATCTTACATGGCTGACCCTCCCAACTTACCCTTAAACAGTTCTAGATTCTCACTCAAGAGGAACCATCCTTTCCACATCCACCCTGTGAAGACCCCTCAGGATCTTCTAATGTTTCAATCAAGTAGTTTCTCACTCTTTTAATCTCCAGCACATAAAGACAAGGTTTCCAGTCTTTCCTCATAAGAGAAGCTGCCCATTCCAGATAATAGTCCAATCTGATTGCTAATGGCTCAATGACTTTTGCCAGTGAGTGGTTGAACCAGGTAGTATCTTGCAGGTTCAATGCCCAGGCTATGCTGAGCTGGCTGATTTGAGGTATAGGCCCTTGTTCTCAAATAATTGGAGGGGGATAATCAGAGTCGAAGAGTGTGGTACTGGAAAAGCACATCCGGTCAGGCAGCATCCGAGGAGCAGGAGAGTCAACGTTTCAAACCCCGCCCTTCATCAAGAATGAGGTTTGTGGGCCAGGGGGCTGAGGGGTAAATGGGAGGGGGGGTGGGGCTGGTGGCGGGGTTTGGGGGGGGGGGGGTGGTGGGAAGGTAGCTAGGAATGTGATAGGTAGATGAAGGTGGGGGTGCAAGTGATAGGTCGGAGAGGAGGGCGGAGCAGATAGGTGGGAAGGAAGATGAATAGGTAGGACCATTCAAGAGGGTGGTGCCGAGTTGGAAGGTTGTTACTGAGATAAGGTGGAGGGGCGGGGAAATGGGGAAACTGGTGAAATCCACATAGATCCCATGTGGTTGGAGGGTCCCAAGGTGGAAGATGGAGCATTCTTCCTCCAGGCATTGGGTGGTAAGGGTTTGGCGATGGAGGAGGCCCAGGACCTGCATGTCCTTGGTGGATTGGGAGGGGGAGTTAAAGAGTTCAGCCACAGGGCAGTGGGATTAATCAGTGCGGGTGTCCCAGAGATGTTCTCTGAAATGATCCACAAGCTAGTGTTCTGTCTCCCCAATGTTGAGAGTTACTATCCCAATTGAAAGTGAGTGTGCAAATATTGGAGATTTGCTATGAAAGCTTCTTCCAATTAAGCTGCATTGATAGCATTCAGAGTTCATACCTGAACAGCAGGCACCGAGAGTGCCCAACATTAACGGACCTATACCTCAGCCAGACAGCAATGTCTTTACTGGAGTTAAAAAACAAGTTGCCAATACATGCGCCATTATTTCTAATCGTACTAACAATTTAATTTCAACAGCACATTAAGTTATAATTGAAATTGGCAATATTTGCAGAGGGAAGGTCAAGGGACTGAGTCTAATTAAATGTCTCTTGTAGAGATTTGGCATGTGCAGCCATGATAGACTGAATGGTGGTACCTTCAATAATGAATTTTATGGCTTCTATGACCCTAAACTTAAAGTAAGAGGAAGGATTTACAAGCAGATAGAAAGTGAATTTAGTGCAGTATAGATTGTAATTTCTATCAAGACTCATAAAATTCATTATAACAAGAACCTCAAGAACTTTGCTCCTAGATCATAGATATCTCATGCCATGTCTAGAGAGAAATATTACACTGTCTTGAACTTAACCCTGGGTCTTATGGCTGAAAGGATAACAGGATCCCTTTTAGAAATTGTCAAAGCCACGAGACATGTGCACAAAGACTGAGTTCTAAAGCACAGAAAGCTCTGATTGGAGATTTTCATCTCTTCTGTCTGGCCTCAGTTTGTATCTAGTTGCTAGAGGTCAGATGTGCTTGACTTTTCATGCATTACAGGTGAGTGGTCATTTACTTGTGCTTGGCTTCAGGTGCATTGAACTTTTTCCACCCTACTGCTGTTGCAATAACTTTTTCTTTAATGAATCATCACAAGATGTTTTCATTGCAATCACCCACAATGCAGCTCAAATCATTAATCTGAAGCAACCAGGAAACAAACTTCCAAAATGATACTACTAGGTTCTTCGTATTGACCCAGGGAACACAAAGCACCAACTCTTCCACAGACCGATCGATGTGCCTGACAGAAATCCAAGGGAGAACACGGTATTCCTTGCGTGCACTGTCTCTGTCACCTGGGACTGTCTCAGTGGATTTACAGCAGGCAAAATATTTGAACTAATTAAGTAGCTGAATAAACACTCCCTCTCTGTGATATTGAGAGAATAGCAAATGGAAATGCATGAAGACACTATAATTTCTACTGAGCCAGGCTTATCTCAGAAATCACAGGCGCCTTTAATCACCCATTAGTGATATGCCATCCTCATTAAGCATGTAGCTGAAAATGTGTTGCTGGAAAAGCGCAGCAGGTCAGGCAGCATCCAAGGAACAGGAGAATCAATGTTTCGGGCATGAGCCCTTCTTCAGGAAGGATATAAGCCACCTTGAGTTCCATTTGTATTATGCATTTTAAGTGCACTGCACTTTTTTTTCTGTTAACTTTCTCCAACTGAGAAATGCATTGTGCAAAATCATTGTTGATTGGTTTGTCCAAGTTTTCCTAAACCAAACCTGCACACACATCAATGTCATTATTCCTTCCTCTCCGCACCATGTGGTGTTGTGGAGTTAACGTTTTCTAACAGCCAGGAGCAAAGCATCACAGTTCAAAGCATTGATTAAACTGAGTCACCCCTCCCTCTGGAGAGGAGACTGTGATATTAACTAGGTGAGGTAAAAACAATGACTGCAGATGCTGGAAAGCAAATACTGGATTAGTGGTGCTGGAAGAGCACAGCAGTTCAGGCAGCATCCAACGAGCAGCGAAATCGACGTTTCGGGCAAAAGCCCTTCATCAGGAATAAAGGCAGTGAGCCTGAAGCGTGGAGAGATAAGCTAGAGGAGGGTGGGGGTGGTGAGAGAGTAGCATAGAGTACAATGGGTGAGTGGGGGAGGAGATGAAGGTGATAGGTCAAGGAGGAGAGGGTGGAGTGGATAGGTGGAAAAGGAGATAGGCTAGGTGACCACAACTTGCACTTGTATGGCACCTTCAACATAAAACATCCCAAGATGCTTCATTGAGTGCTATCAAACACACTTCAACACAAAACCATGTAAAAGGACAGTGGGGAAGATGACCAAAAGTTTGGTCAATGAAGGAAATTGAGGAGTCAAGACAGAGAGGCTCAGTGAAGGAAAGATTGGGCTTAGGGTGAACAAAATGAAGACTTGGCCATTAAGGTTAGATACTGGATTAGTGGTGTTGGAAGAGCACAGCAGTTCAGGCAGCATCCAAGGAGCAGCGAAATCGACGTTTCGGGTTGGAGACCTGCAGGAGGCCTGACTTAGAGAAGCATGGAAGTGTTCAGAGGTTTTGTACGGTTGGAGGAGTTGGTAGAGGTTGGGAGGGGACAAGATCATAGGACAATGAGAATTTTAAAACCAAACTGTTGCTCAATCAGAGCCAGTGTTGGTTAGTGCACACATGGGTGATGGGTGACATACTTGCTAAGAATTAGGATGGGTGTGACAGAACTTTGGACAAGTGTATGCTTATGGAAAAACATGGTGGTACTAAGGACACTGGATCAAGGGACGTGGTGATGGTTGATTCTCCTGCCATACTTCCATGGACAGAGTGACATCAGAGGAAACGATAGTCACTCACTCACTGGCCTAATATATCTTGGGCTTTTGGCAATGGCAATGGCAGTCATGTTACTTCTAAGATTGCTGGCCTATTTGTATCTGCCCCTGGCATCAAGTGAAGATGTCAACTGGAATTACATTGTTGGAAATCTGATTTTCATCGGCGTCAGTGATGATGATTCAAAACGCAATCCCAAACCCCACCCTGTTACAGATATTTAACTGGGTTATAAATTCAAGGGACGACTTAGAACACGGAAATGGTCACTTCTCTTCAGGAACAAGGAGTACGGCTTCATGAGTCAGCTCTGACACAAAAAGATCTTGTGTTTGGACAACACTGAGGGGGTGCTTCAGTGTCAGAAATGCTCTTGTTCATACCAAAGGTCAAGTTGAGTACTGTCTACCCTCTCAAATAGGCACTGAATGTCCATAACAAAATGTCAAAGGTGAGAAAGGAATTAATCCCTTAACTAACATTACCAAAATCAGATTAATTGGCTCTTATTGCTTGTAGGAGCTTGCTATGCGCAAACGGGTTGCTGTGTCTCCCTCATCACAAGAGGATATTAAAAAAAAAGTACTTCATTAGTTGTAAAAACTTTGGAATATCCTGACATGTAAGGGAGCACGTAAATATGAGTTGTTCTTATAACATTTTATAAGAAATGCTTGTTAGGATTAAGGACTCGAGCTTTAAACTGATGTATATGAATCACCTAATGCTTTGTCTTACTCATTTCTCTCCAGGGGTGCGGAGGAGAGTTGGTAAATGGGGTTAGTGACGTCAAATCTTTGTTAACAGGTGCAGACATGATGGGCCAAATAGCCTCCATCTATACTGTAAATGACTGAGTTGCTGATGCCAGCTGAAATTCTTCAGCTGTGCTTCCCCCCTCAGGCCAGCTCCCCTCTTCTCCACTGTTACATAGACTGAGAGAAAAAGGAGCAGACAGGCTGACCCACAAGGAGAAAGCAAGGACTGCAGATGCTGGAGATCCGAGTCGAGAGTGTGGTGCTGGAAAAGCACAGCCGGTCAGGCAGCAACCAAGGAGCTGGAGAGTCGACGTTTCGAGCATAAGCACTTCATCAGGAACAGCTTATGCTCGAAACGCTGACTCTCCTGCTTCTTGGATGCTGCCTGACCGGCTGTGCTTTTCCAGCACCAGACTTTTCGAAGCTGAACAAACTGTACTTAGTGAATAGGTGTTCCTCAACACACCAGGACGCTTCAGGTTACAAAGAGGAACCTTCAGAAGGGCCTTCGGATGTCACCTTCTGAGAACATGGAGTTCCTGATGGACTCAAGCAGATTGTACAGCCTCTCAACAGCCTCAGTGGCCGACACAGCAAGAATGAACTGGATAAGGCCCAGTTCTTGGCCTTAGTGGAACAATAGGACATTTATTTGCAGATTTGACAAAAAAAATTGTGTAACTTGAGGACATTTTGCAAGCTGTTGGAAATGCACATGAATTGTGGTTTTTGTTGGAATCATGGGTAAGAAATGTACTGAGGTCCTTCATGCAGAATTTCAGGAGCTTAAGAAAATCAGCACATTTATGATGTCATCTCAGGATGACTCCAGAAGCTTTGTGCTTGGGGCTACAGTTAAAGGAGGTTAATCAGTAACTGGAGACTTGGTGCAAGAAGGATGGTTTCAGATCCTTAGAGCACAGGCAACAGGCATGGCAGGTGAGAGGACTGGCACTAAGATGGCAGCAGAAGAGGTCAGGATGGGAAGTGAATGCCCTGACATATTGCCATAGGTTGGAAAAGTGGCTGCAGAGCCAACTCTATCAAGTGACCAATTCAGGGCCACTTCCCACCTTTATGAGCATTCTTCCAGATAAAGCAGGGTTTACATTCTACAGTCAGTTGAGTGCCACCCCTCCTCCCCCCAAATCTGGCATCCTACATCAATCCACCTGTTTTTAATGGTATGTTACCATTGAAACAATCGCATCGAAGACTTGCAGCCCATATATTGGCTCATGTAGTGGGCGGGGGCGGGCGGGGGTGGGGGAAGGATATAGCCTTCAATTAGACAGTAGCTCAGGTGGCAGGACTTCACCTTACATTGGAAGATGCAATCTGAGAAGTGTTGAGACAACAGGCTGCATGGATCACATCTGAATAGAGGCCAGACCAATGTCAAGTGGCAGGTAATGTATACGCTGCACAGCAGCCAAACAATTACCATTTACAAAGACAAAAATATCCTATCATCTCCCATGGACATTCAAAGGCATTAACATCACTGAATCACTCCTTCTGAGGGTTTCCATTAACCAGAAACTGAACTGGACGAGCCAAATAAATACTGTGGCTCCACAGGCAGATCAGAGGGTGGGAATCCTAAGTTAGCAATTCACCTCCTGACTCCTCAAATTCTGTCCACTGTCTGCAAGGCACAACTCGGGGGTTTGATAGAATACTCCCCACTGGTCTGGATGGGTCCAGCTACAACAACGCGAAGAGCAGAACAAAGTGGGCCATTTAATTAGCACCTCACATAACACCTTCCAAATTTACTTCCTTCACCATCAGCCAGTAGCCAGCATCAGTGTGTACCATCGAGGAGATGCACTTCAGTGACTCAAAGCTCTTGCGATAGCATGTTCCAAACTTGTGACCTCTAGAAGGAGAAGGGCAGCAGACACAGTACATGGGAACACAATTAACTGCAAGTTCCCTTCCAAGCTACGCACCCTGTTGACTTGGAAATATATCTCTATTTCTTCACGGTCGCAAAATATTGGAACTCCTTTCTTAACAGCACCTATGTCACAGGGCAGCAACTTCAAGAAGATGGCTCACTACTGCCTTGAGGGCAATTTGGGATGGGTTATACATGCTGGCTTAGCCAACAACATCCAACTCCTGTGGATGTGTCAAAGAAGACAGCAGTGCAGAACATGGAGATCTGAGGTGAAGTGACTAAGGAGACACCACCTCAATTTCTGTAAATACCTAATGTGGTTGGTGAGCTGCAGACATTACTTACCATGGAATTAAATTACATTTAGGGAGATGGCTTCCTAATACTCCTGTTTGCCAAGTATTCCAAGTAACATGCTGCAGCATTGATTACTGTTTTCTTAGAATTCTACAGGATTATTTAATGGAACTGGGAATGGAACTATTTTGTAAAAACAATAACTGCAGATGCTGGAAACCAAATTCTGGATTAGTGGTGCTGGAAGAGCACAGCAGTTCAGGCAGCATCCAACGAGCAGCGAAATCGACGTTTCGGGCAAAAGAACCTGCTCTGGTTTACTTGTCAAGTTTTCCCAAAGGCTAAATTTTATGGTGAGTTTAGTGAGATAACAACCAGTGGCCAGATGGACTGTTAACGGGGCATTTAACAAGCAGTGATGAAAGTCAATTGGGAATTCCCCACTGCCTAGTGAGAATCTCACCACACCACTTGAGAAAAGCAAACAAGATACAGCAGGATGATCTGGAAGGGGAGATAGGCCTCGCTGATTCTGCCAGACATCTCACCATAGCCATGTCACCCAGAACCTGGTAAGGTGCCATCCGATGGTCGAGAACATTTTCCCCTGTACACATATATCAGAAGTTCCTTTGCCTTCCTATCCTTAACAATATGTGTTCATTGCGCATAGGGAAATGAACATTTCTTAACACTATTACTCGATTTTAGTTGCATGTCTGAGAGATTTGTCAATAACTTTCTGTCACTTGAGAAGGTGGTGGTGAGCTGCCTTCTCAAGCCGCTGCAGTCCGCCAGATGTAGGGATACCCAGAGTGCTGTTAGGAAGGGAGTTTCAGAATGTTGGCTCAGTGATAGTCAAAGAATGGCAATATGTTTCCAAGTCAGGATGGTGTGTCTTGCCGGTCATGGTGGTGGTCCTATGTATCTGCTATATTTGTCCTTCCAGATGGAAGTGGGTGTGGATTTGGACGGTGCTAAGGATGAGTTATTGCAGTGCATCTTGTAGACGGTACATACTGCTGCCACTGTGAGGTGATGGTAGTGGTGGGAGTGAACATTGAAGGCTGTGGATGTGGTGCCAGTCAAGGGACCTATCTTATCCTGGATGGTTAAAGGTAAAAGAAAAACTGCAGATGCTGGAATCCAAAGTTGACAAACAGGAGGCTGGAAGAACATGGTGAGCCAGGCACCATCAGGAGGTAGAGAAGTCAGTGTTTTGGGTATTAACCCTTCTTCAGGAGTCCTGAAGAGGGGTTAACACCCAAAATGTTTCTCCACCTCCTGATGCTGCCTGGCTTTCTGTGTTCTTCCAGCCTCCTGTTTGTCCAATTATCCTGGACGGTGTCATGCATCATGAGTGTTGTTGGAGCTGCACCCATCCAGGGGATGGTGGGGAGTATTCCATCATACTCCTGACTTGTACTCAAATAGTTCCATGCTGGAAGAGCACAGCAGTTCAGGCAGCATCCAACGAGCAGCAAAATCGACGTTTCGGGCAAAAGCCCTTCATCAGGAACTGCCTGAACTGCTGTGCTCTTCCAGCATGGAACTATTTGGCTTGAGTTCTGGAACAGAGGAGTAGCGATTACTTTGCTTTGATTTCTTTACAATATAAAGCTCCAGGAAGCAAGAAGACTATAGATGAGTACAAGTCAGGAGTATGATGGAATACTCCCCACCATCCCCTGCTGGTGGGACAGAACATACCCAGGGATGGTGACAGTGGGGCCTGGGATATTGTCTGTCAGGTATGATTCCATGGGAATGACCATGGAAGGCTTTCAGGAAAGAAATAAGTCAGGGACAATATAGTTCCGGGGAAAACTGGGTAAAGATTCAGTAGCCAAAAAATATCAGCAAGAAGATTCAGTTAATAACCCAAAAACATGGAAAGTACAGGAAGAAATCTAAAACATGAACACAGAAGGCAAAGAAAAAGTACAAGAAAAGATGTATTGGACACCGTTAAGCTAATCCTGAAAATAATTTCAAACAAAGTATGTTCATGGAAAACAAATCACTTTATTAAGCAGCCAACGGGAGATCATTCGGCAAATACAGGAGGAACGTTCCCAGTGATGGGGGGAGTCCAAAAGCAGGGGTCACAGTCTCAGTACATGGGTAGGCCATTTGGGACTGGATGAGGAGAAATATCTTCAGTCAGAGAGTAGAGAGCCCTGCGGAATCCCCTGCCACAGAAAGCAGTTGACACTGAAACACTGAATTTTTTCAAGAGGGAATTTGATATACCTGCAGTTCTTAGGGCTAAAGGAATGAAAGGGTATGAGGAGGCAGCAGGAACAGGGGACTGAGTTGAATGATCAACCATGATCATATCGAATGGAGTAGCAGGCTCAAAGGGCCAAACGGCCTACACTTGCTCCTATTTTCTATATTTCCATATCGAAGCCGAGCCTGGCTCATGAACTGAATTTTCTACATTTTTTCTTTACAATAGGAGTAGGTGATGTAATGGTTCCATAAAAGACGAGAGAGCTACTAACAGATAAGAAAGACCTGTTGAAAGGATTAGCATGCCTGAAAATAGGTAAGTCACCTGATTTAGATAGGATCTATCCTAATTACTGAAAAAGAAACAAACGAAGAAAGAGTACAGGAGTTGCTCACGATTTTTCTGTCCTCTTTCGAGGAGTATTGACGTGCCATGATTGTCCAAGAAAGGGGAAAGGGATGAAACAACTCCGTATTGGTGGAACAAAAATAGGAATTGCTGGAAAAACTCAGCAGATCTGGTAGCATCTGTGCAGAGAGAAACAAAGTTAATGGTTTAGGTCCAGTAACTCCTGTGGTGGAGTTTGTTGACAACAATCATGAGGGATCAAATAACCATGCATTTGGAAAAGCGTGGGTTACTCTAGGAGAGATAACATGGATTTGGTAAAGGCATACAATGTCTTATTGATTGATCAACATGGTGCAGCAAATGTATCTATGGACTTTGAGAATGAGGGTCCATGTCCAAGTCCCATCTGAGGATCAGCGAGCAATGGATATATGTTATAACATGCTCAAACAAAGTCAATTAAAATAAAAGTTGGAGCTGTTGTGGTGCGGTCATCAATATCCCTGCCACTGAACCAGAAGTTCCAAAAGTTCACGACCCACCCCAGGGTTTGAGGCCACACTGACAAATTATTTACGTGTAGGTCCTGCTAATGGAGCAAGAGAGATTCCTGGGCAGCCACGTGATGGGAAGACATTGGACTTTCAGAAGGCATTGAATAAACTGCCATATAGGAGGACACTTAAGAAGGTAGAAGCCCCTGGAACTAAAAGGGAAGTGGCAGGAAGAATCCAAAATTGGCTCAGTAACTGCAAGCTGTTGAACAGACATTTTTCAGCCTGGGGAGGTGGTTAGTCTGCCACTCCCCAATCTTTGGCCACTGCTCTTTTTCAATTTTTAGAAATGACTTAGACTTGGATGCAGACAGTAGCATTATAAAGTTTACAGATAATTCAAAACTGGGCAAAAAGAGTGATGGTGATAATTACAAACTTCAGGCTAACAAACAGAAATGGGCAGAAATGTGGCAGATAAAATTCAGTGGAGAGAAGTGCGATGTGGTATGCATTGGGAAAACTAATATGGTAAGTAATACTGTACATCATAAATGTCACAATCTTGAAAAGGTACAGATAGCAAAGATTGCTTGGTGTCCACATACACACATTCTGGAAGATGGTAAGACTACAAAATATAGGCTCAGAATCGGCTATTTAGGCCATCGGGTTTAATCTGCCATTCAATGAGATGTGATAATCCTCAACTCTACATTCTTGCCTTTTCTCCAGAACACACAATCCCCTGTTGATTAAAAATCTGTCTATCTTAGCCTTGAATATATTTAGCAATACAACCTTTTGAGCCGCCTGCAGTAAAGAATTCCACACTTTGACTACTCTGAGGGAAGAAATTCCTTCTGATCACTGTCCTAACTAACTGACACTTTATTCTAAAATGTTACCCCACCAGTAATAGACTCTCCCACAAGGGGAAATCTTTCGGCATCTATCCCGTCAAGCCCCCTATGAATCTTGTATGTTTCAAGAAGATTGCCTCATTCTTTTAAACTCCATTGACTTCAGGTCCAAACTATTTAACCTCTCCTCATTAGATAATCTCTCTATATATACACCTTCATACTAGTGAGCCTGCTCTGGACTGCCTTCAATACTAGTATATCTTTCCTTAGATAAGGGGACCGAAACTGTTTGCGGTATCCCAGGTATATACTGTTAGCAAGACTTCCCTATTCTTATACCCCATACCTTTTGAAATAAAGGCCAACATTTGCCTTCCCTGTTATCTGTTGAACTGAGATACTACCTTTTGTGATTTATGGAGGAGGACTCCCAAATCCCTTAGTGCTGCAGCTTTCTGAAGTCTTTCCCCATTAAATAAAATATAGCTCCTCTAGTCTTCCTGCTAAAGTCCATAACCTCACATTATATTCCATCTGTCAGGTTTTTGCCCATTAACCTGTCTATATCCCTCTGCAGACTCTTTGTGGCATCCTCACCACTTGCCTGCTCACCTATTTTTGTGTCATCCACAAACTTAGCGAAAGTATATTCACTACCCTTATCCAAATCATCTATATATTGTAAATAGCTTAGACCCCAGCACTGATCCTTGTGACACACCACTAGTTACAGGTTGCCATCCATAAAGCATCCCCCTTATCTCATCTCGATGTCTTCCCCTTTATCTATCCTGTTTGTAACCTCCTCAAAAGGATGATAGGAAATTTGTTAGGCACGATTCCCTTTTTATGAAGCCATGCTGCCTGTGCCTGATCATACCGTGAATTTCTAACTAACTCTGCTTTTACATTCTTTATAATAGATATTTTCCCAATAACAGACATTAAGCTAATTGGCCAAAAGTTACCTTTTTCTTGTATCCCTCCCTTATTAAATAAAAGGTGTTACATTGGCAGATTCCAGACTTCTGGGAGTTTTCCAGAATCTAAGGATTGCTGGAAGAAACCCACTGGTGCATCCACTATCTCTGGAATTACATAATATCCTTGGATATATCCCATGGGTCTAGGGCACTTATTCATCTGCAGACCCATTAAATTCCCTAGCATTTCATGTCGAGTGACAATTTTGGACTTCTTCCCTCTCCTCCTTTTGTCCCTTGAGAATGTTATTAGGGTCTTCTCCTGGGAAGACTGAAGTATTTATTCAATTCCTCTTTCATTTCCTTGTTCCCCACTACTATTTCCCCAGCCTCATTCTCTAAGGGCCCATGTTCACTTCAGTTTCTCCCTTTCTTTTCATATATTCAAAGAAGCTCTTGCTGTCTGTCTTGATATTCCTTGCAAGTTTGCTCTCAAGAGTTTATTTTCTCTCGCTTTATTCTTTGCTTTGGTTGTCCTTGGTTAGTTTTTAGAACATTTCCATCCTTTGGCTTACCACTAGTCTTTCTCACACACCTTTTCTTTGAATCTAATGCGATCCTTAACTTCGTTGGCAAACCTTGGTTGGGTTACCCTTTTGTTAGAATCCTTCTTCGTTACTGGAATGTGTCTTTGCTGTGAGATATGAACTATTTTCTTCAAAGTCTTCCATTGTTCAACTGACTTTGCTGCTAAACTCCTTTCCCAATCCATTCCAACCAGCACTATACTCTTTCTTTTGTAATTATCCTTATTTAAGTTGTTTCTGCCCAAATTCCTCCTCCTAAAACTATACATTTAATTCTACAATGTTAGGATCACTGTTTCCAAGGATATCTTTTATTCTAGAATCATTTATTAAACCTATCTCATTATATACCACCCGGTTCAAAATAGCTTGATCCCTGGTTGGACCCACATCATATTGTTGCTGTAGTTTGTTTGGTGCTAACGCACACACAGTGCTGTTTTGTGTTCCAGCAACTGTAAAGGAATGGTGACATTATCCAAGTCAGGATAATGGATAAAATGTGGCTTAGAGGCGGTGGTGTTCCCAGGCATCTGCTGCCCTTCTTCTTGATGATAGAGATTAATGTTTTGGAAGTTGCAGTCAATAGACAATAGGTGCAGGAGTAGGCCATTCTGCCCTTCGAGCCTGCACCACCATTCAATATGATCATGGCTGATCATCCTTAATCAGTATCCTGTTCCTGTCTTATCTCCATAACCCTTGATTCCACTATCCTTGAGAGCTCTATCCAACTCTTTTTTAAATGAATCCAGAGACTGGGCCTCCACTGCCCTCTGGGGCAGAGCATTCCACACAGCCACCACTCTCTGGGTGAAGAAGTTTCTCCTCATCTCTGTCCTAAATGGTCTACCCCATATTTTTAAGCTGTGTCCTCTGCTTCGGCACTCACCCATCAGCGGAAACATGTTTCCTGCCTCCAGAGTGTCCAATCCTTTAATAATTTTATATGTCTCAATCAGATCCCCTCTCAAGGGTATACAAGCCCAGTTGCTCCAGTCTTTCAGCATAAGGTAGTCCTGCCATTCCAGGAATTGACCTCGTGAACCTATGCTGCACTCCCTCAATAGCCAGAATATCTTTCCTCAAATTTGGAGACCAGAACTGCACACAATACTCCAGGTGTGGTCTCACCAGGGCCCTGTACAGCTGCGGAAGAACCTCTTTGCTTCTATACTCAATCCCTCTTGTTATGAAGGCCAGCATGCTATTAGCCTTCTTCACTACCTGCTGTACCTACATGCTTACCTTCATTGATTGGTGTACAAGAACACCCAGATCTCTCTGTACTGCCCCTCTACCTAAATTGATTCCATTTAGATAGTAATCTGCCTTCCTGTTCTTGCCACCAAAGTGGATAACCATACATTTATCCACATTAAACTGCATCTGCCATGCATCTGACCACTCACCTAACCTGTCCAGGTCACCCTGTAATCTCCTAACATCCTCCTCACATTTCACCCTGCCACCCAGCCTAGTATCATCAGCAAATTTGCTAATGTTGTAACTAATACCATCATCTATATCATTAATATATATTGTAAAAAGCTGCAGTCCCAGTACTGATCCCTGCGGTACCCCACTGGTCACTGCCTGCCATTCCGAAATGGAGCCATTTATCACTACTCTTTGTTTCCTATCAGCCAACCAACTTTCAATCCAAGTTAGTACTTTGCCCCCAATACCATGTGCCCTAATTTTGCTCACTAACCTCCTGTGTGGGACTTTTATCAAAAGCTTTCTGAAAGTCCAGGTACACTACATCTACTGGATCTCCCTCGTCCATCTTCAGAGTTACATCCTCAAAAAATTCCAGAAGATTAGTCAAGATTTCCCCTTCATAAATCCATGCTGACTCTGACCTATCTTGTTACTACTATCCAGATGTGTCATAATTTCATCCTTTATAATAGACTCCAGCATCTTTCCCACCACTAAGGTCAGACTAACTGGTCTATAATTTCCACTTTTTTTAAAAAGTGGTACAACATTAGCCACCCTCCAATCTGCAGGAACTGATCCCGAATCTATCGAACTCTGGAAAATAATCACCAATGCATCCACGATTTCTCAAGCCACCTCCTTCAGTACCCTGGGATGTAGACCATCAGGCCGCGGGGACTTATCAACCTTCAGACCTAACAGTCTCTCCGACACCAATTCCTGGCAAATATAAATTCCCTTAAATTCAGGTCCTTCAGCCACTGTTACCTCAGGGAGATTGCTTGTGTCTTCCCCAGTGAATACAGATCTGAAGTACCAATTCAATTCTTCCGCCATTTCTTTGTTCCCCATAATATATTCCCCTGTTTCTGTCTTCAAGGGCCCAATTTTAGTCTTAATCATTTTTTTTGCCTTTCACATACCTAAAAAAGCTTTTACTATCCTCCTTTATATTTTTGGCCAGTTTACCTTTGTACCTCATTTTTTCTCTGCGTTTTTCCTTCTTAGTAATCCTCTGTTGTTCTTTAAAAGCTTCCCAGTCCTCCGTTTTCCCAACTATCTTTGCTATGTTATACTTTTTCTCTTTTAACTTTATATGTTTCTTAACTTCCCTCGTCAGCCACGGCCGCCCATGCCTCCTCCTAGGATCTTTCTTCCTTTTTGGAATGAACTGATCCTGCATCTTCTGCGTTATACCCAGAAATATCTGCCATTGTTCCTCCACTGTCATCCCTGCTAAGGTGTTGCACCATTGAACTTTGGCCAGCTCCTCCCTCATAACTCCATAGTTCCCTTTATTCAACTGAAATATTGTCACTTCTGATTGTACCCTCTCCCTCTCAAATTGCAGATTGAAACTTATTGTATTATAGTCACTACTTCCCAATGGCTCCTTCACTTAGAGGTCCCTGATCAATTCTGGTTTGTTGCACAATACCAGATCCAAAATTGCCTTCTCCCTGGTTGGCGCCAGCACCAGCTGTTCTAAGAATCCATCTCAAAGGCACTCCACAAAGTCTCTTTCTTGAGGTCCAATACCATCCTGATTCTTCCAGTCTACCTGCATGTTAAAATCCCCCATAACAACTGTAGTAACATCTTTGCGACAGGCCAATTTCATCTCCTGATTCAACTTACATCCGACATCCACGACTACTGTTTGGGGGTCTGTAGATAACTCCCAAGAGGGTCTTTTTACCTTTAGTATTTCTCAGCTCTATCCACACTGACTCTACATCTCCTGATTCTAGGTCCCCCCGCACAAGGGACTGAATACCATCCCTTACCAACATGGCCACCCCACCCCCTCTGCCCGTCAGTCTGTCCTTACGACAGCACAATAGTCTATGAAGTCTAGGTGACTTGTGCAGTTTGTAGATGATGCACACTGCTTTCACTGTGCATTAGCCGTAGAAAAAAACAAGTGTCGTGGGTGATGAATGGGTGCAATCAAATGGGCTGTTTTGGTGTCAAGCTTCTAAAGTAGCTGCTTGTGGGAGCTGCTCTTTTCCCAGTGGAGAGTATTCCGTCACACTCCTGAGTTGTCCATGGTAGATGGGAACAGGCTTTTAGGAGTCAGAAGGTGAATCACTTACCATTGAATTCCCAGCCTCTTACTCACTCTTGCAAACATCTTACTATATGGTTATCAAGCTCAGCTTCTAGTCAATGGCTAACCCTCTGTTGCCCACCCCTGCCCCACTCCCCAGGATGCTGAGAGTGGACGATTCAGTAATGGTCACTGCACTGGGTGTCAAGTGGCTCTTTTGTTGCAAATGGTCATTTGCCTGGAACAGATGTGATACAAATATCACTTACTGTATTTCAGCCCAAGCTTAGATACTGTCCATGTCTTGTTGCGTTTGGGTATAGAAAGATGTTGTCAAACTTGAAAGGGTTCAGAAAGAAATTACAAGAATGTTACTGAGATTGGAGGGATTCAGCTTTAGGGAGAGGCTGAATAGGTTGGAGCTTTTTTCCTTGGAGCATCAGAAGTTGAGGGGTGATTTTGTAGACGTTGATGAAATCATGAGGGGCATGGGTTGGGAGAATAGCCAAGGTCTTTTTCCCAGGGTAGGGGAGTCCAACATTGAAGAGCATAGGTTTAAGATGAGAGGGGAAAAGGTTTACAAAGAACCTGAGGGATATATTTTTATGCAATGGTGTGTCTGTGGAATGAGTTGCCAGAGGAAGTGGTGGACTAGATCAGTACAGGAGATCCAGTCAGCACAGATGAGTTAGACTGAAGGGTCTGTTTCCATGCTGTATAACTAGGACTCTGTGACTGATTGACTATTAGTGGAGTCATAAACATTACTGAACATCCTGCAGTTGTTGTCAGTGAACATTTCCTTCTCTGAACTTATGATAGAGGGAAGGTCATCGATGATACATCTGAAAATGATTGGGTTGAGGACACTACCCTGAGGAACTCCTGCAGAGATGTCCTGGAGCTGAGATGACTGTCCTCCAACCACCAAAATCATATCCCAGGTATGCCTCCAACTACCAGAGACTTTTGGCCCCCCTATTCCAATGGACTAATTTTGCTAAAGCTCCTTGATGTTATCATTTTTCACGTATTGCTGTATTGGCTGTATTGAGGTCAGGAACAGAGTGACCCTAGAGGAAACAAAATGGGGGGGGGGGTCAGTGGGCATGTGCTACTTGATAAGTGTGTTGGTGACACCTTGTTGAAAATTGAGAGTGGACTAATGGGTGGTAGTTGGTTGGGATGGATGTGCCCTGTACCTTTTTTTTATTATGCACAGGACAATGTAAGAAAAGGAGACCAAAAATTTGCACAGCACTGCAGGTGTAGTTTCTCCAAGGGTAGCGAGGGTGATTGCCATTGACATCAAGACCGTGTTTGACAGAGTGAAATGGACAAAGGAAAAGGATATATCTATAGAGGGAGTGCAATGGAGGTTAACCAGACTAACTACTGGGGTAGCAGGACTGTCTTATACAGAAGATTGGATAAACTGAGTCTGTATTCCTCAGAGTTTTGAAGAGAGATCGAGTCATAGAGATGTACAAAATGGAAACAGACCCTTCGGTCCAAATTGTTCACGCCAACCTGATATCCCAACCCAATCTAGTCCCACCTGCCAGCACCCGGACCATATCCCTCCAAACCGTTCCTATTCATATACCCATCCAGATGCCTTTTAAATGTTGCAATTGTACTAGTCTCCACCACTTCCTCTGGCAGCTCATTCCATACACATACCACCCTCTGAGTGAAAAGGTTTCCCCTTAGGTCTCTTTTATATCTTTTCCCTCTCACCCTAAACCTATGCCTTTTAGTTTTGGACTCTCGTAACCCAGGGAAAAGACCTTGCCTATTTACCCTATCCGTGCCCCTCATCATTTTATAAACCTCTATAAGGTCACCCCTCAGCCTCCGACGCTCCAGGGAAAACAGCCGCAGCCTGTTCAGCCTCTCCCGATAGCTCAAACCCTCCAACCCTGGCAACATCCTTGTAAATCTTTTCTGAACCCTTTCAAGTTTCACAACATCCTTCTGATAGGAAGGAGACCAGAATTGAACGCAATATTCCAACAGTGGCCGAACCAATGTCCTGTACAGCTGCAATATGACCTCCCAACTCCTGTATTCAATAGTCTGACCAATAAAGGAAAGCATACCAAACGCCTTCTTCACTATTCTATCTACCTGCAACTACACTTTCAAGGAGCTACGAACCTGCACTCCAAGGTCTCTTTCCAAATATTCTAGTATTGTTACCTTCACCACCAACCAGATTTGAACAGTGTGATCACTGATTCTTTGTACTAGTCCATATTCTATCATCTGTGATAAACAGAATTTACAGTCCACAAAAGGCCATCTTGGCTTATTTTGGTCTTTATGCTCTACACAAACCACCTGCCACTCTAATCCATCAAACTCAGTGTATCCTTTCTCAATCATGCATTTATCTACTCATTAACTCAGTTCACTCACCAACTCTCTCTATTAAAGATCTTTCTCAATATTAGCTGAAATTAATTACAGTTGCCATTGTTCCCAGTTGAATAAGAAAGAGAGAGTAATTTACCTTTGTCGAAAGACATTGCTGATGCAGCCATCAGAATTCCTTCTGTTTTGTCTCCACCCAGATAAACCAAACCTTTTGTTCCAGGCTGGCCCAATTGCATTGTTGCTTCCTGCTTGTCCATATCATCCACATTCAGATTGACACTATTTCCTCTGCTCTGATTTGAAGTGCACAAACTACTTATAAGGTGTGACAGACTGGATACAGATAAGGTGTTTTCTCTGGTTGCTGAATTTAAAGAAAAATATTATTCATGGATGTGGGGTTCACACGCTGGGCCAGCATTTATTACCCATCCCTAAATGTCCATGAGATGACTAGCTTGTTAGGACCACTTCAGACAGCAGTTATGAGTCAATCACATTGATGTGGGTCTGGAATTACAGGCCAGACCAGGTAGGACAATAGATTTCCTTCTATAATGCACATTAGTTGTGAGTTTTTAATGAGAATTGACAATAGTTACCATTAGAAACTCCAGTTTTAACTCCAGATTTTGACTGAATTCAAATTTCACCATCGACCATGGTGGAATTTGAACCTATGTCCCCTGAGAATAGCTTAGAGTGCTGGATTACTGGTGCAGTGACTACATGGCACTACATCATTGCCTCCCCCATGCCACCCCAAATCCAAAACAGGGAATATTGTCACATAATAAGTGGTCGACCATTTAAGGTTGAATTAGGTGGAATTTCTTCACTCAGAGACTGGTGAATCTTTGGAATTCTTTACCCCAGAGGACGGTGGAAGTTCAGTCATTGAACAGGTTCAAGACTGGTTCGATCACTTTCTAGAGACTAATGACGTCAAGAGATATGGAGAGATTGTGGGAAAATGGTGTTGAGTTGGATGATCCGTCATGATCTAAACAACTGACAGAGCAGGCTTGATGGACTGCATGGCCTACTTCTGTTTCTACATTCCATGTACCAAATACTGGCCCTACCAATGACACCAACAACAATGAAATCTAGGGACTAGTTATACTGAATACTGTTTTTGCTCTTGATCAGACTTGACTTGCTTGACTCTTGACTTTGTTTCTTTTAAGTTTTCCCAAGAGAGCACATGCAATCTCAAAGCTGCCTGGAGCAGAAACCAAACATTTCATTTCCATCCATTGATATATCACCTCTATCCCCCAACTCCAACTAGCACGATAATAAGAAAACGCTTACCTCAACTAAACCACAAAGTGATAGACTCAAATAATAAATGGAATCCACACCTTGGATTAACAAAGAAACTAAGAGACACTCAATGCCTGATGGACCCACGTCCAAGAAAAAGGATACATATTCCCCAGTGAGCTCCCAGGGATATGGTTTCATCTTCTATTCTACTAGATATTTAAAAAGTCGTATTCTTGCCTTGTATCTACCCCACAGATGCTCCAGTTATCTCCAATAGCAGTGCATTTAGATAAACCTAAAATGAACAGTGTCTAGATCAAGAAATAACATTGTGTTGCCTTCTGCAAATTTGCTTCAAATTAAATTCCAACTGCAACAACAGGCTGACATGCCTTGAAAAAATTCACAACCAGACAAAAATGTATGAAATTTCTAACCATTTATTTTGTTGGTGTGGGTATTCACAGTAAGGTTGGCATTTAACATGCATCCAGACTCAGAATAAGGGGGAGGCAATTTAGAACGGAGATAAGTGTTGGCATGGTGGTGCAGTGGTTAGCACTGCTGCCTCACAACATCAGGGATCCTCCTTCAATTCCACCCTTGGGTGACTGTCTATATGGACATTCATTCATCTGTTTGCACATTCTCCCCTTGCCTGCATGGGTTTCCTCTGGGTGTTCCAATTTCCTCTCACATTCCAAAGATGAGCAGGCTAGGTGGATTAGCCATGGGAAATGCAGGGTTACAAGGACAGGATGGCGGTTGGGGTCTGGGTTCTAAGTCTAGGTGGTTTGCTGTTCGGAGGGTCAGTGCAGACTCGATGGGCTGAATGGCCTGCTTTCCTATGGTAGGGATTCTAAGGAGGGTGCACCTTTGGAATTCTCTAATGGAGAAGGGATGTGGAAGCTCAATCATGAGTATATTCAAGGTGCAAGGATGAGCGATTACTAGATATTGCTGACATCCAGGGATATAGCAGTAATGTCGGAAGATGGCAATAATGGAGATAATCAGCAATGATCCCAAATGATGGGTCAGGTTCGAGTGGTTGAATGATCTGTTGCTGCTCCGATGTTTCAATCCTCGGATACCAAATGTTTGGTTCAACTGCCTAGATTGGTCACCCATGTCAGAGGGAAATTAAAGACTCCAATTAGATTGCTGAGGGACTGCAGCCACATATGGGCCCGACTAAGTAAGGGTGGCTAGGTCTTCTACTTTATAGGGCACAATAGATTTGGGGTTAAAATTAGCTTTCCCTCCAGCCTGTGCTGCATAAATTGCAAGATACAATCAGCTCCACTTACCTTAAACACTTGCTGATAAGATATTAATTTAAGTAAACAGACATTTTAAAAAAATCAAAACCATCCTTTGTTCGAGTTCACTATTAATGCTTCTGTTTACCAAATCATTTCAGCTGTTAAGAGAATATTGTGTTTTTTTTTCCCTAGATTACAGATTTGACTCTGTTTACAGCTCAAATCTCACACAGGCACCATCTGGATAGCATGCAAAATTGTAACAGCTCTCCAACGTAGCAAACAAGATGAGCTAGCAATAGGAGGCATTTTGTCTTTTCATTCTCTTCCCAGCCGTCCACACACAAACATTACTTTTTTTCTTTTCTCCAAAAATCAAAACAAAAACAGTACAAAGGAAGATTGCACTCTGGTCAAAACATACAAAAACCTACAAAACCCACCTTCCTGAACCTCACTTGTTCATATTTGTACATCTGATGAACAGATTAACAATAAGATTAAGAACAATGCTGTATCTTGCTGTTGGCAGCAGTTACACACTGGATGTGATGTTTGGTTTGTGCTAAGCTTCTTTGTCCCCTGCTTCACATTTTGACAACCTTGTTTCTACATGCATTCCTTAAATTCTGAATGAAGCAGTTTAAAAGAGAGGCAGGAAACCGTAACTCTCGAAGGTGTATTCTGATTTTCAGCACCGAAATTCCCACTCAGTCAAAAAAAAAGAGAAAATGCTTTGTTTAGTGTAAAAAAATGAAATGAATTACAACAGGTATCAAGAGGAGCACCTGGGTCATTTCCACTTTCCTCAGTGGAAGACCTCAGAGCCATGAAACTCATCTTGTCCCAACTGATAGTCTGCATTTGGTGATTTGTTCATGGTTACGGAGAGAAGTCAATGTGATAAAACTGACTTCAACCACCTTGGTTCAGAAAGGGAAAAGTTGCAGGGGTTGTACTCCTGATCCTGAATCCATTTTTTAAGATGGATATTAGTCAAGGACAGTATCAGAATGGACATATTTCTTTCCTCATGATCGAATATCGTAAACTCAAGTTTTAACTCTCCAAAGATGACTGGTAAAAGAATCCCACCTACCATCAGTGCATTTCCAATTATTGCACAACACAAGGTTACCTCAAACATTGACACCTCCAAATCATTTCTGATTATTGCAGGCCACTTTCTAGCTTGGATGACCAGCAGTGTGAGTAGTCAGTGCCAGTGATTATCAGGAAGTAAACATTTCACTGTCTAAAGTCGCACACAAAGAAAGTCCATTTGGGTGAGAAACTAACAGGCATTACTACAACATCAAGCTTAAAGTACATTTGAGGAACAGATCCTTTGATTAAGCATTTTGCAGCCTTCCAGACTCAACTGAATTCAACAATTTCCAACTGAAACCTCTGTCTTCAAATTGATCCATTCTCTTGTTTACCTGTAGCTTATTTTTCTATTCAAACCTCATGTAGATAAATCTTTTCTTTCTTTCACTGGTCCAATTATCATTTTCTTTGGTCTTGCATCAGAAAACTTTTTTATTTACTCTGTCTTGTCCTTCACCCTATTACAGATGTTTCCCTTTGTCCTTTTATTCTTACCCTCTTCCTCTGTTCATTTGGTTTAAACCTATCACATGTCTAATTTTTCCAAGTTCTGATGAAGAGTCATCTACCCAAAATGTTAATTCTGTTTCTCACTCCACAGATGCTGCCAGATCTGCATTGTTTGGTTTTAGAACAACCTATGCAAGTGTACAGGATCCAAGATCTGGATTCCATCAGAGGCTAATGCCTTCAGGAAAAAATCTGGTATTCCAAGTGGTGACCAGGATTTTCTCTTTTGGCAGTGCTTCTTAACTCTTTGAAGACAATAACATCTATATAAATAACGCAAAACCAGTGTATATGAAGAATTGCCCTGAAAAGATTAACTCAAATTGATCGTCAGATGTTGTTCACTTTGTCTTGTTATTATAAGTATTGTCTCATTTGTAATATGTAATTGTTGTATATATATTTACACAAATTACAATTTGACTACATAGATAGGGAGAGACAGTTTCCATTGGCAGGAGGGTTGGTGAACAGAGAATGCAGATTTAGGGAAATGCCATATCCTGACAGGCAGTGGGAATTGTTTTTTGGACAATGAGTTCTTATGATTGAGAATGTGCTGCCTGCAAAGTTGGTGGAAGCAGATTCAATGGTCACTTTGAAAAAGGTTGTCGTCTTTGGCAATCACTTGATAATGAGTACACTCGCGCAGCAAGAAAGTTCCAAGTTACCGGACATAGGTTCTATGGTCCGTTGCGTGGCTGCTCAACCAATCCTAAGTGAAAAGGTAAACCAAAAGAACTGCAGATGATGCAAATCAGAAATAAAAATTGCTGGAATAACTCTGTAGGTCTGGCAGCATCTGTGGAAAGAAATCAAATTTAACATTTCAGCTCAAGTGACTGACTGCTCTGAGGAAGGGTCACCAGACCCGAAACGTTAACTTTTGATTTCTGTCCACAGATGCTGCCAGACCTGCCGAGTTCTTCCAGCAATTTGTGGTTTTTTTTCTAAATGCAAGAGTTTTGGATATAATACCACCATAGGTCTGCTCTCTCATTAGAGGTTGGTGGTTTAACCTGAGATAAAAGCAAATTAGTGCGGATGCTGGAATCTGAAATCAAAAGAGAAAATGCTGGAAAATCTCAGCAGGTCTGGCAGCATTTGTAAGGAGAGAAAAGAGATGACGTTTCAAGTCTAACTGACCCTTTGACAAAGCAGCTTTGTCAAAGGGTCAGTTAGACTTGAAACGTCATCTCTTTTCTCTCCTTACAGATGCTGCCAGATCTGCTGAGATTTTCCAGCATATTATCTTTTGGTTTAACCTGAGGGTCACCATGTCTCAGGTGAGGGAAAGGTTGAGAAGGACATCCCTTCAGGGTGGTGCAGGATTTGAACCCATGCAGTTAGCATCACTTGACATGATGATCCAGCTAATTAACACAATTACCACCACCCTCCCCATCCCCACATGCACCCCATCCCTCATATATTGGGTACAGACTTTACAACATGAAAAGAAAATGATTTCAGGTCAAAGGACAAAGAGCAGAGGACTGGGATTCATTGGGGTTCATTGGGATAGCCCTTTCACAAGGACCAACATTAGCAGAATGGCTAGCTATGCTATGCAATTCTGCATTTTAAAAACAGATATATACACAAAACTGTTTACTGGTAAACAAGCACAAGTTAACACTTGATAAACCTGCAGTGATGGCTTCAGAATTATCAGTAACTTCAACATGACTCACAAAGACATATACTGTGCCCATGATACCCAGTACCAAATAATACAGTGTGAACACAAAACAAACCCCCTGCCACCCATCCCAACCATTACCAATATCCATAGAGATTCCAATGCAGTGTACAAATCCTGTTGGCTTGGATTGAGCATTGGAGAACCTCTGGGTGAAATTTGGCTGCTCCTGAATATTATATTAGACTAACATCTCCCTGCATCACTTTACATCTATGTATTCAGGATTCTGTAAGCTGCACATTAGCAAGGCTCTACAATAGAAAGGGTGAGCGCATATGGAAACCTTGAGACCGGTGATATATCCACTGCAGATTTTTCTTTATAAAACATGCACACACAATTAAAAAAAACAAATCAAAACCTCCACGAACCTCAGCTCAGAGCGAATCTGATTGGAATTAAAAGCTGTGCTAGTTACTATGCGTCGCTCATATTTATAAACATGGCCCTGTAGCATGCATTAAAATCAGACAAACACACATTTCAAGAGGTGAAACGCGCAGGTACAGGAGGATCGAACAATTACTTCGTTTTAAAATGCGAACTGCACTGGAAAGTAATCTTACCGTCAGAGAACTGAAATACTGCATCTTATTAAAATCCTTACGCCCAGCAGCTCCCCTCCCCAAACAAAAAGGACTGTTTCTCCCTTCCCCCAGCATCTTGTTTACTGTCCAGTTGTTGACTTCTCTCTCTCTCTCTCTCTTCCCTCTGCATTATATACACACCCTGAGCTAGCCCCAGTTCTCTTCTCGCCAGCCCTCTCCCCATTCCTCTCTATTCTGTCGCCACCCATTGCAAAAACGCTGTTTTACTCACCCGAGTGTTCCACGGGGTTCTCCTGTGAGCGACTGGTATTTGCTGGGTCCTCGCTTTAGCTCTTGTGAGCTCCGCACTGAAAGCTTCCTTCTCTCTCTCTCTCTCTGTGAACACACACACACACACACAAAAGCCAAGAGAGCAGCCTAAGATTCAGGCACCCAATCAATGTGCAGTAAGCAAAATAGCCACTTTGACACACATCAATTCTGTTTTAACAGCTTAGGCTAATAACTATAGATATTGATTGTTTTAAAAAAAAATCAACAGGGTCCAGAGATTTTGCAGGAGAGAGATTTGCACGTAAAACATTTTCCGCCCTGCTCACTTTAAATCTTTGTTTTTACGCTTTCCCCTCTTGCCTCCAGTCGATGTTGAGAGACAAATTCAGCAACGACTCGCTCACACCATCACGGCTGCAGCTACAGCAGAAATTAAGCAAACCAGCAACCACATAGCTTGCACCTCATGCAGTTGTAAAATAATAGGCAACGACTGTACATTTCTGCTCCAACGTCTCTCTCTCTCTTCTCCCTAGAGTAGGAATCAGAGATGCAAATACATTAGTGACACTCCCACAACACAGTGCAGGGGAGAGAAGGCAGCGAATTTGCTCGCTTTCGCTGGTTGTACGTTGAGAGAAAAGCTACTCCCTACACATTCTTGAGATTCAAAGGTCCAGGATAAGGCTGAAAAGGTGGTGGAGGCAGGTTCAACTGAGGCAGTCAAGAGGGAATTGGATAGAAATAACGTACAGGGATGGGGGGAAAGGCAGGAGATTGTCACTACGTAATAGAACCAGTGTAGGCAGAATGGCTTCTACATTATAACAATTCTGTGATTCAATGCTTTAACAATACATTTATTGAACTTCAAACTCACACTGGGAAAGTAAAATTTATAAATAACTAAATATATAGAATAATTTTCTCAAAGAATGCGTATCAGTGCTAGGGACCTCGATTCGATTCCACCCTTCAGTTTATGTATAGAGTTTGCAATTCTCCCTGTATCTGTGTGGGTTTCCTCCGGGTGCTCCGGGTTTCCTCCTACAGTCCAAAGATTTAAAGGTTAGATGGATTGGCCATGCTAAATTGCCCTGCAATGTCCAGGGATGTGCAGGCTAGGTGGCTTAGCCATGGTAAATGTGGGTTATGGGGATAAGTAGGGGGCTGGGTCTGGGTGGGATGCTCTTTGGAGGGTCAGTGCAGAATCAATGGGCTGAATAGCGTCTTTCCACTCTGTAGGGATTCTATAAGAACCTGAGAATTTCACAAGTAATAATTTACCAAGTTACTTCCCTGTAGGTTATATTAAAAAAATTAGAAATTTGTTATTTTAAAATGGGCTTAGGATTTAATCACACATATCACACAGAGAAAATACCAAGGCCAGTCGCAAACATATTTATACAAATACACCACCCCTGTTTTTAAATCAGTGTGGGAGGAATTTGTTTGAACTTGCGGAATTACTTATTCCCAATAATCGTTTTGGGACTGAGAAAATGTAATGGTTTCGAAACTAGCTTTCTAAGCGATGGTTTCAAATCTAGACTGAGAGGTCTGTCAGAACATAGGAACAGGAGTAGGCCCACCATTCAATACAATCAATGCCTTTTACCCATCCCACCCCCATAATTCCATATGCTGTTGGTAATCAGAAATCTATCGATCTTTAGTTTAAACACTCAAAGTCTGAGGTTCCACAACTCTCTGTGATAGAGAATTACAAAGGTTCACAACTCTGTTAGTAAATAATTTTCTCTCTGTCCCAGATCTAAGTGGCATTGTTCATTATTTTGAAAACTGTCCTTCCTGGTTCTCGACTCCATAATGAGGAGAAACATTTAACCTACATCAACACTGTCTTTCCCTTTAATCATTTTGCATGTTTCAATGAGATCACCTCTCATTTTTTTTGAGAATACAGGTGTATTTTGCACAATCACTCTGCATAGGGCATTGGGCCATCCTGAAACAAGGCTAGTGCACCTTCACTGCATTCTGTTTATGGCAATAATATCTTTCTTGAGAGAAGGAAACAAAAACTGCACATAATATTCTTGGGGAGGTCTAACCAAGCTCTTGTACAATTGAAGCAAAGCTTCATGGCTCCTGTTCTCAGATCCTCTATTTGTGAACCCTAAACATACCATTGGCCTTCCTAATAGCTTGGTGCAATGACATGTTAGTGTTGAGTGACTTATTGAAAAGGCTATCTAGATCCCTTTGTGCACCTACACTTGCCAACAGCTTACCATTTAAGAAATACTCAGCACAAGTGGTTCTCTGACCAAAATGGATAACTCACATTTTTCCACATTATATCCCATCTGCCATGTTCTTGTCCATTCACTAAACCTCCTGAAGCTGCTTTTACATCTCTTTCACAACATATGTTCCCACTTAGCTTTGGATCATCGACAAATTTAGAAATATCACATTTGGTCCCCAAATTATTGATTATATTTTGTGAACTCCTGGGACTGTTCACAATGACTGATCTTTGTGGTACCTTATGAGTCACATCCTGCCAATGTGAGAATGACCCATTTATTCCTACTGCTTGTTTTCTGTCTGTTAGCCAATCCTAATCCATGCCAATATGTTACCTTCTATACCTGTACTTTAACTTTTCTAACCAGCCTCCTGTGAGAAACTTTATCAAAAGCCTTCTGAAAATCTCAGTCTATTACTTCCTTTTGTTAGCTGACTAACAAAGTTAGTTGAATGAATTTTCTTTGAGGTTTTGCTCCTTGAAGGAATGTATCATTGCTCTAAGGGATGCAATAGCTCTTTAAAGACTGTCAATTGCCTGTGTATAGTCATGCCTTTTAATATATTTTCCAAATCCACCTCAGCCAATGTGTGCCTTATACTTTCATAAGTTTTCTTACTTAAATTTAGCACCTTTGCTTCAAAATGAATGACCTCACTTTCAAGCATAATGTAAAATTCTACCATAGTGTGGGCAGTCATCCCTAAAGGTTCTTTTGCAATAAAATTGTTAAATAGTATTTATTCATCATATAGTAATAGAGCTGAAATAGCATGATTCTTGCCCTAGAATGCCTTCCTTAACAAACTCCAGAAGCCCGTAATCCACAGTTAAAGTGTTGAATTGGTTTATCCATTCCACATGCAGAGTGAAGTCACCAATGATGACTGAGTTGTCCACAATGCATCCTTCTATCCTCTCCCAATTAATAACAACCACTACACTACCATGGTTACCTGGTGGCTTCCAATCAATGTCTGCTGTTTCTTAGCTGCACCCTCAGAAAGCAACACTGTCTACACATAATTCGTCCAATCTGAGACTCTCACTTACCAATGCACTGATCCCATTCATTATTATCAGTGCAATCCACCTCCTTTACCATCTTGTTTGTCCTTCCTAAAGATAAGGCATCCTTGAGTTTTTAGTTCCCAATGCAGCTATCTTTACCATCTACCTTATTGTGAATGTGGCATGCTTTCAGGTAGACTGTCCTTTTCTTTGTCTTTCAACATCATTCCTCTTTCAAAGTATTCTCAATGCTTATCTTTGTTTCTCCTATCTTCTAGTCACCCTAACATTTTTCGACTTCCTGTTCCCAGCTTGCTTCTTTCATGTTGCCCTTCAGGTGGGCATCCTCCCTGGTAAGTTCATTTAAACACACTCCAACAGCATGAACAAATCTCCCAGTGAGAATATCAATCCCAGCTCTCTTAAAGTGTAACCCACCCAGCTGGTACAGGTCCCCCCTACCCCAGAACCAGTCCTTATGTTTCATGGTACTCTCCCTCTTACACCGGTTCTCCAGTCAAATTTTCAATCAATCAATTCCCCTGTTCTTATTCTCACTAAACACGAAGCACTGGGAGTGATTCTGAGCTATCTGCTCTTAAGGTCCAGCATTTTAATTTCTTTCTGAACTCCTTGAAATCTGCGTTCAAGTCCTCATCCCTCTTCATAATATATTTCTGGTGTTATGGTTCAGGCCAGACCCTCTCAAGATATGTTAAGAAGATAGCCCAGTCTCTAACTTCTTATTTTAAAGGCAGATGTGTAGTGGATACTTCAGGTGTGATGCAGCTGGTCAAACCACTCGGTTTTAAGCAAAGCAGAATTGATTTAAACACTACAGCTGAAACATGAACAAAAGAAAACAGAATTTAGAATAACTTAACTATATGAAAAGTCAACCGACTCGATACCGCAACTTAACAAAGGAGCTGTTCCAATTCCCATCACATCCTATAAACATACCCCTTGGCAAAAGGAATATTCAAACACAGGTTCTTATAGGCAGGAAGGACTTCAGAGAGAGAAGCCATTCAAGAATCATCTGCTGAAGCTTAGAATATTTCTCTGGATTGCAATGGCTTCTCGCTGTTACAATTAAAAAGAGACTAGAAAAACCCTGAACTGGGAGAACTGGTCACTCCCCTGCCATTGATAAACTATACTCTTTCCCAGACATTTTGGCACCTCTGCCTTTACGACCTCTCTTAAAGAAAACCCAAGGACAAAATAACCTGGTTAAAGGGACAGCATTGTCACACTGGTAGCAATGTGGACCATAACTTGGAGCTGATCCCTCCCTCCCATGAAGGATGCCCTGCAGCCACTCTGTGGCATCCTTGACCCTGGCACCAAAGAAGCAACACATCCTCTTAGGGTCAGCTTTACTGACACAGAAACATCTGTCTGATCCCTGATATGGCACCCACAATCAATATTACCCTTCCAGTCTTCTTCCTCCTCCCCTGTATAGCTGAATTGCCTGTGGTATTATGCTGGAAGTGCCCTAAGAAACCCACCCTCACCAGTTTCCAAAGTAGTTGCTGACATTAATGTGTCTCAGAAAATGACAACTTTCAGTGGTCCCATCAATCCAGAATAAACTCTAGCTAATGGCTGTTCAGTTAATAATAGCCTTTGGAAATGTCAGAGATGGTTAGTGAGAGAAATGGTAAAAGGTGTTCCTTATGTAATTGAAGAGACTGAAGTGAAGCTAGGACTGAGATACCTTGCTGGAACACCATTGGCATCCTGGTAAAAGTTTGGGGAGTAGGCAGCACTTACCAGAAACTGAATTGAACGAGTCAATTAAGAGCAGATCAAGGATGTGAATTCTGGGAGTAACTCATTTTCTGACAACTCAGAATCAGACCGAATTTCTGAAAGTCCGGAATCTGTTGGAATACTCTCAATGTGCCTGGATAATCGTAGGTCCGAAACACACTTGAAGCTCAACTTTGTCCAGGTCAAAGCAGCTTACTTGATTGGCACCCCATCCACAATTTTAAAAATAAAATCACTCTTGCCTCCACCCAGGTAGTCCACTCTTGAAAGGTACCACCTTCAAGATCCACAGCAGCCACTCAAAGTGTCTTTGTCAGTATTTCCAATGTCACAAACTCTACCATCTAGAAAGGCTAAGGGCAGGAGGTGCATAGAAACACCATCACTTGTAAATTTCTCTCCAGGCCACTCCCATCAGTCTGACTTGGCACGGTGGCTCAGTGGTTAGCACTGCTACTTCATTGCACCAGGGTCCCAGGTTCAATTCCAGCCTTGGGTGACTGTGTGGAGTTTGCACATTCTCCCTGTGTCTGTGTGGGTTTCCTCTGGGTGCTCTGGTTTCCTCCCACAGTCCAAAGATGTGCAGATCAGGTGAATTGGCCATGTTAAATTGACCATAGTGTTAGTTGCATTAGTCAAAAGGAAATGGGTCTTGGTGGGTTACTTTTCAGAGTGTCGGTGTTGGGCTGAAGGGCCTGTTTCCACACTGTAGGGAATCTAATCTAATTATTTCTTGTTGCTCAGTCAAAATCCAAGAACTACCATTACTATAAACATACTTATACCACAAGGACTGCCTTCTCAAAGACACTTATGAATGAACAATAAGTGATGGCTTTGCCCATGACACCCACAACAGACGAACAAGTAAAAATATGTGCATGGTGTAGTTCCTCAACTGACTTAAGAATATTCAATGTTTACACTAAATCCTAAATGAAAAGTGCATCATTTCTCAGCCCAAACATTCCTCACTTTGATGAAAAGAAAAAGCAAGACAGAAATAAATATTGACTGTTTTAAACTTTATTCATTTCAACAGATGATCTCTCAAATAACCATAATTATATTAATGATGCAGTTAGTTGTTTAATTCTTTCAGAGATCAATAACATTTCTTTCAGGCTCATCATGACTGGTAAATGGGTCAATTTATATTTCTGTTCTTTAGCAGGATGAGTTTTAGAGTTCCATTATAGGAAATCAGTGCTGCTAAATGAAATATTTTCCCATCTTATTGCCCAATAGGAATGAGTCATGATAAAGTTGCATCAGATTGGTATCTTTGTGAGCTGACAGCTGGAGGCAGTGAAAATACACCATTATTTCACAGACATTCTCACTTTGTGTCGATATCAATAGTTCTGATTCAGGCTCTGGCTCTGAGTTCTCACTAACAAGGGACATTGGACACCTCCCATCCCTGTAATTGATGCTTGAGTGAGTGTCTGGAATATATAGCTTGTGTTTCCAATATATTTAGGTGATGTAGTTTACTGATATTGCTGTAGTGAGACAGAGTTTGACAACAGAAAATTTGTTCTCCATGTAGAATGTTTAGAGGATGCGGTTTTAAGATCTCTAAAATAGATCCCAAAAATTCACTTGTTATTTTTATTCCAAAACGGTGGAAGTTATGCAGTGTATTCCTCTTTATTTATTAATTTATTATTCTTCCGCTTAAATTGATTCTTTGGAATAAATACCAAGCCTTTTGTTGGCCATCATTATGCTTGAGTTCCTAGGGAGTGCTCTGTAGATCTGCCATCTTTGTGAGGCCAGTGGTTGCTTGCACCATTGTGTGTACATGCCCAGTACCTGACAACTGGAAAACTAAAGAGATGCCCAAGGTCTTCTCTGAGCTTCAGTTGAGTTTCAAGTTTCAATCCATCCTCCCTAGAGGGTAAGGCAGATCCAAGTTACTTTTAAAAATCCACTAACCTGTTTTTGGGGGGTCCTGGCAGCTACTGTAACCTGGACCCATCGTTCTCCATCAAAATATGAGGTCCACATAAATCCATCTGGACACTTCTTCTGTCTCAGTTTGCCAGCCTCCTGTGATACACTGTGTCTAGTCTAAACCAATGGAACAAGGAGGCAATACAGGGAGTCCTTGCCCTTGGCTCTGCCGTTATGGTTTTAAAAAGGATGAACAGAGGGCCCACCCTTCACAAGGCCGATTCCAACTCCAGTCAGTCAATTCCCAGGATGACCAAAATGCCCTTATTCATTGAATCATACAGTGCAGAACAGGCCATTTGGCCCAACGAGTCTGCACAGACAAAACTCCCACTAAAAAAGTGTGTTAATCCCAATTTCCTGCACTGGTCCCATATCCTTGAATGTTATGATATTTGAAGTACTCGTTTCTTTTTGGAAGAGATTTTAAGGTTTCTGATCTCCACTACCTTCCCAGGCAGGGTGTTCCAGATTCCCACCACCCACTGAGTGCAGACGTTTTTATTCCCAAATCCCCTCTGAGACTCTTGCTCCTTACCTTAATACTAGTTTCTCTTGTGACTGACCCCTCAACCATGGGGAACAGCTGCTCTTTATCCACCCCGTCCGTATCCCTCATTCTTTTACACCTCAATCAAACCCCTCCAGTCTTCTTATTTTACCACTGAATTCTGCAGCACTCTGGACACTGTTACAATGGGAGTGTTGCAGAACATTTTAAGAAATCCACCATCAATTGGCAGAGCTATAGTCTTGTTAATGGGATCTT
The DNA here is from genome assembly GCF_047496795.1 of Chiloscyllium punctatum. NCBI lineage: Eukaryota > Metazoa > Chordata > Chondrichthyes > Orectolobiformes > Hemiscylliidae > Chiloscyllium > Chiloscyllium punctatum. The sequence continues at coordinate 58,232,662 of NC_092783.1, forward strand.
CCTGCCACCTTTCCCTGCACTCCAACATGGCCACCCTTCAACAGTACAGTCAGTTCTGTTATGACGTGGTAGTTCTGTTCTCATGTAATCCCATGTTGTAAAAAAATTGCGTAATATCAGCACCATTTAAACTAATGGGGGTAGAATCGCTTTAAAACCAATACATGCTTTAAAATTTTGTGCTTTAGAAACAGTGTCCCCAATTCATCAATCACGTTATAACAAATTTGTGTTAATGAAATGTGCACTATAACAGAACAATCTGCTCTTAAGTGACTCCAAAGTTATTTTGGACATTGCAATATAAATGCAAGATTTTTCTCTTTCAAAATAAAGACCTAAATTCTTTAATCATAGATCCTGCACTGTACAGATGCCAGGAGAGACAGTTTGTAAACCACATACTTTAGAATACCATATACAAATTTTGTATTGACACAACTGATACCTTCTCTCATTTAATACTACTGACCCTCTTACTTTCCCCCATATGTCATGATGCCTGTGCCCTGTCAGTATCGCTCTCTAAAGGTTATATACATAGAGGATTTGGGCAAAAGCATTTGAACCTCCCAACCATAAAAGTTTATAAAAACATTGCTCTCTGTTTGTCACATCTAGGCCAATGGAGAATCAATATTTCTGAACTAATCAGTATACAGCCTGTGGGGTCAATGCAATCACAAAGACTGAAGAGAGTGAGCGCGTTTATGGTAAAAGAACAAAAAGAGACGGAAATTAGGAAAGAGGCACAATCCAGGAAGTGAAAGTGAATCTGGGAAAGTATATGACAGACCGGAAATATAAACAAGGAAGCTCTTGCCTGAGAAGAGGCAGGGCAGCATAAAATTTTAAATTGAAGCTGACCATGGGGTTGTGGGGGGTGGGGTTAAGACTATTTCAATCACAGAAGGAGAGCTTGGCAATAGGTCATTGTTGGGACATAGCAGCTCATTACACTGTATGAGCTGCTGCTCATGATTATTGTGCAAGGGATTCAGGACCTTGGAGTGAACCTGCGATGATGTCACAGAGCTGCACATCATCGAATATAAATAGTACTGTGTGGACATCATTAGAACTCTCTGGGAGACTCACATGAGCACAATGGCATGAACATACAAATAAGATTAATTAGTCATTATGTCAGAGCCAGGGATATCCGTGATTATCAGTATTTAGCATTAATGTATAATAAAGTTATTTTGAAGTCTAAGTCTGAAGATCATTTCTTGTCTGTATTTTCTCCTTGGCCAGTCTGTCTTGAACTCAAACTCAAATCACACGATAAAAGAGTGATGAAGGTTAATGCCACCAACCTCTAAGTATTGAAAACTAAAAGACTGCTTGGTACCATGTTGTAGAGAGAAAACACTTACCATTTTAACTAGAAAACAAGATTTAGTTTATTGTATGTTAGTGACTAATTACAGATTACATGAATATGATAGATAGTGTGACAGAGGCCTTGAGGACGATCAGATGGTGGATTCACTCCTTCAAGATCTTGAGCTGTTCAGCCAACAAATCCATAAGACAACAAGATAGTGGGCAGTGCTTATTGATTGATTTACTGTCATGTGTACTGAAGTACAGTGAAAAACTCTTATGAGCAGCAAGGGCAGATCATAGGTGAGCAGCACGGTGGCACAGTGGTTAGCACTGCTGCCTCACAGCACCAGAGACCCAGGTTCAATTCCTGCCTCCGGCGACTGACTGTGTTTGAGGTTTGCACCTTCTCCCCGTGTCTGCGTGGGTTTCCTCCGGGTGCTCCGGTTTCCTCCCACAGTCCAAAAATGTGCAGGTTAGGTGAATTGGCCATGCTAAATTGCCCGTAGTGGTAAATGTAGGGGAATGGGTATGGGTGGGTGCGCTTCGGTGGGTTGGTGTGGACTTGTTGGGCCGAAGGGCCTGTTTCACACTGTAAGTAATCTAATCTAATAACAAACAAGGATATACAGAACAAAAAGATTTAGACGGAGGCGTACAGTTAACATTGTACAGGGCGTACAGGAGAGATCAATGTTAGCAAGATCAGCATTATTTGAGGCTAGAGAGCCCATTCAATAGCCTAATGACTGGGAAGAAGCTGTCCCTGAACCCACTGGTGCATGTGTTCATGCTTCTGTTATCTTCTGTTTGATGGAAGAGGTTGTAGGAGAGCATTACCAGAGTGCAAAGGGTCTTTGTGACAGCCTTTCCATGGCAGTGAGTGGTGTAAATGGATGTAAGGTTGGCTCCTGTGACGGCCTGGGCTGTGCATACCACCATCTGTAGTTTCCTCTGACCCTGGGCAGAGCAGTTGCTATGCCAAGATGTTATGCACCTGGACAGTATGAATGATTGAATGTGTGTGTCTGCTGTCCTGCCCTGTAACATTGGGGAATCCTGCAAATTACCTTTCTCGTCAGATCTGTGTGTTCCAGTGTAGGATCTTCATCTAACTTCAGGCTACAGCTCAAAGTTTCTTTGAAATAATGTTTACCAACACACTGTACAGGATGGGAAGAATACAGAGCAGCATGCTTTGATGCATAGGGGAGGTAATGTCCTAGTGGTAATATAGCTGAACTGTTAATCCAGAAAACCCAAGTAATGTTCCTGAGGACCTGTGTTTGAAACCTGCCACAGATGGTGGTATTTGAATTTAATAAAAATCTGGAGTTGAGTCTAATAATGACCATGAATTCATTACCATCTGGTTCATTGATATCCTGCAGGGAAGGAATCTGTCATCTTTTCTTGGTCTGGCCTACATGTGACTCCAGACCCACATCGATGTGGTTGACTCTTAACTGTCCTCTGGCCAATTAGGGATGGGCTATAAATGTTGACCTGGCAAGCAATATCCTCATACTGTGAACGAATAACATTTTTTTCAAAAACCAAATATACAGATTCCAACCTTTCAGCAAATTACTGTCACATGACAACTGAGGTCACAGTTACATCACAGCTTACTTCAGAAGCTCATCTACATATTCATTAAACCCTATCTTGAGAGAGAGTGAGCTCCTTCCTCCTGGATTTCCAAATCAGGACAGAGGTACATTGTTGTATCATGTGATAACTACTGCAGTCTGATTTGTCATGTGATTCACAATATAGTTAATTATGTCTAAGTGGAGTGGCAAATGACTCATGGTACATTTGTTCAAACCAACTTTGAGGTTGATAATATAACTCAAAGTGTCCATTATAACTCCATATCACAGTTTGATATACAGTCAGATCATGTTTTGGCCCTAACTAGTGAAGAAAACATTACATACACCTATTATAAAAAAATAAATACTCCATGTCTGGCAAAGACCCTGCCTTTGGTTTCAATTATCAATCAAAGCACTTAAGATTGACTGTGATGGCTTATGAATATTATCAGAACTCTTTATGTTGCATTAGCACTTTGTAATTTGCTGTCAGCATTTTTTCCTTTCATTCATATGACTGAATAAACGTGACATTAGCATTTTGTGTATGCTTGTGTATTTTCCGACTTATAATTTATTTAAAGGCAGTTTTTAAAGAAATTATGTTATCCTGTTTTTACCAAAATTGACATAATTGCTGGGCATAAGAAAACATGTAAACAAATAAAAATATGAAAAAATAAACATAAAGATATAAAATTCTGGCAGGGCTGGACAGACTGGATGCAGGGAGGATTTATTTCCCCAGGCCTAGGGGGTGACAACAAAGGGTCACATTCTCACAACATGGGGTCAGCCATTTTAAACTGAGATGAAGAGAAACTTAAAGAATGGCGAACCTGTGGGATTCTCTATCACAGAAGGTTGTGAAGTCACTGAATATATTTAAGAAAGTAGCATATAGATATACAGAGGGTAAAGTTGTCAAAGGGTATGGGGAGAGAACAGGAGTTGAGGGAGAGTGGCAGCCATGTTGAATGACAGAGAGATCTTAATAGAATTAAAATTAGACTTATTCACGTGTAGTCAAGTTACAAAAGAAAGGACTGAGTGAAAAGTACAATTTTGCCAACACATGGCACCATCTTAGGTACAAATCTTTAAAAAAAGAGAAAATAAAGAAAAAAGTCACACTACATTACAGATTTACATAGTATAAGCTTGGAAAATAAGAAAAAAAGCTAAAAAGTTAGATACTATAGGCTTTCTATAAAGGCTTCCAAGTGGTCTGCCCGGGCTCCTCAGGCCCCTGTCTATTTTTGTATTGGGCCCATTGGCTGTCCCCATTCCGTAGACAGAATTCCCTACACCTACTCCAAGTTTCTGTTTCTAAAAATGATATTGTCCACATTCAGGAAGGGTAACCTTAGTTACCCTTCCTGACAATCATTCTTGCTGCTGTCAATAAATATATCTTTCACATTTTCCCTCTGAACTCCATTGCCCAGGTAAACCCAAGAAAAACTGAAAGAACCAGCCATCTAATACTTGTAGATAAAGATGAGAATGGTCCTAAGGGAAGAGTACTAAACCGGGCCAAGGCCAATTATATCAAAATTAGGCAGGTGCTTGGAAATATGGATTGGACACAGCTATATGAAGGGAAGTTCACATTTGAGATGTGGGAGGCTTTCAAAGATAGGTTAACGGCAATGCAGGATAGGCATGTCCTGTTGAAGGCAAAGGATAGGAAGGGCAAGATTTGTGAACCGTGGATGGCAGGAGAAATTGTGCGACTTGCCAAGAAGAAAAAGGAAGTGTACATTAGGTCCAGGCAGTTAAGAACAGAACGGGCCCTGGAGGAATATTGGAAGAGTAGGACAGGTATTAAATGAGGAATCAAGTGGGCTAAAAGGGGTCATGAGATAGCTTTAGCAAGCAGAATTGAGGAGAATCCCAAAGCATTTTATTTTTTTTATAAGAAGCAAGCAGGTAACTAGAGAAAGGATTGGTCCACTAAAGGATAATGAAGGAAGGCTGAGTGTCGAACCTAAGAGAATGGGTGAGATTCTGAATGATTACTTTGCATCAGTGTTTATTGAGGAGAGGCACATGATGAATCTTGAGATTAGAGGTAGAAGTTTGATTTGTCTGGATCACATCGACATAAGTAGGGAAGATGTGTTGGATAGGCTAGAGGATATTAAGGTGGACAAATCCCCAGGACCAGGTGGGATCTATCTCAAGTTGCTGAGGGAGCGAGAGGGGAAATAGCTGGGGCCATAATAGATATCTTTGTGGCATCCTTAAATACAGGTGAGATGCTGGAGGACTGGAAGTTTGCTCATGTTGTCCCCCCTGTACAAGAAGGGTATTTGGGATATTCCAGGTAACTACAGACCAATGAGCCTGACTCCAGTGGTGGGAAAGTTGCTGGAGAAGGTATTGAGGGATAGGATCTATTTATATTTAGAAAAGAATGGGCTTATCAGTGCTAGGCAACATGGTTTTATGCGGGGGAGATCGTGCCTTACCAACTTAATAGAGTTCTTCGAGGAAGTGACCAAATTGATAGATGAAGGAAGGGCTGTTGATGTCATATACATGGACTTTAGTAAGGCATTTGATAAGGTTCCCCATGGTAGACTAATGGAGAAAGTGAAGTCGCATGGTGTGAAGAGTGTTCTAGCTAGGTGGATAAAGAACTGGTTGAGCAACAGGAGATAGAGAGTAATAGTTGAAGGAAGTTTCTTGAATGGAGAAAGGTGACCAGTGGTGTTCCACAGGGGGTCAGTATTGGGGCCACTGTTGTTTGTAATATACATAAATGATGGGGAAGAGGGCACTGTTGGTATGATCAGCAAGTTTGCAGATGACACAAATATTGGTGGAGTAGCAGAAAGCATAAGGGACTGTCAAAGAATACAGGAGGATATAGATAGATTGGAGAGTTGGGCGGAAAAGTGGCAGATGGATTTCAATCCAGACAAATGTGAGGTGATGCATTTAGGCAAGACTAATTCTAGAGCGAATTATACAATGAATGGAAGAGCCTTGGGAAAAGTTCATAGGCAGAGAGATCTGGGAGTGCAGGTCCATTGTACCCTGAAGGTTGCTGCACAAGTGGATAGAGTGGACAGGTTATGGAGTATAAGAGCTGGCAAGTCATGTTAACATTGTACAAGACATTGGTTCGGCCGCATTTAGAATACTGTGTACAGTTCTGATCCTATATTACCAAAAGGATGTGGGCGCTTTGGAGAGGGTGCAGAGAAGGTTTACGAGGATGTTGTCTGATATGGAAGGTGTTAGCTATGAAGAGAGGTTGAGTAGCTTAGGATTGTTTTCATTAGAAAAAAGGAGATTGAGGGGGGACCTGATTGAGGTTTACAAAATCATGAAGGTATAGACAGGGTGGATAGAGACAAGCTTTTTCCCAGGGTGAGGGATTCAATAACAGGAGGTCACGCTTTCAAGGTGAGAGGTGGAAAGTTTAAGGGGGATGCGCGTGGCAAGTACTTCACACAGAGGGTGGTGGGCATCTGGAATGCGCTGCCAGCAGAGATGGTAGAGGCAGGCACAGTCGATTCATTTAGGATGCGTCTGGACAGATGCACGAATAGGTGGGGAGCAGAGGGATACAGATGTTTAGGACTGGACCGATAGGTTTAGACAGTACATTTGGACCGGCTCAGGCTTGGAGGGCCGAAGGGCCTGTTCCTGGGCTGTAAATTTTCTTTGTTCTTTGTTTTAACTGTGGATCCTGTAAATGAGAAGCAAAAACAGCAATTGCTGGAAAAGCTCAGCAGGCCAGGCACCATCTGAGGAGAGAAATCAGGTAACATTTCAGGTCGCGTAACTCTTCCTCTGAGAAAATATCTGCAGCTCATCTAATTCTTGTGTCATTGGCAAACCTAATAATCAGGCCACTTGCATCCCTGTCCCAATCATTTATACATATTACAAACAAATGGATCCCAGCACTGACCCTGTGGAACACCACTAGTCACAGATCTCCAGTCAGATAAACACCCTTCATCTGCAACTCTGTCTTTTATGACCAAACCAGTTCTGTGCCCATCTGATCAGCTGACCACGGATCCTTGTCCGTTAACCTATCCGCTAATTCCACGTGTTTGCACCTCCTGCTATAGTGACTTCACAATCCTCATCCAGAGCTATGAATTCACAATGGCTCATTGTGCAGGCTGCACCTGCAAAATCCTGAACTTCTATCCTGGACCTTCAGCTATTCCCAGTTAGTACCTCCATATGGAATCCTTTCCTTTTGTTCCTAACTTTACTGATATTGCTTTTTCTCACAAGTGGCCTTGTCATTTAGAACTTTTGTCACTTGGCTTTAACTCTGCCACCTTTTCAGGGTTTATCCAAAAGTTTAAATAAAAATAGAAAGTCAGCCATGATCCTATTGAATGGTGGAGCAGGCTTGAGGGGCTGAATGGTCTACTCCTGTTCCCATTTCTTATGGTCCCAAAACATTAGAGAAATTCAGCAGGTGGCAACATCTATGCAGAGAGAAACAGAGTTCTGAAGAAGAATCATATTGTAGTTGAAACATTAACTCTCGTTTCTCTCTCCACAGATGCTACCAGACCAGCTGAGTTTCTCCAGCACTTTCTGTTTTTATTTCAGATATCCAGTATCTGCTATAATTTGCTTTCTCCTCAGCATGACGATTTAGGGTCCTCCCTTAGCTCGGTTTTCAATCCTGGTCTAGTAGCAGTCTCTCCTGGTTTCTGAAACAAAAAACAGAAATTGCTGGAAAAGCTCAGCAATTTTGGCGGCGTTTGTGGGGAGAAATCAGAGTTAACATTTCAGGTCGAGTGACAGTTCCTCAGATCCTTTTTCTTCCTGGTTTCTGAAATGCTTTGGGATATTCTGTTCCATTTAATGATGCATTATACATGCTATATTTTAAGCCTGGCATGTCTTTGTTTTGAACTTTCAGCTGTTATTAATAAAGGCAGATGAATATTTGTCAGGTTCTCGTTGTAAGATCTTGGCTTTGACATTTGCATTCTCATTTGCGAGAATTTATAATATTCCACACTGGAACGGATTCCAGCCCAGAAAGACAAATCAATTGAAACTGAATGACAAGTTCAATTATGTCCACTTGTCCTTTAAGCAGAGCAACTGCTTTGTGCTGCAAACAAAAAGCCCCAGTAAAACCAGTAAATCTAACCAGAAATAACTTTGCACTTGAGTATATAAGCAGAGGCCAACTGTGACCACCTTGTGATTTACCAGAGGCACGTAACCAGCGAGCTGGGGTCTCACTGCAGGGTTCACTCTCACTCTGTCAGTCACCTTCACTCATCACTCAGCCTCTCTCAGCCACTTCCAACTAATCCCTCTCACTCACTCATTCCCCCTCACTGTCATCCTTACTCATTCACTCACTCAGCCTCAGGCACTCACTCACCCAGTCTTAGGCACTCACTCACCCAAACTCCACTCAGTCACTCACTCACCCTTATTCACTCACTCGTACACATTCACTGAGTCATTCACCCTGCCACCCTTCTCCCACCCTGCCCCCTGTAAAAACGCCATCCCAGATTTCCCAATTCCTTCGTCTCCGCCGCATCTGCTCCCAGGAGGACCAGTTCCAATACCGAACAACCCAGATGGCCTCCTTCTTCAAAGACCGCAATTTCCCCCCAGACATGGTCGATGATGCTCTCCACTGCATCTCCTCCACTTCCCGCTCCTCCGCCCTGGAGCCCCGCCCCTCCAATCACCACCAGACCAGAACCCCACTGGTCCTCACCTACCACCCCACCAACCTCCAGATACATCGTATCATCCGTCGTCATTTCCGCAATCTCCAAACAGACCCCACCATCAGGGATATATTTCCCTCCCCTCCCCTATCAGCGTTCCGAAAAGGCCACTCCCTCCGTGACTCCCTCGTCAGGTCCACACCCCCAACCAACCCAACCTCCACTCCCAGCACCTTCCCCTGCAACCGCAAGAAATGCTAAACTTGCGCCCACACCTCCCCCCTTACTTCCCTCCAAGGCCCCGAGGGATCCTTCCTATCCATCCCAAGTTCACCTGCACCTCCGCACACATCATTTACTGCATCCGCTGCACCCGATGTGGCCTCCTCTATATTGGGGAGAGAGGTCGCCTACTTGCAGAACATTTCAGAGAACACCTCTGGGACACCCGGACCAACCAACCCAACCACCCTGTGGCTCAACACTTCAACTCCCCTTCCCACTCCACCAAGTACATGCAGGTCCTTGGACTCCTCCATCACCAGACCATAGCAACACGACGGCTGGAGGAAGAGTGCCTCATCTTCTGCCTAGGAACCCTCCAACCACAAGGGAGGAACTCAGATTTCTCCAGTTTCCTCATTTCCCCTCCCCCCACCTTGTCTCAGTCTCAACCCTTGAACTCAGCACCACCTTCCTAACCTGCAATCTTCTTCCTGACCTCTCCGCCCCCACCCCCACTCCGGCCTATCACCCTCACCTTAATCTCCTTCCACCTATCGCATTTCCAACGCCCCTCCCCCAAGTCCCTCCTCCCTACTTTTTACCTTAGCCTGCTTGGCACACATTCCTCATTCCTGAAGAAGGGCTCATGCCCGAAACGTCGATTCTCCTGTTCCTTGGTTGCTGCCTGACTTGCTGCACTTTTCCAGCAACACATTTTCAGCTCTGATCTCCAGCATCTGCAGTCCTCACTTTCTCCTAGAGTAATTCACTCACACTCAGATTGTTGGTGTGTTAGGAAAAGGAAAGATCTCCAAGCAGTTCCTGGAATTATCCCATTGCGTCAGATTCCCTTTGGTCAATGATTTTATTCGTTGCCTATAGCCAGTTCCTGATCCATGTACTTTTACAGAATAGAATCCCTAGAGTTGAAACAGGCCCTCTGAAGAGTATCCCTCCCAATCCCATTCCCCTACCCCTGACTAAGGCATCTAACATACCCTTCCCTGAACACTATGGGCAATTTAGCATGGGCAATCCAACTAACCTGCACATCCTTGGACTGTGGGAGGAAACCAGAGCACACCCAGGAAACACAGACATGGGGAGAATGTGTAAACTCCACACAGACAGTTGCCCGAGGCTAGAATCGAACCTGGGTCCCTGGCACTGTGAGGCAGCAGTGCTAACCACTGAGCCACACTTTTTTTTCAGTTTGTAAACAAGTCTCTTGTGTACTTTATCAAATGGTCTTTTAGAGATCCAGGCACATGACACCAGATGGATTTGATTAGAGGTATAATTTCTTCAAAAGGAAACAGTGGTGTGGTAATTTTAGTGTGACGTACAATTGAAATGTGTTTGTCTCAAGTTATTCTCTTCACTCTTGAAGCGGCTACATTTGGAATAAACAGGTCAGTCATTTTTGCCAAAATCATAAAATTTAGGAGCAGAAGTAGGCCATTCAGCCCATCAAGTCTGCTTTGTGGCTGATCCGATAATCCTCAATTCCAATTTTCTGCCTTTTCCCCATAATTCTTGATTCCCTTACTGATTAAAAATCTGTTTATCTCAGTCTTGAGTATACTCAATGACCCAACCTCAACAGCTCTCTGCGGAAAAGAATTACACAGATTTCCTACCCTCTGAGAGAAAACTAATCCTCCTCATTTCTGTCTTAAATGTGTGACCCCTTACTCTATGCCATCTGGTCCTTGATTCTCCGACATGAGGAAGTAACGATTCTGCATATAACCTGTCAACCTCCCAATGAACCGTATATGCTTGACTAAGATCATCTGTCACTTTTCTAAACTACAGGCCCAACCTGCTCAACCTCTCCTCATAAGACAGAGTCCCTCCACGTTAGTGATCAATCTTGCAAACTCTTTCTGAACTGCCTTTCCTTAGGTAAAGGGTTCAAAACTGTTCACAACATTCTTAATTAGTGCCTTGTTTAGTTCTAGCAAAATCTCCCTACTTTTATAGAGAGAATGATGTGGAGGTGCCAGTGTTGGATTGGGGTAGACAAAGTTAAAAATCACACCCCAGGTTACAGTCCAACAGGTTTATTTGAAATACAAGCTTTCGGAGGGCTGCTTCCTTATTAGGTAGCTAGTGGGGCAGGATACATAGGACACATTGCATTTTTAAATAAACCTGTTGGACTGTAACCTGGTGTTGAGTGATTTTTCACTTTAAAGAGAAAAAGCAGAGTTATCGTTTCAGGTCTAGTCATCCTTCTTCAGTCCTTACCTAAAATATTAACTCTGCGTTTTCTCCCAAGAGGCTGCCAAACCTCCAGCAAATTTTGTTTCTGTTTCAGACTTTCAGCATACACAGTTCTTTGCCTCTTTTTCTCCCTACTTTTATACTAATTTCCTTTGAAATAAAGACCAACATTCATTTGCCTTCCTTATGATCTGCTGAACTCAGACGTTAGTATCTTTTCTGAGGACTCCTAAATCCTTCTTGTGCTGTATCTTTTTTGTGTATCTCTCCACGTAAATAATATTCAGCTCCTCTATTTTGAGATTACTTGGACAAAAGCTATCTCTTCCCAAGGCCTGTTTATTTTCCCAGTTGTTAGGTTCTTTTCATTCTGCTGCTTTTCCCATGTGTTTCTCACTATTGAGACCACGTAACAGAATTCAGTCAATACCAGATTTCTCTACATTGTATTGCACAGTTGTAACATTGCTAGTGTTGACTGCACTGAGTAAACAATGGTTTAGGAGCTGTCAATAGAGGAAGAAAGGTAAAGAAAAACATTTGAATTTTTATAGCATCTCAAAGAATTTTGTAGCCACTGGTGTCCAGTTAAAATGTAGTTGCTGTTGTAATGTGGGGAATGTGACAAACAATTTATGCATGGAGAGCTTCTACAAACAGCAATAAGATAATGATCAGATCAACTATTTCTGTGCTGTTAAATGAGCATTGAATATTGAGTTAAATGTTGTATTATCTTAAAAATATAGAAATACAGACTTTGCTTACATGTTCTGTTGGATTTAATAATCTGACATCAGCATTTCAACTCAGAGCAGGGAATTTTGTCTCTTGTCTCATCACCGTTCCTTCAATAACACCCCAAAAAACAAATTAACAGACCCTTCACCTCTGAGATTGATGAAATCTTGTTGGGGGTAGATTGTTTGCTGTGTTTACCTACAAAACTAAAAATCACAAAACACCAGGTCATCAACCACCTGATGAAGGAGCAGCGCGTTGAAAGCTAGTACTTCCAAATAAACATGTTGGATTATAACCTGGTGTTGTGTGATTTTTAAGTTTGTCCACCCCAGTCCAACACCGGCATCTCTGCATCATGGTTACCTACCAAACAACAGTGTCTATACTTTGAAGTTATTTGTGTGAACCAACCTTGTTTGTAACAAACATGACAAATTCTGACATAAATGCATGTCTTCTTTATTCACCAGAGTATGCCTGTGTATTATGATAAAGCTATGGTGAGCAGTCCAAAAGGCTGCTTTTCTGTAGCTGGAAAACCACAGGGAAGGAAAAAAATTGATGTTATTCTGAAGAGATACGGCATAGCACTAATTGAGTATTGGAATCTTAGTTTGTTGCCTAAGAAAGCAGAACAAGAAAAGGAACCTATTAATGGAGACAAGACCACAATCCATCCTACCCTTCACTCTAGCCCACTTGGAACATTCCCAGAGGAAAATGAATTCAATATCTTTGAGACTTTTGTCTTCTATAATCAATTTGGGTTGTTCCATGCTTTTATGGTTCTTAGTAGGACAAGAAGTAAAGTGTTCTTTAAAGTATTTCATCAGGTGGCACAGAAATTTTAATTTTAATTGGCAGAAATAAAACGCTACAGGAGCTGAAAACCCGAAACAAAAACAGTAAATGTTTGGGAATCTTAACAGGTCTGGTAAAATCTGTGGAGGAGAAATTGAATGAATGTTTAAGTCAACTATGACCCTTCTTTGGAAGAGAAGAGGGAGGTGGAAAAGTGATGGATTTTACACTTTAGCTCAAGGTGGAGAGGGGAGAGTGGAACAGAAGGGAGGTCAGGGAAGGTTAGGGAATGAGATTAAAGATCACTGGTGTCACAGAGCAAAGAGCAAAGGGAGTTGAAATGGTTTTGGAGAAGTGAGACAGATCCTGAGTAGGTGTTAATAGCAAATTACAGGCCGGCTGCACTGAAAGCAAACCCAAGAAAGCCAGAAAATGGGAGGGAAGTTGGAGGGGGTGGGGTGCGAGGTGGAGGAAAATAAAATGGAGGACAGATAGAATACAGAGTTGAATTTACTGTTGAGTCCAGAAGGTTGTGAAGTGCCTAAATAGAAAATTGGACACTCTTCCTCCAACAAACATTGGCCTTCAGGGCAACACTGCAACTGAGCAAGGACAGTAGGTTTTGTATCGAGCCTTTTTGAGAGTGTATCACATGTGAGGTAATAGATAGGCTGAAGTACATTGCAAAGTTGTAATACAATTGAGGGATTCTAATGAGGTTGTAAACTGCCAGAGTTTAGCTCGAGTTCAGTCAGATATGGCTCAAGAAAGCAGTGTGGGAATTAGTAATCTAACACTGGTGCAGTCAGAGATGCCCTTTGGAGTGTGAGGATAAGGCTTGTTGTCAGAGTAATAGAGAAGAGCTCTGAACTGTATCTGACCCAAATTATACAAAAGAGCCTTTCTCTGCTAAATTGATCAACTTTTCTTGAATCATTCCTGCCCTTACATAGGCCCATTGGTGTTGGTTAACAAGAGCAAAATGACACACCTTTGTTTGAATGCATTATCATTGAAAAGATGAAGTCCAGAAATATTTGCTGATCTTGTGTTCTTAAAAAGCTAAGAGAATTAATGTCAGAGAAATTAATAAATTTGTATTTTAGCCAAGGTTAGTATGAACCTGATTTTTCATTTGCTTTAAAAGATGAGGCACACTGTCAATGTTAAAGAGGAGGCAGCCTGGCTCATGGTTCTGTCTGTATTATATAGCATTTGGCAATGGAGAGCTTGCTGCTGTCATGGAGTATAAAAACAAAATGCATTGTCTCAGCAATATTAAGGAAGCTCTCTACTGCGATGATGAGGAGCATAGGAAAAACTGAGTTTGATTGGATCTGACTTACCATGCATATTAGCTGGCCTGGGAGAGCTGGGATGGGAAAGTTTAATTAACTCAATACTTTGATGAAACTTAGTGTTCAAAATAGAAGGCGACACAGTGACAATAAAAGGCTGGAGTTGTTAAATTGGAGTTCCTGGCTGAGCGAGCTATTGAGTAACTGAATTTTAGTTCAACCATAAGATATTTATTTCCCTATTTATTCACTGTCCAGAGATTTTGTTCAGCTTAACAACCTTAAGATTGCTAAAACCTCCAAACATATTTGACATTCTTGTTTATGAAGTGACAATCAGCTCTATCAGGAGATATTTGTAGTAAGTTTATTTTGTTTTTAAATGATCACATTAAATAGACAATTAGAATGAGATGAGGACTCTTATCTTTCTAATGCTTTTGTCACTCTTTAGAATATTGCTGTTACGTTGTCTGACATGATGATTACTGCCTCCTTGGTAGCATCCTTAGCTACTTTGGGCTAAATCTTAGGTTTTATTGGCTGATTGTGAGTTGTGTTGAGTTTTTTTGGAGGGATTTTTGTTGTGGGACCCAGTCGATTTTCTCACTATATCTTACTAAACTCACCTCGTTAACTACCCAACCTGTTTGTTGGTGCCCCTCATTTCGGATTCTAACCCCACCATAACACATACTACTCCCAGAATAACTTACATTCACTTGACATCCATTCAAAGGTTGACATCCCTGCTGCCCAAGGGACGTGTGAAAAGCTACTGTGTAGCTGGCTAAGCACTGGTATTTCAAAGCTGCCTTTCTCTGTCTTGGATATGTTTGGAACATGCCGGAGAAGGAGAAGATGGCACTGCCATGCTAAAAACGGGAATTGGATGCCCTGGTTAAGGGTTGGTGCAGAAGGTGGAGTCCTTTTCACAGAGGACCAGCCAAGGAAGCCACAATCCCAACCACAGGCTGGAGGTTACAACCTAGGTCAATGTTGCCTCAATGGTCTGGAGGAACAGCCAACAGCACCATTAGAAGGTCAATAACGTTCTCTGTTCCGTCAGGGTAAATCCCACACTCTTTTACTCTGCTATTGCACAATCACCCCATCTCTGCTACTTCAGCCAACTCCTATCCAAGCTCACGCTCCACCTCTCTCACTGTTGCTCTAGGTCACTCTCACTGTGCCACCCCTGAACCCCCAAACCGCTCACTCTGCCTTCCCTCTGCTCTGCCTCCTCATTCTCTTGGGACACCTCACCATATTTCCCTCACCTGCACCAGGACTAATAGTTGAGACACCTACCTTCATTTCACTCAATGCCTCCTCTTCTACAATTACAGGCGGGTACAGCCTAAGGCTAAGGGCAGAGAGGGTAAAGGGATAGATATGGGTGGAGGGGTGCCAGACATTAGGTTCCTCACCCCCTACAAGGAGAGTGTCCTGGCCCTCAGAAGAATAGGATAGGATCACTCCTGTGGGGATGCTAAAACATCTGTGCCCAGCCAACAGAGTAAGTACCATCTTCAAAGGAGAGATGATATATCTCTCCTTTGTGCCTTGTGATGTCCACAACGTCCACAGTTCAAAGCAGCTAGAAACCATCTCTTCGATCTCTGAAGAAGAGGTCAAAAGTGACATGACACCAGGTTATAGTCCAACAGGTTTATTTGAAATTCCAAGCTTTCAGAGCACTGCTCCTTCATCAGATGAAGTGGTAGGATGCAGATAAAATCTAGCCCAAGACCGAGTAATGATGATATCTTTTCCAGAGGAAGTCCATGGGCTGAATGTCAAAGCGATGAACATAGTATCATGATGCACTGAGGACAATTTTAGACCAAGGTCTTACTGACCCCATTGACCTAGACAAACAGAAAATGCCTTTGTGCTCTTGATTATAGATAAAAATTCTTGTCGATTGTCTAAACTATTTTGCGTATGTACACTGTTATGGACTAAGCCAGATCACTCAAAACATTCTTAAGCAGGCAGCCCCAGACCATAACTTTGCAATTTGTTTCGGTAAGTGTACAGTGAAAATTACCTGGAGTAAGTTAGATTCTAAAACAGATAAAAATGTATTCACAAAATTACACAATGAAACACAAAGAACAGAATAAAGAACCCCCACAGAACTCAATCTATCCAACTAGACTTAATTATGCTGTTTCAAATATACACAACAGTCCCAATTTATTCAAAAACCAGTATAAATGGTACACATCCTTACAGGTTGAAGCTGAAAGGCAGAAAAGAGAGTGAGTTTCCACACAGCTCCCTGTTGAACTTCCCAGGTCAAGACTCAACTAAAAATGCTCAGCTCAACTCAACTAGCTAAAGAGCTGACCACTCCCCTTTCATTATACAGGTCACTTCTAAAACATGACCACTTTGGCCTGAAGTTTCATCTGTTTACATATAGACAAAAGGTCTGTCAAAATCCTTATCATCGCTGTACCAAACCATACTGATTGGAGCATAGCCCGATTTATTACCCCTCTGAAAAAAACCAAGGACAGAGTCTCTTTGAGTCAAGGAACAGTGTGTAGGAAAAAAAGAGACGAGCTTTGTGACAACACCAAGATCAATGCATCACCTTTAATGTAATTAATCATTCCAATGTGCATCAAGGACTATTACCAAGAAGTCTGTGGCTCAGTGGGTGTGGTACACCTACCTTTGAGCTGGAAGGCTCTGGGTTCAAGTCTCTCTCCAGACTTTGAAAGCCATGAAAATGGCTTACCTCATAAGGCCATAGATGTGGGAGCAAAGGTAGGCCATTCAGCCCAATGTCTCTGCTTCACCATTGAATGAGATTTTGGTTGATCTGATAATCCTCAACTTCACTTACCTACATTTTCCCAATAACCCTTGATTCCCTTGCTAATTATAAAATCTGTCTACCTGAGACTTGAAAATATTTAATGACCCAGCCTCAACAGCCTTCTGCAGAGAATTATTCCCCACATTCATTACCATCCCCTCCTTGTCTCTGTCTTAAATGTGTGATCCCTTATACTGAGTTTGTGTCCTCTAAACAGGATAATATACTACCTCCAACACCATGGGCCCTGATCTTAATAAATAGTTGGATGTGTTGTATCTTCTCAAATGCCTTCTGAAAATCTAAATATGTTACATCTGCTGCTTCCCCTTTATCGATCCAGCTTGTTACCTCTTCAAAGAATTCTAGTGAATTTGTCATGCATAAAATTTCCCCTTTATGAAGCCATGCTGACTTTGTTTGATCATATTATGTATTTCGAGATAGTCTGCTATTACATCCTTTATAATAGACTCTACGATTTTCCCAATAACAGTTATGAAGCTAACTGGCCTATAGTTACCTGCTTTCTGTCTCATTCCCTCTTTAAAATAAATGTGTTACACTGACAGTTTTCCAATCTTCTGGAACTTTTCCAGAATCCAAGGATCCCTGCAAGATTCCAACTAGTGTATCCATTATTGTTGTAACTACTTCTTTTAATATCCTAGGATGTATTCTACCAGGTCCAATAGACTTACTGGTCTTTAGCCTTAATAATTTCCCTAGCACTTTGACTCTAGTGAAAGTTTGCTCATCTTTGAGTCATAGCATCATACAGCACAGATAGAGTCTTTGGTTCAACCAGTCAATGTTGAAAGTAATCCCACACTAAACCAGTCTCACCTGACTGCTGCTGGTTCATATCCTTCCAAACCTTTCCTATCCAAATGTCTTTCAAATGTTGCAATTGTACCCACATCCACCACCTCCTTATGAAGCTCAGTCCATACCCTCTGTGTAAAATATTGTCTTTTTTAAAACTCTCTCCTCTCTTTTTAAAAATGTGCCCCCTGGTCTTGAAAACCCTCATCCTTAGGAAAAGGTACCTTCCATTAACCTTATCCATACCCCTCATGTCTTCTGCTTTTGCCCTTTTGAATATTTAGTAATTTTAACAATGGTGTTGTTTAACAGGTCATTTAAAGGGCCTGAACATCTTCCAAAGTCAACATGGAGGCTTCCTGTGCATGAAAGGGGAACGATTTACCAGGCAAGAGCGGGAGTGTGGGTCTAATTGAATAACCCTTCCAAAGGACAGGTACACACACAATAAGCCAATATTTTCCTTTGGTTCAACACAATTCTATTTTTTTCCCCAAATTGCTCTCCAGTTCAATCCATAATGTGGAATATAAACATTGTGAGAGAGATGCTTATTAGAAAAAAAAAGGAGGAGAAAGTAAGCAGAAAATAAATTAAGTTACACCAGAGACCTATTAAGCAATAACTAACTAGGTTGGTACATTTCAGTGGTGAGGTCAGTCCCTTTAGGTCCTATTACTCACTTTCTTTCTTGTTCATATTGAACTGGTGCCAGGCCATAAATGACCGTTATCTCTATATTTAATCTCTCACACTCTTGCTTGCTTGAGTAAATGAGCTGGACAGATGCCAATCTATTATGAAGTCTGCCTCAATAGGCCATGCAACACTTAAAAGTTTGAATAAAGAGCTGGGAGAATGCCAATCTGTAATGAACCCAATCTCTGAAGACCCCATTTCCACACTCTGTCTCTCTATCTCCCTCTCCTTCTCTCTTTTTCTCTCCATCCTTGAGAAACTGAAGGGAGTGAGGTGTACGTAGTGTTCCCATCTCAGTGAATCTCTTTATTTCTGTCTCTCTGCTGCTAAGTAAAAAACAAAGAATTTATTTTCAAGTTGCAGCTCATACTCTAAATGCAAAGCAAATGAGAAATCATGCAAAGTTTAGATCTCAAAACGAAGTCATTCAGCCCATTATATCCGGGTACAGTTTTAGCTGGTAATGATGAATAGCAGAAAGTTCTAGAAACACAGAGTATTTGAAGAGGAAAGACTGATCAACATGTTGGCTGTGTGGCCTCAGTATTTGACAACTCTTGCCACCTACTGAATTCTGGAGATAATGGCATGGATGGGGGCCATTTGGCCCATTGGGTCAATGCTGGTTCTTTGTTTAGTAACCCAATCAGCCCTAGCTCCCCATTCTAAACACACCCTTGGAAGTGTATTTCCCTGACATCCAACTTCCTGTTTAAATTATTGTTACTGTCTGCACCAGCATCCGAATGACATTCCAGGTCATTGGCAGCTACTGCAGGAAGATGTATTTCCTCACAAACCCCGCTCACCCTTGTTTCTCTCGACTAAAACATTACATCTGTGTTTCCTGTTCCTTGAACCACTTTTCAATGAAAACAGAATTATAGTTTGGATTGAAGACACTCTAATACTTCCCTTGATTAGTATGATACTAAACCTGCCTTCGGGGAACAAAGTGGGAGACAGCTCTGGTTGTAGTGATCCAATTGAACCTACTGATGACAGTTCATTGGATTTAAACAATACTAAACGGAAAGAATCTAATGAATGTAGATTAAAGCTGTTCTAAAGCTACTGAGCAAATTTAAAGAAAGATAATTAGCATCAATAGAAAGACCTACTGAAGTCTGAAGGCTCCAGGAATACCTCACCCTGCTATTTAATACATTTAATTTCCCAGTACTGTCACCCATCACCTTGAAGCATACAGATGCACAGAGAGAAAGAAAGAAAATTACAGATCTAGAAATTTTAATTTACAATCATGGCTGTTAGAGCTATTTTATTATTTATTATTTTCACTTGGGATTATTGTTTAATGCAAGTCATCTTACCTCCCATAACGTGAAGTATCAGCGTGTGAACAAGGAAATAATTTGTAACACCTCTTGCTGTTGTCTGAAACACTTCACATCTAGTTAATTCATGCTTTTTTGGGTGATGTGGACACTGGTTTGCACACAGGAAGATCCCAAAGTCAGCGAGTGAGTAACCAGTTAATTTGTTAGAACCATGGAGAGGACAATATTGCTTAATATATTAGCCTCCTGCCACATTGCTCTAATTGGAAAAACAGATGTGGCTAATTGTGCATTTGATTAGTTAGCTAGAAAATGAGTCATAGACATCCTGGCTCTTTTAATTTATGCCAATTATCATTACAGTTCACTCACAACCTTTAGGGTAGTTTTAATGCACAGAGTCTCTCTCTCTCTCTCTCTCTGTCTTTGTCTGCTCTTGACTATGGGGTTCATTTAGATTCCTGTTACTCACACAGTGCTGGATCAGGGTATTGTCACTTGGGATCAAAGCTCGGGAGGGATCCAATGGCTTTGCTGATTAGTGGATGCCAGGGCAGGATCTCCTCTCTGGTAATCAATGGAGTGGCCGTCCCAAGGAATGAAGGATTGCCCAATAACCCCAGCCTGGTCAGGACTAGTTGGCCAATCAGGGGAACAGTATCACAGCACCACAGGTAATGGTGGTCAAAGCTAAGGCCATACCTTAATGGTGAAGCGATCCCTTTAACAGTGTCACACTGTGCAAGGGGTCTCTGTGACAGTGTCACTCTGTTCAGGGGTCCCTGAGATTGTGTCACTCTGTGCAGGAAGTCTCTGTGACAGTGTTACTCTGTGCAGGGGGTCCTGATTTTGTGTCACTCTGTGGAAGGGGTCTTAGTGACAGTGTCACTCTGTACAGGGGTTACCTGTGACTGTGCCACACTGTGCAGGGTGTCTCTGTGACAGTGTCACTCTGTGCAGGGGGTCACTGAGACAGTGTCACGCTGTACAAGGGGTCCCTGTGACTGTGTCACTCTGTGCACGGGGTCCTGAGTTTCTATCACTCTGTGCAGGGGGTCTCAGTGACAGTGCCACTCTGTGCAAGGGTTACCTGTGACTATGCCACACTGTGCAGAGTGTCTCTGTGACTGTGTCACTGTGTTCAGGGGGTCTCTGTGACAGTGTCACTCTGTGCAAGGGTTACCTGTGACTATGCCACACTGTGCAGAGTGTCTCTGTGACTGTGTCACACTGTGCTGTGTGTCTCTGTAACAGTGTCACTCTGTGCAGGTGGTCCCTGTGACTGTGTCACTCTGTGCAGGGGGTCCTGATTTTGTGTCACTCTGTGCAGGGGATCCCTGTGACTGTGTTACCATGTGCAGGGGGTCCCCGTGACAGTGTCACTCTGTGCAGGGGGGTCTCTGTGACTATGTCACTCTGTGCAGGGGGTCCTGAGTTTATGTCACTCTGTTCATAGGGTCCCCGTGTCTGTGTCACTTGGTGCAGGGGGTCCTGAGTTTATGTCAATCTGTGCAGGGGTCCCTGTGACAGTGTCACTCTGTGCAGGGGTCCCTATGACAATGTCACTCTGTGCAGGAAGTCCCGGTGACTGTGTCACTCTGTGCAGGGTGTCCTGAGATTATATCACACTGTTCATGGGGTCTCTGTGACAGTGTCACTCTGTGCAGGGGGTCCCTGTGACTGTGTTACTCTGTGCAGGGGTTCCTGAGATTATGTCACTCTGTTCATGGGGTCTCTGTGACAGTGTCACTCTGTGGAGGGGGTCCTGACTTTGTGTCACTCTGTGCAGGGGGTCACTGTGACAGTGTCACTCTGTGCAGGTGTCCCTGTGACAATGTTACTCTGTGCAGGGGGTCCCTGTGACTGTGTCACTCTGTGCATGGGTTCCCTGTGACTGTGTCACTCTGTGCAGGTGGTCCCTGTGACAATATCACTCTGTGCAGGGGGTCCCTGTGACTGTGTCACTCTGTGCATGTGGTCCCTGTGACAGTGTCACTCTGCAGGGGGTTCCCATGCCTGTGTCACTCTGTGCAGGTGGTCCGTGTGACAGTGTCACTCTGCAGGGGGTTCCCATGCCTGTGTCACTCTGTGCAGGGGGTCACTGTGACAGTGTCACTCTGTGCAGGTGGTCCCTGTGACAATATCACTCTGTGCAGGGGGTCCCTGTGACTGTGTCACTCTGTGCATGTGGTCCCTGTGACAGTGTCACTCTGCAGGGAGTTTCCGTGCCTGTGTCACTCTGTGCAGGTGGTCCGTGTGACTGTGTCACTCTGTGCAGCGGGTTCCTGTGACAGTGTGACTCTGTGCAGGGAGTCCTGATTTTGTGTTACTCTGTGCATGTGGTCCCTGTGACTGTGTCACTCTGTGCAGGGGGTCCTGAGTTTCTATCACTCTGTGCAGGGGGTCTCAGTGACAGTGTCACTCTGTGCAAGGGTTATCTGTGACTATGCCACACTGTGCAGAGTGTCTCTGTGACTGTGTCACTCTGTGCATGGGTTCTCTGTGACAGTGTCACTCTGTGCAGGGGTCCCTGTGACAGTGTGACTCTGTACAGGGAGTCCTGATTTTGTGTCACTCTGTGCAGGGGGTCCCTGTGACTGTGTCACTCTGTGCAGGGGGTCCTGAGTCTCTATCACTCTGTGCAGGGGGTCTCAGTGGCAGTGTCACTCTGTGCAAGGGTTACCTGTGACTATGCCACACTGTGCAGAGTGTCTCTGTGACTGTGTCACTGTGTTCAGGGGGTCTCTGTGACTGTGTTACTCTGTGCAGGGGTTCCTGAGATTATGTCACTCTGTTCATGGGGTCTCTGTGACAGTGTCACTCTGTGGAGGGGGTCCTGACTTTGTGTCACTCTGTGCAGGGGGTCACTGTGACAGTGTCACTCTGTGCAGGTGGCCCTGTGACAATGTTACTCTGTGCAGGGGGTCCCTGTGACTATGTCACTCTGTGCATGGGTTCTCTGTGACTGTGTCACTCTGTGCAGGTGGTCCCTGTGACAATATCACTCTGTGCAGGGGGTCCCTGTGACTGTGTCACTCTGTGCATGTGGTCCCTGTGACAGTGTCACTCTGCAGGGAGTTCCCGTGCCTGTGTCACTCTGTGCAGGTGGTCCGTGTGACTGTGTCACTCTGTGCAGCGGGTTCCTGTGACAGTGTGACTCTGTGCAGGGAGTCCTGATTTTGTGTTACTCTGTGCATGTGGTCCCTGTGACTGTGCCACTCTGTGCAGGGGGTCCTGAGTTTCTATCACTCTGTGCAGGGGGTCTCAGTGACAGTGTCACTCTGTGCAAGGGTTCTCTGTGACAGTGTCACTCTGTGCAGGGGGTCCTGAGTTTCTATCACTCTGTGCAGGGGGTCTCAGTGGCAGTGTCACTCTGTGCAAGGGTTACCTGTGACTATGCCACACTGTGCAGAGTGTCTCTGTGACTGTGTCACTGTGTTCAGGGGGTCTCTGTGACAGTGTCACTCTGTGCAGGGGTCCCTGTGACTCTGTCAGTCTGTGCAGGGGGTCTCTTTGACATTGTCATTCTGTGCAGGGGGTCCCTGTGACAGTGTCACTCTGTGCAGGGCGTCCCCGTGTCTGTGTCACTCCGTTCAGGGGGTCCTGATTTTGTGTCACTGTGTTCAGGGGGTCTCTGTGACAGTGTCACACTGTGCAGTGGTTCCCTGTGACTGAGTCACTCTGTGCAGGGTCCCTTTGACAGTGTCACTCTGTGCAGGGGTCCCTTTAACAGTGTCACTCTGTGCAGGTGGTCCCTGTGACTGTGTCACTCTGTGCAGCGGGTCCTGATTTTGTGTCACTCTGTGCAGGGGGTCCCTGTGACTGTGTCACTCTGTGCTGGGGTTCCCTGTGACTGTGTCACTCTGTGCAGGGGGTCCCTGTGACTGTGTCACTCTGTGCTGGGGTTCCCTGTGACAGTGTCACACTGTGCAGTGGTTCCCTGTGACTGAGTCACTCTGTGCAGGGGTCCCTTTGACAGTGTCACTCTGTGCAGGGGGTCCCTGTGACTGTGTCACTCTGTGCTGGGGTTCCCTGTGACTGTGTTACTCTGTGCAGGGGTCCCGGTGAGAGTGTCACTCTGTGCAGGGGGACCCTGTGACTGTGTCACTGTGTTCAGGGGGTCTCTGTGACAGTGTCACACTGTGCTGGGTGTCTGTGTGACAGTGTCACTCTGTGCAGGGGTCCCTTTGACAGTGTCACTCTGTGCAGGAGGTACCGGCGACCGTGTCAGTCTGTGCAGGGGTCCCTGTGACTGTGTCACTCTGTGCAGGGGGTCCTGATTTTGTGTCACTCTGTGCAGGGGGTCCCTGTGACAGTGTCACTCTTCAGGGGGTTCCCGTGCCTGTGTCACTCTGTGCTGGGGTTCCCTGTGACTGTGTTACTCTGTGCAGGGGGACCCTGTGACTGTGTCACTGTGTTCAGGGGGTCTCTGTGACAGTGTCACACTGTGCTGGGTGTCTGCGTGACAGTGTCACTCTGTGCAGGGGTCCCTTTGACAGTGTCACTCTGTGCAGGAGGTACCGGCGACCGTGTCAGTCTGTGCAGGGTGTCCCTGTGACTGTGTCACTCTGTGCAGGGGGTCCTGATTTTGTGTCACTCTGTGCAGGGGGTCCCTGTGACAGTGTCACTCTTCTGGGGGTTCCCGTGCCTGTGTCACTCTGTGCAGGGGGTCCCTGTGACTGTGTTACCATGTGCTTGGGGTTCCTGTGACTGTGTCACTCTGCTTAGGGCGTTTTTGTGGCAGTGTCACTCAGTGCAGGGGGTCCCCGTGACAGTGTCACTCTGTGCAGGGGCGTCTCTGTGACTATGTCACTCGATGCAGGGGGTCCTGAGTTTATGTCACTCTGTTCATAGGGTCCCCGTGTCTGTGTCACTTGGTGCAGGGGGTCCTGAGTTTATGTCAATCTGTGCAGGGGTCCCTGTGACAATGTCACTCTGTGCAGGGGTCCCTATGACAATGTCACTCTGTGCAGGAAGTCCCGGTGACTGTGTCACTCTGTGTAGCGGGTCCTGATTTTGTGTCACTCTGTGCTGGATGTCCCTGTGACAGTGTCACTCTGTGCAGGGGGTCCTGACTTTGTGTCAATCTGTGCAGAGGGTCCCTATAATGTGTCACTCCGTGCAGGGGTCCCTGTGACAGTGTCACTCTGTGCAGGGTGTCCTGAGATTATATCACACTGTTCATGGGGTCTCTGTGACAGTGTCACTCTGTGCAGGGGGTCCCTGTGACTGTGTCACTCTGTGGAGGGTGTTCTGAGATTATATCACTCTGTTCATGGGGTCTCTGTGACAGTGTTACTCTGTGCAGGGGTTCCTGAGATTATGTCACTCTGTTCATGGGGTCTCTGTGACAGTGTCAGTCTGTGCAGGGGGTTCCTGTGACAGTGTCACTCTGTGGAGGGGGTCCTGACTTTGTGTCACTCTGTGCAGGGTGTCTATGTGACTGTGTCGCTCTGTGCAGGTGGTCCCTGTGACAATATCACTCTGTGCAGGGGGTCCCTGTGACTGTTTCACTCTGTGCATGGGTTCCCTGTGACTGTGTCACTCTGTGCAGGTGGTCCCTGTGACAATATCACTCTGTGCAGGGGGTCCCTGTGACTGTGTCACTCTGTGCATGTGGTCCCTGTGACAGTGTCACTCTGCAGGGGGTTCCCATGCCTGTGTCACTCTGCAGGGGGTCCCTGTGACTGTGTTACCAAGTGCAGGGGGTTCCAGTGACTGTGTCACTCTGCTTAGGGCGTTTTTGTGGCAGTGTCACTCTGTGCAGGGGGTCCCCGTGACAGTGTCACTCTGTGCAGGGGGGTCTCTGTGACTGTGTCACTCTGTGAAGGGGGTCCTGAGTTTATGTCACTCTGTTCATAGGGTCCCCGTGTCTGTGTCACTTGGTGCAGGGGGTCCTGAGTTTATGTCAATCTGTGCAGGGGTCCCTGTGCATGTGTCACTCTGTGCAGGGGTCCCTGTGACTGAGTGACATAAACTCAGGACTGTCTGCACAGAGTGACACAGTCACACGGACCACCTGCACAGAGTGACACAGTCACACGGACCACCTGCACAGAGTGACACAGGCACGGGAACCCCCTGCAGAGTGACACTGTCACAGGGACCACATGCACAGAGTGACACAGTCACAGGGACCCCCTGCACAGATTGAAAGAAAATCAGGACCCCCTGCACAGAGTGACAGAGTCACAGGGACACCCTGCACCAAGTGACACAAAATCAGGACCCCCTGCACAGAGTGACACTGTCACAGGGAACCCCTGCACACAGTAAAACAGTCACAGGGACCCCCTGCACAGAGTGACACTGTCAAAGAGACCCCGTGAACAGAGTGACATAATCTCAGGACCCCCTGCACTGAGTGACACAGTCACAGGGGCCCCCTGCACAGAGTCACACTGTCACAGGGACCCCCTGCACAGAGTCACACTGTCACAGGGACCCCCTGCACAGAGTCACACTGTCACTGGGACCCCCTGCACAGAGTTACACTGTCACAGGGACCCGCTACACAGAGTGACACTGTCACAGGGACACCCTGCACAGAGTGACACAAAGTCAGGACCCCCTGCACAGAGTTTCACTGTCACAGGGACCACCTGCACAGAGTAACACAGTCACAGGGACCCGCTGCACACAGTGACACTGTCACAGAGCCCCTGTCACTGTGTCTGTGTCACTCTGTGCAGGGGGTCCCTGTGACTGTTTCACTCTGTGCAGGGGGTCCTGAGTTTCTATCACTCTGTGCAGGGGGACTCAGTGGCAGTGTCACTCTGTGCAAGGGTTACCTGTGACTATGCCACACTGTGCAGAGTGTCTCTGTGACTGTGTCACTGTGTTCAGGGGGTCTCTGTGACAGTGTCACTCTGTGCAGGGGTCCCTGTGACTCTGTCAGTCTGTGCAGGGGGTCTCTTTGACATTGTCATTCTGTGCAGGGGGTCCCTGTGACAGTGTCACTCTGTGCAGGGCGTCCCCGTGTCTGTGTCACTCCGTTCAGGGGGTCCTGATTTTGTGTCACTGTGTTCAGGGGGTCTCTGTGACAGTGTCACACTGTGCAGTGGTTCCCTGTGACTGAGTCACTCTGTGCAGGGTCCCTTTGACAGTGTCACTCTGTGCAGGGGTCCCTTTAACAGTGTCACTCTGTGCAGGTGGTCCCTGTGACTGTGTCACTCTGTGCAGCGGGTCCTGATTTTGTGTCACTCTGTGCAGGGGGTCCCTGTGACTGTGTCACTCTGTGCTGGGGTTCCCTGTGACTGTGTCACTCTGTGCAGGGGGTCCCTGTGACTGTGTCACTCTGTGCTGGGGTTCCCTGTGACAGTGTCACACTGTGCAGTGGTTCCCTGTGACTGAGTCACTCTGTGCAGGGGTCCCTTTGACAGTGTCACTCTGTGCAGGGGGTCCCTGTGACTGTGTCACTCTGTGCTGGGGTTCCCTGTGACTGTGTTACTCTGTGCAGGGGTCCCGGTGAGAGTGTCACTCTGTGCAGGGGGACCCTGTGACTGTGTCACTGTGTTCAGGGGGTCTCTGTGACAGTGTCACACTGTGCTGGGTGTCTGTGTGACAGTGTCACTCTGTGCAGGGGTCCCTTTGACAGTGTCACTCTGTGCAGGAGGTACCGGCGACCGTGTCAGTCTGTGCAGGGGTCCCTGTGACTGTGTCACTCTGTGCAGGGGGTCCTGATTTTGTGTCACTCTGTGCAGGGGGTCCCTGTGACAGTGTCACTCTTCAGGGGGTTCCCGTGCCTGTGTCACTCTGTGCTGGGGTTCCCTGTGACTGTGTTACTCTGTGCAGGGGGACCCTGTGACTGTGTCACTGTGTTCAGGGGGTCTCTGTGACAGTGTCACACTGTGCTGGGTGTCTGCGTGACAGTGTCACTCTGTGCAGGGGTCCCTTTGACAGTGTCACTCTGTGCAGGAGGTACCGGCGACCGTGTCAGTCTGTGCAGGGTGTCCCTGTGACTGTGTCACTCTGTGCAGGGGGTCCTGATTTTGTGTCACTCTGTGCAGGGGGTCCCTGTGACAGTGTCACTCTTCAGGGGGTTCCCGTGCCTGTGTCACTCTGTGCAGGGGGTCCCTGTGACTGTGTTACCATGTGCTTGGGGTTCCTGTGACTGTGTCACTCTGCTTAGGGCGTTTTTGTGGCAGTGTCACTCAGTGCAGGGGGTCCCCGTGACAGTGTCACTCTGTGCAGGGGCGTCTCTGTGACTATGTCACTCGATGCAGGGGGTCCTGAGTTTATGTCACTCTGTTCATAGGGTCCCCGTGTCTGTGTCACTTGGTGCAGGGGGTCCTGAGTTTATGTCAATCTGTGCAGGGGTCCCTGTGACAATGTCACTCTGTGCAGGGGTCCCTATGACAATGTCACTCTGTGCAGGAAGTCCCGGTGACTGTGTCACTCTGTGTAGCGGGTCCTGATTTTGTGTCACTCTGTGCTGGATGTCCCTGTGACAGTGTCACTCTGTGCAGGGGGTCCTGACTTTGTGTCAATCTGTGCAGAGGGTCCCTATAATGTGTCACTCCGTGCAGGGGTCCCTGTGACAGTGTCACTCTGTGCAGGGTGTCCTGAGATTATATCACACTGTTCATGGGGTCTCTGTGACAGTGTCACTCTGTGCAGGGGGTCCCTGTGACTGTGTCACTCTGTGGAGGGTGTTCTGAGATTATATCACTCTGTTCATGGGGTCTCTGTGACAGTGTTACTCTGTGCAGGGGTTCCTGAGATTATGTCACTCTGTTCATGGGGTCTCTGTGACAGTGTCAGTCTGTGCAGGGGGTTCCTGTGACAGTGTCACTCTGTGGAGGGGGTCCTGACTTTGTGTCACTCTGTGCAGGGTGTCTATGTGACTGTGTCGCTCTGTGCAGGTGGTCCCTGTGACAATATCACTCTGTGCAGGGGGTCCCTGTGACTGTGTCACTCTGTGCATGGGTTCCCTGTGACTGTGTCACTCTGTGCAGGTGGTCCCTGTGACAATATCACTCTGTGCAGGGGGTCCCTGTGACTGTGTCACTCTGTGCATGTGGTCCCTGTGACAGTGTCACTCTGCAGGGGGTTCCCATGCCTGTGTCACTCTGCAGGGGGTCCCTGTGACTGTGTTACCAAGTGCAGGGGGTTCCAGTGACTGTGTCACTCTGCTTAGGGCGTTTTTGTGGCAGTGTCACTCTGTGCAGGGGGTCCCCGTGACAGTGTCACTCTGTGCAGGGGGGTCTCTGTGACTGTGTCACTCTGTGAAGGGGGTCCTGAGTTTATGTCACTCTGTTCATAGGGTCCCCGTGTCTGTGTCACTTGGTGCAGGGGGTCCTGAGTTTATGTCAATCTGTGCAGGGGTCCCTGTGCATGTGTCACTCTGTGCAGGGGTCCCTGTGACTGAGTGACATAAACTCAGGACTGTCTGCACAGAGTGACACAGTCACACGGACCACCTGCACAGAGTGACACAGTCACACGGACCACCTGCACAGAGTGACACAGGCACGGGAACCCCCTGCAGAGTGACACTGTCACAGGGACCACATGCACAGAGTGACACAGTCACAGGGACCCCCTGCACAGATTGAAAGAAAATCAGGACCCCCTGCACAGAGTGACAGAGTCACAGGGACACCCTGCACCAAGTGACACAAAATCAGGACCCCCCTGCACAGAGTGACACTGTCACAGGGAACCCCTGCACACAGTAAAACAGTCACAGGGACCCCCTGCACAGAGTGACACTGTCAAAGAGACCCCGTGAACAGAGTGACATAATCTCAGGACCCCCTGCACTGAGTGACACAGTCACAGGGGCCCCCTGCACAGAGTCACACTGTCACAGGGACCCCCTGCACAGAGTCACACTGTCACAGGGACCCCCTGCACAGAGTCACACTGTCACTGGGACCCCCTGCACAGAGTTACACTGTCACAGGGACCCGCTACACAGAGTGACACTGTCACAGGGACACCCTGCACAGAGTGACACAAAGTCAGGACCCCCTGCACAGAGTTTCACTGTCACAGGGACCACCTGCACAGAGTAACACAGTCACAGGGACCCGCTGCACACAGTGACACTGTCACAGAGCCCCTGTCACTGTGTCTGTGTCACTCTGTGCAGGGGGTCCCTGTGACTGTTTCACTCTGTGCAGGGGGTCCTGAGTTTCTATCACTCTGTGCAAGGGTTACCTGTGACTATGCCACACTGTGCAGAGTGTCTCTGTGACTGTGTCACTGTGTTCAGGGGGTCTCTGTGACAGTGTCACTCTGTGCAGGGGTCCCTGTGACTCTGTCAGTCTGTGCAGGGGGTCTCTTTGACATTGTCATTCTGTGCAGGGGGTCCCTGTGACAGTGTCACTCTGTGCAGGGCGTCCCCGTGTCTGTGTCACTCCGTTCAGGGGGTCCTGATTTTGTGTCACTGTGTTCAGGGGGTCTCTGTGACAGTGTCACACTGTGCAGTGGTTCCCTGTGACTGAGTCACTCTGTGCAGGGTCCCTTTGACAGTGTCACTCTGTGCAGGGGTCCCTTTAACAGTGTCACTCTGTGCAGGTGGTCCCTGTGACTGTGTCACTCTGTGCAGCGGGTCCTGATTTTGTGTCACTCTGTGCAGGGGGTCCCTGTGACTGTGTCACTCTGTGCTGGGGTTCCCTGTGACTGTGTCACTCTGTGCAGGGGGTCCCTGTGACTGTGTCACTCTGTGCTGGGGTTCCCTGTGACAGTGTCACACTGTGCAGTGGTTCCCTGTGACTGAGTCACTCTGTGCAGGGGTCCCTTTGACAGTGTCACTCTGTGCAGGGGGTCCCTGTGACTGTGTCACTCTGTGCTGGGGTTCCCTGTGACTGTGTTACTCTGTGCAGGGGTCCCGGTGAGAGTGTCACTCTGTGCAGGGGGACCCTGTGACTGTGTCACTGTGTTCAGGGGGTCTCTGTGACAGTGTCACACTGTGCTGGGTGTCTGTGTGACAGTGTCACTCTGTGCAGGAGGTACCGGCGACCGTGTCAGTCTGTGCAGGGGGGTCTCTGTGACTGTGTCACTCTGTGCAGGGGGTCCTGATTTTGTGTCACTCTGTGCAGGGGGTCCCTGTGACAGTGTCACTCTTCAGGGGGTTCCCGTGCCTGTGTCACTCTGTGCAGGGGGTCCCTGTGACTGTGTTACCATGTGCTTGGGGTTCCTGTGACTGTGTCACTCTGCTTAGGGCGTTTTTGTGACAGTGTCACTCTGTGCAGGGGGTCCCCGTGACAGTGTCACTCTGTGCAGGGGGGTCTCTGTGACTGTGTCACTCTGTGAAGGGGGTCCTGAATTTATGTCACTCTGTTCATAGGGTCCCCGTGTCTGTGTCACTTAGTGCAGGGGGTCCTGAGTTTATGTCAATCTGTGCAGGGGTCCCTGTGACTGTGTCACTCTGTGCAGGGGATGCCTGTGACAGTGTCACTCTGTGCAGGGGACCCTATGATAGTGTCACTGTGTGCAGGAAGTCCCGGTGACTGTGTCACTCTGTGCAGGGGGTCCTGATTTTATGTCACTCTGTGCTGAGGGTCCCTGTGACAGTGTCACTCTGTGCAGGGGGTCCTGACTTTGTGTCACTCTGTGCAGAGGGTCCCTGTAATGTGTCACTCTGTGCAGGGGTCCCTGTGACAGTGTCACTCCGTGCAGGGTGTCCTGAGATTATGTCACTCTGTTCATGGGGTCTTTGTGACTGTGTCACTCTGTGCAGGTCGTCCCTGTGACTGAGTCACTCTGTGCAGGGGGTCCCTGTGACAGTGTGACTCTGTTCGGGGGTCCCTGTGACTGTGTCACTGTGCAGTCAGTCCTGAGTTAAAGTCACTCTGCTCAGGGGGCCTCTGTGACAGTGTCACTGTGTGCAGGTGGTCCGTGTGACTGTGTCACTCTGTTCAGGAGTCTCTGTGACACTGTCACTCTGTGCAGGGGGTCCTGATTTTGTGCCACTCAGTGCAGGGGGTCCCTGTACCAGTGTGACTCTGTTCAGGGGGTCCCTGTGACAGTGTCACTCTGTGCAGGGGGTCCCTGTGACAGTGTGACTCTGTTCGGGGGTCCCTGTGACTATGTCACTCAGTGCAGGGGGGCTCTGTGACAGTGTGACTCTGTTTGGCGGTCCCTGTGACTATGTCACTCTGTGCAGGGGGGCTCTGTGACAGTGTCACTGTGTGCAGGGGGTCCCTGTGACTATGTTACACTGTGCCGGTGGTCCCTGTGACTGTGTCAGTCTGTTCAGGGGTTCCCTGAGACTGTGTCACTCTGTGCAGGGGGTCCCTGTACCAGTGTGACTCTGTTCAGGGGGTCCCTGCGACAGTGTCACTCTGTGCAGGAGGTCCTGGTGACTGTGTCACTCAGTGCAGGGCGTACTGACTTTTTGTCACTCTGTGCAGGTGTCCCTGTGACTGTGTCACTCTGTGCAGGCGGTCCCTGTGACTGTGTCACTCTGTGCAGGGGGTCCCTGTGACTGTGTCACTCTGTGCAGGGGGTCCTGAATTTGTTGCCACTCAGTGCAGGGGGTCCCTGTACCAGTGTGACTCTGTTCAGGGGGTCCCTGCGACAGTGTCACTCTGTGCAGGAGGTCCTGGTGACTGTGTCACTCTGTGCAGGGCGTCCTGACTTTGTGTCACTCTGTGCAGGGTGTCCCTGTGACTGTGTCACTCTGTGCAGGGGGTCTCTGTGACAGTGTCACTCTGTGCAGGGTGTCCCTGTGACTGTGTCACTCTGTGTAGCAGGTCCCTGTGACAGTGTAACTCTGTGCAGTGGGTCCCTGTGACAGTGTCACTCAGTGCAGGGGGTCCCTGTGACAGTGTGACTCTGTTCGGGGGTCCCTGTGACTATGTCACTCTGTGCAGGGGGGCTCTGTGACAGTGTCACTCTGTGCCGGTGGTCCCTGTGACTGTGTCAGTCTGTTCAGGGGGTCCCTGTGACTGTGTCATTCTGTGCAGGGGGTCCTGATTTTGTGTCACTCTGTGCAGGGAGTCTCTGTGACAGTGTCACACTGTGCAGGAGGTCCCTGTGACTGTGTCACTCTGTGCAAGGGGTCCTGAATTTGTGTCACTCTGTGCAGGGGGTCCCTGTGACTGTGTCACTCTGTTCAGGAGTCCCTGTGACTGTGTCACTCTGATCAGGGGGTCCCTGTGACTGTGTCACTCTGTTCAGGGGATCCCTGTGACAGTGTCACTCTGTGCTGGGGATCCCTGAGATTATGTTACTCTGTGCAGGGGGTCCATGTGACTGTGTCACACTGTGCAGGAGTCCCTGTGACAGTGTCACTCTGTGCAAGGGGTCCTGAAATTGTGTCACTCTGTGCAGGGGGTCCCTGTGACTGTGTTACTCTGTGCAGGGGGTCCTGAGATTATGTCACACTGTTCATGGGGTTTCTTTGACAGTGTCACTCTGTGCAGGGGGTCCCTGTGACTGTGTTACTCTGTGCAGGGGGTCCCTGTGACAGTGACACACTGTGCAGGGGGTCCCTGTGACTGTGTTACTCTGTGCAGGGGGTCCCTGTGATAGTGTCACTCTGTTCATGGGGTCTCTTTGACAGTGTCACTCTGTGCATGGCGTCTCTGTGACAGTATCACTTTGTGCAGGGGGTCCCTGTGACTGTGTCACTCAGTGCAGGGGGTCCTGAGATTATGTCACTCTGTTCATGGGGTCTCTTTGACAGTGTCACTCTGTGCAGGGGGTCCCTGTGACTGTGTTACTCTGTGCAGGGGGTCCCTGTGATAGTGTCACTCTGTGCAGGGCGTCTCTGTGACAGTATCACTTTGTGCAGGGACTCTATGTGACTGTGTCACTCTGTGCAGGGGGTCCCTGTGACTGTGTCACTCTGTGCAGGGTGTCCGTGTGACTGTATTACTTTGTGCAGGTGGTCCCTATGACCGTGTCACTCTGTGCAGGGGGTCCCTGTGACTGTGTCACTCTGTGCAGGGGGTCCCTGTGACTGTGTCACTCAGTGCTGGGGGTCCTGAGATTATGTCACTCTGTTCATGGGGTCTCTTTGACAGTGTCACTCTGTGCAGGGCGTCTCTGTGACAGTATCACTTTGTGCAGGGGGTCCCTGTGACTGTGTCACTCAGTGCAGGGGGTCCTGAGATTATGTCACTCTGTTCATGGGGTCTCTTTGACAGTGTCACTCTGTGCAGGGGGTCCCTGTAACTGTGTTACTCTGTGCAGGGGGTCCCTGTGATAGTGTCACTCTGTGCAGGGCGTCTCTGTGACAGTATCACTTTGTGCAGGGACTCTATGTGACTGTGTCACTCTGTGCAGGGGGTCCCTGTGACTGTGTCACTCTGTGCAGGGGGTCCTGAGATTATGTCACTCTGTTCATGGGGTCACTGTGACAGTGTCACTCTGTGCAGGGGGTCCCTGTGTCAGGGTGACTCTGTGCAGGAGTCTATGTGCCAGTGCCACACTTTGCAGTGGGGTCCCTGTGACATTGTCACTCTGTGCTGGGAGTCTATGTGACAGTGTCACTCTGTGTAGGGATTCCTGAGTTTCTGTCACTCTGTTCGGGGGGTCTCTGTGACAGTGTCACTCTGTGCAATGGGCCCTGAATTTGTGTCACTCTGTGCAGGGGTTTCTGTGACTGTGTCACTCTGTGCAGGGATCCCTGTGACTCTGTCACTCTGTGCAGGGAGTCTCTGTGTCAGTGTCACTCTGTGCAAGGGGTCCTGAATTTGTGACTCTCTGCGAAGGGCTCACTGTGACCGTGTCACTCTGTGCAGGAGGTCCCTGTGACTGTGTCTCTCAGTGCAGGGGGTCCATGTGACAGTGTCACTCGGTTCAGGGGGTCCCTGTACCAGTGTGACTCAGTTCAGGGGGTACCTGTGACTGTGTCACTCTGTGCAGGGGGCCCTGAGATTATGTCACTCTGTTCATGGGGTCTCTGTGACAGTGTCACTCTGTGCAAGGGGTCCTGAATTTGTGTCATTCTGTGCAGGGGGTCCCTGTGTCAGTGTCACTCTGTGCAGGGGTCTCTGTGACAGTGTCACTCTGTGCAGGGGTCCCTGTGTCAGTGTCACTCTGTGCAGGGGTCCCTGTGTCAGTGTCACTCTGTGCAGGGGTCCCTGTGACAGTGTCACTCTGTGCAGGGGTCCCTGTGTCAGTGTCACTCTGTGCAGGGGGTCCTGATTTTGTGTCACTCTATGCAGGAGTCCCTATGACAGTGTTACTCTGTGCAGGGGGTCCTGATTTTGTGTCACTCTATGCAGGGGTCCCTATGACACTGTCACTCTGTGCAGGGGGGTCCCTGTGACAGTGTCACTCTGTGCAGGGATCCCTATGACAGTGTCACTCTGTGCAGGGGGTCCTGATATTATGTCACTCTGTGCAGGGGGTCTCTGTGTCAGTGTCACTCTGTGCAGGGGGTCCTGAAATTGTGTCACTCTGTGCAGGGGGTCCCTGTGACTGTGTTACTCTGTGTAGGGGGTCCCTGTGACAGTGTGACTCTGTGCAGGGGGTCCCTGTGACTGTGTCACTCAGTGCAGGGGGTGCTGAGATTATGTCACTCTGTTCATGGGGTCTCTTTGACATTGTCACTCTGTGCAGGGAGTCCCTGTGACAGTGTCACTCTGTTCAGGGGGTCCCTGTGTCAGTGTCACTCTGTGCAAGGGGTCCTGAAATTGTGTCATTCCGTGCAGGGGGCACTGTGACTGTGTCACTCTGTGCAGGGTGTCCCTGTGACTGTGTCACTCTGTGCAGGAGGTCCTGAGATTATGTCACTCTGTTCATGGGTCTCTGTGACAGTGTCACTCTGTGCAGGGGTTCCTGTGACTGTGTTACTCTGTGCAGGGTGTCCCTGTGACTGTGTCATTCTGTGCAGCAGTCCCTGTGACAGTGTCACCCTGTGCAGGGTGTCTCTGTGTCAGTGTCACTCTGTGCAAGGGGTCCTGAAATTGTGTCACTCTGTGCAGGGTGTCTCTGTGACAGTGTCACCCTGTACAGGGTGTCTCTGTGTCAGTGCCACTCTGTGCAAGGGGTCCTGAAATTGTGTCACTCTGTGCAGGGACTCTATGTGACTGTGTCACTCTGTGCAGGGGGTCCCTGTGACTGTGTCACTCTGTGCAGGAGGTCCCTGTGACTGTGTCACTCTGTGCAGGGAGTCTCTGTGACAGTGTCACTCTGTGCAGGGAGACTGTACTACTGTGTCACTCTGTGCAATGGATCCCTGTGTCAGGGTCACTCTGTGCAGGAGTCTATGTGACAGTGTCACACGCTGCAGTGGGGTCCCTGTGATTGTGTCACTCTGTGCAGTGGATCCTGAGATTATGTCACTCTGTTCATGGGGTCTCTGTGACAGTGTCACGCTTTGCAGGGAGTCTATGTGACAGTGTCACTCTGTGCAGGAGGTCACTGTGATTGTGTCACGCTGTGCATGGGGTCTCTGTGACTGTGTTACTCTATGCAGGGGGTCCCTGTGACAAGTGTCACACTGTGCAGGGGTCTATGTGACAGTGTCACACTCTGCAGTGGGGTCCCTGTGACATTGTCACTCTGTGCAGGGAGTCTATGTGACTGTGTCACTCTGTGCAGAGGGTCCCTGTAATGTGTCACTCTGTGCAGGGAGTCCCTGTGACTATGTCACTCTGTGCAGGGGGTCCTGAAATTGTATCACTCTGTGCAGGGGGTCTCCGTGACAGTGTCACTCTTTGCAGGGGGTCTCCGTGACAGTGTCACTCCGTTCATGGGATCTCTGTGACAGTGTCACTCTGTGCAGGGGGTCCCCGTGACAGTGTCACTCTGTGCAGGGGGGTCTCTGTGACTATGTCACTCTGTGCAGGGGGTCCTGAGTTTATGTCACTCTGTTCATAGGGTCCCCGTGTCTGTGTCACTTGGTGCAGGGGGTCCTGAGTTTATGTCAATCTGTGCAGGGGTCCCTGTGACAGTGTCACTCTGTGCAGGGGTCCCTATGACAATGTCACTCTGTGCAGGAAGTCCCGGTGACTGTGTCACTCTGTGTAGCGGGTCCTGATTTTGTGTCACTCTGTGCTGGGGGTCCCTGTGACAGTGTCACTCTGTGCAGGGGGTCCTGACTTTGTGTCACTCTGTGCAGGGGTCCCTGTGACAGTGTCACTCTGTGCAGGGTGTCCTGAGATTATATCACACTGTTCATGGGGTCTCTGTGACAGTGTCACTCTGTGCAGGGGGTCCCTGTAACTGTGTTACTCTGTGCAGTGGTTCCTGAGATTGTGTCACTCTGTGCAGGGGGTCCCTGTGACTGTGTAACTCTGAGCAGGGGTCCTGAGATTTTGTCACTCTGTGCAGGAAGTCTCTGTGACAGTGTCACTCTGTGCAGGGAGACTGTACGACTGTGTCACTTTGTGCAGTGGGTCCCTGTGTCAGGGTCACTCTGTGCAGGAGTCTATGTGACAGTGTCACACGCTGCAGTGGGGTCCCTGTGACATTGTCACTCTGTGCAGGGAGTCTATGTGACTGTGTCACTCTGTGCACGAGGTCACTGTGATTGTGTCACTCTGTACAGGGGGTGCCTGTGACAATGTCACTCTGTGCAGGGGGTCTCTGTGACAGTGTCATTGTGTGCAGGGTGTCCTGACTTTGTGTCACTCTGTGCAGGGGGTCTCTATGACAGTATCACTCTGTGCAGGGGGTCCCTGTCACTTTGTCACTCTGTGCAGGGGGTCCTGAAATTGTATCACTCTGTGCAGGGGGTCTCCGTGACAGTGTCACTCTGTGCAGGGGGTCCCTGTGACTGTGTCACTCTGTGCAGGGGATCCTGAGATTATGTCACTCTGTTCATGGGGTCTCTGTGACAGTGTCACTCTGTGCAGGGGGTCCCTGTGACAAGTGTCACGCTGTGCAGGGGGTCTCTGCGACTGTGTCACTCTGTGCAGGGAGTCTCTGTGACAGTGTCACTCTGTGCAGGGAGACTGTACGACTGTGTCACTCTGTGCAGTGGGTCCCTGTGTCAGGGTCATTCTGTGCAGGAGTATATGTGACAGTGTCACACTCTGCAGTGGAGTCCCTGTGACATTGTCACTCTGTGCAGGGAGTCTATGTGACAGTGTCACTCTGTGTAGGGGTTCCTGAGTTTCTGTCACTCTGTGCAGGGGGTCTCTGTGTCAGTGTCATTCTGTGCAGGGGGGAGCCTGAGTTTGTGTCACTCTGTGCAGGGGGTCCTGAAATTGTGTTTCTCTGTTCAGGGGGTCCCTGTGACTATGTCACTGTGTGTAGGGGGGGCCTGAGTTTGTGTCACTCTGTGCAGGGGGTCCCTTTGGCAGTGTCACTCTATGTAGAGGGACCTGAGTTTGTGTCACTCTGTGCAGGGTGTCCCTGTGACTGTGTCAGTCTGTGCAGGGGGGACTTGAGTTTGTGTCACTCCGTGCAGGGGGTCCCTGTGACTGTGTCAGTCTGTGCAGGGGGTCCCTGTGGCGGTGTTACTCTGTGCGGGGGGGGCCTGAGTTTGTGTCACTCTGTGCAGGGGGTCCCTGTGACTGTGTCACTCTGTGCAGCAGGGGGGCCTGAGTTTGTGTCACTCTGTGCAGGGGGTCCCTGTGGCGGTGTTACTCTGTTCAGGGGGTCCCTGTGGCAGTGTTACTCTGTGCGGGGGGGGCCTGATTTTGTGTCACTGTGCAGGGCATCCTCCAGACAGAGACATCTGAAGGCTGTAGAACAGTTGGGCTTTTGATTGATTGGGAAGATTGCCCTAACAAAGTGACATGACAACGAAGGCGAAATTTAATTCAAAATCCAGGCAAAAACTGCTCTCATTAGCTCCCCAATATGTCTGTGATCCAGTCCCATGTGAATTGACCCCCTGTGGAAGCCCCTGATAGATCCCTCCACCTCTCTTCAACATTTTCTCCTTCTGCCAATTCTCTTCCCTCTCTCTTAATCTATCCCCATACTTCACACCCTCCTCCCCTCCAATTACTCTTCTCCTCTGTTTCATCATCACTGCACCTCCTCTTTCTGCCCCCGCCCCCAAATTCCCTCTACCTTTTACCTTCCGACTTCCCTCCCCTCCTCTCCTCCACCTCTTTTTTTCCATCCGTCTCTCCACAGCCCCCTCCATCTCGTTCCTCCAAGTCTTCCTCTCGGCCTTCCTCCTTCCACCTTCCTTGTTTGCCTTCCTTGATATTGGATGGAGTTGCTGTCCCAGCAACTGTAGATGTTGCAGTAAGGTGTTGCTGTGTAAATGCAGCCCTACCCTGATGTCAGAGTGTCAAGCTTTGATCACCCAGTTTAGTTGCCTGGTAACTTAGCATGCCAGCTGTGCATGTGTTTGAAGTCACTGTACCTGTTTCTCCTTGCTCAGTGTCCTGTGTGATTAGAATATTAATCTCCGTAGAGGTCACATGGCGACCTATGATGACGCTACAGAACAGGAGGGTGTAGCCTCTCTACACCCTACAGCTTCTTAGTGCTTTCTCCCTGACCTTTGACCTCTGCCCCCCTCCACCTCCCCTCCCCCAGGGTCAATTACTCACTGATAGCCTCCAATGAGCTGAGGGTGGGGGGCATTCTGGGTTGACGTCACCTTGTCAGCTTGCTCAGGAGTTTCCAGGAATTAAAGACCAATCTGCAGAATGTTGACTGTGAACAAAGCCGAGGGAAAAATCTTTATGTTCACAAAAGAACTTGTCTTCATTTTTAAAATTTTTCAACGCTTCGGTTATTCACTGTCAACATACGGAATGAGAGAAAAAATGCTGTTAGCCTCCAGTCACCAGTGGAGATTGGACTTGAGCTCTACCACTGAAACAGTCCATTCGGCCCATCTAGTCTAAGCTGATGTTTACACTCTCCCCTCCTCCAACTCTGTTTCACCTCTCCCTGTCAGCACAGCCTTCCATGAGAATCTCCCTCATGCGTTTGTCCAGCTTTGTCCTCAAAGAATCGAAGCTGTCCAGTTCAGCCACTCCCTGCTATTATGATTTCCACATTCCCATCATTCTGTGATTTTTCCCAATCTTTGGGACAGGGGTACTGCTAGCAAAACCCACAGAGATTAGCATGTGAATTATCTGTTGGACAGGCATCAATAAGGGCATCAGTCCTTAATTGCTGATCAGTCCTAATTGCTTTTGAACTGACGGGCTTGTTAGGCCATTTCAGAGGGCAGTTAAGAGACAATCGCATTACTGTGGAACTAGAGTCACATTCAGGTCAGACCAGGGAAGGATGGCAAATTTCCAATTGGTGATCATTTCATGATCACCATTAATAAGATAAGTTTTCGGTTTTGGACTTGATTAGTTGGATTCAGCTGCCCATGGTGGGACAGGAACCAATGCTGCCTGGGCATTAGCCAGACATTACTCCTTAATTCCCCAATTACAAGTGATTCTGTTTTACTGGTGGACAATGGAAAGTTGTTTTTTCATGAACATGGATCCATTTGGTGAACAGTTAGATGAGGACTTGGTAACCAGGAATAGATACCTGTTCTGATAAATATATACAAGGATACACATTGTTCCATTTCCTTTCTACATTTGGATAATGCTTTTAGCAGATGTACAATGTGACTGTGTCTAGTCCTTAAATAATTATCATGGCTTGGTTGTGCAGTTTCTCATTGCGGTGTGCTGTCTTTGTAGACAAATGTACACCATGGGTGTGGATGCATAGTTACTGTCTTGTGTTATACATTCAATACCAGAGTCAGCATCTTGTGTGAAAGATGGTTGCTCATGTACAATTCAGATGTGTCATCTGTTTCACTGTTTCATTGTTTATATCAACATCAAGCAGTTTGGACTGTAGACAATGCTGCAGCATCTTTCCATGCACCCACTTATTCAGACAAAGGTCTCAACCCTGACCTTGGTTCATATTGGGATAACTGTCTGCTCACTCACCTGGTCCCATGCTCTTGAACGATTTTCTCCCTTCCTCCCAAAGCTACATCATGTGCATGTGCTTACATTGTAAGAGTGTGTGATTGAAGGAATACGTGTGTCTATTCTCCTAACACGAGAGTGCTTGGTGAGGGTAAGCCATTGCCTTTAGGAGTAGGTCATTGATTTAACATAACTATCTGAAAATCTTGTCAAAAAGCTTTGTGTTTCATGATCATGAACTTAACCTTACAAACAGTGCATTCCATGAGACAGTTTGATTAATGCTATTGAGGAGAGGAGATAATGTGTTGAACACCCCACATCCTGTGTATCTCTTGAAAGGGTTCAAAACAAACAAAATAATATGCAGAATATAAAAGTTACTATGTTGACAACAGCTGGAATCTTTATTTGTCTCATAAAATGGAATTTGGTGAAATAGTCAGTTATCAGAATCCAGTTATATACTTGGATGTGGAAAATATCAGTTGAATTCTTGCACTAAGGCACTGAAAAACATTGTGTGGAATCAGAAGTTCTGTTGATTGTTGTGGTTGATGGAGTTGACATCTTTTGTAGAACTTGTTTCATTGACTGATGCCCTTATTGATGCCTGTCCAACAGATAATTCACATGCTAATCTCTGTGGGACAATCACATATTTATCTATGAAAATTATGTTTCTAAAGAGTTCTGGTTTATCTCTAAATGACCATAAACAGTATGCTTGCTCATGGATCAACTGAATGCATATGAATTGGCCAATATTGTGGCCTGGTTTCCTGCAGTAGGGCATGAACTGATGTCTGTGAATGCTGGAGGTGACTCAGACCTAAGTTAGTTTTTTGAACTTGCAAAATCTTGTCAGGATCTTTGCAGTCATCACTCAGAATATAGGAGGATTTGGAGTTTGGGACCACAGGTACAGTGCGAGAGTTTGCAGACGATACTAAGATGAGTGGCAGAGCAAAGTGTGCAGAGGACTGTGAAACTTTGCAGAGGAACTTAGATACTTTTAATGACTGAGCAAAGGTCTGGCAGATGGAACACAACGTTAATAAATGTGAAGTCATTCATTTTGGTCGGAGTAACAGTAAAAAGGATTATTACTTGAATGGTAAAAAATTTGTAGCAGGCTGCTTTGCAGAGGGACCTGGGTGTCTTTGTGCATGACTCACAGAGGGTTGGTTTGTGGGTCCAACATGTAATTAGGCAGGCAAATGCAAATTTGTCCTTTATTGCTAAAGGGATTGAGATTAAAAGCATGGAGGTTACGTTGCAGCTGTCCAGGGTACTGGTGAGGCCACACCCAGAGTACTGTATCCAGTTTTGGACTCCTTACTTGAGAAAGAATGTACTGGCACTAAACAGGGTACAGAGGAAGGTCACTAGGTTGTGGAGTTGTGGGGGTTGGCTTATGAGAAGAGACTGAGTAGATTGGGATTACATTCATTGGAATTTAGAAGAGTGAGGGGGGGATCTTATAGAAACATATAAAATGATGAAGGGAATAGATAAGATAGAAGTAGAGAGGATGTTTCCACTGGCAGGTGAAACTAGGACAAGAGGGCGTAGCCTCAAAATTAGGGGGAGCAGATTTAGGACTGAATTGAGAAGGAACATCTTCACCCAGAGAGTTGTAAATCGATGGAATTTCCTGCCCAGTGAAGTAGTTGACGTTACTTCAGTAAACATTTTTACAGCTAAAATAGATTTTTTTTGAAAAATAATACAATTAAGGGATACGGTGAAAGGGCAGGTAAGTGGAGCTGAGTCCATGAAAAGATCAGCCATGATCTTATTGAATGGTGGAGCAGGCTCGATGGGCCGGACGGCCTACTCCTGTTCCTAGTTCTGATGCTCCTATGTTCTAATTGTTCTCAATTTTTCATTCCCAAAGCAAATATCCTGTCTCTCTTTATCTGTGATTTATTGTTCTATAAAACGAGTATTCATTCTTTTCTTGAACAATTGGAATTTAGACAGAATATCAGTGGACTGTCAATCCATGTTTGGAAATTTGTTTCCCTTTTTGTTGCACTTCTTCGTTGTTTAAGTTGTAGGAAGTAAAGTAATCTGCGCCACATTCTCTTACCTTTGTTTCTGCTGAATTTTCTTCTTCGCAACGTCCCCACCCCTCCCAGCTTTTTGTTATTTTTACTGCTTTCAATTTTCTTTTTGCAGTTATTTTTAAAGTTGCAGTCTTAGAATAAGTAGCAATTTATCATCACATGTATGTCTACAAAAGAAAGAACAGCGAAAGGTTTTGTAAATTGCCATACCATGGCATCTAAATTAATGACAGAAGTCATAAATAAGAAGAAAAAC
Source organism: Chiloscyllium punctatum (assembly GCF_047496795.1). NCBI lineage: Eukaryota > Metazoa > Chordata > Chondrichthyes > Orectolobiformes > Hemiscylliidae > Chiloscyllium > Chiloscyllium punctatum. Next base: position 58,275,339 of record NC_092783.1, read on the forward strand.
AAGAAAAGGTTCATCACAGTTCAATTAATGGTTCCTGGGTTTGGGGTATGCTGGAGAACTGGGCACACAAGGCTGGGCGGAGACCATCACATTGAGATGAGACCACCCCACCATACTGGAACTAGACCTCCATACTGGGCAACTGGAAGACCCCGAAAGCCAATTCCAAAGCCAGGATGAGACCTCCATACCAAGACCACACCTCTGCATGAGGCCTAGACCTTCATGCAGGCTGCTGGAATACCCGGACTTTACTGAAGAAGACCTACATATCGGGACGAGACCTCCATGGTGCACTATGCCTGGCTGAAACTGCCCTCCTGAAGAAAACTGACACCCCTCCAAGTGCCAGATGTCTACCACCATTATGGGCTGCTGGAAGCCACCTCATTGTTTGGCCTGGGCCAGCGGGAAGATGTTAAAAGAAGGCAAGGTAACATAATAAATGAAAATATTTTTTTAAAAAGCATAAAAAGAGAAAAATAGCTGAGGGAGTAGATGAGCTCCCAGGCTAAGGAGCCTGTACATTGTGCTGCTGTTCCACCACCACCTTGGATGAAAGATGTGGCTATAGGTGGAATTTGCCCCAAGACAGAGCAATGTAATGTCACATTCACTTTGTCAAAAAATACTCTTGCACTGGCTCCAAGAAGAAAGATTATGGAATTGTTTGAATTCTGGACATTGATAGTGACTTTTCAATATAAAAAGTTTTTTGTTTCTTTTTTTCTGCCTTTTATTCTAGGAACTTCTTTTTAGGCTGTAGCAGTCCTTTAGTCATCTTCCAAAAGCTGTATTTTAAAAAAAATCATAACAGTGGTAGTTATCCATTTTTGTTTAATGAGAGAAAAAAATACCCCAAAGTTGCCTCTTACTTCACTAATCTTGTATTCTTCAGTCTTAGCTGTACTGGTAACTTCAGCTCTGAGCTCAGATATGTGATGGATGACTAACAGGGAAATAACTTTGCACACTGCCATTTTGGTGTCAACTTACTGTTAGCAGATTCTAGTTCCTGCCAACTGTCACTGCCTTCCAGTGCATATTGTTGACATGCTTGATGTTTTCTGTATGTCAGGCCACATAACATAGAGAGAGTCAGAATCTGGAAGCTTACTAACAGCTAAGATGACATCTCAGACTTATGAATGTTGTCTGGCTTATATGTTTGCTTTGATTGCAGTTAGAATCATAGAATCCGTACAGTGTAGAAAGAGGCCATTCAGCCCATCAAGTCATCACTAACCATCTGAAGAGCATCCCACACAGAACAAACACACCACTCTATCCCCACAACCCTGCATTTGCAGTGGCTAATCCACCCAGCCTGCATATCTTTGGACTGAGAGGAAACTGGAGCACCTGGTGGAAACCCATGCAGACACAGGGAGAACATGCAAACCCCGCACAGACGGTCACCTGAGGGTGGAATTGAACCCAGGTCCCTAGTGTTGTGAGGCAGCAGCACTAACCACCATGACACCCTACCATTATATTACATATATAGCCAACTGACTGATGTGCTGAAGGGCCAAGTAGCTGTTAGCTTGTCACTTAACTGAATGAACAGAGAGGAACAAAGATCTCTTGTAGTAGATCATCACATTTCATGATGTCATCTAGCCGTTTAAAAAGGTACAGTGCCTTTCTGAGATCTGTGCAATAATAAAAATAACACTGAACCAATTTGTAAACCTTCACTGTCTCCCTGAATGGGCCTGTTTAACCAGGTGAAGAGCTTGAAGTGAAGCCTGAGAGCTTTGTGTTCACTGCTGCTCCTTACCAGAAAAGAAAACGAGAAGCAGGGGTTCGTCAGTGTGGTCGTTACTGGACAAAGGTGCAAATGAAAACCAATGCCCAGCTGCTCTAGAGTGCCTCATACTGACAATCCCAAGAATCACATCCACAGTGGGCTGTGATGTTTCCCTCTCCATGGGAAATAGTGGGGCGAGGGGAACAAAAAGGGAACATGTTTGTACATTTTGAGGATTTATGACACAAAATAGAATGTGACTTGAAAAGGATTACAAGAGTTAAAGATTCTTGGGATTTTGGCTGACATTCATAAGCCACTTGATTGCCTTCACAAAATACTGCCCACCTCCTGTGATTGATTTTCAGTCTTGTAATTACCTCCCTGTTAGAAAGTCTGATGACAAGAATACAGATCAAAGAGGGAATTCAGAACCCTGCCATTGTGCCTTAATCAGACAGATTCATTCCTTGTAGTAAATATCACACTTCACAGGACATTGCAGATACCTGTCTCTCTCTCTCGCTCTCTTCATGTCAAGCTTGCTGTCCATCTCCAACGCTGAATGACCATATTTGGACTTCTTCCTGTTGTTTCCATAGCAATGTATTGCTCTGGTTTATAAAGAAGCAATTGGATGCCTTGGCTTACATTTTCACTTGTCTAGATTTCAATGGGATCATTTTATAAATCAGACTTTTATACCTTATAAAACCCCAGGTATTTACGATGCATACCGAGAGCGTGCAATCTGCACTGAATATGTGGCAAAATCAAAATATATCAATTCACAGGAAGCCTGCCAACAAATTTGTGTTAAATGGAGCTTTGCAGTAACTCAGAATGCCCCTTTGTAACCCAGTTTGCCTACAAATGGGCTCTATGTCAAAACAAAAATGAAAACACAATGCTGCTGTAAATATATGAGAAAGCTGCATTTTTCAATTTGTTCACACCCTGCAGTAGTCTGACCTCGTACAGTAAAAAGGCACCGAGTCACAACAAAAACAGAAATTGCTGGAGAAACTCAGGTAGCATCTGTGGAGAGAGAATCAGAGTTAACGTTTCAAACCAGTTCTGAAGAATGGTGACTGGATGCGAAATATTAACTCTGCTTTCTCTCTCTGCATGTGCTGCCAGACCTGCTGAGTTTCTCCAGAAATTGTTTTAAATTTCTACAGTTCTTTGTTTTAGTTTAGGCAGTGAAGAATGTCTGGAGTTGTCTCTGGAAAAACACAAAACTTTTGGCTTGCTTAGCGTGCTGTCTTCAGATGGGTATGCTGTGTTGTCCATGTCGTTAAAAACTCTGTGTTTCTGTACTGAAGTGAGGCCTCCCGAAACATCTCCACAACCTTGAGGCTTTGGCCAAGTAAACAGGCGAGTGAGTGGGGATAGGCATTCACCTGCTTCTTCAGGGTCATCAGGGTGAGAACCTTCCTGTTCTTCTGATGATGCGTTTTGTCCACTTGCCTGATCCATACCTGGAAGATGCTGGAGATTATCCATTGGTTTTGTTAGCCTCATGCTGATTGGGTGATGACTTTTTTTTAAATGTGGCCTCTTAGACTTTCCAGTCACAGGAAGTGACAGCTTCTGGGTGTCATCCCCATTGGCAGAGCCCATAGCAGTTCCCTTTGCTTTGGTTTCCACCATTACAGGCTTTGTTTTCAAACATTAAAGAGCGATATGGTAATAGATGGCAAAACAATCCAATTTTGTCTCTGCTAAAAAATGTCTCTTGCTGTGTACTCATTTCGGATGTGGGTGAGACCATTCTGCTGAAGGCTTACCTGTGATGTTGAGCTGTAGGGGTGCTCTAAATTCACTTGGGGTAGTTCAAACAGTAAAATGACAAGTGTGTGTGCATTTGGCTAATCCAACATTCACTGTCTGGGTCTTCACTGTTTTGCGGTCATCCTTCTGTTGGATCCTTCTATTCTGCTTGTAGGGATGGCTGACCATCTCACCACTGCCAGAGTTTTGTTAGCCACTAATTTTCCCCATTTGTAGCTGTTCATTCTCCCAAGGCTGATCATTATTCACTGCCTTGTCTGTCCATTTGTTCTTGTTTCTCTTCCACCTCTATCTCCACCTATCTTCTACTGCTTACCCCCTCCCTCCACCTTATCTTCTGCATAAAAAGACAACTTTTTCCTAGCTACCATCGGTCCCTTGAACCAAAACATTAACTAATTTGTCTCCACAGATTCTGAGCTTTTCCAGCAATTTCTGGTTTTGCCTCATTGAGATTTCACTCCATACAGAAAAACAAATTCCTGCTCCTTATCTCACTGCTGTCTGCAAAAGCTTGCTCTACACATATTGACTTCTATGCTTCCTACTTTTCAACAGTGACCACTTCAGTGGCTGAAAATCACTATGGGAAATGAGGTTCTTGGAGGTGCTATATAAATGCAAAGAATTGTGTGGACTTCAGAACAATCCTAGAAGGTTAAAAGCATAAGAAAATTAGGGAACAGACACTTGTAAAATTCCTCCATGATTTCTTGCTCTGTATACGGGGGGGGGGGGGGGGCATTACAAAGAAGATGAAGCTTCAAGTAATATTTTGATAAAAAGCTCTTAAACCAAAAATAAATATCATATTGCTGCCAAATTGGCTACTACAAATTCATGTATACAAGTGAATCCAAGAATTCACACCCCATCTCCAAGTCACAAAACATTCCACAATTACTCAAAAAGCCCTCATGCCCAAGATGGCACATAACTACATAAAGGAGGAAGGCTACGATCCTGCGTACAGTCACCTGGGATCACAGCTTCAATGTGAATTGGGAGGCTGTATTGGGAATGGGAAAGATCAGCTAGGGTTCCTGATAGACTGAGTGATCAGGAGTGGATGAATGGTGACTGGAGTTGGTGATCATTCTGAAGGTGGCTGATCACTTAAGTATTTGTCTATTCATTGACCAAAGAGCTTTGTGCTAGGACAGAATGATCAGACTGGAGGTGATCGATGGTATTTCAGGCTGTGATTGGGTGATCAATGATGGACTGATTTCTGATTGCAATGTTTGTATGTACGTATGAACAGATTCATGCACAGCTTCTTCCCCGCTGTTGTGAGATTTTTGAATGGACCTCTTTGTTACTGTTGATCCCTCTCTGCACCTTCTCAGCAGCAGTAACATTGTATGCTGTACTCCTGTTACCCTGATACCCTTGTATAGTACAATCTGCTTGTAAAACACATAAGACAACACTTTACACTGTACCTTGGAACACGTGACAAATAAGTCGAATCAATGATAATCAAATCAATGGGTGAAACAGTGGCTCAGTGGTTAGCACTGCTGCCTCACAGCAGGGACCCAGGTTTAATTCAAGCCTCAGACCAATGTCTGTGTGGAGTTTGCACATTTTCCCCGAGCCTGTGTGGCTTTCCTCCAGGTGCTTGGGTTTCCTCCCACAATCCAAAGATGTTCAGGTTAGGTGAATTGGCCATGTTAAATTACCCATGGTGTTCAGGGATGTATAGATTAGGTGCATTAGTCAGGGTTAAATGTACCATATTAGGGTAGTAAATGGGCCTAGATGGTTTACTCTTCAGAGGGCTGGTGTGGACTTGTTGGGCCAAATGACCTATTTCCACACTGTAGGAGTTAGAGTCAAAGAGTCATAGAGATGTACAGCATGGAAACAGATCCTTCGGTCCAACCCGTCCATGCTGACCAGATATCCCAACCCAATCCAGTCCCACCTGCCAGCACCTGGCCCATATCCCTCCAAACCCTTCCTATTCATATACCCATCCAAATGCCTCTTAAATGTTGCAATTGTACCAGCCTCCACCACATCCTCTGACAGCTCATTCCATACACGTTCCATCCTCTGTGTGAAAAAGTTGCCTCTTAGGTCTCTTTTATATCTTTCCCCTCTCATCCTAAACCTATGCCCTCTAGTTCTGGACTCCCCCACCCCAGGGAAAAGACTTTGTCTATTTATCCTATCCACGCCCCTCATAATTCGTAAACCTCTATAAGGTCACCCCTCAGCCTCCGACACACCAGGGAAAACAGCCCCAGCCTGCTCAGCCTCTCCCTATAGTTCAAACCCTCCAACCCTGGCAACATCCTTGTAAATCTTTTCTGAACATTTTCAAGTTTCACAACATCTTTCCGATAGGAAGGAGATCAGAATTGCACGCAATATTCCAACTGTGCCTAACTAATGTCCTGTACAGCCGCAACATGACCTCCCAACTTCTGTACTCAACACTCTGACCAATAAAAGAAAGCATACCAAACACCTTCTTCACTATCCTATCTACCTGTGACTCCACTTTCAAGGAGCTATGAACCTGCACTCCAAGGTCTCTTTGTTCAGCAACACTCCCGAGGACCTTACCATTAAGTGTACAAGTCTGCCAAGATTTGTTTTCCCAAAATACAGCACCTCACATTTATCTGAATTAAACTCCATCTGCCACTTCTCAGCCCATTGGCCCATCTGGTCAAGATCCTGTTGTAATCTGAGGTCACCCTCTTCGCTGTCCACTGGACCTCCAAATTTGGTGTAATCTGCAAACTTACTAACTGTACCTCCAATGACCACATCCAAATCATTTATGTAAATGACAAAAAGTAGAGGACCCAGCACTGATCCTTGTGGCACTCCACTGGTCACAGGCCTCCAGTCTGAAAAACAACCCTCCACCACTACCCTCTGTCTTCTACCTTTGAGCCAGTTCTGTATCCAAATGGTTAGTTCTCCCTGTATTCTGTGAGATCTAACCTTGCTAATCAGTCTCCCATGGGCAACCTTGTCGAATGTCTTACTGAAGTCCATATAGATCATAGCTACCACTCTGCCCTCATCTATCCTCTTTGTTACTTCTTCAAAAAACTCAGTCAAGTTTGTGAGACATGATTTCTCACGCACAAAGCCATGTTGACTGTCTCTAATCATTCTTGCCTTTCCAAATACATGTACATCCTGTCCCTCAGGATTCCCTCCAACAACTTGCCCACCACCGATGTCAGGCTCACTGGTCTATAGTTCCCTAGCTTGTCCTTACTGCCCTTCTTAAACAGTGGCACCACGTTAGCCAACCTCCAGTCTTCCGGCACCTCACCTGTGACTATCGATGATACAAATATCTCAGCAAGAGACCCAGCAATCACTTCTCTAGCTTCCCACAGAGTTCTCGGGTACATCTGATCAGGTCTTGGGGATTTATCCACTTTCACCAGTTTCCAGCACTTCCTTGTCTGTAATATGGACATTTTGCAAGATGTCACCATCTATTTCCCTTTAGTCTATATCTTCGATATCCTTTTCCACACTAAATACTGATGCAAAATCATCATTTAGTATCTCCCCCATTTTCTGCAGCTCCACACAAAGGCTGCCTTGCTGATCTTTGAGGGGCCCTATTCTCTCCCTAGTCATCCTTTTGTCCTTAATGTATTTGTAAAAACCCTTTGGATTCTCCTTAATTCTATTTACCAAAGTTATCTTTTTCCCTTTTTCCATCCTGATTTCCCTCTTAAGTATATTCCTACTTCCATTATATTCGATTCACTCTATCTATCCTGTCTATACCTTACATATGCTTCCTTCTTTCTCTTAACCAAACCCTCAATTTCTTTAGTCATCCAGCATTCCCTATACCTACCAGCCTTCCCTTTCACCCTGATGGGAATATACTTTCTCTGGATTCTCATTATCTCATTTCTGAAGGCTTCACATTTTCCAGCCGTCCCTTTACCTCTGAACATCTGCCTCCAATCAGCTTTCGAAAGTTCTTGCCTAATACCGTCAATATTGGCCTTTCTCCAATTTAGAACTTCAACTTTTAGATCTGGTCTATCCTTTTCCATCATTAGTTTAAAACAAATAGAATTATGGTCGCTGGCCCCAAAGTGCTCCCCCACTGACACCTCAGTCACCTGCCCTGCCTTATTTCCCAAGAGTAGGTCAAGTTTTGCACCTTCTCTAGTAGGTACATCCACATACTGAATCAGAAAATTGTCTTGTACACACTTAACAAATTCCTCTCCATCTAAACCCTTAACACTATGGCAGTCCCAGTCGATGTTTGGAAAGTTAAAATCCCCTACCATAACCACACTATTATTCTTACAGATAGCTGAGATCTCCTTACAAGTTTGTTTCTCAATTTCCCTCTGACTATTAGGGGGTTCTGTAATACAATCCTAATTAGGTGATCATCCCTTTCTTATTTCTCAGTTCCACCCAAGTAACATCCCTGGATGTATTTCCAGGAATATCCTCCCTCAACACAGCTGTAATGCTATCCCTTATCAAAAGTGCCACTCCCCCTCCTCTCTTGCCTCCCTTTCTACCCTTGTTGTAGCATTTGTATCCTGGAACATTAAGCTGCCAGTCCTGCCCATCTGTGAGCCATGTTTCTGTAATTGCCATAATATCCCAGTCCCATGTTCCTAACCATGCCCTGAGTTCATCTGCCTTCCCTGTTAGGCCCCTTGCATTGAAATGAATGCAGTTTAATTTATTAGTCCTACCTTGTCCCTGCCTGCCCTGACTCTTTGACTCACTTCTGTTCTCAACTGTACCAGTCTCAGATTGCTCTCTTTCCTCACTATCTCCCTGGGTTCCTTTCCTCACTATCTCCCTGGGTTCCTTTCCTCACTATCTCCCTGGGTTCCTTTCCTCACTATCTCCCTGGGTTCCTTTCCTCACTATCTCCCTGGGTGCCCCCCCCCCACCTTACTAGTTTAAATCCTCCCAAGCAGCTCTAGCGAATTTCCCTGCCAGTATATTAGTCCCCTTCCAATTTAGGTGCAATCCATCCTTCTTGTACAGGTCACTTCTACCCCAAAAGAGATTCCAATGATCCAAAAATATGAATCCTTCTCCCATACACCAGCTCTCCAGCCATGCATTCATCTGCTCTATCCTCCTATTCCTCCCCTCAGTAGCTCGTAGCACTGGGAGTAATCCAGATATTACTACTCTTGAGGACCTCCTTTTTAAAATTCTGCCTAACTCTCTGTAATCTCCCTTCAGAATCACAACCTTTTCCCTTCCTATGTCGTTGGTTCCAATGTGGACAATGACCTCTCCCTGGCCCCTCTCCCCCTTGAGAACATTCTGCACCCTCTCTGAGACATCCTTGATCCTGGCACCAGGGAAACAACACACCATTTGGCTTTTTTGCTGCTGGCCACAGAAACGTCTGTCTGTACTTCAGACTACAGAATCCCCTAACACAATTGATCTCTTGGAACCTGACATACCCCTTGTTGCATTAAAGCCAGTCTCAATACCAGAAACTTGGCAGTTCGTGTTACATTCCCCTGAGAATCTATCATCCCCAACATTTTCCAAAACAGCACACCTGTTTGAAATGGGGCTATCCACTAGCTGCCTACCTCTCTTACCTTGCTTGGAGTTCTTTGATTCTATGAATGATATGTCCCAGGTGTGCATTATCCACTCGTGGCTCGAGGTCTGATTGTCCAACTTTCTGGGAGCCCTAGTTGAATGGGTCTTGCTCAGGGGATGGGTGGAGGAGAGCTAGGAGTGGGGAGCAGTGTGGAGAAGATGATCAGTCTAGGTTAGGTGATTAGCTTGGGAGTAGTTTGAGCAAAACAATTCAAATGTGAGATTGGGAGCTGTGCTTTTGCTGAGCACGACTCTACATAGAATCCCTACATTGTGGAAGCAGGCCATTCAGCCCACACTGACACTGACTCACTCTATCCCCATATTTCCTATGGCTCATTCACTGACCCTACACATTCCTGGATACTATAGGCAATTTAGTATAACCAATCTACTTAACCTGTACATCTTTAGACCATGGCAGGAAACCAGAGCACCTGGAGGGAACCCAGGCAGGCATGAGGAGAATGTGCAACCTCCACACAGGCAGTTACCCAAAGGTGGAATCGAACCCAGGTCCCTGGCACTGTGTGACAGCAGTGCTTACCATTGTGCCACTGCACCATCCTGCACTGTGCAAGTCCAGCACCTGGGAAGAATTTGTGCTGGGACAGTTGAAAACCTGAAAAGGGTCTTGCAAGAAATGTCATTTGAACAAAATATCAAGGTTAACATTGGGAATTTAGTCTTCCAATGCTCCACTATTGCAATCATTGTTCAAGAAAAAAAGAACTCAGTATTGGCACATCACAGCTTACATAAACATTATTAAAAATCATTGGTGCTGTGTGTAGTTGCATGGACTCTGTGCACCCGTGACAAGGCTTCAATATAAAAGCTCAGAATCATTAAATAATACAGAACAGGGAGCTGTAGCATCGTGAGTGTGTTGTCTTTTTAATAGACCCAAGTTCAGTGAATAATGGGGAAGGCAAATGGAATATTGGCTTTTAATTCAAAGGAAATGAAATATAAAGTTAGGGAGGTCTTACTAAAACTATACAAGGCTAGATGATAGTTTTTGGGCCTGTTATTTAAAGAGCGATGTACTAGCATTGGAAGCAGTCCAGAGAAGGTTCACTCGGCTCATTTTGATGGAATGTTTTGTGAGGAGAATTTGAAGGTGTTCCATTTGTTGGAATTTAGAAGAATGAGGGGCAGCTTATTGAAACATACACGATTCTTAGGGGACTTGGAGGAGATTGATTGGAGGAGATTGGAGGAGGTTGGTTCGCCTTGTGGGGAGAGTCTGGGGCCAGAAAGCATTAACTCAAAATAAAGGGTCACCTGTTTGTATTAGAAATGAGGGGGGATTTCTTCTCTGGGAGGGTAGTGAATCTGTGGAATTCTTTGCTGCATGGGGCTACAGAGGCTGGGTCATTAAGCATATTTAAGGCTGAGATGGACAGATTTCTAAAAGGTGAGGGGATCAAAGGAAATGACAGGAACGTGGAATTGAGGATTATCAGGTGTGATCTCACTGAATGGCAGAGCAGACCTGATGGGCTGAATGGCCTCCATCTCTGGGGTTACAGTCAATGCAATTCATTCCACAGCCCTGCTCTTACCCTGCAGCTACATTTATATAGCTACTAATATTCCTCCAGTTCTCTTTTGAAAGGTATTATTGAGTCTGCTTGCACTGCTTTTACAGGCAGCGTATTCCAACTCACTCTAATGTTCCCAAGCCTCCTGCCATTAGTTTCTCCTACCTATTCTAACAAAAGTCCTCACTATGTTGAAAATCTCTGTTTTCTCTCCTCCCAATTGTATGTGTCATCAAGCAGGTAATCTTAGTTTCTCTTCAGGGATGGAAGTCTGTCACATTTGGTTCTCTTCTGCATCCTCAACAAGGCTTTAACATTCTTCCAAATGTGTAGGGTCCAAAATCAAATGCCATACTCCACCTGGCTCCAAACCAGAGTTTTATGGAAGTTTGGTATAACTTTCATTTCTACTGTCTTGGTAAGGCTACGGATCCCACATACCTTCTCATCTTGCTCTGTCACCTTCAACGTTTTGTGTTTGCACATTTCCAATTAACTCTGTTCCTGCACGCCTCTTCAAACAATACCACTGAGTTTATATTTTCTCCCCTTCCCTTTCAATGAATCAAAAAGAAAGAAGGACTTTCATTTCTTCAACACTTTTTATATTATCATCATATCTGGAAAAGCTTCAAGCCAATTCATTTTGAAAAGTAGTCACTGTTGAAACGTGGAATAGTGCCATGATATTTTTGTGCATCCAGCTGGGAAGCCTGACAGTTTAATATCACATCTGAAAGTAGGCATTCCCACCAGCAAGGTCCCCCTGACTGGGAATGTCAGCCCAGTTTTAATGCTCAGGTCTCTCAGTGGCATTGGAACCAATACAGTATTGGAGATGGAGAGTACTATTGGTTAGTAGAATCCCACCAAAGTCTGAGAACAGCCACCCTCCCCCCCCAGCCACCCGCCACACACACAGTGAGCAAACTGTGCAGGAACAGTGATTAGATTGTTGCTGAGCCCTGCTCTTAATGTCTGACTCACAATTTAACAGGCTTTGTCAGAGCATTGAGAGCAATAAAACGTTAATTATCCATGTTCCATTTTCTAGCATGAGGCATCTCTTTATTTTTATCATGTTTTTCTCCCCCTTCTCCACTTTGCTCCCTTTACTTTAAACTTGGGATGGGCTCTGACTGGAATACAGTTCCACAGGAGATGGTAAACACTGATTGGCTCACCCCAGAGTGTGAACCCAGAACAGGTAAGACTAATCAACTCACTGCCGATCCCACCCTTGCACGACCATCGAGAGTGCTGGGATAATGATTGGGAGCAGGAAAACAATTTCGATGGATTAATACAGAGCGATTCAAATTCGAGGTGAGTTAGAAATGGGATTAGAATAAAGTGTGGGTATGAAAAATCATGCAAAGCTCTGTGGCATAAATAAATCTTCCAGGGCTATTAAGTGACTAAGTGTTGTAGGCAAATTATTCTTGGGACTGAAGGTTTCTAATATCAAGGAAGTTTAACGAATCAGATACATTACTGAAGTGAGAACTGGCTATGGGGTGTGGTAAGCGAGTCGATAATTGGGTTGATCTGTTGAGAAGGGACAGGATTATTGGGTCTTAAGGTTGTGGTATGATATGAAGAGGCCCAAATGGAGCAGAACAGCTGTAGAGACACGTTGGTCCAAATTCTGCACTGTAAACACAATGCCTTGTGATATGTACCTCGCACCTTACCGAGAGGTGCAAGGGAGGAGCGAGGGACTTCTGGGAAGGTGAATCTAACTGTTTAACAGACTTACTTCAGATGTTGGGGCCTCCATTTACCGAGAGATGTGAAGGAGGAGCGAGGGACTTCTGGGAAGGTTTTAAGTGGATGAGATCAACTTTCCCAATATCAACCGGAACCTCCTAAGTGCAGATGGTTTGGATGGAGCCATTTTTGTCAGGTGTCTGCAGGAGGGTTTCCTTACTCAGTATGTAGACAGGCCGACAAGGGGAGAAGCCATTTTGGATTTGGTGCTCTGCAATGAGCCAGGACAGGTGTCAGATTTCACGGTGGGAGAGCACTTTGGTGACAGCAATCACAACTGCCTCACATTTAGCATAGCCTTGGAGAATGAAAGGAGCAGTTACCAAAGGAAGATATTTAATTGGGGAAAAGGAAATTATGACACTATCATTCAGGAGTTGGGAAGTACAGACTGGGAGCAATTGTTCCACAGAAAGAGCACAGCATACATGTGGAGACTATTTAAGGAGCAATTGTTGCGAGTGATGCACAAATTTGTTCCTCTGAGGCAAGAAAGAAGGGGTAAGATTAAGGAACCTTGGATGACAAGAACAGAGAAACTTCTCGTCAAAAGGAAGAAGGCAGCTTACATAAGGTGGAGGAAGCAAGGATCTAGCACAGCTTTAGAGGATTACAGGCTTGCTAGAAAGGAGCTCAGAATTGGACTGAGGAGAGCCAGGAGGGGGCACGAAAAAGGCTTGGCAAGAAGGATGAGGGAGAACCCAAAGGCATTTTACTCATACTTGAGGAATAAGTGAATGATCAAGGAGAAGGTAGGGCTGATCAGGGATAGTGTAGGGAACTTGTACTTGGAGCACATAGGGGAAGTCCTAAATGAGTGTTTTGCTTCGATTTTCACCAAGGAAAGGGAACTTGTTGTAAATGAAAACGTAGAGGAGCTGGGATACAGTCTTGACCAGATCAAGATTGATGAAGTTGATGTGCTGGAAATTTTGGAAAACATTAAGAATGATAAGTCCCAGGGCCAGACCAGATTTTTCCTTGGCTGCTCCGGGAAGCGAGAAAAGAGGTTGCTAAGCTGCTGGCGAAGATCTTTGCTTCCTCACTCTCCACGGGAATCGTTCTGGAGGATTGGAGGGAGGTGAATGTTGTTTCTCTTTTCAAGAAGGGGAATAGGGAAATCTCTGGCAATTACAGACCAGTCAGTCTTACGTCTGTGGTCAGTAAAGTTTTGGAAAGAATTCTGAGGGATAGAATTTATGACTATTTGGCAATACATAGTGTGATTAAAGACGGTCAGCATGGCTTTGTGAGGGGCAGGTCATGCCTCACAAATCTTATTGAGTTCTTTGAGGAGGTGTCAAGACAGGTCGACGACGGTCGAGCAGTGGCTGTGGTGTATATGGACTTCAGCAAGGCATTTGATAGGATTCCCCATGGTAGGCTCATTCATAAAGTCAGGAAGTATGGGATACAGGGAGATTTGGCTATCTGGATTCAGAATTGGCTGGCTGACAGAAGGCAGAGAATGGTTGTAGATGGAAAGTATTCTGCCTGGAGGTCAGTGTTGAGTGGGGTCCCGCAGGGCTCTGTTCTTGGGCCTCTGCTCTTTGTAATTTTTATAAATGACTTGGATGAGGAGGTTGAGGGATGGGTTAGTAAATTTGCAGATGACACAAAGGTTGGAGGTGTCGTCGATAATATAGAGGGCTACTGCAGGCTGCAGCGCGACATAGACAAGATGCAGAGCTGGACTGAGAAATACAGATGGATTTTGAATTTTGGAAAGTCGAACTCGAGTGCTGAATATAGGATTAAAGACAGCATTCTTGGCAGTGTGGAGGAACAGAGGGATCTGGGTGTGCAAGTACATAGATCCCTCAAAGTTGCCACCCAAGTGGATAGGGTTGTTAAGAAAGCATATGGTGTTTTGGCTTTCATTAACAGGGGGATTGAGTTTAAGAGCCGTGAGGTTTTGCTGCAGCTCTACAAGTCCCTGGTGAGATGCACTTGGAATATTGTGTCCTGTTCTGGTCGCCCTACTATAGGAAAGATACAGAAGCTTTGGAGATGGTGCAAAGAAGGTTTACCAGGATGCTGCCTGGACTGGAGGGCTTGCCTTATGAAGAAAGGTTGAATAAGCTTGGACTTTTCTCTATGGTGAAAAGGAGGAAGAGAGGAGACCTGACTGAGGTGTACAAAATAATGAGGAGAATAGATAGTCAATAGCCAGAGACCTTACCCCAGAGCAGGATTGACTGGTACGAGAAGTCATAGTTTGAAGATATTAGGAGGAAAGTGTAAAGGAGATGTCAGAGGTCGGTTCTTTACACAGACAGTTATGAATGCATGGAATACTTTGCTAGCGGTGGTGGTGGGAGCAGAATCATTGGGTACATTTAAGCGACTGCTGTACATGCACATGGATTGCAGTGAGTTGAGGGGTGTGTAGGTTAAGTTACTATATTTTGCATTAGGATTAAATCTCAGCACAACATCGTGGGCCAAAGGGCCTGTTCTGTGCTGTACTTTTCTATGTTCTATGTAAAACCAAATCAATAATCGGATTCAGCTGATATTTTCAATGAGGGAACTAAATGTAAAATCGCGATGTTTGCAGATAACACAAAGCTTGGTTGGGAGGGTGAACTGTGGGGAGGACAAAGTTAAAACTCACACAATACCTGTTGTGTTGTGTGATTTTTAACTTTGTACACCCCAGTCCAACTCCGACATCTCCAAATCATTTGGGGAGGATGCAGAGATGTTTCAGTGCGATTTGCACCAGTTGAGCGAGTGCGCAAATGCAAGGCAGATGAAGCATAATGTGGATAAATGTGAGGCTATCCTCTTTCTGAAAGTGATAGAGTGGGACAAGGAGAGGTGCAACAAGACCTGGGTGTTGCTGGATGTAAGCATGCAGGTACAGCAGGCGGTGAACAGGGATGGGTCACTGTAATCGTACAGTGCATTAGTGAGTCCAATACTGGAGTATGGCATACAGTTTTGGTTTCCTTACCTGAGGAAAGATGTTCTGGTTATGGAGGGAGTGCAACAAAGCTTTCCCACTCTGAGTCCTAGCAATGACAGTACTGGTGAATGACTAGAGACTGGATCAGTTAGGACTATACTCACTGGAGATTAGAAGAATAGGGGGAGATCCTGAAAGAAACCTGTAAAGTTGCGATGGGTCTAAATAAGGTAGATGCAGGAAAGGTGCTCCTGATGACTGGGGAGTCTGGAACCAGACATCACAGTTTAATGATACCGGATAAACTTAGGACTGAGATAAGGAGAAATTTCTTCACCCAGAGAGTGGGGAGACTATGGAATTCTCTGCCACAGAAAGCAGTTGAAGCCAAAGCATTCAATGTTTTCAAGAACAACGTACCTATAAATCTTAGGACTAAAGGGTTCTATGGGTATGGGGAGAAAGTGGGCACGGGGGACCAAGATGAATGATCATTTATGATCATATTAAATAGCGAAGCAGGTTGTAGGGCCAAATGGCCTACTCCTGCTCCTAACTTTTCTTTCTGTTTCTAACAGCCATCTCAATTGCTGAATTTGTCATTCATTAAATTCTATTTGCATGACTACATTTAGAATAATAAAAGCACAGGTCCTGCATCACCAGTTTCCCTGGCCCTCTCCTCACAGGTTCTCATGGGGTTGACAATCCATATCTGTTTCCATATTTCTTCATTAAGGCCAATGAAATAATGCCTACTGCAGAAAGAAGAGAGCCGCCACCACATAAATAACCTGGTGTCACAGAAGCCAGTGATATCTTCCTTTCATTGGAGCAGCTTCAGCAGCAGCGCTGAGAGAGGGGCTGCTGTAATTTATCTCCATTACCATTGCTGAAATAGGTTCTGCCACTTTAACGCGTAGAGATAATCAATATTTCTGCCTGACCCCGAAGGTCACTCAATGCATTAATGTTTCCCAACTAAAGTTTCAATGTGGAAAACAAGCAACTTGTCACAGATATTAGGGTATTCCTACATCTGTAAGTCATCTTTCAAAAAAAAGAGGGAAAACATTACATTTTAGGTATAAATTGACCCATAATACTTTTGTTTATTCTATCTATCCTTACTTCTTCCTCTTTCTTTCTCTCATTCTTTCTTTTTTCAACATGTGCTCGATACTTTCATTCCCTTTTAGTCAGTATAATGTTTATTGCATGCCAGACAGAAATCTAAAAGCCCTACAAAATTGAGCTTGAGATGCGTCTGTTTATTTTTCTCTGTTTATTTAATTCACCTTGAACATTGAGCTACCATGGCAGCCTGTGGAAATATCTGCAAAGCCCTTTTACAAAGAGCTCTGGCAGCTCTTGGAGACTCTCATTACACATTCATGGAACATTAATTTGTAACTGCAATAATACTCCACACATCTGACCCAACACAGCCTTCCAAGCAGGAAGGGAAAGGTCAAGGGGATTAAGATTTGAGAAGGCCAGTTCTCACCTTAGAATCATAGATTGGTTGCAACACAACAAGGAGACCACTCAGCCTGTTTTCTCCCATGCTGGCTCGCTGCAAGACCTGCTCAGTTAATCTGACTCTCATAAATTATCCCAGCAACTCTGAATTTTTTTTTGTTAACAAATCAATAAAATAACAATACTGAACACTCAGAAAAGGTTGAGTCATAAAATTTAAAAAAAATTCACAAGGTAAGCATTCTAGTACTTACATATTGGAAAATGAAAGACATGTCAAAGTATCCTGCAGGAATTATCAAGTCTCTTTTTCAAAGCATTTTATTTGATCTATTAATAAATTCAGTTGGATTACAAATATTGATTGGTTTTAAGAATGGCTGATTCAGCAATGGTCATTCTGTTTCAGTCTGCAGTCAATTAAAATGCCATCTATTAGGCTGATTAGGCTCAACTTTCCTTCCTCTAGAAAAGAGGGACCCCTAGTTTTTCCACTTTCTGAATCCTACCTTTCTATTTTCAAGTCCATTTTCCAAACCTAATTTCTAGCCTAACGTACTATTTGAGGCAAATTGATCTGCCACAATTTTATACCACAACCAGAATATCTGCAGCATCTTAAGTTGATTGACCATGGTCTTGAAATTTCTAATTATCCCTCAGTGACCTTCATAGCCTTTTTGTGAGAAGGTTCTGGATTTCCACTACCCTTTGTGTAAGAAAGTGATTCCTGATTTTAATCCTCAGTTGCTTAGTGTATACCTACTTATCGTTGATCTCTCCCCCTCCTCCGCTATTAGTAACAAATTCTCTGTTTCGATCCTATTGAGTTTTCTAAACATTTGATCACCTCAGTTTCCTATACTCAATGGAGTACAGCCAGGGTATGCAGTTGCACTGATTACATAATCCACTATATCTCACTAATATTTGGGGGAGAAGGTGATATAGAGAAATGTCACTGGACTAGTAATCCAGAGGGGCATGGTTCAAATCCCACTTTACTGGATTAGTGGTGCTGGAAGAGCACAGCAGTTCAGGCAGCATCCAACGAGCAGCGAAATCGACGTTTCGGGCAAAAGCCCTTCATCAGGAATCAAATCCCACCTTGGCAAGTAATGGAATTTAAAAGCAATCAATGAATCGAAAAAAATAAGGCTAATCTGAGATGATGAAATTATCAAGTAGTGTAAAAACCCACTTGATTCATCAATGCCCTTCATGGAGGAAAATCTGCCATCCTTACCTGATCTGATCTGCTAAGTGACTCCAGACCCATAGCAATGCAGTTGACTCTGAAATGGCTCCAGCAAGCCACTCAGTTCCAAGTCAGTTAGGAATGGGCAACAAATTATGGATTTGTCAGTCATACACACATCTTGCAAAGGAATAAATAATAGGAATCGCCACACACAAACCCCAGCTGTGTGTAAATACTGGATTAGGGCAACATTGGTCTTGACTTTGATGTTTCCCACACTACTGACATCGAGTACCTTAGTTATTATTATGGAAGACTATGGAAAACAATGGCTGGCAAGGAAGGCAAAACAAACACACAATGTAACCAAGTATTAGCTGTGATGTTGCATTCAGCTTCCAGTTGCATGAATGAATGACAAATACTTAAATATGTTTGTAATGAGATAAACATCATTGTTAAATTACAACTCATTAACGGAACAGAACAATTACAGGTCTGATGCAGGACATTTGAAAGATTAATTATGGAACAATTGATAGCACGCACCCATTTGAACTGATTATTACTCTGCACTAATGCAAATCTTCACTTACAGTAATTGTGTGTCACTGTGCGATGAAAATAAAATCTATCATGACCCTGAATCAATGGAAGATGCAGCATTTAATTCAACAAGATTTTGCAATGAAGGCAGTCAAAAGAATTTCATAAGTTGCCAGGACAAGTTTGCTGCAAATTGCAGTTTATGTTATTAACATATTAATCAAATATTGTCATTTATCCACTGCATGCATGTTAAGATATAACAAGCAGCTTATTGAATAGCGCAGTGTGTTGGGGCAGGAAGGAGGCAAAGGGTGGGAGTCAGTTTTGGTCTTTTAATGAGAAATGAAAAATTCTTTGATGTATTATAAATCTTTTATTACTTCCTTTTTTTTTAACAGGAAGACCAGAAACTTCTGTGCTACTCAGCACTAAGGATACAGAATAATCAAAGACAAGCCACTCTACACAAGGTCCACAGCTAACCTCACTTTATTTTCCAGTCCTGGGGCCACTATGAAGAGAAAGACAAGGGCAACATGTGAATGGGAGCAGTATCATCTCCAAGTTCTTCACAGGGCACACACCATCTCAAAGGGACCTCATATTGAACTATAACAAAAATGAAAGAATTGCAGATGCTGTAAATCAGAAAAAAACAGAAATTGCTGGAAAAGCTCAGCAGGTCTGGCAACATCTATAGAGAGAAATCAGAGTTAACATTTTGGATAGAGTGACCCTTTCGCAGAACGGTTCTGTGAAAGGGTCACTGGACCCACAACATTAACTCTGATTTCTTTCCACAGAATCTGCCAGGCCTTCTGAGCTTTTCCAGCAATTTCTGTTTTTGTATATATTAGCCCATTCCTTCATTATCAATGGGTCAGTATCCAAAAAGGTTTTGTGATTTACACACGAAAGAAGTGAAACTATCATGGTATTCGAACAAAGACTCAACAAACAATCAAGGTATTTTTCAATGTATAATTTCAGTTACATCACACTGTAAACTTTTGCTATAAATTCTGTGTCTTACAATTGTGTCCTCCACAACCACCTGATGAAGGAGCGGCGCTCCAAAAGCTAGTGCTGCCAATTAAACCTGTTGGACTATAACCTGGTGTTGTGTGATTTTTAACTTTGTACACCCCAGTCCAACACCGGCATCTCCACATCATATCAAAGGGAACGGTCGTTACGGAAAGCAGAGAGGGGTGGGGAGGGGAAGATGTTCGTGGTGGGGTCTGGTTGGAGTTGGCAGAGAAGTGTTTAAGGATGATGCAATGGTGCGGAGGCTGGCAGAGTGGTAGGTGAGGACATGGGTGACTCTGTCTTTATTGCGTTGGGGGGGGTTAGAGCAGTGGAGTGGGGAATGGGGGTAATGTGGTGGAGGGCTGTCTGGATGACAGAGGAAGGAAAAGCACGTTGTTCTAAATAAGTGGACACCTGGGATGCTCGCAAGTGGACTGTCTCCTCGTCCGAACAGATGTGGTGGAAGTAGAGGAATTGGGAGAATGGGATAGTGTTCTTGCTATATACTGGGTTGGTGGAGGTGTAGTCCAGGTTGTTATGGGAGTCTGTGGGTTTGTAGTAAATATCCATCACAACTCCAGGGAGTGGATAATTGAAACATGACATCTATCAGATTAAAATTAAATATCAGTGAAAGTGATCATGGAGATCGAAACGGTGAATTAAAAACAATGCAGAATTTTTAATTCAGAAGCAAAATGCTTGTTATGAAAATCATATATTGAAATTACTTTCTTGATTAGTTCTTATATTTCCATTGATTTGTTTTCAAAATTCGAAACCTTGAGGTTTTCAATTTCCCAACAATAAGAATGAGAATCTTATACTTCAATAGTTTGCACCATGGTTTTAGCTTTTCCCATAGATTTTTTCCTACTGTCATGCCAATTTTTACTGTTACAGCCATTAAACACTGGTGGAAAAATCTTCCATGTTGTCATTTAATGTTGAAACTGCAACCACTGGATACCCATTAACCTGCATGGGATTTAGATCTTGACTCAGAGATATTGGCACAAGGATAACTACCAGCTTCAAAGCTTCAACCTGTTAAATGGATGAAGTAAATTACTTCTACCCTCAGAGTACTCAATCCATTCTGTTTTTTCCACTGATTTTAATATCTGTTCACAAACGTGTTGATCAACCTTTTACTGCTAATAACTTTTCAACTATATCAGACCTTCAAGAAAATGCAATTAATTGACATCAGGAACATCCTGATGACGTGTTAAGGTCTTGTATATTATTCCAAGCTCCTTCTTTCCCGTTCTTCCTCCCTTCCTTATTCTAACTCTCTCCTCTATTCCTCCTTCTCTTCCTTCACCCTCCCTTGCTTCCTTCAGCCTTCTTTACTCCACTTTTCTCACCTGCCCCTTTTTCCTTTCATCTTTCCCTCTTGCCTTCCTCCTTTCTTTTCTTTCCTCCTTCCTTCCTTTACTTCATCCCTCCTGAAAAGACTCTACAAAAGCCAATATCCAATTGGGATCTTGGAGTCCGTGTGCATAGATCCCTGAAAGTTGCCACTCAGGTTAATAGTGCTGTTGAGAAGGCATATGGTGTATTAGGCTTCATTGGTAGAGGGATTGAGTTCCAATATCATGCTGCAACTATAGAGAACATTAGTGCAGCCGCACTTGGAATATTTTATCCAATTCTGGTCGTTATATTACAGGAAGGATGTGGAAGCATTGGGAAAGGTGCAGAGGAGATTTACCAGTATGTTGCCTGGTCTGGAGGGAAGGTCTTATGAGGAAAGACTGAGAGAATTGGATCTGTTTTCTTTGGAAAGAAGAAGGCTAAGAGAGATTTGACAGAGACATACAAAATGATCAGAAGATTAGATAGGATAGACAGTGAAAGTCTTTTTCCTAGGATGATGACGTCAGCTTGTAGGAGGGGACATAACAATAAATTGAGGGGTGAGAGATTTAAGACAGATTTCAGAGGCAGGTTCTTTACTCAGAGAGTGGTAAGGGCATGGAATGGCCTACCTGCTAATGTCGTTAACTCAGCCACATCAGGGGCATTTAAACAATCCTTAGATAAGCACATGGATGATGAAGGGATAGTGTGGGATGGGGGTGGGGGGGGGGGGGGGGGGGTGGGGAGCTGAGAATAGTTCACAGGTCGTCGCAACATTGAGGGCTGAAGGGCCTGTTTTGTGCAGTATTGTTCTATGTTCTATGTCTATCCCATCAATAAGTCACCCTTTATTTACACATCACTAATCCTTGACTTTAACACTGCTGCATTGAGAGTCAGGTACCAAAATGTCATTATCTCTGACACTCACCCTTTAACCTGCCAGCCAAGGCTCCCTGATTGGACCAGATTAACAGATAATCAGGGAACTCAAATTCCATTGGTTCATTACAATCACTACACCTCCTGACCTTCCTTCCTCCCTTTATTCCTTCTTCCCCTTATCCCTCCATTCTTTCAGTCTATCTGTCTTTCATCATGGTAAGGTCTTAGGGAGTGTTGCTGAACAAAGAAACCTTGGAGTGCAGGTTCATAGCTCCTTGAAAGTGGAGTTGCAGGTAGATAGGACAGTGAGGAAGGCGTTTGGTATGCTTGCCTTTAATCGGTCAGCGTATTGAGTACAGGAGTTGGAACGTCATGTTGCAGCTGTACAGGACATTGGTTAGGCCACTGTTGGAATATTGCATGCAATTCTGGTCTCCTTCCTATCGGAAAGATGATGTGAAACCTGAAAGGGTTTGGAAAGATTTACAAGGATGTTGCCAGGATTGGAGGATTTGAGCTATAGGGAGAGGTTGAATAGGCTGGGGCTGTTTTCCCTGGAGCATCAGAGCTGAGGGGTGACCTTATAGAGGTTTATAAAATCATGAGGGGCATGGATAGGGTAAATAGACAAAGCCTTTTCCCTGGGGTGGGGGAGTCCAGAACTAGAGGGCATAGGTTTAGGGTGAGATGAGAAAGATATATAAAAGACCTAAGGGGCAATGTTTTCACACAGAGGGTGGTACGTGTATGGAATGAACTGCCAGAGGAAGTGGTGGAGGCTGGTACAATTGCAACATTTAAGAGGCATCTGGATGGATATATGAATAGGAAGGGTTTGGAAGGGTGCTGGCAGGTGGGACTAGAATGGGTTGGGATATCTGGTTGGCATGGACGGGTTGGACCGAAGGGTCTGTTTCCATTTTGTACATCTCTATGACTGTAGGACTCTATCCAGTTTTCTTTGTTTAGTTTTTCATGTGATTTAACAGACCATGCTGTACAGCCTATATATTGTACCCATTGTAACTAAATGTTCAAAGCTGCTGTGGTTTCATTCATTTTACAATTATGATGTAGTTTCAGGATATGCCAGGATGACAGCTACGTCTAAAAATATCTCTCACACCTTTCTCCTTTCTTTCAACACTGTTACAGTTTCATTATAGATTAATAATCATTAAAGTGCAAACTCTTCTGTTGCCATGGTTATGTTTTGGACAATTCCTTTCATCATCGAAGCTCACTGTCTTTTTCTGTCAGAAGCAAATATTTAATAAAAGCCTGATTACAAGAAATGGCAAGGAAGCCAATTTCCACCCCCCTCCATTTCACAGATATTAGATGGAGACTCACATGCATACAGTTTACATGATCAATAATAGCATAGACCATTTCATCTCCGCTACACTAAGACTGCGCATTCTCTAGACAACCAACATGCACCAGTCTAGGGATGGTGGCTTTCTATTGGCAAAGCTTATATCCTGCAGTAAGACTGCACTCAGACTGCAGGATGTGAAGTAAGTTTGAATACACCGTTATCACATTGCCATTTTGCTCACTTCAGATCACATCTTGCTTTCTGATGAGTTGTCATTTCAACAACGGGGTTATATTATGAAATAATTCATGAAGCAGGAATCTGCAGACACTGGAAATTTTGAAATAAGAAACAGAAAATGCTGGAAATAGTCTGCAGATTCAGGCAGCATCTGTGGACAGAAACCTCCGACAAAAGCTGGACCTGAAACATTGGCCAATGGACAGATGGTCTTTGGAACAGCATAGAATGGACTGCACAGATTCCCAGATGCAGCAGCCTCCTCAGGAATTCTCCTGTATCTGGAAGTCTCCAAATGAAAATTATTGAATTTAGAGGGGTCGGAGGGTTCTGCTTAAATGAAGTTAATAGTTACTCGAAAAACAATTAGAGGATTAAGAACCTAAACTAACTCCTGGTTAATTATTAAACTGAATGCCAGATTCAATGTTCACCCCTCAGCTACACCCTCCATTGAGCTCTTACAAAGCCATAACAAGCCAGTTCCAGAACTGAAACCTCAACCCAACATGATTCCACCATTCCATCCAGGACCCAACAACCCACTCCCTCTACTTTGTCATGCATGATGTCTCCCTTCTCTCAAGTGAACCTAATATGCCTCTCCCTCTCCACACATCCTTCCTACCCTCCCTGCCAGTCCCTCCATCTCCACCCTACAGGATCCAATAAACCCTCAATCCCTCTCGTCCCACCACCAGATCCAAGTCTTTAAAATTTCTTTCCTGTCACCTTAACAATATGCCCCCAGTCTTGAAATCCCCCACACTAGGGAAAAGACTTATCATTCACCTTATCTATACCCCTCATCATTTTAATATACTCCTATAAAGTCATCTCTCAACCCCCTATGTTCCAGTGAAAATAAAGTCCCAGCCTTTCCACCCTCTCTTTATAACTCAAACTGCCATTCCCAGTAACATCCTGGGATATCTATTTAGAACCCTCTCCAACATAAAAATCAATCAATCAATCAATTAATCAATTCTTTCACATTAAGGTGGTTCCAATTAATGTTAACAAAATTGAAATCCCTACGATTATAACACTGATCTACTCACACCATTCTGTGTTTTGCTGGTTTATCTGCTCCTCTGATTGTTGGGAGACCTGTGCAATTCCAGCAAAATAATTTACCCAGATGACCTCACTTGAGGGTTTTTCTTGAACATCCTTCATTATTAGTGCAGTGATGGTTTTGTTTATCAATAACGCAATGCACCCATCCCTCTCACACTTCATCCAGCACTCCCGAAATTTCTATATACTGGAATGTTGAGTTGCCAGCCCTGCCTTTATTTCAACCATATGGATAAAAGAAAATTAGTGCAGATTTTGAAACCAAAAGAGAAAATGCTGGAACACCTCCGCAGGACTGGCATCAGCTCTTTTCTCTCCTTACAGATGCTGCCAGACCTGCTGAGATTTTCCAGCATTTTCTCTTTTGGTTTTATTTCAACCATATTTCATTGATTGCAACAGTATCATATTCTAATTTGTTAATCGATGTTCTATGTTCATCTGCCTTACCATTTAGGCTCCTTGCATTAAAATAGATGTAACTTAGCTTTCTGGGCCTCCCATGTACCTTATCCTGATCCTGTCCCTGACTTCTCCACCTACTGTACTGTCCTAGTATTCCTTCTATATCTGATTGAACCTTATTCCTGATTTTACGTGCCCCACCCCACGGCCAGATCAGTTCAAAATTTTCCCAAACGGCATGAACTATTGAAAACATATCTATCGCTATCTGAGACTCACTGTGTACAGATGTAAATAAAGCAGTGCTACCACACATATTGAGTTAGAATATTGAGTTAGAATATTCTATATATAGAATATAGAATATAGAATACAGTGTGGAAGCAGGCCATTACGCCCATAGAGTCCACACCGAAGAGCATCCCACCCAGATTCACTCCCCTCCCCTATTCCTTGTGACCCTGCATTTCCCATGGCTAGTCCAGCTAGACACTATGGACACGATGAAAGTAACAAAAAGGATTGATGAAAGCAGAGCAGTAGATGTGATCTATATGGATTTCAGTAAGGCATTCAACAAGGTTCCCCATGGGAGATTGATTAGCAAGGTTAGACCTCATGGAATACAGGGAGAATGAGCCATTTGGATACAGAACTGGCTCAAAGGTAGAAGACAGAGGGTGGTGGTAGAGGGTAAGTTTTCAGACTGGAGGCCTGTGACCAGTGGAGTGCCACAAGGATCGGTGCTGGGTCCTCTATTTTTTGTTATTTATATAAATGATTTGGATGTGAGCGTAAGAGGTACAGTTAGTAAGTTTGCAGATGACACCAAAATTGGAGGTGCAGTGGACAGCGAAGAGGGTTACCTCAGATTACAACAGGATCTGGACCAGGTGGGCTGAGAAGTGGCAGATGGAGTTTAATTCAGATAAATGCGAGGTGCTGCATTTTGGGAAAGCAAATCATAGCAGGACATATACATTCAATGGTAAGGTCCTAGGGAGTGTTGCTGAACAAAGAGACCTTGGAGTGCAGGTTCATAGCTCCTTGAAAGTGGAGTTGCAGGTAGATAGGATAGTGAAGAAGGCATTTGGTATGCTTTCCTTTATTGGTCAGAATGTTGAGTACAGGAGTTGGGAGGTCATGTTGTGGCTATACAGGACATTGGTTAGGCCACTGTTTGTATATTGCATGCAATTCTGGTCTCCTTCCTATGTTGTGAAACTTGAAAGGGTTTTGAAAAGATTTACAAGGATGTTGCCAGGGTTGGAGGATTTGAGCTATAGGGAGAGGCTGAACAGGCTGGGGCTGTTTTCCCTGGAGCGTCGGAGGCTGAGGGGTGACCTTATAGTGGTTTACAAAATTATGAGGGGCGTGGATAGGGTAAATAGACAAAGTCTTTTCCCTGGGTTTGGAGAGTCCAGAACTAGAGGACATAGGTTGAGGGTGAGAGGGGAAAGATATAAAAGAGACCTAAGGGGCAACTTTTTCACATGAGGGTGGAACGTGTATGGAATGAGCTGCCAGAGCAAGTGGAAGAGGCTGGTACAATTGCAACATTTAAGAGGTATTTGGATGGGTATATGAATAGGAAGGGTTTGGAGGCATATGGGCTGGGTGCTGGCAGGTGGGGCTAAATTGGGTTGGGATGTCTGGTCGGCATGGACAGGTTGGGCTGAAGGATCTATACATCTCTAGGTCTCCATGACTCTAATTTAGCATGGTCAATCCATCTCACCTGCACATCTTTGGAAATTGTAAAGCCTTATTTAATGAGGAGCAAATAGGCTCCAAGGCAGTGTATATGCCAGCACCCAGAGTCACAGATGCTCCGAACTGGTACCTCAATGTGTATGTAGCAGTATCAGTTTAAAGTACAAGGTAAAGCAGGTTAGACCAGGTCTATATCAAACACTGATTGGAATATTGCACCCACTTTCAGAAACACAGGAAGGCTTTGGAGAAGATATGGAGGGGATTCACTCCAAAGGTTTCAGGGATAAATCTGCAGTTAGGCAGGAAAAACTCCTTGGAGCAGAAAGAAAAGAGATTTGATAGAGGTACTTAAAATTCATGCAAATAAACAGAATTAATTTTTTGAACAACTGAATAGTCGATTGTTAGAGGGCACAGATTTAAGGTGATTAGAAAAACAACTCCAGACCACATGAGAAAAAAGTATATTTACACAGTAATATTTAGGATTTGTAACTAACCTCAGAGGCAGTTGATACAGATTTAATAGTAGGTTTCAACAGGGAATTGGTTGAATATTTACAGGAGAAAACAAAGAAATTTACAGCCCAGGAACAGGCCCTTCGGCCCTCCAAGCCTGAGCTGATCCAAATCTACTGTCTAAACCTGTTGCCCAATGTTTTAGATTAGAATCCCTACAGTGTGGAAACAGGGCATTCAGCCCAACAAGTCCACACCGACCCTCTGAAGAGTAACCAACTCCCCTCTGACTAATGCACCTCACATTACAGGCAATTTAGCATGGCCAATTGACCTGGCCTGCATAGCTTTGGACTGTGGGAGGAAACCAGAGCACCTGGAGGAAACCCACACAGACGCAGGGAGAATGTGCAAACTTCACACAGTCACCCAAGGCTGGAATCAAACCTGGGACCCTGGCACTGTGAGGTAGCAGTGTTAACCTCAGAGCCACCCTTTAAAGCAAACATCTCTCACAAGCCAGTTCCTAAGCATCTGTATCTATCTGCTCCCCACCTACTCATGCAGCTACCCAGGCGCATCGTAAATGAATCTACCATGTCTGGTCCTACACCTCTGCTGGCAACACGTTCCAGGCACCTACCATCCTCTGTATAAAACATTTACAGGAATACTGGGAAAGGAGTAGGAATCACTGGATTACTCTGTGAAAGAGTCAGCACTGATTGAATGGGCCAAATAGCTTCCTGTTTAACTGTGCTGTTCTATGATTCTATGGATAGCATTGATATTGACATAACCTCAGATTTAATCAAATGAAACCCAACAGAACTAGAAATTGTTCCAAATGTTGGCAGAATATACAGATTATATGAGCCAAAGGGTGTTTACCTTCCCAGACCCTGGAATTTTGGAGGTAGGATGTGTTAAATGTTTTAATGATCATTAATTTTTATATCTCACACATGCACTCTGCAGGCTAATATTAGATATTCAGAAGGCATCAGCAAATTATAATTGAAGACCTGCCGGCTGCACCAATAAACAGACAGCAATTGAGAATGAGGTAAAAACAATGACTGCAGATGCTGGAAACTAGATTCTGGATTAGTGGTGCTGGAAGAGCACAGCAGTTCAGGCAGCATCCAAGGAGCAGCAAAATCGACGTTTCGGACAAAAGTCCTGGGCTTTTGCCCAAAACGTCGATTTCGAAGCTACTTGGATGTGCCTGAACTGCTGTGCTCTTCCAGCACCACTAATCCAGCAATTGAGAATGCACACCACCCACCAACAAATCAAACAAAAATCTCCCCATCGAAAGTCCTCAGCCAACAGAAGAAAACGCAAACAAACTGCGCATGTTCGATACTCCTGCTAACTGTGAGTATATGAATTAAGACCATGAGTGCATCATTCAGTTTAATGACACTTTAGGAAGGATAGACTGATCCCTTTGGGAGTACAATTTAGGTTTACAAGAATGATATCTGGACTTTAAGGGTTAAGTTATGAGGAGAAGTTAGACAAAAAAGGCTTGTTTTCTCTTTGTGTTTGACAAACCTACAGGACCCGGGGCGGCGCGGTGGCACAGTGGTTAGCACTGCTGCCTCACAGCGCCTGAGACCCGGGTTCAATTCCCGCCTCAGGCGACTGACTGTGTGGAGTTTGCACGTTCTCCCCGTGTCTGCGTGGGTTTCCTCCGGGTGCTCCGGTTTCCTCCCACAATCACAAAAGATGTGCAGGCCAGGTGAATTGGCCATGCTAAATTGCCCATAGTGTTAGGTAAGGGGTAAAATGTAGATGGAGGGGTATGGGTGGGTTACGCTTCGGCGGGGCGGTGTGGACTTGTTGGGCCGAAGGGCCTGTTTCCACACTGTAAGTAATCTAATCTAAAAGACCCTTTTCAGGATTTCACTAATAGAGTAGGTGAAGGAGACCAGTTGATGTAGGGTAATGGATTTTCAGAAAGCTTTCAATGAAGTTCCATATAGAGGTTACTGTGTAAAATTAAAACATGTGGGACCACGGCTAATATCCTGGTATAGATGGAGAATTGATGAGCAGGCAGGAAACAGAGAGTTGGAAAAAAATGGACTGTTTTCAAAGTGGAAGGTGGGAACAAGTAGGTTGAGCTATAAAGAAAGGCTGAATAAGCTTGGCCTTTTTTTTCACTGGAGCGTAGGAGGTTGAAAGGCGACCTTACAGAAGTTTATAAAATAATGAGGCGTATAGATAGTGCTAATGGCAGTTGTCTTTTCTCTAGGATGGGGGATTTCAAAACTAGGGGACAC
The DNA here is from genome assembly GCF_047496795.1 of Chiloscyllium punctatum. Lineage (NCBI taxonomy): Eukaryota > Metazoa > Chordata > Chondrichthyes > Orectolobiformes > Hemiscylliidae > Chiloscyllium > Chiloscyllium punctatum. The sequence goes on from NC_092783.1 coordinate 58,304,738, forward strand.
ATTTTTAAGGTGAGAGAAGAGAAATTTAAAAAAGACATAAGGGGCAATTTGTTTTACACAGAGAGGGTGGTTCACATATGGAATACACTGAGGAAGCAGTGGATGTGGGCACAGTTACAATATTTAAAAGACATTTGGATAAATACATGAATAGAAAATGTTTGGATGGATATAGGTGAGGAGTAGGCAGTTGGGACTTGTTTAGTTGGGGATTATGTTCCCAATGGACTGGTTGGACCAAAGGGTCTGTTTCCATACTGTATGACTCTATGACTCTACGACTGCTGGGATCAATGTTTAGCCCCAGTCATTGGCAACACATCTTAATGATTTGGATGAATACGATACTGGATGTCATATTTCCAAGTTTGCTGATGACAAACCAGGCGAGAGTGTGAGTGTTGAGTAAGATGAAAAGAGGATTCAGGGAGATTTACACAAGTTGAGGGAGTGGGTAAAAACAAGGCAAATTATGTATGATGTGGATAAATGTAAGGTTGTTAATTTCAGTTGGCAAAACAGAAAGCCAAGAGTACTATTTAAAGGTTCGTGGATTGGGAAACATTGACGTACAAAGGGACCTGAGCATCCTTGTACACCAATCATTAAAAGCAAGCACGGAGGTATAGCAAGAAGTTAGGAAAGCAAATGATAAGTTGGTCTTCATTGCAAGTGGGTTTGAGCACAGCAGCAAGGACATTTTACTGGAGCTATACACAGACTTGGTGAGACCATTCCTGGAGTATTGCGTGCAGTTTAGGACTCCTTACCTAAGAAAATATATAATCCGCACAGTCAGAGTGCAGCAGATGTTCACCAGCCTGATTCCTGTGATGACAGGTTTATCATGTGAGGAGAGATTGGGTTGTCTGGGCCTGTATTCACTGAAGTTGCGAAGAATGAAAGGGGAAATCTCATGGAGGCATAAAATTCTGACAGGATTAGACAGACTGGGTGCAGGGCTGACGTTTTCCTCTGTCTAGGGGGCTCTAGAATGAATGATCATAGTCTCTGGGTACATGTAGACCAGGACTGAGATGAGGAGAAACTGCTTCCTTCAGAGGCTGGTGAATCAATGTCAAGGAATCACATTACATGTGGAATTCTCTTAATGCAGAAGGCTGTGGATGCCAAATAACTGAATACATTTAAGAAAGGGACAAATTCCTAGAAGCTAAAGGTATCAAGGGCTATGGGAAAAGCATGGGAATAAGATGTTAAGACAGGGAATCAGGCAAGATTATGTTGAATGGAGGAAAGGAGCTAATGAACTGAATGGCCTCCACCTGCCCCTATTTTTTATGTTTCCATGTTTCTGTGAGCCACCACCCTCCATAATTACCTCTTTCCACCCTATAATTCTCTTTTCTCTTCTTCATGTGTGTGCTTGCATGTATATATTTTATATCCACGTACAGTGGAACATAAATCGCAAAGATGCTTTGAATTTTTGGATAATGCTTATTCTTTATAAATAAATAAATTTTGAAGGCTACACTGAGAATTCCATTAAATAATTTATTAGTATGTTGTTGTGCTTCCCAGTGTGAAAATAACAGTCTAAAATCAACTGAATCAATGTCAGGAAATTACATGCATGTTTAGACCCCATTGTGAAGATATAAGTTTTCATACCTTCAAGGTTCATGCATTATAAATAATGAATGTAAGAACCAGCATCTCTCTCTCTCTCTATTTGTGGAACATATTAGTAGATCCATCAGCTTTGAAGATGTACCTTTCGAGTGAATTGTAAGTGTAAGCTGGTTTTTCTGTTATCATTGTTATTAAATTTTGTGCTGTTTGAAAGGGTGCTTGATGTGATCTTATTTAAATCAGTTATCCGAGACACCACAGGACAAATTGGAAATCTTGGCTTTTGTTCCACGCTACAGATTTTTGCTGTAAAATCTCTCACTCCTGAGATCTGAGGACACGAATATAAGACTAACACTCCAGTGTAGTGCAGAGGAATCACTGCAGTGTTGGAACGGTTAGATTTTGGATGAACCACAGAACAAAGTTGCTGTCTACTCTTTCAGATGGATGTAACAGAATCCATGGATCTTAGCTACCAAACACAGCAGGGAAGATACCCACGGTTTCCTTATAAATATTTCTCTCTCTATCAATATCAGAAAAGCAGACTATCCAGTGATTATACAGTTTCTGTTGCCTTACTCTTCCATTGCAACAGTGACTTTGACCTGGCCACAAATTGGTCAGGCCCCCACAGGAATCATTGCCATTACCTGCAGTGGTTCAAGGTGGCAGCTCACCACCCCCTCTTTAAGGGAAACTAGGGACTGGCAATAAATGCTGGACCAGCCAGAAACAGCCACATCCCATGAGTGAATAAAAGAAAATGAATTGCCATTGAACATGCCTGCTCATTGGTTGGATTTGCACCAAACATTAAGCTGGATATTTTAGAAGCATAGAAACTAGGAGAAAGAGTAGGTCATCAAGCCTGCTCTGACATGGCTGACTTGGTATCTCAGTTCCTTATTTCTGCTTTCTTTGCATTCCCCTTGAGGCCTTGAAGGTCGAACAATTTATTAATCTCTTTCATTAATATATGCAGTACTTTCTGTGGTAGAGAATTCCAAAGCTTTGCTATCCTTTGAGTGAAGAAATATTTTGTCATCTCACCCTCTAAATGGATTATCCTATATCCTGACACTGCGATCCCTGATTCTAGACTCCTGAACCAGGAAAACAACCTTCCTGTATCTTGTCAATCCAGCTCTGTTAGAATGTTATTTCGATCAAATTTTCTCCCATTCTTCAACATTCTGGTGAATACAGGTTCAAACAAAACCTCAATCAGCAAGAGTGCCATCACTGATATGGCAAATTCTCTCTGGGCTCCCTGTATGTCATACATAGGGAAACCAAAACTACACACAATATTCCAGGTGTGGTCTTATCAAGACACTGTATAATTACAACATGACATTCTTATTTTGGATCTCAAATTCTCTTGCAATCATGGCCAATATGCTACTTGCCTTCCTAACTGCTTGTTGCACCTACCTTTTACTTTCATTGACTGGTCAACAAGGACAACCAGATGCCTTTGTACATTGACATTTTTCAATATGTCACCAATTAGATTATACTGCACCTCTCTGCTTTTCACATTAAATGCAAAATGTCACATTATTCCATGATTTACTGCATCTGCGATGTGTTTACCCACATATTTTGGTATCCAGACACTCACAGGTACATTTTTGAAAGCATTTGAATAAATTGGAACTGACAACTGTACCTAAATATAACTAGGCCGTAGTTCTGCATATTTTTTAAAAAAAGTTACTTTCAGTAATTTAAGATTCGGTCTTTCATGCTTATGGGTTGACAACATATGAAACTTTAATTTTCTCGTGAGAATCTCATTTGCATGTGCAGCGATTAAAGTTATCATAAGTTATTTCTCAACTGAAACTCATTTGATTTTAAAATAAACTTAAAGTATTGCTGATTTGCACTAACTTATGGGTATGGAGATACAGAGCTGGAGAGGGTGACTAGCTGGGTAGCTCTTTCGGGAGCTGGTACACACACAATGGGTTGAACAGTCTTCAGTACTGTATAAAATTCTACAATTTTATAGTTCTGTGATTCAGTGATCCTGTATTCAGTCATATGCAAATGATTTGGAATTGATACTTGGGGCAAAAAAAAAGACACAGTTTTGACAAATATTTGTGCTGAGTATGCCAAATGTGCCCAAAGCTGACAGATATACCCACTGCACTTTTTCCAATTGGTTTCAATTCCTTCTCACTTGTGAAATGGAATTGCCAAGCAACACTGTCAAATCCATTTTTCCATTCTATGCATTTTTTAATACTTATTTTTCCACTTTCAGCATCAGCAAAGCTTTCATCGACATTACTCAACCAAACTTCCTTTCTTTCAGTGTTCGCTTCTCTCATCAGTTGTTGCTTTGTTGTGTTCTTCACTGAGCGTCGCTGACAACTTATTCAGTAGTTAGCATTGCTGCCTCACATAGCCAGGGACATAGGAAGGATGTGCAAATTCCATACAGACAGTCGCCTGAGGCTGGGTTTCCTCCCACAGTCCAAAGGTGTGCAGGTTAGGTGGATTAGCCATATTAAATTACCCATAGTGGCCAGGGATGTGCAAGCTATGGGGCTTAGATATGGGAAATGCAGGGCCACAGAAAAGCTGTAGGGGTTGGGTTTGGGTGGGATGCTTTTCAAAGGGACAGCGTGGACTCAAAGGGCCAAATGGCCTGCTTCCACATTCTAGGAATCTATTAGCTTGTGAATTATAGAGAGCAGTAGCTAGTGAAATGGATAAGTAGTTACACTTTTTTTGAATCTTAACCCTGTTCTGATATCTTCCTGGTGAGTCCCTCATTTTCCAGCCTCCACAAATTTTATTTAAAACTTGGCTGTGCACAGCCTAACTCTCCAGTTTGTTCGCCCACCTCTGCTTCTTAACCTACTTTGATTCCATCTCGAGTGAAGTTTCAACTGAAAAATTCACACCCATGTTTTCAAACTTCTCCTTGCCCTTGTACCCTCTTTGTATACTATTCTCCAACTCCACAACCATCTAAAACCTTGATGCTCTTCCAATTCTGACACTTTTGAAATCCCTATTTTGATTACTTCACCATTGGTGACTAGACATTCCACTGCTTTGGCCCTAAACCTTGAAACTCCCTTCCAAAACATTTCCACTAAAGTCTCTCTTCCTTTAAAACACTCTTTACAACAATGGCTTTGATTAAAGGTTCTGCTGTTGTGTTTCAGTATCGCTTTATGTATGAAATTCTGTTTGCTAACACTTTCTGTAAAGGTCTTTGGAATGTTTTACTACATTGACAGTACTATATTAATACGAGCAATAGTTGTTGAGATAAAGAATCATACAATGCGAAGAAATTCCATCGTGCTTTTGAAAAAGCCATCAGTTTGTCCCATTCCCCTTGTCTTTTGCTACAACCCTTCAAATGTTTCCTTTTCAAATGTTTATCCAATTCTCTTTCAAAAGTTACTATGGAATCTGCTTGCACCACCCTTTCAGGCAATACATTCCAGCTCACAACAACTCACTGTGTAAAGAAAATTCTCTCTCTTCTACTTCCTTTGCAAACACTCCCACCAATGGATCAGCTTGCTCCTGTCAATATTTTGAATTCCTCAGTCTAGGTCTTTGCTATTCAGAACAAATAAGTTGTCACAGTTTCCAGGACACTTGGTAATTTTCCCTGGTGGCACCATGAAGAGATTGTCTCTATTATTATGTTGATTCATTCTTTCACCTTGCCAGTGTGAAGTTTTCTCCTAAATTCCCTGCCAATCTCCTCATATGTGCCAGAAATGGCATAAACATTGGAGCTTGTAAAAAGGCCTGAACTCATACTGCAGACTCCTTCTTTAATTCTGAATATTAAAGGTTCATGTCATCTAATCATCACTCATACACATTAGACATGACAGGCATAAGAGTGTGCAATTATGCAAGTTTTCAGATCATTAATGTGACTCACACAAATGCATTTACAGGACCAGAAAATATAGAGTAGATATTAGTGGGTTTTGAGGGGATTTGTAGCTCAGGTTGAGGTTCTGGATGTTGCTTGCTGAGCTGGAAGGTTTGTTTTCAGATGTTTTGTCACCATACTAAGTAACATCATCAGTGAGCCTCTGGTAAAGTGCTAGTGTTATTTCTCACTTTCTATTTATGTGTTTAGGTTTCCTTGGGTTGTTGATGTCATTTCCTGTGTTGGTGATGCCATTTTCTGTTCTTTGTCTCAGAGGTAGTTGGGGTCCAAGTCGATGTGTTTGTTGATACAGTTCCAGTTGGAATGCCATGCTTCTAGGAATTCTCGTGCACGTCCTATTTGGTTTGTACTAGGTTAGATGTGTTGTTCCAATCATAGTGGTGTCCTTCCTCATCTGAATGTAAAGATACTAGTGAGGGTGGGTCATGTCTTTTTGGGGTGAGTTGAAGTTCATGCATCCTGGTGGCTAGTTTTCTGCCTATTTGTCCAATGTAGTGTTTGTTACAGTTCTTGCAAGGTATTATGTAAATGACATTCATTTTGCTTGTTGTCTCTGTAAGGTCTTTTAAGTTCATTAGCTGCTGTTTTAGTGTGTTGGTGAGATTGTGGGCTACCATGATGCCAAGGGGTCTGAGTCATCTGGTAGCCATTTCCAGGATGTCTTTGATGTAGGGGGGAGTGGCTAGGGTTCCCTAGGGAAAGTGGAGATCTCAATTAGATCACCCACATTCTTATTGAATGGCACAGCATGCTTGGGGGCTGAATGGCCTCTTCTGCTCATAAAGTCATAGAATCACAAAACCATAGAATCATAAAGCATGGAAACAGACCCTTCAGCCCAACCAGTCCATGCAATCATAACCCCAAACTAAACTAGTCCCATTCACCTGTTCCCGGCCCATATCCTTCCAAACTTTTTGCATTTATACATAGAACATAGAACAGTACAGCACAGAACAGGCCCTTCAGCCCACGATGTTGTGCCGACCACTGATCCTTGTGTATGCACCTCAAATTTCTGTGACCATATGCATGTCCAGTAGTCTCTTAAATGTCCCCAATGACCTCGCTTCCACAACTGCTGCTGGCAATGCATTCCATGCTCTCACAACTCTCTGTGTAAAGAACCTGCCTCTGACATCCCCTCTATACTTTCCTCCAACCAGCTTAAAACTATGACCTCTCATGTTAGTCATTTCTGCCCTCTGGCTATCGACTCTATCAATGCCTCTCATTATCTTGTATACCTCAATTAGGTCCCCTCTCCGCCTCCTTTTCTCCAATGAAAAAAGTCCGAGCTCAGTCAACCTCTCTTCATAAGACAAGCCCTCCAGTCCAGGCAGCATCCTGGTAAACCTCCTCTGAACCCTCTCCAAAGCATCCACATCTTTCTTATAATAGGGCGACCAGAACTGGACGCAGTATTCCAAGTGCAGTCTAACCAAAGTTTTATAGAGCTGCAACAAGATCTCACAACTCTTAAACTCAATCCCCCTGTTAATGAAAGCCAAAACACCATATGCTTTCTTAACAATGCTGTCCACTTGGGTGGCCATTTTAAGGGATCTATGTACCTGCACACCACACTGCCAAGAATCCTATCCTTAATCCTGTACTCAGCTTTCAAATTCGACCTTCCAGAATGCATCACCTCGCATTTATCCAGGTTGAACTCCATCTGCCACCTCTCAGCCCATCTCTGCATCCTGTCAATGTCCCGCTGCAGCCTACAACAGCCCTCTATACTGTCAACGACACCTCCAACCTTTGTGTCATCTGCAAACTTGCTGACCCATCCTCCAATCCCCTCATCCAAGTCATTAATAAAAATTACAAACAGTAGAGGCCCAAGGACAGAGTCCTGTGGAACACCACTCACCACAGACTTCCAGGCAGAATATTTTCCTTCTACTACCACTCACTGTGTTCTGTTGGCCAGCCAATTCTGTATCCAAATTTATCCAAATGCCTTTTAAATCTTCCAACTGTACTTATATCCACCACGTCCTCTGGAAGTTCAATCCACATACGAATCACTCTCTTTGTACACATTTGGCTAAATTATCCACTTTAAATCTTTCTCCTCTCACCTTAAAAATATGCCCCCTCATCTAGAACTCCCCACCGCAGGAGAAACACACCTGCCAGCTGCCTTATCTATACCCCAAACAATTTTAAAAACCTAAACATGCTTCTTGTGTTCTTGTTACATCTTGGGGGAAATTTTAAGAAGGTCAATTTAGAAAACTTGTGAAACTGGAAATGTGGGCCTACATTTCCACCAATTTTGCACAAGACATTTGCAGGTTTATCACTTCAGTCTTGAAGGTGGGGGGAGCCATTATATTGAGCCAAGATGTGTTTGGGAGCAAGACCGGCAAAAGAAGTAGTAAGGAAACTTTGGGAGTAACATATTGAACATATGAATTAAGAGCAGGAGTAGGCCATTTGCCCCCTTCAAGCCTGTTCTGCCATTCAACATGATCACAGCTCATCTGATCTGACGGTGACATCTTCTGCCTACCCCAATAATCACTGACCTCTTTTCTTGTCACACTTCTGTCCGAATACCTCTACCTTTTAAGCTGGCTATTTGTTTCACACCTTGATTAACCACATCCTCTATTTTAAACCTGTCCATCTTCTTTATTGCAGTTTCTCAAATTCAATGTATTTATATTCTGGGAGCCTAGCAATCTCATCACGCTCTGTGTGACATGCCAAATTCTAACAGCAAATGGAAGTGAAGGTGTTTTGCAAATGACGTGGTTTGATAGTTGACTGCTGCATGAAGGGAATAGATGGACATGTAAAGCAGAGACAGCTCTGATTACCTGCCAACCCATCTGACTAATGCACTGTCTCATCACATCGCACGTATACCTGCACATCCCTGGCAATGTTTAGGCCACAGGGAGCATCCCACCTTCAGCATGTTGTTTTGCAAAATTAGTTCAGTAGCTCTGAAAAATCTGACCCCAGGCTTTACAGAAGCCTTGTCAATCAGTGTTTGACCTTGGTTTTATTTAGGTTTTCACTGCCTCCTCCATGCACCATTCATTCCCTGCTGTTCACACTGACAGCTTTCTCTTACAATCTCTTTCAGGGACGGTCTCTGACTGGGATACAATTTAAGGCACAGTTGCTCATGTGCACACCTAGACATCAGAGATAATTTTAACTGACCTCACTGAGCAGGTACCCCACAGCTGAGCGGAATGCTAACTTTCAACACACAAAAGCAGAAATTGCTGGAGACACTCAGCAGATCTGGCCACATCTGTGAAGAAAGAAAGCAGAGTTAATGTTTCGCGTCAATGACCCTTCTTCAAGATTGACAGAAGCTGGGAAAAGGTGGATTTTATGCTGATGACAGGGAGTGATGGATTGGGGTGTGGTGAGTTGGCTAGGTGGAGACAGAGCCCAGAGAAAGAGAAAGAAATTTAGGCAAAGGAACAGTTGATAGGTTAAGTGAATTGGCCAGGCTAAATTGCCCATAGTGTTCAGGGATGTGTAGGTTGGGCACATTAGCCAGGGGTAAATGTGGGATAATTGGGTAGGATCATGGGTCGGGGTGGGTTACTATTCAGAGGGTCGGTGTGGATTTGTTGGGTCGAAGGCCCTGCTTCCACACTGTAGGGATTCTAAAGCCAGGGAAGAAGGAAAACTGATAATGGGGACAATGAGTAACTGAAAAGGATTGGCAGTGATGAAAACAGCCCACGTTAGACAGAGCCTGGGATGTGGGGATGGGCAAAGGAATACATTTTCAATACTGATTATTATTATTCCTTGTTATGAATGAGAGATTGTGACAAAGCTGCTCCACTAATTAAATTTGACAACCTCCTAAGAGTTTTTGATCAATATTTCACTTCACAAAACAAATAGGACACTGTCAATATTGTGCTTCAATAGAAGATATCAACCACCACGTGAATCTGTGGATAGTCTAATTACTGACTTGAGTGTAGTATCTGAACTATGCAGTTTTGAACCTTGCAACTAAAGCTAATTTACAACAGAATTGTCATTAGTCTGTCGGTCAGTTACTGAAATTCTTCTATCAAAAGAAGGTCTAATTCTAGAATGAACAGTGGGTACGGAGTTTAGAAAACTGGTGGAAAAAAAACTTAATACAGTAAAAGATCTATTTAATGTAGAACACGCTACAGAGAATATTGATTACATAAGGCACAATAAACCACCTGAAAAGAGAAGACAGAGTTCTCATCTGAACAATATTCCACAGGCAATGACATCCTAAGCAGTCTATGGAATTTTGTCATAGGCATTGTTCCAAGCCCCATATCACTGAAAACTAAATTGTTTAGCCTTCACCAACAATATACTCATTATGGCTAAAGGGGTCATTGTTTGACAATGTGCTACAGTCTCAGGAACATACCAAGCAAAAAAATTAAATAATTTCCAACTTAAGACGTGCTTCCATGCATTATAACAGAACCTTGAAGAACATCAATATTGCAAGGGAGCAAGTTCATTCACTGAGATCAATTGAATCTCTGATTTAACAGAAGCCAGCAGAGAAACTGCAATATTACCAATTCAACCTCAAGTGCTTCTTTATCTGGTAGTAGACTTTCCTCTTCTACCTATTGAAACAGATGAATCAAGTCAGGGGCTTGGGGACAGCTAGGAGAGATAAGGAAAATAAAGTACAGTAAATTATATATAAAGAAGTAATCTAAGTAAGTGATGTGAGAATGCAGATTTCTGTTAATCAATGTTAGTGAGGAGGGAAAAAGCTCAGGGAGGTGTGTTGTGTAAAGGCTTCATGAGCCAAAAGAAAACTTGCAATGAAGTTCTGGAACTGTGCATCACTGATCACAAATAGCACATGTGGGTGGAGTTAGGACAGACATAACTATACAGGACCATAACTCCATGGCAGATTTACAGGAGCACATTTGCATAAACACATGAAGAAAATGGATTACTCCTTACCAACCTGGAGAGGAATGGGTGAGGTGATGACCCTGTGACAGGCAGTCAGCATCATTGAGAGGAGAGGAGAAGAGTAGAACAGTCCAGTCTGATCAAGGTGAGGACCCTTACAGAAAAGTAGGCAGACCAGCAGCAGACCTGACTGGGACTTGAGACATTCAAGGATTGTTACCTTAAAACCAAAGCCTAAAAACTGTACTTAAACTTCTCAACCAGAGTAGGACATTAAATCGCATAAATTCTCCACAGAGCAGAAAAGGAAAGATTTGTCAGAGTCCTCAAAATTATAAGGTATAGATAAGGAAAACCATTGACAATGACAAGAGAGTTGGTAAGTAGAAGATACCGATTCATTGTCACGAGGAGGCAAGATGAGAATAAGTTTTTACAGGCATGTTTTTTGAAGCAAGATCTGCCTTTGGAGGCCAGTCAGACTGGCTGAGCATTACAGGAGCAAATTACTAGAGATGCTGAAATCTGAACTGAAAACAAAAAATGCTGGAGATCACAGTGGGTCAGGCAGCATCCATGGAGACAGAACAAGCTAACGTTTAGAATCTAGATGACTCTTCATTAGAGATCTGATTAAGAGTCATCTAGACTCGAAACATTAGGTTGCTTTCTCTCCATGGATGCTAGCTTAATATTACATTGTTTTTTCTTTGGAACACAAACTATTTGTCAGCTTTTCTGTGTAATTAAGATGACGAGACCCTAAAAATGGTTAATTGCTGATAAGAACTTTCAGATAGCCTGACACTCTAAAAGGCATTTTTTTAACAATATGGTGAATTATGCATTTTGAATTGAGAATGTGTGCATGCTTACTGCTTATCACATTGAATAATCAGATGTTTGTGTATTGTTGGAAAAGCTGCTATAGCAACATTGTATTTCTAGGATTCATGTGTCTCGAACTTTTCATTATTGCCCTGATCTCCAGCAATGGTGATGAGCCTTATAACTCTCCTCTGCGCTGATTCTGGGAGATGACACATCTCAATGGCACTAATTGTGCTGTGTACCTGTGAATCAAAGTGACCTCCATTCAAAGCAAGATTCTGAGAATATTCCCAACAGAAAGTCAAGGTTGTCTCATCCACAGTCTTGCCGATCAATCATTCTCCACTGGGCAGTGGAGGCTGACATTCATTTGCTGGAGACTTGGTTAGTTCAGTCAGTTTCGAAAAGTGTGGTGCTCCGGTTTCCTCCCACAGTCCAAAGATGTGCAGGTTAGGTGAATTGACCAAGCTAAATTGCCCATAGTGTTAGGGATAAATGTAGGGGAATGTGTCCGGGTGGGTTGCTCTTCGGAGGGTCAGTGTGGACTTGTTGGGCCGAAGGGCCTGTTTCCACACTGTAGGGAATCTAATCTACACCACTGTCACCCCCTTATTTGAATCAGTCCACTACTGGTACCCATGTTTTCAGTCTCCTTGTCCTTTAGCTCTTGAATTTCCTAAACCTCTCTCTCTCTTTTAAGATGCAACTTAAAACTTAATTATTTGACTAAGGGCTGGTCAGCTGACGTGGTGTCCCTCTGTGTGTAACTGGAACTCTGGCAGCAATTGGTGATGGTTGGGAGGGCACTGTATAAGAGAGTGGAGCAGTTCCATAGGGTCTCCAAGATATGGTGAGGGAGGGTAGCTGGAACAGCTGAATGAACTCTCAGTAGATACAACCTTGTTCAAGAGAGAGTTGATTGGGGGTGGGAGGGCAGACAGAGGAATTCCCCATTCTAATGTAATTCTCTTGGTCCTACTAAATATATATAGTGTATATATTTCTTATTTATCCTTAGTTTCCCTTCCTGTTTGTGTGGAAATGATGCCAGTAGATTAAAGAATCCTTGCTTCATGATCTTTGAGCCATACATGTGTTCAAATCTCATGTTACATGTACCTCCTATATCCAATGTCAAATGCTGATTGATAGCACAAATACAAAGGCTTTTTTGCTGTAAAGGTGCTTTATAAATGGAAATTGTTGTTGCTACATGCAGGCAAAAGTGAGGACTGCAGATGCTGGAAACCAGAGTTTAGATTAGAGTGGTGCTGGAAAAGCACAGCAGGTCAGGCAGCATCCAAGGAGCAGGAAAATCGACGTTTCAGGCAAAAGCCCTTCATCGTTGCTACATGCAGTCAATCTTTTCAGGAAAGGGTGAAGTCCTATATAAAAAAAGTAAGGCTTTGTTAAAATACTTATGAATTCCCCCTGACATTGCATTCAGGTAAGCATAGTCACTGTTGTAATGTTAGAAATACAAACAACAGTTATAATGATAAGATCATCTGCTTTTCATAATGTTGGTAAATAGATTGAGGAGCCAGTATAACTGAAGCATTTCCATCATTGAGAGGTTGCTGCCTGCTGTATTACTCATGTAAACCGTCATTAACAGTAATTGTTGCAATATCGGTCAGAGCTTCATGTGCTGGGACCAATAGAGAGAGGTGTAGCTCTCCAGGGGAGAAGTGGGGGAATGTAATTACAATCTGATCAATAAAATCCTACATGCAGAATAAGCCTGTGAATCATTGCTTCAGATGGAGCTACACAATCTATACAAGGTGAGTAACAATCAGGTTCCTTTCATAATAGTGGAAAAGAAAATCCACACACAACACTAAACAATGTTGAGAAAGGATAAAAGAAAAAGGTTCATTGCGCATGATTCAAAATCTACCACAACATGGAACCTAATAGTCAGGTCAAGCCATTTGTCACAGCACACATCCGTAATGCCACGTGTTTTGAGCTCCAAGTTGTGATTAGAGAGAAAGTTCGAATGTTCCTTTTCTTCTTCCCAGAACTGAAATGTCTAACACTAGGGGACACACTGTTAAGGTGAGAGGGTGAAAGTTCAAAGGAGATGCGAGGGGCAAGTTTTTTACACAGAGAGTGGTAGGTGTCTGGAACATGCCGCCAAGGGTGTGATGGAGGCAGGTACGATATGGGCATTTAAGGAGCTTTTAGGTAAGCACCCGAAAATGCAAGGAATGAGGGGATATGGACCAAGAGCAGGTAGAAGTGATTTTGTTTAATTTGGCTTCATGTTCAGTACAACATTGTGGGCCAAAGGGCCCATTCCTGCGTTGTACAGTTCTATGTTCTAAATTAGGGAAGTGCAAGAGGAGATATTTAAAATCATCAAGGAATTTCGGTGGAGTAAATAAAAATAAACTTTTTTCTAATGTCAGTAATATTACTGACCAAAGCAAATTTAAGAGGCGAGAGGGAAAAGGAAGAATTTGTTTTGATGCAGCACCATGTAATGATTGAGATTTGTGTTGGCTGAAAGTGTGTGAAAGTAGCTTTAACAGCAACTACCTTGGAGATGGGAAAACTGCATGAATCTAGGGAAAGAGCAGGGAAATGGAATAACCTAGATGGATTTTTCCAAGGCTTGTCTGTCTACAATCTATCTTTCTCTTACTCCCACATACACTAAGAATAGCAAGACAAATTACTCACCTCTTCAAACATGCATGCTTTTTATGACCACGTAATGGCCCATACGATGGGTTAGTCAGATAAACTATTTTGATTAAATGACTAGAATGTTGTTTCCATGCATTATTCAGTACTATATGAGCCAAATAGAAAATGGATTCCACTGCAGAGGCTAATAGTGTGGAACTGGGTTGGGGCAAAACAGAAGGGCATCTTTACTTTGCTAGTCAATGTGTGACAAGATATCAGAGCTAGATTAATGTGCAATGAGTCATAAAAGTTGTCTTTAACCTTATATTTTGGTTACTAATATATTCCTAATCATTTTCACTCATGAAATGTTCAAAGACCATGTATTCAATCAAATTGGCTCCTTTTCCCTTATGTTGGCTGAGATTGAGCCTGGGTTCTGTAACTATAACTGAAAGTTATGCTAATCCTTTATAAATCATTAGCCAGGTCGCTGCTGGATTATTGCGTTCAGTTATGGGTACTATAGTTTCTGAAAGATGTCCCGGTCTTTGAGATGGTACAGACAAGATGGTTGCTGCATAAAACACTTAGGAGCTGAAAGGGTTAACAGTCATCATGAGATCAGCTCTATCCATCAGGAAACAAAAGACTGCTCCTTGCATTGCCCTTGGTGGGCTTTATACACAAATTGAGTAACTGGACTCATGGGTGACGTATTGGTGGTGGATAACAGGTGAAAAATACCTGAGGTCATTTGGCGGAGGGAGAAAAAAAACCATTCAGCTGTGTGTCAGAGCACTTCTGGATATAAAGAGAAAAGAAATGCACTGTTCCTGAGAAGAACTTATCAATCTTCAGTACCAGTCGCAAGGTTGTGCTATCCAAAACTTTCAGTAACAGAAATGCAGACTTATCCTTAAACATAGACTGAGGTCTTAAAAAAGGATTGCCATGTAACTCAGCCGTAATGGAACTCGTTATTAATGACAACATAACACATTCTGATCTCCCTCCTATCAGAAAGATGTTGTGAAACTTGAAAAGGTTCGGAAAAGATGTACAAGGATGTTGCCAGGGTTGGAGGGTTTGAGCTAAAGGGAGAAGCTGAACAGGCTGGGGCTGTTTTACCTGGAGCGATGAGGCTGAGGGGGTGACCTTATAGAGGTTTATAAAATCATGAGGGGTATGGATATGGTAAATAGATAAGGTCTTTTCCCTGGAATGGCAAAGGATTAAGGTGAGAGGGGAAAAATTGAAAAGGAACCTAAGGGGCAACTTTTTCACGCAGAGGGTGATGCGTGTATGGAATGAGCTGCCAGAGGAAGTGGTAGAGGCTGGTACAATTATGGCATTTAAAAAGCATCTGGAAAGTATATGAATTGGAAGGGTTCAAAGAAATATCGGCCCAGTGCTGGCAAATGGGACTAGATTAGGTTAGGATATCTGGTTGACATGGACTAGTTGGGCTGAAGGGTCTGTTTCCGTGCTGTACATCTCAACTCTAGACTTGATCATCACAAAGTGTGAATGCATTGCTCCAAACACCAACTAAAGGACTCGGGTTCAATACTAATGGAAGAGTCAGGGGAGAAATATGTCGCTTTCCCTTGTAGCTATTTTGAGCAACTGTTCAGATGTATTTTGATACAACCCCAGAGTAGGTGGGACTAAAACGCAGGCCTTTTGGCCCAGACATAGGGACATTATCACTGAACGCAAAAGCTCAGCTACTATCCTTTGTATGCCATGACCCACCTGCACTGTTTTATACTGGGCTTCTTGCCCTCTCTCAGTGCAGTTTATATGGCCATGAATCTACAGAATCCCTCCTCTGCAGTTCCATAGCTACCCAACAAGTTGCAGCCAGGATCTCTCCATTGATAGCTGTTTTCCCTTTTCCTGCATTAGGGAGATTCCAAATTTGTATCCTTTGCCCCTTTCTTTTGCTCATCCACATGTTACCTTGTGGCCTTCACCATATTAGGAAGATTAAAGCCACCACCTTACAGGCAGGAGGGTGAAAACACAACTCCACATGTTTACACAGGCATTTCCCATTTTAAATACAAGTGTAGCAATTCCTCATGGGAAAAGTATGTGCCGGACGATATTTTAAAACATATTGTAGATATGTGTCCGTTCCTTAAAGAAAACGGAAAATAATATTAATTTTTCCTTGCTTGGTGAAGCAAAGAACCTAGTCAGAGTCTGTGAGAAGTTGAGAACAAACGGAACTTCATTGGAAATCGACAGAAACCTTGTTGCTAAAACCAATTACCGCCCTTCAGCCTGTCACCTCCCAACTGTGTACATGTTACACTCAGCTCAATCGGATGTTTACTAATCATTCAGAAAGTCCGAGTTTTTCACCAGCACGCCCCCACGTAATTTATTTTAAAGAATTGTACCTTCAATTTCCTTTAAAATAAGAAGCATTATCCACTCTGAGTTTCCACGAGAAGTGGACATTCGAATTGAAGAAACCAACACGATTAGCTTCGCAATCAATTCCACTTCAAGCCATCGTAATTACCAGAGTGAAGTGAGAATCTTCGGCTTGATTAAACTAGTCCTGCAGCAGAGCTAAAGCAATTCTGAACAAGTGGGTTGTGTGATTGGATTGTGAATTAACAATGTGCTGTGAAGCTGGCTGGAGGGCTGATTGAAATATTAAGTTCAAGCAAACTAAGGTACTTACTCTGTGTTCCATCATCACCTGTTGAAACCTTCAAATTTTCAACTTGACGCTTCTTGATCAGATTTCACAGTGGCAACATCCTGCTTAAATGAACACACTGGATCAGCCATGTCTGACCTCTCGGGCAGACACTAAAGATCCCATGGCAGCAGCTGTATAGAATGTTGACCAGGATGGTTAAACTTTGTGGTCTCCTGTTGCACAGTTACTGGTACCCTGGATGTTTCCTGTCAGCCAACTAATCCAGAATACTGAAGTAGACTCCTTCCTGCAGTCTGGCCTTTCCACTGACCATGCTCTAGCTACTGGGAGACAGTTTGCCAGTGTTGAAAATCTGCAGCACAGAAAAAGGCCCTTTGGCCCAACACACCATGCCAGTCAAAAACAACAACCTAACTACTCTATTCCCATTTTCCAACACTTGGCCTTGCATGTACTGACATTGCAAATGTAAATCTAAATAATTCTTCAATGTTATGAGAGTTTCTGTCTCTATCTCCCTTACAGGCCGCCAGTTCCAGATTCCAAGCACCCTCTGGGTAAAAATGTTCATTCCCCTACACTGGAGCACAGGAGGTTGAGAGGTGACCTTATAGAAGTTTATTAAATAATGAGGGGTAAAGATACCATAAACCCATAAGACATAGGAGTGGAAGTAAGGCCATTCGGCCCATCGAGTCCACTCCGCCATTCAATCATGGCTGATGGGCATTTCAACTCCACTTACCTGCATTCTCCCCGTAGCCCTTAATTCCTCGAGACAACAAGAATCTATCAATCTCTGCCTTGAAGACATTTATCGTCCCGGCCTCCACTGCACTCTGCGGCAATGAATTCCACAGGCCCAACACTCTCTGGCTGAAGAAATGTCTCCGCATTTCTGTTCTGAATTGATCCCCTCTAATTTTAAGGCTGTGTCCACGGGTCCTAGTCTCCTCGCCTAACGGAAACAATTTTCTAGCATCCACCCTTTCCAAGCCATGTATTATCTTGTACGTCTCTATTAAGTCTCCCATTAATCTTCTAAACTCCAATGAATACAATCCCAGGATCCTCAGCCGTTCCTCATATGTTAGACCTACCATTCCAGGGATCATCCATGTGAATCTCCGCTGGACACGTTCCAGTGGCAGTATGTCCTTCCTGAGGTGTGGGGACCAAAACTGGACACAGTACTCCAAATGGGGCCTAACCAGAGCTTTATAAAGTCTCAGTAGCACAACGGTGCTTTTATATTCCAACCGTCTTGAGATAAGTGACAACATTGCATTCACTTTCTTAATCACAGACTCAACCTGCATGTTGACCTTTAATGAATCCTCGACTAGCACTCCCAGATCCCTTTGTACTTTGGCTTTATGAATTTTCTCACCGTTTAGAAAGTAGTCTATGCTTTTATTATTTTTGCCAAAGTGCAAGACCTCACATTTGTTCACGTTGAATTCCATCAGCCATTTCCTGGACCACTCTCCCAAACTGTCTAGATCCTTCTGTAGGCTCCTCACTTCCTCAGTACTACCTGCCTGTCCACCTAACTTTGTATCATCTGCAAACTTCGCTAGAATGCCCCCAGTTCCTTCATCCAGATCATTAATATATAATGCGAACAGCTGCGGCCCCAACACTGAACCCTGCGGGACACCACTCGTCACCGGCTGCCATTCCGAAAAAGAACCTTTTATCCCAACTCTCTGCCTTCTGTCAGACAGCCAATCCTCAATCCATCCCAGTAACTCACCTCGAACACCATGGGCCCTCACCTTGCTCAGCAGCCTCCCGTGTGGCACCTTATCAAAGGCCTTTTGGAAGTCTAGGTAGACCACATCCACTGGGTTTCCCTGGTCTATCCTACTTGTCACCTCTTCAAAGAATTATAGTTAATGGTAGTTGTCCTTTCCCGAGGATGGGGGATTTCAAGACTATGGGGCACATTTTTCAGGTGAGAGGAGAGAGATTTAAAAAAAGATACGAGGGGTAAATTCCTTTCACACAGAGACTTGTTCGTGTGTGGAATGAACTTGCTGAGGAAGTGGTGGATGTGGGTATAATTACAGTGTTTAAAAGACATTTGGATTACTGCATGAGTAGGGAAGGTTTGGAGGGATATGGGCAGGGAGCAGGCAGGTGGGACTAGTTTAGTTTGGGATTATGTTTGGCATGGACTGACTGGACTGAAGAATCTGTGTTTCTGTGTTGTATGCCTCCATCTCTATGACCCACATCCCCTTTAAATGCCCCTTACCTTAAATCTCTGCCCCCTGGCCATTGATCACTCCATCAAGGAGAAAAGATTCTCCCTGTCTATGTCCCTCACAATTTTATACACCTCAACCGCTCTGCTTTAAGAAAAACAGCCTGAGTCTGTCCAATCTGTCTTCATAACTGAAACTCTCCAGCCCAGGCCACATGGTGGTAAATCTCCTCTGCACCTTCTCCAATGCAGTACCATCCCTCCTATAATGTGGATTCCAGAACTGCACACAATACGCTAGGTATGGCTTAACCAATGTTTTACAGGAATGCCAGGAACCGGCAATGGCACAGGAAAGGAGAGTTGCTGCAGTTCATTGGCGTTTGCACTCCGCCATGGCTTCATTTAGAAATTTGAATGGGAATATGTATCTTGTGTTGATTTTTATTTCTGCATGTTGGGACAGAAGACAATGCAATGCTTAATGTCTGAAGGAAAGCGAGGAATGTGACACTGTCAGCGAATGAGCAATGGGGACTGGTTTAAAGACAGAAAATGCTGGAGGAACTGAGATTGAAACTGGTATCACTGATTAGTTGTTTATTTTTATTAAGCCAGAGCAGGAAGGAACTTTATAGGTAGTTGCATCCCTTTCTCTTTCTCCTCTTCCTCCCACTGATGCTCATCTGGTCCTCCCTAGCTCCTGCCTGATGGGTGGTAGCAAGGGCTGTACCCTCACGTTGGTGAGGTTATGCAGCATGGGGCAGACCTAAGCAGATCTTGTTGCTCAGTCAGGGTATTGAAGGGTGTTTCAGACAGTATATGCTCCAGGACATCAATTTGGTCTGCTCTATCACATTTCCTGTGAAAGAACAGCTCTTGCTGTATGTGTGAGTTGGGATCTAGAATCATGAGCCATGCTGTCAGCACCACTCCCGACCTCTTCCTCCGCTACATTGATGACTGCATTGGCACCACCTTGTGCTCCCGCGAGGAGGTTGAACAATTCATGAACTTCACCAACACATTCCACTCTGACCTTATATTTACCTGGACCATCTCTGACACCTCCCTCCCCTTCCTGGACCTCTCCATCTCTATTAAGGACGACCGACTTGACACTGACATTTTTTTACAAACCCACCGACTCCCACAGCTACCTGGATTACACCTCTTCCCACCCTACCTCTTGCAAAAAGGCCATCCCGTATTCCCAATTCCTCCGCCTCCACCGTATCTGCTCCCAGGAGGACCAGTTCCACCACAGAACACACCAGATGGCCTCCTTCTTTAGAGACCGCAATTTCCCTTCCTACGTGGTTAAAGATGCCCTCCAACACATCTCGTCCACATCCCGCACCTCCGCCCTCAGACCCCACCCCTCCAACCGTAACAAGGACAGAACACCCCTGGTGCTCACCTTCCACCCTACCAACCTTCGCATAAACCAAATCATCCGCCGACATTTCCGCCACCTCCAAACAGACCCCACCACCAGGAATATATTTCCCTCCCCACCCCTTTCCGCCTTCCGCAAAGACTGTTCCCTCCGTGACTACCTGGTCAGGTCCATGCCCCCCTACAACCCACCCTCCCACCTGCCACCGCAGGAACTGTAAAACCTGCACTGACACGTCCTCCCTCACCTCTATCCAAGGCCCTAAAGGAGCCTTCCACATCCATCAAAGTTTTACCTGCACATCCACTAATATCATTTATTGTATCCGTTGCTCCCAATGCGGTCCCCGATGGATAGGTAGGAAAAGGAAGTGTGGAACTGGGGTAAGGTGGGGGGAAATAAGGAAATTGTTGAAGTCCACATTGATGCCCTGGGGTTGAAGTGTTCCGAGGCGGAAGATGAGGCATTCTTCCTCCAGGTGTCTGGTGGTGAGGGAGCGGCGGTGAAGGAGGCCCAGGACCTCCATGCCCCATCTCACATAACTTGAAATTGTCCATCTTTGTCGGAGAGCCTTTGTGATCTCCCCTTATCAATAGTACATTGCAGTCTGGGAGATGTTAACATCTCCACCAGCAGCATCTTGGAAGGGTCAGACACACAGACATTCAAAGCTAGTTACCTTTTTAACCACAGGCCATCTGATCCTCACCTTGCCTGAGGCTGGCCACAACAAGGGCTGCATCTCAGCGATGACACCTCCCTGCGTGTCTCCAGCATCGATTGTTGCTGGTGTTCAGGCGAGCGAATTGACCATGAAACACCCTCCTCCTACAGAGTGCCCTCTGCCCCCTCCTCCCTCTTTGAGTACCTTGCCCCCAGCTGCGTGACCTCTCTCCCTTCCCCCAGGCTTGCTCAAGCCCAAGAGGTAAGCCCACCAGACCACCCACGTCTGGGAGTAATCAGACTCTTCTGAAAGCAAACAAAAAGGCTTTTGCACCTCCCTGAACTCTGCACACTGGTCAAACCATACCCCACATTAGAAAGCACTCACGATCCTGCAGGGGATAACGTGCAACTTCACCAGTGGTAACAACATTTTGCTTTAATTTTGGTAAGTTTCTGTCTGTAGATTTCTGTTGCTCTCTTGGTTTTCTTTTCCCGCTGCAGTGTCCCCTCCAGGGGCTGGCTCAACCATTATTGTTTATTTAAAAAGCCTGAAGGATTAGGGGCTGACTGACATATTCAAATAATTATTTTAGATGAATGGAAAGTGCTGAGAATTTGTGAAAATGCAGCATAGGAGGTAGAAATTAATCAGTAACAAACTTGTAAATAACACAGGATGGAGATTGTTTAAGCCTGGTGTTCAGCTGTGCAAGGGTTAAGACCAGGTGTGGGGTGGAGTATGGAGCTCCAGCATAACAACTCTGCTGTTGTTTCTGTACTGCGCACTGACTTACCTTCTGAACCACCAGCTCTGTGGATGTTACATATATCCATATTCACACCTTTATAAATGGGGATACTGACATACATCCACTTCAGGCTCTGTGCGTGCAAATGGGTGTTTCAAAAGCCTTGGTGAGCCCAGCGTTACCCTCATTTGCTCTACATCTACCCTTTTAAGCCCTTCAATAATCTTAAATTTGGAGCTGCCGGTGTTGGACTGGGGTGTACAAAGTTAAAAATCGCACGACACCAGGTTATAGTCCAACAGGTTTAATTGGAAGCACGCTAGCTTTCGGAGCACTGCTCCTTCACAACCACCTGATGAAGGAACGGCGGTCCGAAAGCTAGTGTGCTTCCAATTAAACCTGTTGGACTACAACCTGGTGTTGTGTGATTTTTATCTTAATAATCCTAAAGATCTCCTTGGAAAGTGGGATTACGACAGATAGATTGGCACAGACTCAATAGGCCTAAGTGCCTCTTCTGTGTTGCATGACTCTTTAACTATGACCCCATCCCATCACCTTCAGCTTTCCGTTTTCTAGGAAGTAGATCTTCACTGGATCAGTATTTCCTAATAGACACATCTGCTTTCTCTGAGAGGCCAATGGAATAATATAAAATAAAAACCCGCTGATGCTGAAGACCTGAGACCAAAACAGAAGTTGGTCTGGCAGCACCTACGAAGAGAATGCAGAGTTAACATTTTGAGTCCAGTGACATTTCTTCAGAAAGGGGTCAATCAGTTCTGAAGGAGGGTCACTGGACTCTAAATGTTAATGCTGCTTTCTCTCCAGAGATGCTGCCAGACCTGCTGAGTTTCTCCTGTAATTTCTGCTTTGGTTTCAGTGGGATTATATTCTTCCCTCTGAGTTTACAGTGTTATGAGTTGAATTTGAGTTGCTAATTTGCTTTTAGATACATAGTAGAAGATTTCCTCCACTCTTACCTCCCTTGCGACTTTGCTTTCTAGCACGTATATTAGCAAGAGGCAGAGTTGTACATAGAATTATCAGCCTCCATCACACCTGTTCTTCCCTGGGACTTTAAAAACTGTGGAATTCCTTCAATCCTTCCATCACTCCACCACTATCCCCCAACTGTCACCTGTCCGCCTACCATCCCACAGTCGACACAGATTTAAAACTTGAATCATTTTGACTTACCTCATGATAAATGTCAGCCACTGGTCAGGGAGTATTACTTTAATCTCTGAATCAGAAAGGTTCTGTAAGCCTGGAGATCTGAGCTGAGAAACCCCACATGGTACGTGCAGCCCTGGCTGTAGTCAGACATGGACTGTCCTTCTAGTGAGAGGTTAACCAAGGTTAGTGGACATGACAGGATAGATGTGGAGAGGTTGTTTCTCCTTGAGAGAGAGTCTAGGAGCAGAGGGGAAAAATCTCAGAGCATGGGGTCGCCCATTTAAGACATAGGTGAAGAGGAATTTCTTCTCTCAGTGGAGTTCTTTACTGCAAAGGGCTGGGTTATTCAATATATATAATGCTGAGATAGATTTTTAATCAATAAGGGAATCAGGAGCTAGTGGGGAAAAAGCAGGACAGTAGAGTTGAGGATTATCAGATCGTTCATAATCTATTCAGCCACTCATCAGATTTGATGGGCTGCATGGTCTACCTCTGCTCCTTTGCCTTTTGATCTTATCATCACGCCTGTTCTCTTGGGTGGATGTGAAGGATCCCACAGCCACTATTTAGAAAATGATGTGGGGAGTTCTCCTTGTGTTTTGCCCAATGTTTAGATTAGATTAAATTCCCTACAGTGTGGAAACAGGCCCTTTGGCCCAACAAGTCCACATCGACCCTCCGAAGAGTAACCCACCCAGACCCATTTCCCTCTGACTAACGCACCTAACACTATGGGCAATTTAGCATGGCCAATTCACCTGACCTGCACATCTTTGGACTGTGGGAGGAAACCGGAGCACCTGGAGGAAACCCACGCAGACACGGGGAGAATGTGCAAACTCCACATAGACAGTTGCCCGAGGCTGGAATGTAACCTGGGACCCTGGTGGTGCGAAGCAGCAGTGCTAACCACTGAGCCACCATGCCAACCTTTTTAGCCTCATGTAGCCCCACTGAAAATCCAGACTATCTGGGATCATCCCATCGCTTTGTGTGAACGTTGCTTGTACAAATTTGGCCGTTGCATTTCCTACAGTTTAGGATTGACAACACTTCAAACACGCTTCATAGGCTGTTAACCGCTTTGAGATATTATGAGGTCATATGAGGTGCAACATAAATGCAATTATTTCTTCTTCAATCCCTGTGTTCTTGGATATCCTGTTCATTGCTCAACAAAGATGTTCATGTCAGCCTCTAAGTACAAATTGCATTTCTGTCTCTGCTTCTTCAGAACCAGCAAGGAACAAAGAAGCTCTTAGCTGCAGTTTACAGTATATTTTATTGACCTACAGTGTTTCAAGAAAGCAGTATCTGCCCTGAGGTACTGGAATCCTGTTCAACATTCACTCAAGCAGCTGCAATTAGTAGGGTCGCTATAGCAACTTGGATTTGGCTCTCCTGCCTCATACCTTCAAAGTTATTGCCATTCAGAATGGACCTAGCATGCCGTTCTTGACAAAATCAAAAAGGTGATCAGAGTAACTGTTGCCAAGGAAACCACTCATTGGTTAAAGGGCACTGGTAGACCTGGCGTCAAGGGCGAGGGGGACAAAAGAGAAGGTGGGGGATGGTTAAGACAAATTCTGACTGACCTGGAAACCATTCAACATGCAGTTTGATCCTGAATTTTTTTTTGTAAGGACAAATAAGTCTAATTTCTGACAGCTGCCAATCTTTTGAACAATCCATTCTTAATTACGAAGAAGGATAATCTAACTTTACAAAGCAGTGGGCACAATCCCTTGTTACTTGTTGACATTTTTGTTATTTTTAGGGTAAAGGTCAGCATTCCTGCATTCATTAGTTCCATTATTCACAATCAGGAGTCCAAGTATATTGCAGAGGCACTGGCAAGGTCTTGCTCAGTTTTATATATAGTTTATAAGGTTCTCCTTGCAAGGTGCAATTAAAATTTCCCTGCTTGCGCTTGGCAAGGCTCCAGAGGTTCAGTTCATTGAGTATTGAGGCTGACACTCACAAAATGAGCCCACTGTAGAATCACATACCGATATGCCTAGTGGCTGCTTCAAGCTCTTCCTTTCAAAAATTAAGCTGGGGGTTAAATTGAGGGGTTGCATGAATTAATAGGGTACAGGGAGAGACATCTGCTTTTGGTGAGCAAGAGTCCAGAACAATGCGACATTACTTTATAAGTAATTATAGATCAGGAGCACTTAGAGTCATAGAGACGTACAGCATGGACACAGACCCTTCGGTCCAACTTTTCCATGCCGATCAGATATTCTAAAATGATCATGCCCCATTTGCCAGCGATTGGCCCATATCCCTCTAAACCCTTCTTATTCATGTGCCTATCCAGATGCCTTTTAAATGTTGTAATTGTACCAGCCTCCACCACTTCCTCTGGCAGCTCATTCCATACACACACCATCTTCTGCGTGAAAAGGTTGCTCCTTAGGTCTCTTTTCTATCTTTCCCCCTCACCTTAAACCCATGCCCTCTAGTTTTGTATTCTCCTAACCTGGGGAAAAGACCTTGGCTGTTCACCCCATCCATGCCCCTCATGATTTTATAAATCGCTTTAAGATCTCCCCTCAGCCTCTCCCTACAACTTAAGTCCCCCAACTCTAGCAATGACCTTGTAAATCTTTTTTGAACCCTTTCAAGTTTTGCAACGTCTTTCCAATAGCAGGAGACCAGAATGGAATATTCCAAAAGAGGCCTAACCAATGTTCTATACAGCCACAACACGACCTCTCAACTCCGATACTCAGATCACTGACCAATAAAGGCAAAGAGTAGTGGAAATCTGGAGCTACCTTACCCCACAAAATGAATGAGTCCAGAGATCAACAGAACATTTCAGAACTTACATTGATATATTTTTCTCAGGCAAAGCTGTCAAAAGTTAATGCAGGAGGGACGGTTAAGATGCAGATGATTAGGTTGAATGGCACTAATGGCTTTGAGGAGCTGAATGGGCCTTTTCCAATTCCAAAGACAAGGAATGAACAGGCTTCTTTTACACAATTGAAAGAAAAGGATGCTGGAGATTGAAATAAAAAAAAGAGAAAAATGATGGAGAAACTCAGCAGGTCTGGCAGCATCTGTTGGAAGAAAGCAGAGTTAGCATTTTGAGCCTGGTGACTTTTCATCAGAACTGGAGAGAAGGTAGAAGCGGGGGCTTTACTGGGTTGGGGACCTGTGAGCTAGGAGGCTGTTACAGGGAGATCCCCAGATAAGGTTGGTGACAGTTGTGGACACAATGGCCTGATGTTCGATAGTGGGGTCATGGTCCAGGGCAGATAGGAAAAGGTGTGTGAGAGCTGGCACTCAGTAGAGGTCAGAACATTAGACAACAACAGCACCACCCTGTCGGCAGGCTTGATGACAAAGTCAGGGTTAGATCTGAGAACACGGGGTGCATTCAGTTCAGAGAGAAATAGGTTTGAATGGGTGGGGGGGAGGGAAGAGAAATTACGGCGACCAATGTCACGTCGACAGTTCTCCATGAACAAGTCGAGTGCAGTTGAAAGGTCAGACAGAGGGGTCCAGGTGAAGAGAGAGTGTTGGAGGTGGGTGAAATCTTCTTTGGGATGGGGAGAGGAGTCTTGGACAAAGAAACAGGCACAGAGTTGAAAGCGATGGAAGAAGAGCTCACTGTCATGTCGTACCTGAAATTCATTAAGGTCGTGGGGGGGGGGGGGGGGGTCGCAGAGGGATAAAATTGTGCACTTTGCTGAGTACAGAACATTCAGCATTAGAGAGTGGAAGATCAGAAAGAATAGTAAAAACTTACCAGGAGGTGTTGTTAGCGAGGATGTGGAGTGAAAGGAAAGGGGAGGAGGGTTCCAGAGGGGTATGCGTATCTCTAAATTGTTACATCTTGCATTCCCTATACCTGAAGGAAGAGAAAACATTTCTTGTTAGGAAGTTGAATGAACCGGAGAATGATGTTGAACTCAGAGGGGCAGGGTAGCTGAGCCAGTGTGAGGTGGTGAGGATGGAAAGAGAGGTCGAGTGTGTGCACATGGCATTGCATGGCATGGAGTGTGGATCTCAGAAAGTGGCGAGAAGAGGTCTCTGAGGAGCACTGCACATCATGGAAATACCTGTGATCCTGGATGGATCCAAAACAAGAAGGACGGAACTTCATTTGGAATCCATGCGGAGTGAGTCTGAGCTGCAGGCAGTCACTGAGGAATGGGATGTGGCTATGGAAGTTGGTTCTGGAAAAGATTTTGTCAAGTGCTAGGAGGGGAAATTGAGAGTCGTGATGGAGAGGAAGAAGAAGGTTTAGCATGAAATCCTGTCAGACAGAGGTGCAGAACATTTTCAAGGTGGGCATAGCTGGAAGAGATATGGCAGTGAGTCAAATACAAGAATGAAACAAAGAACTGGAGAAACTGGAAATTTGAAACCAAACCAGAAATCGTTGATGAAACTCAGTATGTCTGGCAGCATCTGTGGTGAGAGAAAAACTGAATTCAAATTTCAAGTCCAGTGAATCTTCAACAGAACTTCTTCCACATCTTGATTGGCTTGAATTCAGCATCACATGGAACTGAACAAATTAGTTCAAGGGTTAATTAGTTAAGAGTTACTATACTAATATTATACAATTCAGACTTCAGTGTAAAGAATTCTGTTGCACAGTGGTAGTGTCCCTACTTTGAACCAGGAGGCTAGGGTCCATGCCTCACCTATTGCTGAGGTACATAATAACATCTCTGAGCAGTTTGATTAGGGGAACATTCATAATAAAACTTGCTTGATAGATCATGTACTTCATTTTTTTTGCATTTGGTTAATATGGTGTCAGTTACTGAAACATACACAGGGCTGCGGATGTTCTTTAATATTAGAACAGAAGTTTATTACGTAAAGAAAGTAAACACTATATCCATATGTATTACGCAGTTGAATGTAAATGTACAGAAGACAGTTGAAAAGATCTTAATACAAGCATCAAAATAAAGTTTTAACCTGGTTCCCAACATCATCCATTACATCATCTTAGCTTTTTAAAGCTTTAATTGACTGACACCATCCAGTTTCTTTGAATTACTGAGACTAGTTTTTGTTATTTCCTTTCCTCTTCTTAAGACATGAACTTTTCATAGTTCTGTTAGTGTAAACTTTCTGAGTTTCAACAACTTGAAGTTTCTATCTGGCCTTTGAATCTTAATAATAAAACATTTCAGCTACTGTGAGTAGGTTCCTAAACTGACTGATTCCCCCACCAGGAGTTCTGAACCAAACTCAGGTCCTTTGAACTGAAACTTTGAACCTTCTGTTCTAAAGTCAAAATTAAACTAATTATGCTAATATGTTTACTTCACTTGTCATAAGCTCAACAGCATTCACATTTTATCCATTAACATGACAGAGGTTCACTGAGGCATCACACAAGAACATAAGAACATAACATGAAGGAGCAGGAGTAGGCCATCTGGCCCTTTGAGCCTGCTCTACTATTCAATAAAATCATGGCTGATTTTCTTCATGGACTCAGCTCCACTTACTGGTCAGCTCAACTTAACCCTTAGTTCCTTTACTCTTCAAAGATCGATTTTTGCCTTAAAAACATTCAACGAGGCAGCTTCAACTGCTTCACTGGGGAATTTCACAGATTCACAACCCTTTGGGTGAAGAAGTTCCTTCTCGGCTCAGTCCTAAATCTGCTCCCCCCTTATTTTACCCCCTAGTTCTATTTCACAAGCCAATGGAAGCAACCTCCCTGCTTCGATCTTATCTATTCCCTTTATAATTGTATATGCTTCCCCCTCATTCTTCTAAATTCCCATGAGTATAGTCTCTGTCTACTTAATCTCTCCTTGTAAGCCAACTCCCTCAACTGTGTAATCAACCTAGTGAACCTCCTCTGCACCTCCTCTAGTAAATCCTTCTCAAGTAAGGAGACCAAAACAGCATGCAGTACTCCAGGTGTGGCCTCACCAACAATGCACACAATCTCCCTATTTTTAAACATGATTTCTTGGAAGTAATGTATTTAGGTCATTGACCCAAGTATACTTTTTAGAAAAAAATACTTTCACAGAACTCACCAAAATCCTTCTATTTTCTAAAGAAACCAAATTCCAAAAATGTTAATACATGTGTAATACACCTTTCATCACACAAAGTGGTCCTATTGACACACCTAGTATAGATAGTCTTACGTACCCCTAAGCTAGCAAAAAGATAGAAACAAAATCATGCCTTCTTTTACTATCCAAGGATCATTGTTAGTGACTGTGGTCAGATTCTTACTGGCACTCCGTGAGTCCTGTCACTGTGGGTAAACATGGTGCCCAAGCTTGTGAGCTGACCAGTGGGGTAATGGAGTAGATTGGGAGAAGAAATTTCTCCTCACCTCAGTCTTAAATGGCCTTCCCCTTATCATGGAATCATACAGTTAGATTGTGATTCTGGGTTCTGGACTCCCTGGTCATTGGAAACATCCTTCCTATGTTTATTGCAGACAGAGAGATGCAGGACTTAGCACCACATTGACTGGCTCCTCAGATGCTGCTTGACCTGCTGTGTTTTTCCAGCACCACACTTTTTAACTCTCTAGCATCTGCAGCCCCCACTTTCTCACAGCTGTCATTGGGTCAGAATTCCAGGGTTCTCTTCCTAAAGACATTAGGAGTCTAGATTAGATTAGGTTCCCTACAGCGTGGAAACAGGCCATTCAGCCTTACAAGTCCACACCCACCCTCCGAAGAGTAACCCACCCAGACCCATTCCCCTCTGACTAATGCACCTAACGCTATGGCCAATTCACCTAACCTGCTCATATTTGGACTGTGGGAGGAAACCGGCACACCGCATGCAGACACAGGGAGAATGTACAAACTCCAAACAGACAGTTGCCCAAGGCTGGAATTGAACCTGGGTCCCTGGAGCTGTGAGGCAGCAGTGCTAACCACTGAGCCACTGTCTACTCCTACAGGGCATGCACTGCAGCAGTCCAAGAAGGCAGCTCACCACCACCTTCCCAAGGGTAACTAGGCATTAGAAACAAATGCTGGTCCAACAATGTATGTATTTTTTAAAAATTGTTATAATGGTGTTCCGCCAGGAAGCATTGTGACCTGTAATGGCCTGACATGACATTAATTGTAAAGAACATCTGCTGTCCAATCAGGCAACATGTTTGAGTTGCTAACATAATGTCTGCAACGGAGAATGATCATTTGCAGCAGTCCCAATAAATCACACTCTCCCATTCAAGGTGAATGATTCATCTGAGCAGTTAATGACATGAGTATCCAGAAACACCTAATCACTCTCAGTTTGTAATCAGTTAAGCATATGGTGGAGGTCATACTCGCTAATAACAAATTTTCAGTGTGTAACAGGGAGCACTTGTATATCATCTCCTATTTTACTCACTGCTTCATATGTATCCTAGATTTTAAACTTTCCATCGTTGTTAGCTGTATCTCTGAGCTCTGTGTTCTGAAATTTCCTCTCTGAATCTGTCCACCTCTGGATGCCTCTCTCTCTCTACTGTTAAGATGATCCTTAAAAAATATATCCCTTTGTTTAAACCTTTCGTTAGCTGTTCTGATGTAGTCCTTGGGTGTGCAATTTTGTTTGAAATTCTCCCACATGAAATAACATGGGGCATTTTATTACGTCAAAGGGGCTGTGTATATGCAAGTCATTACTGTAATGTACTATTTTCTCCCACCTTCATAATCTCCCTTTCTTCCCCATCCCACTCCTCCACATTAATTTCTCTCTGGTACTCCAGCAGCTTGCTTTCTACGACTAGTGTTCCCTGAATAATCCATTTTATTGAAATGAGACCTTACTGCACCAAACGCTCTAAGGAGCTATTTGGGTTAAACAAAACTTGCCTACTTTTCAATCCCATTGCTGTCGAAACGAGCCTAGTGCTTAGATTGCATTTTTTCTAACTTGCTACTTTTAATATTTGGTGTATTTGTATCTTTCGATCCCTTTGGTCATTTACCCCATTTGGCAGTCACGTTTTAGAGGTCATCTGAGGTGCTGTGGAAACATACACTTGTAACTTGGAACTACGGATAGTGCCCGGGGGCAATTAAGAGTCAATCACATTGCTGCCGGTTTGGAAGCATATGTAGGCCAGACCAGGTAAAGATGGCAGTTTCCTTCCCTAAAGGACATTAGTGAACAAGATGGGTTTTTCCAACAATTGACAATGGTTTTGTAGTCATCATCAGATCCTTAACTCCAGACTTTTATTGAATTCAAATTCTACCATCAGCCATGGTGGGATTCGAACACTGGTCCCAAGGATTAACAGTTCAGCAGTAATACCATAAGGCTATTCCCTCCCCAGTAATGCTTCGCAAAAAGGAGGTCAGGACCCCAAGTAGGGCAGCAGTGATGTAATAGTATTGTCACCAGACCAGTAATCCAGAACACTTGGCGAAATTCATGGGACTGGTCCAAATCCCACCATAGTGAAAGATAGAGATGATCAAATTTTTATTCACTAAAATTCATCTGGAATGTAGAGCTGGCTAATGGTGACCAGGCTGATTGTTGTAAAATTGCCTACCGGCACAACAAGTCCACAACACACGCCATCTTTCTGACCCCACACCCATCTCTGGACCATCTGGACAATAAGGATACCTATGTCAGGCTCCTACTTATTGACTACAGCTTGGCCTTCAACATCATAATTCCAAATGAACTTATCTCCAAACTCCAGGACTTAGGTTTCTGCTCTCTGTTCTGTAACTGGATTCTGGATTTCCTGGCCAACAGACTGCAGTCAGTAAGGATTGGTGACAACACCTTCTCCATGTTAATCCTCAACACCAGTGCCCCCTACTATACTCCTTATACACTCACGACTGTGGCCAAATTTCATCCCAACTCCATTTACAAGTTTGCTGGTGACACCACTGTTATCGGTCGGATCTCAAACGACGACGAGACAGGAGATAGAGTGCTCAATGTCATGGTATAAAGACAACAATCTTTCCATCAACATCAGCAAATGAAGGATGCAAGTAGAGGGCATGCCCCAGTTTGTACTGATGGTGCTGAGGTGGAGATGGAGAACATCAAGTTCTGGGAGTGACAATCACCAATAATCTGGAGGCTAAGGAAATTCAGCATGTCCGTAAAGACTCTTACCAATCTTTATAGATGCACCATAAAAAATGCATCCTATTTGGATGCATCACAGCTTGGTATTGCAACTGCTTTTCTCAAGACTGAAATAAACACATATTGTGAACACAGCCCAGTCCATCTTGCAAACCAGCCTCCCACCCAATGACTCCATCTATACTTCCCGTTGCATTGGGAGAGCAACCAACTTAATTAAATACCCTTCACATCCCAGTTATACTCACCAGTTTCTTCTGCACAGTAGAAGATATGAATCCATATATGAATAGATTCAAGAACAGCTTCATTCCCAATATTCTCATGCTTTTGAATGGACCTCTTTAATGTTAATATTGATCTCTATATGCACCTTCTCAGCAGCTATAACATCGTACCCTATCCTCTTTCTCTGACACACTTGTATAGTATGATCAGCCTGTAAAGCGTATAAGACAACATTTTGTCACGTGTACCGAGGTACAGTGCAATGATAAATCAAACCAAAATACTTATCTTGTTTACTCATGCTGTTTAGGGAAGGAAATCTGCCATCTGTACCTAGCCTGACCTACTCACGAATTCAGGGTAACAGCAATGTGCTGACTCTGAATTGCCTTTGGGCGATTGTGGATTCATCATAAAGGAGGTGATGCCCACTGTACAGACCTGAACTGCTTTACTGATTATATATGTATATAAAGGTATTTTTATGAATAAAGTATATTTTTGAAAAAAAAAATTCTGTGAACAAATTATTACAGAAGGTGAAATTTTGGGATCATGAACTCTGAGGCAGTAATGGTCCCTGCAAAGTTTTGACCAAGTTATAACAGTTTTCCTCACACTTTTTGTCTCCGTCTCTCTCGGGGGTAACAACAGTGTTCAAGCCTTGAAATGGGATCACAGGATGAAAAACTTTGGGAAGTGCCTTGGCAGAGACTCCAATTTCTGTCCATCAGATGGTTTACCAGGTATCTTTCCCACTCTTATGTTTCACTGTAGGCATGTTACACAGATTTAGCAGCAACATAACCAAAGATCCCTCAAAATAATCAACCTCTTTGCCCTTGTTATAGTAGCACATTTCTCTGCCATCAAGACCAGAGGTGAGATTCAAACTTCTAGCTCAGAGGCAGGGACAGTACTCACTGTGACACATGACATCCCTTAACCCCATGTAAACTCTTATTGTCCAATGAACTCCACAGTCTCCATATTCTATGTACTGCATCACCTCTCATTTACCTGTATCGTTATTTGTCATTTACTTGCCCATACTACAAGTTTATTAAGATTTCCTTGTCATTTGTGGCTCAGTGGTTAGCACTGCAGCCTCACAGTGCTAGGGACCCAGGTTTGATTCCAGCCTCGGGCGACTGTGTGGAGTTTGCATGTTCTCCCCATGGCTGCGTGGGTTTTCTCCAGATGCTCCAGTTTCCTCCCACAATCCAAAGATGTGCAGGTTAAGTGAATTGGCCATGCTAAATTGCCCATAGTGTTCATTGATGTGTAGATTAGGAGGTAAATGTAGAGTAATGGGGAATGGGTTTGGGTGGGATACTTTTCGGAAGGTTGGTGTGGGCTCGTTGGGCCTAAGGGCCTGCTTCCACGCTGTAGGGATTCTATGAATTCTATGAATTTGCCCTCGTCAGTATTAACTATACATCTCAGTTTCCCTACTTTCATAGCATTTAGTCATCAATTCTGGCAGAACCTAAACTATGGTTGGTTTAAATCATTGATATTTTATGCTGTTGTCCTATGGAGGGTTGGGTCTTCCTTTTAGTTTGAAGTTCAGACATTAGTAGAACACAATTTAATCAGGAGAGTCAGCTCTGCATGTGTGTCATGTCAGCTCTGTGGGTGTTTGATGCCAGCATCAGAGGCTACATGCTTCTTTCACCAGCAATGATTTCTCATACATTCATCAGCAAGAAATACTCCCCTCTCTCCTTCACTCAAAGAGCAATCTTTAAAAAAAAAAATCAGCACTCTGTGGGAGCATGAAAGCTCGGCACAAAAAAATTCCACCTGCAGTCATGTGGCAGAAGGTGGGTTTTGTGAAGTCTAGTCAGTCATTTGCAAATCTCTTACATCACAAGTGGAGCACAGAATAACTCAATAGCTCAAACAAAGTCCAGGCCTCAGAATGCCCTTCAAACTAAAAAGGACACTTCATCATGGGAGGTCTCCCGTCTTCTCCACTTGGCAACTCTGACAGCGAGTTAAGACAAAGCTACTTGCCCGAAAACTCTCCCAGATGAAGAGCAACCCCAGCAAGTGAGAAATAAGATGGAGCAGAACAAAGAGAATTCGAGAGAGAAAGCAAAAAAAGCATGAATTGATGAATGATCAAGGAAGTCAGTGAATCCAAGCACAAAGCAGTTTGAAATTCAATCCCCTCCTGAACCTAAACTGAGATGTATAGTTAACCTCACCCACCTATACTTGTCGATGCCCCATTATTTTTCAGAAGAGTTGTTAAAATGTGACCCCATCTGCTCTCTCTGGTGGAGGTAAGATATTCCAAGTCACTGTGGAAAGCAGGGAGTTCAATTATCACTGGAATTGGAATTAGATACTGCCTTTAAAAAAGGGGAAATAATTGCAAGGCTATGGAGAACGAGCAGGGGAGTGGGACTAATTGGATGACTCTTTTCATAAGAGCATGGTTAACTGAATGGTTGCTTGCTGTGATGTATCAGTGTATGATTGTATTGATTTAAAAATACAAGCTCATTCTTTACTTTGTCTCCAATTCCCAACATCCCACTGGAAGTGACAAATGTAACCATAAAATACGAACATCTCTAACAATGTTTTTCTTCCTGTTTTAATGACGTTACTCCTCTCTGGTTCTTTCTACGTTTTATGTAGGTGACTCGCCCTGCTGAGTCCTCACTGCTTTGAAGTTATGGCTCATCCCACCACCTTCCACTTAGTCATTTTTTTCTCAGAAACACAAACTATCGATATCAAAGCCTTTTCAAACACTGTGCTCCCTAGCCAACTAACCACAAACTTGCTTAAAACCTGTGGCTCTCTGTCACCTTCTCTGGAATGATCATATTTCCTCTTGCACTTCTCAGTATTCTTAATGATGTTTTACAAAGAAACTTGCATCTTTTCACTTTAAAACAACCCTTAGCCAGAACACATTAAAGAAGTAGAATTCCTCATAAGTTCTTTTCAGGCAAATGAATATGAGGCATCCAGAAACAGACAGGGCTTCCATGAAGTGACCCCAATAATTTCTTTATTCATTCAAAGGATCAGGACATCGCTGGCTAAGGCAGTATTTATTGCCCTTCCCAAATTGCCTACAGGGCAGTTTAGAGTTAACCACATCACTTGGGTCTGGAGTCACATGTCGACCAGACCAGGTAAGGACGGCAGTTTTCTTCCCGAAAGGACATTAGTGAACCAGATGGGTTTTTCCAACAGTCAATATCGGAGTCATGGTCATCATTAGACATTTAATTCCAGAGTTTCTTGTTATTGTATTCAAATTCATCGTCTGCAATGGCGGGATTCAGACTTGGATCCCCAGAGCATCAGGGTCTCAGCTTGGCTTAGTTGGCAGTTACTCTGTTGGTAATTGCTCTTGTCTTTTTTTAGAACTTCCTCTCAGGTTGTAGGTGTCCCTGGAATGACAAGTTCTTATTTTTGCCCCTTTTTAATCAATCCGTTTACAACCGATTTCCAAGACATGAACCCAGACAGTCTGGAACATAGGTAGGAATATTACCTCAGTGCCCCAGACATTTGGTCAGCATTACTTGACCATCCCTCACTGCCCTCGAGAAAGTGGTGGTGAGCTGCTTTCTTGGAGCAGTCTTTGGAATGCAGGGCTGATCACAGAGTGTTTGAAAGAGAGTTTCAGGACTTTGACTCAGCGACAGTGAGGCAATGGTGGTATAGTGGTGGTATAGATGGGCTCAAGTGCGTATACTTCAATGCAAGGAGTATCAGAAATAAGGTGGGTGAACTTAAGGCGTGGATCGGTACCTGGGACTACGATGTTGTGGCCATCACGGAAACATGGATAGATGAGGGACAGGAATGGCTGTTGGAGGTTCCTGGTTACAGATGTTTCAGTAAGATTAGGGAGGGTGGTAAAAAAGGAGGGGGGGTGGCATTGCTAATTAGAAATGGTATAACGGCTGCAGAAAGGAAGTTTGAGGGGGATCTGCCTCTGGAGGTAGTATGGGCTGAAGTCAGAAATAGGAAAGGTGCAGTCACCTTATTGGGTGTTTATTATAGGCCCCCCCAATAGCAGCAGAGATGTGGAGAAACAGATTGGGAAACAGATTTTGGAAAGGTGCAGAAGCCACAGGGTCGTAGTCATGGGCGACTTCAACTTCCCAAATATTGATTGGAAGCTCTTTAGATCAAGTAGATTGGATGGGGCGGTGTTTGTGCAGTGTGTCCAGGAAGCTTTTCTAACGCAGTATGTAGATTGTCCAACCAGAGGGGAGGCCATATTGGATTTGGTACTCGGTAACGAACCGGGACAAGTGGTGGGCTTGTTGGTGGGTGAACATTTTGGTGATGGCGACCACAATTCTGTGACTTTCACCTTGGTTATGGAGAGAGATAGGTGCGCACAACAAGGTAGATTTTACAATTGGGGGAAGGGAAATTACGATGCTGTAAGACAGGATTTGAGGAGTATACGTTGGGAGCATAGGCTGTTAGGGAAGGATGTGGTGGAAATGTGGGACTTTTTCAAGGAGCAGATACGACGTGTCCTTGATATGTATGTACCGATCAGGCAGGGAAGAAATGGTCGTGTGAGGGAGCCTTGGTTGACGAGGGAGGTTGAATGTCTAGTAAAGAGGAAGAAGGAGGCTTACATAAGGTTGAGGAAACAAGGTTCAGACAGAGCAGTGGAGGGATACAGGATAGCCAGAAGGGACCTGAAGAAAGGGATTAGGAGAGCTAAGAGAGGGCATGAAAAATCCCTGGCGGATAGGATCAAGGATAACCCCAAGGCATTCTATGCATATGTGAGAAACCTGAGAATGACGAGAACGAGGGTAGGTCCGATCAAGGACAGTGGTGGGAGACTGTGTATTGAGTCGGAAGAGATAGGAGAGGTCTTGAACAAGTACTTCTCTTCAGTATTTACGAACGAGAGGGACCGTATTGTTGAAGAGGAGAGTGTGAAACGGACTGGTAAGCTAGAAGAGATACCTGTTAGGAAGGAAGATGTGTTGGACATTTTGAACAACTTGAGGATAGACAAGTCCCCCGGGCCTGACGGGATATATCCTAGGATTATGTGGGAAGCAAGAGAGGAAATTGCAGTACCGTTGGCAATGATCTTCTCGTCTTCACTGGCAACTGGGGTGGTACCAGGGGACTGGAGAGTAGCGAATGTTGTGCCCCTGTTCAAAAAAGGGAATAGGGATAACCCCGGGAATTACAGGCCAGTTAGTCTTACTTCTGTGGCAGGCAAAGTAATGGAAAGGGTACTGAGGGATAGGATTTACGAGTATCTGGAAAGACACTGCTTGATTAGGGACAGCCAGCACGGATTTGTGAAGGGTAGGTCTTGCCTTACAAGTCTTATTGAATTCTTCGAGGAGGTGACCAAGCATGTGGATGAGGGTAGAGCAGTGGATGTAGTGTACATGGATTTTAGTAAGGCATTTGATAAGGTTCCCCATGGTAGGGTTATGCGGAAAGTCAGGAGGCATGGGATAGAGGGAAATTTGGCCAATTGGATAGAAAACTGGCTAACCGGTAGAAGTCAGAGAGTGGTGGTAGATGGTAAATATTCAGCATGGAGTCCAGTTACAAGTGGAGTTCCGCAGGGATCAGTTCTGGGTCCTCTGCTGTTTGTAATTTTTATTAATGACTTAGAGGAGGGAGTCGAAGGGTGGGTCAGTAAATTTGCAGATGATACAAACATAGGTGGAGTTGTGGACAGTGAGGAGGGCTGTTGTCGGCTGCAGAGGGACTTAGATAGGATGCAGAGCTGGGCTGAGGAGTGGCAGATGGAGTTCAACCCTGCCAAGTGTGAGGTTGTCCATTTTGGAAGAACAAATAAGAATGCGGAATACAGGGTTAATGGTAGGGTTCTTGGTCAGGTGGAGGAACAGAGGGATCTTGGGGTCTATGTACATAGATCTTTGAAGGTTGCCACTCAGGTGGATAGAGTTTGTAAGAAGGCCTATGGAGTATTATCGTTCATTAGCAGAGGGATTGAATTCAAGAGTCGTGAGGTGATGTTGCAGCTGTACAGGACTTTGGTTAGGCCACATTTGGAGTACTGTGTGCAGTTCTGGTCGCCTCACTTTAGGAAAGATGTGGAAGCTTTGGAGAGGGTGCAGAGAAGATTTACCAGGATGTTGCCTGGAATGGAGAGTAGGTCGTACGAGGATAGGTTGAGAGTTCTCGGCCTTTTCTCGTTGGAACGGCGAAGGATGAGGGGTGACTTGATCGAGGTTTATAAGATGATCAGAGGAATAGATAGAGTAGACAGTCAGAAACTTTTTCCCCGGGTACAACAGAGTGTTACAAGGGGACATAAATTTAAGGTGAAGGGTGGAAGGTATAGGGGAGATGTCAGGGGTGGGTTCTTTACCCAGAGAGTGGTGGGGGCATGGAATGCGCTGCCCGAGGGAGTGGTAGAGTCAGATTCATTGGCGACCTTTAAGCGGCATTTGGATAGGTACATGGATGGGTGCTTAATCTAGGATAGAAGTTCGGCACAACATCGTGGGCCGAAGGGCCTGTTCTGTGCTGTATTGTTCTATGTTCTATGTTCTATGTTCTATGTTCTATGTTCTATAGTTCAAATCAGGATGCTGTGTGTTTTGGAGGGCAACTTGCAGCTGAGGGTGTGCTGTTTATCTGCCACCTTTGACCTTTGAAATCATAATGTTTCTGGGTCTGGAAAGTGCTGTCTAAGGAGCCATGGAGAATTTCTGCAGTGTATCTTGTAGATGGTACACACCGCTGCTACTGAATGTCAATGGTTAAGTGAATAAATTTTGAGAAGTTGGACATGGTGGCAATCAAACAGACTGCCTTATCGTTATAAGGTCATAGAGTTAGACAGCATGGAAACAGACCCTTTGGTCCAACTCGTCTGTGCCAACCAGATATTCTAAATTAGTCTAGTCCCATTTGTCAGCATTTGGCCCATGTCTCTCTAAACCCTGCCTATCCATATACCCATCCTGATCCCTTTTAAATGTTATAATTGTACCAGCCCTCACCACTTCCTACGGCAGCTCATTCCATATACACACCGCCCTATACATGAAGAATTTGCCTTTTAAATCTTTCCCCTCTCGTGTTAAACTTGTGCCCTCTAGTTTTGGACTCCACCACCTTGGGGAAAAGTCCTTGTTTTTTTCTATCCTATCCATGCCCCTCATGATTTTATAAACCTCTATAAACTCACCGGTCAGCTCCAGGAAAAACAGCCCCAGCCCACTCAGCCTCTCTGTGTAGCTTAAACCCTCCAACCCTGGCAACATCCTTCTAAATATTTTCTGAATCATTTCATGTTTAACAACATCCTTCGCTACAGCAGGGAGTATCTGGAGCTTCTTTGGTTATGTTACTAAATAAAGAAAGAGCTTTCAGTTCTGTTGCACGTTCTGGAGCCTGTACTTTACAAATCAAAAGTTTGTTCCAAAGCAGGGTCACTCGACTTAAAACGTTAACTCTGCTTTCTCTCCAAAGATGCAGCCAGACTTGCTGAGATTCTTCAGCAATTTCAGTTCATATTTCTGATCTTCAGCATCTGCAGTTCTTTGTTTTATTCACAGGAATATTTTTGAGGTTTAGCAAGTGCTCTTGTGTCTGAAATATGACAGCCAAAATGCACGCAGGAAGACGCCACAAATAGAAATGTCATAATGACTATTCTCAAGCAACTGTCTGCGTGGAGTTTCCACGTTCTCCCCGTGTCTGTGTGTGTTTCTTCCAGGTGCTCCGGTTTTCTGCCACAATCCAAAGGTGTGCAGGTTAGGGTGGATTGGCCATGCTGAATTGCCCCATAGTGTCCAGGGATGTGCAAGCTGGCTGGATTAGCTATGAGAAAGTGAGGACTGCAGATGCTGGAGTACCAGAGTTGAAAAATGTGGTGCTGAAAAAACACAGCATGCCAGGCATTTGCCCGAAACGTCGATTCTCCTGCTCCTCGGATGCTGCCTGGCCTGCTGTGTTTTTCCAGCACCATTTTTTTCAACTCTGGATTAGCCATGGGAAATGCAGAATTATAAGGATAAGGTAGAGGGATGGGTCTGGGTGGGATGTTCTTTGGAGGGTCGATGCGGGGACTCGATAAGGCTGAATAGCCCGTTTCCACACTGGAGGGATTCCATGATTCAACTATGATTCTGTGATCATTCCTTTTCTTTTGAAATGAGGCAAATCCAACTGAGTGGACAGAAGGGGGAAGAGGGCCTCAGATTATCACCTGAAAAGGAAGCCAGCACCCCTGACAGTCCAGTGCTCCCTCTGTATAATGTCAGCATCGTTAATGTACTGAAGTGTCTGGAGTGGGCTTCAAACTCACAGTTGTCTGACTCAGGGACTGGAGAGCCACCCACTTTGCCAGTTTTGAAGTCTGCAATTATTCAGTTGGCAAATGCAGCTGCCTATCTGACAAAGAGTAAGTTAATCAATGACTGGAGAATCAGTATTTGCAGGTGTTGTTCAGGACATTTAATGGTCAGGACACCGGGGAGATCTCCCCAGGTCTTCTTTGAAGCAGTGCCAAAAGATTTAATATATAAACCACAGGGGGCCGGCTGCGGGGAGGCATTGGCTTTGTGTCTTATCCAGATGATGATCAACAGTTAAGCAGTCTTCTTCCTTTTTTTCCTTTTGCCTTTTACGAGTAAAGTATAAAATCAACTGTCAGCTACATTCCTTACCCTTAGAGCACTGTTTAACTCCAGCTTCATCCTGAGAGAGAAATTGAAACTGTAATGCCCTCTGTTGGTCACAGAAAGATATGACAAATGATTTGCTTTCTGGATTAGTGGTGCCGGAAGAGCACAGCAGTTCAGGCAGCATCCAAGTAGCTTCAAAATCGACGTTTCGGGCAAAAGCCCTTCAATCGTGGCAAGTTGCGATTTGGAGGTGCCGGTGTTGCACTGGGGTGGAAAAAGTTAAAAAATCACACAACACCAGGTTATAGTCCAACAGGTTTATTTGGAAGCACTAGCTTTCTGAGTGCTGCTCCTTCATCAGGTGGTTGTGGAGTATAAGATTGTAAGACACAGAATGTATTGCAAAAATTTATAGCACAGAATTTATAGCTGAACAGATCCTGTGTATGCACAGGGTTTGTCCATAGGGGATGGCTGTTTTAATATGTTTCGGGTGGAAGCTGGAGAAGTGTAGCATCCTTGGGTTTGATCAGTAGTGTGATGGAACTGAAATTATATATTGAAAAAGACCTGGATTGTTTGTTAAGTCTCTCATCGTTTTGAATGACCATGTTGGTTTCAGTTCTTTCATATGTAAATCCCAGAACTTTTTAAAAGTTACATTCTCAAGTGAACTTTAACAATAGGTGCCATGTCGGCCCAGATAATGAATTTAAGATGTGAGGTGGCCTGTGTGAGACTGTCTGTGCCCTAATGTTCAGACTGATTCCAGTCTTAAAAAAACAGGATTTACAGAATCTTACATGGATACATGCAATTGTTAAGCAAATTCACCCCACGTGTGTGTGTGTGTGTATGTGTGTGTGTGTGTGTGTGTGTGTGTGTCTGTCCAAGGCCCAAGTTGAGGCCTCCCATGAGTACGGAACTTATCTATCAGCCTTTACTCGGCCACTTTGTGTTGTTACCTGTCCCGAAGTCCGCCTTGGAGAACGGTCACCCAAAGGTCCGAGGTCAAATGTCCTGGACCGCTGAAGTGTTTTCTGACTGGGAGGGAATACTCCTATCTGGTGATTGTTGTGCGGTGTCCATTCATCCTTTGCTGTAATGTCTGCTTGGTCTCACCAATGTACCATGCCTCAGGGCATCCTTGCCTGCAGTGTATGAGATAGGCGACATTTGCTGAATCACATGAGTATATGCCATGGGTGGGTGGTATCCCCATGCATAATGGTGGTATCCATGTCTACACTCTGACACGTCTTGCAATGTCTACCATGATAAAGTTGTATGATGTTGTCCTGAAAGCCGGGCAGTTTTCTGTGAACAGTGATCTGTTTGAGGTTCGGTGGTTGTTTAAAGGCAAGCAGTGGAGGTGTGGGGAAGGTCTTGGCGAGGTGCTCATCCTCATTGATAATGTGTTGCCGGCTGCGAAAAACATGGTGTAGTTTTTCAGCTCCTGGGAAGTACTGAACAACGAAGAGTTACCTGTCGGTTGCAGATTGTGTCTGTCTCCTGAGGAGGTCATTACGATTCCTCGCTGTGGCACGTTGGAACTGGCGATGGATGAGTTGAACATTGTAACCCATTCTAATGAGGACATTCTTGAGTACTTCCAAGTGCCCATCACGTTCTTCCTCAGCTGAACAGATCCTGTGTATGCACAGGACTTGTCCATAGGGGATGGCTGTTTAAATATGTTTCAGGTGGAAGCTGGAGAAGTGTAGCATCGTGAGGTTATCTGTGGGTTTGATCCGTAGAATGAGGTGCTGAGTGCCCATCCTTGATGGCAATGCATGTGTCCAAGAATGAGAAAGATACTAGGGAGGAGTCTATGATGGGTTTGATGGTGGGATGAAACTGTGTAGTTGCTTCAATGACTCCTCACCATGGATCCAGAGGAAGAAAATGCCCTTACTATATCTGGTGTATAGTGTTGCCTGGAGGGCCTGCATAGAGAAGAAGTCTTGTTCGAACCTGTGCATGAAAATGTAGACATATTGGAAGCAAATTTGGTCCCCATGGCTATTCTGTGTGTCTGCATGAAGAACTGGTTGTCAAAGGTAAAAATGTTGTGGTTGAGGATAAAACAAATGAGTTGTAGGACAGTGTTTGGAGATTGGCAGTTGCAGGTGTTGAGTACTGAGGTTGTTGCTACGATGGCATCATTGTGGGGGATGCTGGTGTAGAGTGTGGAAACGTCTATTGTGACATGGCACGTTCCCAGTTCGACTGGTCCATGGATGCTGAGTTTCTGTAAGAAATCTGTAATGTCGCAACAGGAGCTGGGGGTCCCCTGTACAATGTGTTTCAAGATGCCTTCGACAGCCAGAGAAGTTCTCACACAGGGTCCCAATGCCTAATACAATGGGACATCCTGGTGTATTGGCTTTGTGCATCTTTGGAAGGCAGCAGAAGTTGCCTACGTGAGAAGTATGTGGGATGAGGGCGTGTAAGGAACTCTGAAGGACTGGATCCAAAGACCAGAACAATGTGTTTAGTTCACGGGTGTGCTGTTTGGTTGATTCAGCCAGTAGTTGCCTATAGTGTTCCAGGTTGTACAAGAAGTTATCGGTATACTTCTTTGCAGTAATCTGTTGTATTCTGAATGATGATGGCGCCTCCTTTATCTGCTGGTTTGAGGACAACGTTGTGATTGGTTTTGAGAGCATGGAAACCCCTTTTTTAGATTAGAATCATTAGAACATTGGAGCACAGACAGCCTCACACAGGGCACCTCACACCTTCAATGCATTATCTGGGCCGACATGGCATTTATTGTTAAAGTTCACTTGAGAATGTAACTTTAAAAAAGTTCTGGGATTTACATATGAAAGAACTGAAA
Source organism: Chiloscyllium punctatum (assembly GCF_047496795.1). Classification (NCBI taxonomy): domain Eukaryota; kingdom Metazoa; phylum Chordata; class Chondrichthyes; order Orectolobiformes; family Hemiscylliidae; genus Chiloscyllium; species Chiloscyllium punctatum. The sequence continues at coordinate 58,348,349 of NC_092783.1, forward strand.
CCAACATGGTCATTCTAAAAGAGGAGAGACTTAACAAACAATCCAGGTCTTTTTCAATATATAATTTCAGTTCCATTGCACTGTAAACTTTTGGTATAAATTCTGCGTCTTACGATCTTATAAAGACACATGAAGGAGCAGCACTCCAAAAGCTGGTGCCTTCAAATAAACCTGTTGGACTATAACCTGGTGTTGTTGATTTTTAACTTTGTGGCAAGTTGTATCTGCCTGATGTGTCGAGCATTGACCAAGTCTATTGTCTGCGTTAAGCAAGAACTCAATGGCCTCATTCTATGCTGTCATTATGAATCAAGCTTAGTCAATCAGGTTTTATACACTTGTACTTTAATACCTTGGGTGACACAGTGACTCAGTGTTTCACACTGCTGCCTCTCAGCACCAGTCACTCGAGTTTGAATCTCACCTCAGGTGACTATCGAGACCCCCACTGCAGGTTTGCACATTCTCTCTGTGTCTGCAAAGATTTCCTCTGAGTTCTCTGGTTTTCTTCCCACAGTCTAAAGATGTGTAGTTCAGGTGGATTGGCCATGCAAAATTGTCCAGGGATGTACAGGCGAGATGGATTAGCCATGGGAAGTGTGGGGTGATAGGGTAGGGAGAGATGCTCTTTGGAATGTCAGTGTGGACTCAATGGTTGAATGGACTGCTTCCACACTGTAAGGATTGTATGACCTCAATGCATGAAAGGGAGATACCATTATGATTAGATTAGATTAGATTACTTACAGCGTGGAAACAGGCCCTTCGGCCCAACAAGTCCACACCGCCCCGCCGAAGCGCAACCCACCCATACCCCTACATTTACTCCTTACCTAACACTACGGGCAATTTAGCATGGCCAATTCACCTGACCTGCACATCTTTGGACTGTGGGAGGAAACCGGAGCACCCGGAGGAAACCCACGCAGACACAGGGAGAACGTGCAAACTCCACACAGTCAGTCGCCTGAGGCGGGAATTGAACCTGGGTCTCTGGCGCTGTGAGGCAGCAGTGCTAACCACATGCTAAGCCTGGTCTTTATTGTTCTTGATGGTTCATGATGAGACATCTTCCTTGTGGTTTGCCATTAGTGGGACAGGGCATAGAGGCCAGTTTCAAGTTTAGCTCAGCTGGAACAAGCATTGCAGCTGTGCCTGAACTACATGTTTGCTATCTAGGCAACTGAGCAAAATATCCCTTTACAGAAGCAGCATTACCATGTAATAAATGGGCCTCTAGAGGTAAGGAGGGCAGACCCCGAAGCCATGTCCCCTCCATACTGCTCTTAGACTTGAAGACTTGGGTGGAAATGATATCTTGTTGCACTGCATGTTGTAGAAAGAGCTAATGTTCATGTTACACTGGCTCCACCCAATGACACACATAGTCGGTGGGTGGAGATAAGGTATCCTACTCTGGCTCTTTGCGGGAGCAGATGGATCTATACTGGGTCCTCAAGGTCCTAGAAATTCTGCCTGACCAAAAGTAAATTGACTTATCATAATGATGCAATAAACCTTCTTGTTATCTAAGGATAATGCTTCTTCTTTAGGTACTCCATAGCAGTGTAGTCTGTACCTCTAGTCACTAGTAAGGCCCAAGGCAAAGGAGGATTGGTGGCAATGAGCGGCCTCAAACAATTCTGACCCAGTGCCACTTACTGGTAGAGGTGGTAAGGAACACAAAGATGGAAATGGCACCTCATTTATATGGTAGCATCATGGAACTTGGAGTCTGTCACACTGAGGTTGCCTCCCTGCACAGGTAGCTTTCTGCCCTTAAAACCAATCTGCCTCTCACAAAGGGGAGCTACACAGCGTTATAGGAGGCAGCTGCAGCAATCTTAACAGGGAAAGTGGAACACCGGGGAGAGGGATGATAATGTCATAACTATGGCACTAGAGGTCTTGACAAGGTAAGTGAACAGAAGAAAAGGTAATAAAATTGTATGGGCAGAGTTAGGTAGTTCCCCCAAAGACTATTAATAGAAGGATCAGGATCAAATGGACAACATTTGAATATCTGCTGAATATCTGGTATATGTGACAACAAAGCCACAAGAAGTCTAATGACCTCATTTATGTGGTCAAGATCAATGAATGCAACCTTACAGGACATCTACTAACCCAGTCCACCCACCTCTCATGATACCTGATATACCATCACTCATACAGCAGCACCTCCTGGCACCGCATCTACAAGCACTTGCCAATCTCACAACGCCCCTTGTTGACTGAATCCCACCAGCTTTTCAACCTTGATGGACACAGAGACGTTCTACACCCTCTCTTACAGGTCAAACAAAGTGGAAGGGAGGAGAGTGAGAGGGAATCCATTTGAGGTGTAAAAGATTGCTAAAGGGGATTGAGAAAGTAAATGTAGATAGGATATTTCCTCATGGAGACATTTAGAACAAGATCATAGTCTTAGACTAAAGGGTGGTAGATTTAAAGGAGAGGTGAGGAGGAATTACTTCTCTCAAGGGGTCGGGAATCTGTGGAATTCACTCCCCCAGATTATGATGGATATTGGGACTCTGAATAAATTTAAGGAGGAGATAGACAGAATTTTAATTAGTAATGGGTTAAAAGGTTGAGGGAGTGGTCAAGAAAGTGACATTGAGACTAAAGTGAGGTCAGCCATGATGGTATTAAATGGTGGAGCAGACTTGAGGGGCTAAATGGCCTTTTCTTCTCCAGGTTTTTATGGTTTTGCATTCTTCTCTGACCTTCTGCTTTCAGAAACCTGAGAACTGTTGTCTTCCAGTGACGGCAAACAGGACAGAGGGAGAGGATACATTGTGTGCCAACTCGAGAGGTTCCAGACCAGCCCTGATACAGCAAAAGGGGATAAGGAGCTCTGTGGGGCAGGAGAACATGGAGAACGCAGGTGGGCGTGTAGGAGCATTGACTGGCCAAGTGTACAGCTCACTATCAAGGAATCCAGCCTCAACTCGGGAGAGGGCACAACGTGATGCTTTCTGTCTCTGCAGCCTCTCCTCCACCTCGCTATAGTATTGCACATTGGAGACATTGTACCTGCAGCCCCTAAACCTTGTGCGGCCTTTGTGTGGACAGGTGAATAGACGCTATTCCCTCCTTCTGGGAATGGAATAACAAGTCTTTCCAAAACTACAAACTCATGAGAAAACCCTGCCTCAGTACTTCCAGACTGGTCGTAACATCAAATATAAATAAAAATGAAATGAAATCTTCTTACCTACATGTTGGTGTCCGATTGTTTAGCTAACATTAATGTTGGGATCTTAGATTAGATTCCCTACAGTGCGGAAACAGGCCCTTTGGCCCAACAAGTCCACACCAACCCTCTGAAGAGTAACCCACCCAGAACCATTCACCTACTCCCTACTAATGCACTTATCACTATGGGCAATTTAACACAGCCAATTCACCTGACCCACACATCGTTGGACTGTGGGAGGAAACCGGAGGAAACCCACGCAGACACAGGGAGAAAGTGCAAACTCCACACAGACAGTCGCCCGAGGCTGAACTCGAACCTGGGGCCCTGGTGCTGCAAGGCAGCAGTGCTAATCACTGAGCCACTGTGCCACATTCTGAAATTCCTGATCCTTGTTGGGTGACTTGAGAGGTTAGACAATAATCCTGGCAGAGTTTGGGTAATGAACGATATGCCTGACATCAGGATATCATTGGCACAGCTACTTTGGACACACCTAGGGAATGCCTATTCTGTATCATAGAATCATAGAAACCCTACAGTGCGGAAACAGGCCATTTGCCCCAAAAAGTCCACATCGACCCTCCGAAGAGTAAACCACCCAGACCCATTCCCCTACGCTAATACTTTGCATTTAGCCCTGACTAACGCACCCAACCTGCACATCCCTTAACACCATGGGGCAATTTAGCATGACCAATCCACCTTACCTGTACATCTTTGGACTGTGGGAGGAAACTGGACCACCCTGAGGAAACCCATGCAGACACAGGGAGAACGTGCAAACTTCACACAGACAGTCACCCAAGACCCATGTGTGGGGTACCTTACTTAAGATGGCACATGATGTCAGAAAGTGCAATCCCTGAGGAAGATTGGCTTCCAGAGCCATTACTGGGATAAACTTCTGTATTGTCCAAGAAGCTTGTTTCCTTGAATTACTTACACAGCTTGTTTAGTGCTGGTATCTTGTAAAAGATCGAACAGAGACTGCAGTAGAACTGGGTCATGTCTCTGCCTCCCTTCTGATTTATCTCCTCATTTGTAATGGTTCTGTTCTTCATCTGCTTCCTTTTTATTTTAAAGTGCCTGTTCCTGACCGCAATTTGTTTCCCTTCTGCTGTACCTCATCTGCAAACACATCATTCTCCCTCTCTTTCACTCTCTCTCACACAATTATTTGATCCTGTCCCTGTCACCACCTTTTACCCAAGATTGTGGTCACAGTGAGGAAATTGCTGCCACAATGAGTGGGTTTGGTGAATGGTATTGTTTCATTTACCAGAAAGTTGATAAGCACATGTGGGAGAAATTTGTAGAAGATTTAATGGCGAGGTGATGTGGGAGGAGGTATACACGCAGTGTAAACATGGCTTAATGGCTGGTTTCCATGCTGTAAAATCTGAAGGAATTCTAACCCTTTCTTTCCCATTCTGTTCCTCTTTCTCTCACTTACTTTCTGTCTTTCTGTTTGTTTGTTGCATTGGATTCAATTCTGAAAGAAACAATGGTGAGGCAAAATGAGTAGCCAGAGAAGTAAAGGCTAGGTGCAGAGCGGCAGTGATAGTTTAATAGGTATGAAGGATCAAGGCAGATGTGTGAGCCTATATCTTATATATGTATTTTTTATGTAAACAGTTGGTGAAAAGAAAATACCTTATAGAACCTTAGGTCGACCCAAACCACTTCATAACAAATGAATTACTTTAAAGTGTATTGACTGTCGTAATGGTAACGGCAAGGTCTTGCATTGCAAGATCCCACATGGAGAAATGTTGTAATGATGGGTAACAAATACTGGTCTGGTAAGCAGCACCCACATCTCCTGAGAAACTGGATGTAGCTTTGCTTGCTGAGCTGGAAGGCTCATTTTCAGACATTTCGTCACTATACTAGGTGATATCTTCAGTGAGTCTCTGGATGAAGCACTGCTGGTGCTTCCTGCTTTCTATTTACAGGTTTGGGTTTCCTTGGGTTGGTGACATCATTTCCTGTTCTCTTCTCAAGTCTTGCTATCCCCTGAGAAAGTCATAGTCATAGTAATGGAGCACAGAAACAGACCCTTCAGTCCAACCAGTCTACTCCAACCATAATCCCAAACTAAACTAGTCCCACCTGCCTCCGCTCTGCCCATATCTCTCCAAACATTTTTTATTCATGAACTTATTCAAATGTCTTTTGAAAGTTGTAACTGTACCAGCATCCACCACTTCCTCTGGAAGTTCATACCACACGTGAACCACGGCCTGTATAAAGAAGTTGCCTCTCATGTCTTTTTTAAGTCTCTCTCCTTAAAAATATGCCCCTTCGTCTTGAAAGCTCCCACCCTAGAGAAAAAAACAACTACCATTAGCTCTATCTGTACTCCTCATTATTTTATAAGCTTCTATAAGGCTCTCGACCTCTCACACTTCAATGGAAAATGTCCCAGCCTATCTAGTCTTTCTTTATAACTTACTTTCCATACCCGACAACATCCTGGTAAATCTCTTCTGAACCCTCACCAGCTTTAATAATATCCTTCCTTTATCTGGGTGACCAGAACGAGATGAAGTACTCCAGAAGAGGTCTTACCGATTTCCCGTACAACCTCGACATGACTTCCCAACTCCTTAAAGCACTGAGCAATGAAGGCAAGTGTGCTAAGTGCCTTTTTAACCACCCTGCGTATGTGTGACACAAACTTCAAAGAATTATGTACCTAACCCCTAGGTCCCTCTGTTCTTCAACACAACCCAAGGCCCTACCATTAATTGTAATAGCCCAAACCTTATTTGTTGGAGATAATGAGGACTGCAGATGCTGGAGATCAGAGCTGAAAATGCGTTGCTGGAAAAGCGCAGCAGGTCAGGCAGCATCCAAGGAGCAGGAGAATCGACGTTTCGGGCATGAGCCCTTCTTCCTGCTCCTTGGTTGCTGCCTGACCTGCTGCGCTTTTCCAGCAACAAACCTTATTTGTTGCCAAGTCACCTTATCTATGCCCCTTATGATTCACAGCTGATCTAGCCACTCCTCATAACTCAAACCTTCCATAAATAAAGAATATTAAAAACAAAGTGATGTGGATTGCTGACAGATTTATGTTGGCCCAGGACTTTGAGACTAATTCCTCTGCTCCTCTTTAATCTTTTATGACTGTCTGGGAGAGTGAATGGGGGTTCTATGTTTAACCTTTGACAGGTCAGAAGGTTAGACCCAGATGGGGAATCGCTACCTATTTATTAAAATTACCCGGCAACAGACGACCGCTGGTGTTTTGAGGAAAGCAGATCGGACTGGGCCTTCTCCAAGGTCAATTGGTGTATCTGGCAGACAATGCCCCCCTTAACACACAACCTCAGGTTCAAATTACAGACACAGCTCCAGTGACAGCAATTCACTTGGAGTGTGAGAGGAATGAAAAGTGAATCAGTATATTTTAGCCCACTGTTAGCCATAGCTCTCCCAATTTTGAGTCAGAATTGTGGGTTCCAAGTTCCAGTCCAAGGAGTGGAGGTTATACATAGGCTAACAGTGGCAGGGCAGTACAGAGGGAGTGCTGAATGGTCTCAGGTAAAACCTTAATTGTACGCCTGCCTCCCCTCACAGATGGTTTAAGAGATTGCTCATCACTATGTTAGACAAGAGCAGATGATTTCATCTGAGTGTAGTGGCTCTGAGTTTTCCCTCACCCAGAATCTTTGTAGAATAGATAACCTGATGATGATCACATCACTGTTTGTGAGATCTTGCTGTGTGCAAGTTGTAAAGTTCCAAATTTACAAAAGTGACAAGATGTCAAAATATTAATGAATTGTGAAGCCCTTGGGATATCCTGAGGTCATGAAGGGGGCTATCTAACTGCATGTTACAGCTTTCTGCCTGCTGTGTCTTGCTTACAACATGACTGCCATCTAGTGTCTTCCTGAGGAAACATTAGCTGACCTCTGCTGCCCTTTACTGGGAATATAATGGCCTTTTTGCGGTCACTTTCTACCTGTCCCACTATCTTTCATCCTTCAATGGTGTCTCCCTACATTTCTGAGATTCTTTTCTCCTTTGCGCGTCTGAGTTTCTGTTTTACCAGCTCCCAATGCTGACTACTTTCACAAACTGGCGTAATTATTTTAAAATCAGTTTTAAAACCAGATCATGTTAAGAAATGCTCTGCTTTGTTAAAAAAAAATTGTATTCTCAACATGGGCATATTAAAAAAGTGCATTCACAGGCACAGTGGATGAGTATTACACCACTAGGGGGAATCATTAGGTTACAAAATTTGAGGTTTTGTCTGTGGAATCCCCATCATAGCAGACTCAAAAGGAATTCTCTGGGAAATTGAAGATCCCACTGGGTAATTCCCCCACACTCTGAAAGTATCCATTTCAATCAGATAATTCAATCAGACAATCAGGTTTAAGCTGCAGTTGTTAATAATCAAGCAGGAAATGTTGGACTATTAAATCCTTTGTCTAACTCCTTTGGCTATAAAAATGATCCCAATAACTTTACTTACACCTCCCAACTATTCCTCCCTGACACCCGTTATACCCCCTAGACTGTAAGCCAATACCCTGTCCTCCTCCTGTGATGTGACAGCCCCCTACCAGAGCTGACATCATCCCTCCATCCCAGGCCTGACATCCATTGCCACCGGTCCTGAGAACCACCCTCTCCACTATGCTCTGGACCCCTCCTCTTCCCAGGAGGTGACCAGCTCACACCCCTTCCAGGACTGAAGCACACTCCCCCCACCCCGGCACCCCCGGGCCTCCCTCCCTTCTTTTGGAACTTATATCTCCTGCCCACTTCATTTTCCCTAAACAGTCTGACACGCTCCTCACCCCTTTGCCACCTTGCACCCTGGAATCCTACTTAACTGGTACTCCACCCACCTGGCATCCTATCCCCCCGTCCACCTGGCACCTTTCCCCTCCGCCCACCTGGCACCCTACCCCCACCCACCTGGCACCTTTCCCCCATCACCTGGCACCCTAATTACTCGGCATTCCAACACCCTCCTGACACCCAATCTTCCGGACAGCCTCACTTCACATTTAACTCACACGCCTGCCCTTTCTCAGGAGCTGGTGAAGTGGCTCATTGTGATGTTTAAATGATAGAATGTGCTTTGAGGAAAAAGGAGTGTGGGTCTTACTGCCACCCCCACCATGCCCCCAACCCTCCACTGACCCCTCTGCGGTTCTGTGCTAATTTGGATTTGTCAAAGTGGAACTATGATGCTGCATTTCTGACGGAGCCCTAATCAGAATTTCAAACTGCATCATGCTTTGGGTCGCAATGTCTGAATGACAAGGTGGAGAAGGTATAAAAGGAAGTAATCCTGCTCTCTGGATCCTTTGGCATCTGGGTTATCCTGCCCTGTGTGCCCAGTGATCTGCAGGTGGAGAATTGGTCTGTTTCAGTTATGTGATAGCCCACAGCAGAAATTCGTGATCCTGAGTAAACATCATCCTCAAATTGAGAGACAGCTGACAGTGAGGGGAGGACAGTTAGTCGGCTGGTGATGTGACTAATCAGGAAGGATTAACCAGGTAGGTTATAGAGGACGAGATGGCCATGCTGAGACCAGTGTTCTGGGAAACTGTAAAACTAAAGAGGGTTTTATAGAAGAGATGAACAATAGTCAAAGTGTGACAGGCAGGACAGAACATATAAGCAGAACAGCGCAGTAGAACCAGAGTCAGGAAGAATGGCAAAATGTCAAAGCTGACAGCTCTCTATCTGAATGTATGCAGAATTTGTGACAAAATAGGGTTGATGGCACAAATAGAAATAAATGAACATGACTTAATACAGAGAAGTTTGAGTGTGACCAGAACTGGGAACACAATGCTCAAGTACATTTGATATCCTTGAAAACCAAGCAAATAGGAAGAGGAGGTGGGGTAGTTTTGTAAATACAGTAATTAATCAGTGAATAACTATCAGGGAGCAAGTGATATGGGTGCAAAGGAAGATGATATAGAATCAGCTTGAGTGGAATTATGCAACAGCAAGAAAGAGAAGGCATTGGTGGGAGTCATCTATCGGCACCTGTGGGGCAAAGTACAAATCAGGAAATAGAAGCATGTAAGAAGGGCACTACAATTGTAATGGAGAACTTTAATCTGGACAAATCAGATGGGCAAGAAAGATAAATTTGTAGAGTTCAGCAGGAATTGTTGCTCAGAGCAGTACCTTGCATAACCTACTCAGGAACAGGCTATTTTAGATCTAGTGATATGCAATGAGGTGAGATTAAGAAGAGGTCTCACAATTAAGGGTCCTTTAGGGGTTACTGATCATAACATGGTAGAATTTCAAATTCAGTTGGAAGGCAAGCAACTTGGACCTCAAACCAGTGTTCTCAACTTCAGCCGGATTACTCACACAGAGAAGGATAGGAAGGATTGTTATTATGGTGGAGAGGGTTCAGAAGAAATCTACCAGGATGTTGTTGGGTGTGGAAGGCTTGAGTCATAAAGAGAGGCTGGAATTTTTTCGTTGGAGTATAGGAGGTTGAGAGGCGATCTGATCAAAGTTTTTAAAATAATGAAGGGTATAGATAGAGTTAATAATAGGTATCTTTTTTCTAGGATGGGGGATTTCAAGACTAGGGGGCACATTTTTTATAGATATTTTTATTGAAAAAGAAGATTTTTGAGCTTTTTTACAAAATTACAAAAAATAATACAAACTAGTGTATTCCACTTTACAATATAATAACAACACCAATATAAGAATAAAAAAAAACTAACTCCCAATCTATTCTACAAATGACCAAAACATAAAATAGGGTATCATACATTACTAACAATAAATAAATAGGTAAATAAATAACTAAGTACATATTCAAAATAGATTTATATCAAGTCATAACAAAACCTGTATTTATATGGGATTTCTCCTCCCAGGGGCCCCCGAGCCAGCCAGAACCATTACCACGGCTAAACAAAGGCCCTGGACAATATGGCCGAAATATCTGTGTCAGTATAGTTCAAAAAGGGCTGCCATGTTCTATAAAATAATTCTGTTTTTTTGGTGTACCATATTCGTAAGGAGGTCAAGGGGGATATATTCCATGACCTTCGGATACCCAATTCACTAAAATTTTTTCCTCGCACAAAAGGAAAGGATAGTGAATAATTTCCTCCCGCATCCATCCAAAGAGGGGAAATCTGGGGAGCTCAAGAGTAGGGACACTGGATCCAATCCAATCTCCGTACCCAAAATCTTTGTCAAGGCATTCACTACTCAATCTGTCCCAATACCTGCGGATCTTATGGCATGTCCACAGACAATGCATGAGATACCAACTTCAATTTTGCATTGGGGATGCTCCTGCCTTGAACTTTGCAAGTCATTCAGGTGCCATTTTAAGGTGAGAAGAGAAAGATTTAGAAAAGACATGAGGGACAAATTTTTTACACAGCATGTGGAATGAACTTCCTGAAGATGTGGTGGATGTGGATACAGTTACAACATTTAAAAGATATTTAGATAGATACATGAATATGAAAGGTTTGAAGGGATATGGGCCAGGAGCAAGCAGGTGGGACTAGTTTAGTTTGGGATTATGGTGCAGCATGGACTAGTTGGATCAAAGGATCTATTTCCCTGTTGAATGACCGTATGACTACAACTCTATAATTGTCTTATATAGACTGAGGGGAAGATCATTGGATGAGTAGTGGCAGATGTTTACCTTAACACTCAGTAAAAATTTATTCTAGTCAATAAGAAAATCTCAATGAAAAGATTGAACTAACCATGGTTAACCAAAGCAGTTAAGGAGAGTTTCCAATCAAAATCAAAGGCATACAAGACAGTGAAAGCAGGTGGGAGAAGTGAGGACTGCAGATGCTGGAGATCAGAGTTGAGAGTGTGGTGCTGGAAAAGCACAGCCGGTCAGGCAGCATCTGAGGAGCAGGTGAATCGACGTTTTGCGTGTAAACCCTTCAGCAGGATTCCTGATCAAGGGCTTATGTCGGAAACATGGAAACAAGCCAGAGGATTGGGAATGTGTTAGGTATCAAAAGTGAATGGCTAAAATATTAGTAAAAGGGAGATAATTGATGATTGAAGTAAATTGGAAAGAAATATAAAACAAACAGTAAGAGCTGCTATTGGTATATAAAAAGAAAAAAGACATGACTCACAGAAAGTGAGTGTGGGACCACGGGAGATGTGACTGGGGAATTGATAGCTGGGAAATGGCAGATAAGCTAAACTCCAGGTTATGAAGAAAAACCATACTGAATTGTTTCTCTCTCTACAGATGCTTTGAGCCCTATCAATTTCCTCCAGCACTTCTTATTTAATTTACAATTTACAACACCTGCAATATTTTAATTTAACTTCAGTGTTTATTTAGCTTCCCTTTAAATACATAAATACATATCAGCATCTATTCTCCCCGTGTAGCAAGTTCCACATTCTCACCACCCTTTGGGTAAAGACCTTTCTCTTGAATTCTCTATTGGATTTACTGATAAGTGTCTGATGTGTTTGGCTCCAGTTTTAGATTCTCCCGTTATGATGACATCTCTTTAATTTTGTATGTTGTAATTGGCTACTCAGTATCTATAGGGACCTTGCTGTTATCTAAACTTATATGACAGATTCATCAAAACTAGTTGATGGGTTTCCTGGAAGGATTTTGTTTACTCATATTTTAAGTTTTGGAAAGCTGCATGATTACTTTGCAGGCACCATATAAGTGAGGAACATACAATTAACAAGATCAGATAAATATAATGCAAATATTTCCTGTTTAACTGAACTCCTCTGTGCAGACCCACCATCAGAGTTACTGCGTGGATTCCAGCTGAATTGGTAAGTGGTTAGATGTGCATCAGAGCTGAAAATGTGTTGCTGGAAAAGCACAGCAGGTCAGGCAGCATCCAAGGAACAGGAGAATCGACGTTTCGGGCATCAGCCCTTCTTCAGCACTCCCGAAGAAGGGCTCATGCCATGTTACATTGGTAGCCATGGTAGTGATGTTGGTGGATAAACTCTTTTCTTTTCGAGTTGCACTCCTCCACTAGTCACAACAAATTGTAAATGTAATCATGGAGTTAACTGCCAAATAAATCAGTCTCAGATTGTGTCAGGCTCAGTATTAAGAATAAGTCAACTAGGTCTGTTTAGTCAACAGCAAATAAAGAAGATGCAAAGATTATTGACAAACACTTTGGATTATGTTATGTATATATATTTATCCAGCATCCCACCGAAAAACACACACACACACACACACACACACACACACACACACACACACACAAACCCAGACGACACACACACACACGCGCGTGCACACACACACACACACACACGTGTGCACACACACACCCCTCTGCTTTGGCCAAATAATAGTTAACCTCATGTATAAGTGGTAAGTCACAGATTGTTCGAAATGCTGATCTGATTTTAAAGTTAGTCCTTGCACACACAAGCTGCTCGCATTGGGGTATCTCCCATCTACAATTGTGGTTGGCTGAGTTCCCTTTACTTCAGGTAGTGGCAGAGATTCCAAGCACATCCTCTTGAAGAACTCTTAAAGAGGGGCAGGACTGGGGGCAGTCCCAGTCCCAGGAACTTTCATTTATTTCAAAGACCATAAAACAAAGAACTGCCGATGTGGAAATCTGTTTCAACTTGAAACATTAACTCTGTTTCTCTTTCTGCAGATTCTGTCAGACCTTTAGAATTGGAATTCCTACAGTGTATAAACAGGCCTTTCGGCCCAACAAGTCCACACTGACCCTCTGAAGAGTGACCCCCCCAGACCCATTCCCATACCTTATATTTACCCCTGACTAATGCACCTACACATCCCTGAACACTATGGGCAATCTTTGGATTGCGGGAGGAAAACCAGAGCACTCCCACGCAGACATGGGGAGAATGTGCAAACTCCACACAAACAGTCGCCTGAGGTTGAAATTGAAACCTGGTCCCTAGTGCTGTGAGGCAGCAGTGCTAACACTGAGCCACCGTGCTGCCCCTATTGAGTTTCTCCAGCAATTTCTGTTTTTGATTTCAATGATCAGCTGCCTCGATTGAAATTGTATTTAAGAATCCCTGGAGTGTGGAACTCAGAATGGGGAGATTATACCAGCTAAGAGCAGCTCTGTTCTCAGTACATTTCTCTTGGAGAGGTAAAGTATCCATTTGGATCTGATCTTGGGACACTTTTAGGAGTGGTAAAGCAATCTGTAGGAGAGGTAAGATGCCTTTGGAATTGTGAAAAGTAGGCACATTATGCGTAGACAATATTATGTTGGCATTTATTGCCCACCCTTATTGCACTGGGATAGGAACACTGCTGTTAGTGCTGCTACAAAGGGAACTCAAGCATTTCAATCCAATGATAGTGTAGGAATGGCAATGTATTTCTAAGTCAGGAACATGACGGAATTGGAGGTGAACTTGCAAAAGATGGTGTTTCCATTTCGCTGCTGCCCTCGTCCTTCTAAATAAAAGTGGTCGTGGGTTTGGAAGATGCTGTCTCAGGTGAATGTTTGCAGTGCATCTTGTAGTTGGCACACACTGCTGCTGCTGAGCGTCACTGCTAGTGAAGGGAATAAATGCTGAAGGTGGTGGATGGAGTCCAAAATATGCTGCTTTGTCCTGGAATTGTGTGAATTTTACTGAGTGCTGTGGGCACTGTACATATCCAGGCAAACGGGGAACATTCTGTCACATCCTAGATGGTGGGCTGGTTTTGGAGAGTCATGGGTGAGTTATTTGCTGCAGAACTATTAGAGTCTAACCTGTTCTTGTAGTTGCAGTATTTACACTGCTAGTCCAGCTCAGTTCCTGGTTAATGATGACCCCCAGATGTTGTTAGTGTTGTGCCATTGAACATCAAGAAGAGATAAGTTAGATTTTCACTAGCAGAGATGGTCATTACCTGACACTTTTGTGGCACAAATGTTATTTGCCACTTATCAGCCTGAGTCTGGATATTGTCAGGGTCTTGCTGCACATGGATTTGGCTGTTACAATATCTGAGACGTTATAGATGGTGCTCCTCATTCCTGATGAAGGACTTTTGCCTGAAACGTCAATTCTCCTGCACCTCAGATGGTGCCTGACCTGCTGTGTTTTTCCAACACCACACTCTCGGTGCTGATCATTATGCAATCATCAGCAAACATCCTTCTCTCCTCTCTGACCTGATGATGGAGGGAAGGTCATTAATGAAGCAGCTGAAGATGGTTGGGACTCAGACACTACCCTGAGGAACTCCTGCAGAGATGACCTGGAGCTGAGATGACTGACCTCCAGTAACCACAATCAAGTTGCTTTGTGCAAGGTATGACTCCAACCAGCAGCTGGCTTTCCCTCTGATTTCCATTGACTCCAGTTTTGTCAGGGCATCTTGACGCCACATTTGGTCGAATGAACAAAGATGTGAAGATGTCACTCTTACTTCACCTCTCGAGTACAGTCCTTTGATCCATGTTTGGCTTTGTTCCAGCAAGGTTGTAATGAGGTCTGGAGGAAACTCAAACTGAGCATCAGTAATTGGGTTATTGCCAAGAAAGTGCCCCTTGATAGTACTGACAGGAGTTCCTTCCATCACTTTGCTGATGTTTGGGTTGATCATTGGGACTGTCAAAGCTATCAAAACTACAAAACAAAAGTGCGGAATTTAAAAGCATGTGAAATTTCCATATTTACTTCAGTTGAATTTTGTTCCGTTTTCATCTTGGCCAAAATTTATTACTCAAGTGAAATTGGAACACATTATCTAATCATGAACAAATTGCTATTTGTGGAATCTTGCTGTGCGCAAATTGGCTGTTTCTGCTGTTTTCCTTGAATTACAGTAGCGATTACAATTCTAAAGTACTTAATCAGCTGTAATGAGCTTTGGGACACACTGAGGTCATGAATAGTGTCCCATGAGTTGTCTGGGTTTGATCAGCTCACTGCACTGTATGAGCTACTGTGCATGGGGAACATTACCATTCTCTCTCAGTGTAGGAAACCATTCTCTGCTTGGTATTGTACGGGGGAGGAAAACCATTCCTTGTCTAACTAGACGTGGCTCATACGGTTAACTAGGTATAGTTAATTCCAGCTGGCTGCAGGATACATTGATTGGATAGACCTGATTGCTACAGAGAGTCTGGGGAGGATCACCACCTCAATGACTGACTCCTTTGGTGCTGTGCCATAATGGGGTAGAAGATTCTAGGTTCGATGGTCCATGTATTAATGAATTACACAACACCATTTCTTCATGTGTGATTATGGTGGTCTGCTGTACACTGCTGAATCAGTGTTATGGGGATTTAGGAACATTGAAGGGCCTAAACAGGAACAGGCCATTCAGCCCCTCAAGCCTGTTCCGCGATTCATTGAGGTCAAGGCTAACCTGTAGCCTAACTCCATATATCTGCCTTTGGCCCTGATCCCTTAATACCTTTGCTTAACAAAAACATTATCCATCTCAGATTTAAAATTAACAACTGATGCAGCATCCGCTGCCATTTGAGAAACCACTACCACCCTTTGTGTGCAGATGTGCTTCCTAACATTTCTCCTGAACAATCTGGCTTTGATTTACAGACTGTTCCCCTAGGTTGAGAATTTTCCAGCAGTGGCAATAATTTCTCTTCAGCTATCCTGTCTTTTCCTGGTAATATCTTGAAGACTTCAATCAGATCATCCTGGAACCTTATAACTTCCAGAGAAAACAAGCCTAATTTGTATCGTCTCCCGTCATAATGTATCTCCTGAAATTCTGGTATCATTCTTGTGAATCCATGTTGTGCTCCTTGGATTTGCTGTGAAAACACAGTCTATCAAATGCAATAAGGAGCTGTTCTGAAGAGGGGTCACTGCATCCAAAATCTTAACTCAGCTTTCTGCTGCCAGGCCTGCTGATTGAATGATTGATTTATTTATTGTTGTCACATGTACAGAGATACAGTGAAAAGTTGTTTTGAGTGTTATACAGGCAGATCATACCATAAAAACTACATCAGAGTAGCAGAACAGAGTGTAGAATACACAGAGAAGGTGCAGTGAGAGAGGTCAATATTAGCATTTGAGAGGGCCATTAAAAAGTCTGATAATAGCGGGTAAGAAGCTGTTCTTAAAGCTTTTTAAATAGAATCTCTACAGTATGGAAACAGGCCATTTGGCCCAACAAGTCCACATCTACGTTCCGAAGAGAATCCCACATAGACTCATTCCCCTACCCTACTACTATACATTTTCCCGGACTAATGCACTTAGTCTACATATCCCTGAGTACTATTAGCATGACAATTCACCGGACCTCCACATCTTTGGACTGTGGGAGGAAACCAGAGCACCCGGAGGAAACCCACGCAGACACGGGGAGAATGTGCAAACTCCACACAGACAGTTGCCTGAGTCTGGAATTGAACTTGGGTCCCTGGCGCTGCGAGGCAGCAGTGCTAACCAGTGCCACCCTGTTCAGATGTGTATTCAAACTTTTATATTTTCTGCCCAATGGAAGAGGGTGATGCCGGTGATCAGCAACTTCTGATTTTGTTTCTGATTTCTAGTTCTTTGATTTTTTTGTAACAAGTTCAAATTGGTTAATTAATTGCTATTTAGGCAGTCAGATCAGAGCAAACATTGGTTATACACTAATAACTAGCACTTGCTAATACAGTGCCTTTAACATGATAAATCACCCAGGACACATCGCTGAACAGAAACAATTGACACTGAACTGGATGAGAAAGTATTAGGAGAGGTGACTAAAATCTGGTTGGACGGTGTGTTCACAGAAAGTTTGAGAAAAGCAGAAAGGTTTAGGGAGGGAATTCAAGAGCTCAGGATCCAGGAAGGAATCAAAGAATCCCTATAGTGTGAGAATAGACCCATTCGGCCCATCAAGTCCACACTGACCCTCCATACCCACACCATCCCTGTAACCCTGCATTTCCAATGGCTAATCCACCTGGCCTGCACAATTTAGCATGGCCAATCTACTAAACCTACACATCTTTGGACTGCTGGAGGAACCCCGTGCAAACATGGGGAGAAATTGCATACGGTACGCAGGCAGCTGCCTGAGGGTGGAATCAAACCTGGGTCCCTGGCACTGTGAGACAGCAGTGCTAACCACTGCGCCACCCAGGGAGGGAGCACAATAGTGAAAACTGGTGATGCACAAGAGGTCAGAATGAGAGGGGTGCAGAGATCTTGGGAGGTGTAGGACTGGAGCAGAGTGGAGGAAAAAGCCATGGAGGGATTCAAAAATAAGGATGTGAATTGTAATATTGAGGCACTACTTGGGACTAGGAGATGAATTAGGCCTAGCGGGGGGGGGGGGGGGGGGGGGGGGGGGGGGAATGGTGAGTGGGTACAAGTGATGGGTGAATGGGAGCTCTTGCGAATTAGAACATGGCAGAGATTTGGATGAACTTTAAAGTTATTCATGAAAATATGTCCCTGAGACACGGACATGGCTAAAATGAGCTAGGACAACAGAGTCTTGTCTTGAGAGTCAAACAACCCTGTCTACATTTTTGCCAGCACACGGGAGGGGGCTGGGGACACTGTCCCCTCTGTCTGATGTGCTGCTCATGTTCTGACCCCCCCTTCAGTCTGTGTTGATCATTAAAAGAGGCTGCTTCTGCCTGACTTAGAGACATCAAGCAGCCTGAGGCACAAGCAACCGGGAGCACTGCGGACATTTTGAGAAAGTATCAATGTGGCGGGTGGTTGGGGGGGGGGGGGGGGGGAGATGAATTAAAAATAGACCCAAAAGGAACATTGCACAGGATCAGCGTGGAACGAGGCAGCAGCACTGTGAGAGGAGGCAGGATTAAACAGCCTGGGGAATGTGGAGAGACTGAGGAGAGGCGGAGTCAGGACTAACATCAGTTCTCAGTGTTGATCTGATCTGTGCTGTAATCAGACCATGAAGTATGTGTTCCTATGATGCTCTCTCAGGGAAGCTTCCAGGCAGTAAGATCCAGTATTACTGAACCACAACTAGCTGAAACCTAGTCTCTACTCGTTAAAGTCTGTAAGTGGCTGTTTATTTTTCAAGAAGTATTTCTGCTTGGAATATTCTAGAAGTAATTTTGCAACACTTTCTTGATCCTGTGACACTGCTGTAAGTATCTGATGATTTATAGAAATCACTGTAATTAAGAAAACCTGCAACATGACTGCTTAAAATGTTTAGTATTCCTCAAACACTTGTGCCACAGCAGTTGCTGCTATGGTGCAGGGAATATGCTTTCCTGTGTCTTATACAAGGAGATTAGTCAGTAAGATTTAAGTATATTGCAAATACTCTCCTCAGCCCTCCCTCTGGGACTAATACACATAGCAGCGCAATGAAGGGAGAGGTTGTGTGGTTTTACTGCTGAATAAGGGACTGTAAACAATGGCCATGAAATCTCGGGGATGTGGTATCTCACAGAACGCTGAGGACTGGCAGCTGTAGGATTTCTGCAGCAAAGGTGCAAGAGTCTTGTTGACTTTACCTTTGCAGGGGAAATCTGAAACTCTCTTCCAAAAAGAAAATGCTCTGGAGGCTGAAGGATCAAACATGACTTCAAAGCTAAAGTTAATGGGTATATTTTTCCTAGGCATGGGCTCTAAGTCAGGTGGATGGAGTTTAAGATCCAGATCAGCCGCAATCTAATTGAATGACAGAATGGGCTTCAGAAACTGAGTGATCAATTTCAGTGCTTATCACTCTGTAACAAACCCAGGAATTGCTGGAGAAACTCCGCAGGGCTCGTAGCAACTGTGGAGAGAAATAGTTAATGTTTTGGTCTGGTTTGGCGTTTCTTCTGTTTTCATATACATAGTTTTGGCACAATTAGATTAGATTCCCTACAGTAAGAAAACAGGCCCTTCGGCCCAACTGACCCTTCGAAGAGTAACCCAACCAGACCTATTCCCCTACCCCCTATATTTACCCCGAACTAATGTACCTATCAAAATGGGCAATTTAGCACAATCAATTCACCTAACCTGCACATCGTTGGATTGTGGAAGGAATCCAGAGCACCCAGAGAAAATGTAACACAAACTCCACACAGACAGTTACCCGAGTCAGGAATCGAACCTGGGTTCCTGGCGCTGTGAGGCAGCCGTGCTAACCACTGAGCCACCATGCTGCCGCAACATGCAAGGTGAATTCACATCATGGTCCACTGACCATCCATCCTGAGACCTGTCGCTTTAGAAAGGTGATGGGATGGGTCCTAATGACAGGAGGTATAAAATTCAGACACTCAAGAAGGCACACCTGGATGCTTCTAGGGCACCATCTTGAATGGGAGTGTGGCTCAGGGTTTGAGTGGGTGAAGAGGTGTACCAGCTGAAGGAAACATGTATATTTTCTAATCAACCACTTTGGAGATGCTATTTCACATGTCTGGAGTAGGTAGGACTTGAACCTGGTGTCACCTGGCTCACAAGGAGGGGCATTACCACTGTGCGACAAGACCCTCCTGAGGAAACCTGGAGATATATGATTAAGATCCCCTGGTTGCAACTGAGAGGTTAAAATCAGGAGGGATGACTGAATATGAAAAAACTGAGGGGTGACCTGAAAGGCATCTTTAAGATTATGAAACGGTGGGCTAGCAGAGATGTGCCAAAGATGTTTTCACATGGGAAAGTCCAAAACTAAAGGTTGTAAGACTAAAATAATCAGTAAACAGTTAATTTAGGAGAAACCTCTTTGAGAACTGTTAGAACTCACTACCGAAAGGAGTGAGAGATACAGACAGTAAGGATGTGCTTAAGGAGCAGATGGATAAACACACGAGGGAGAAAGGATTGGAAGGATAGTCTGATGGGGTGAGACATAGGATACTCACATGGAACACAAACACCAGCACAAACTAATTGGGCTGAATGGCCTGATTCAGTGCTGTAAAAACTTTGTATATTTGAGTGAGACTAAATTCTGTTTTCCTCCTCAACTTTTCCGGAGATCCTGTCCTCTACTGGAACACAGTACCACAACTAACAGACTCATTTCAGTTCTTTAGCCAATTGTCTTGCATGTGAATCCAGCATGGTTTGTGACAGCAGCTATTCGACAGTGTGTGGCATCACAGTAGAGCCTTTTCCCCTTGAAACAGAAGTGTTCATTCAGTGACCTGGAGCAGGGACTGTGGCTGATCTATTTCCCCAAGTGAGGGAATGTATTACCACAATACTTCCTTATTTCCCAAAAGAGAAATAAATATGATTCCTGGCTGTTTGGCTCAATGGAACAGTACTCTTCCCCTTTGAATGAGAAGTGGTTAGGTTCAAGTATCATTCCAGATGTTTGAGAAGCATATGTTGGCTAACATTTCCAGTTCTGAAAATGTGTTGCTGGAAAAGCGCAGCAGGTCAGGTAGCATCCAAGGAGAAGGAGAATCGATGTTTCGGGCATGAGCCCTTCTTCAGGAATCCTGAAGAAGGGCTCATGCCCGAAACTTCGATTCTCCTGCTCCTTGGATGCTGCCTGACCTGCTGTGCTTTTCCAGCAACACATTTTCAGCTCTGATCTCCAGCATCTGCAGTCCTCACTTTCTCCTATAACATTTCTAGGTCTAAGGCTTGTGGGTCGGGGAGGGGGTGTGGTTGGGGGGAAGGTAGCCGGGAAAGCGATAGGTGGATGAAGGTGAGGGAGAAGGTGATAGGTCAGAGGGGGCAGTGATTGACGGGTCCAGGGGGCAGTGCCGAGTTGGAAGCTTGGGATTGGGATAATGTGGGAGGAGGGGAAATGAGGAAGCTGTTGAAATCTACATTTATCCTCATTTCCCTATCACCTTCTCCTTCACCTTCATCCACCAATCGCTTTCCCAACTACCTTCCCTCCAACCCCACCCCCCTCCCAATTGTTTCTCAGCCCCAACCCACAAACCTCATTCCTGATGAAGGGCCTATGCCTGAAATGTCGATCCTTCTGCTCCTCAGATGCTGCCTGACCTGCTGTGCTTTTCCAGCACCACACTCTTGACTCTGATCTCCAGCATCTGCAGTCCTCACTTTCTCCAAAGATTTCCAGGTGGCATGGTGGTTCAGTGGTTAGCACTGCTGCCTCACAGCGCCAGGGACCTGGATTTGATTCTACCCTCAGGTGACTTTCTGTGTCTGCGTGGATTTCCTCCCACAGTTTAAAGATGTGCAGGTTAGGTGGGTTGGCCATAGGAAATGTGGAGCAATAGAGTGGGAACCAGATTGTGGGTGGGTGAATGCTCTTCAGAGGGTTGGTGTGGACTAGATGGGCTGAATGGCCTCTTTCTACACTGTAGGGATTGTGGTATGAGGCATTAAACCAAAACCTCATCTGTAAAAAATCCCATGACACTATTTGAAGAACTTCCCCGATTGACCCAGCCACATTTATGCGTGAACAGGTACCAGTCTTTATCCCATTGCTGATTTTGGGAGCTTGCTGTGTGCAAATCAGTTGCTGCATTTCCTCCATTACAACAGTGATGACACTTCAGAAGTGCTCCATTGATTGTAAAGAGAGAGCCTAAGGTGGGGAAAGGTCCTATGTAAGTGCAATTAGTTTCTTCATCCTCTTATCTCAACTTCCCTCCATCTCCTTCCAATCAGAAAGATGTTGTGAAATATGAAAGGGTTCAGAAAAGATTTACAAGTATGTTGCCAGGATTGGAGGACTGGAGCTATAGGGATAGGCTGAACAGACTGGGGCTGTTTCTCTGGAGCGTTGAAGGCTTATAGAGGTTTATAAAATCATGAGGGGCATGGATAGGATAAATAGACAAAGTCTCTTCACTGGGGTGGGGGAGTCCAGAACTGGAGGACGTCGGTTTAGGGTGAGAGGGAAATATATAAAAGACAGGTAAGGGGCAACGTTTTCAGACAGAGGGTGGTACATGTATGGAATGAGCTGCCAGAGGAAGTGGTGGAGGCTGGTACAATTGCAACATTTAAAAGGCACCTGGATGGGTATATGAATAGGAAGGGCTTGGAGGGATATGGGTCAGGTGCTGGAAGATGGGAATATTGGGTTGGGATATCTGGTTGGCATGAGCAAGTTGGACCGAAGGGTCTGTTTCCATGCTGTACATCTCTATGACTCTATTACTCTATAATCCTGGAGTGGGTACTTTCAGTGCAATGGATTTTCAATAAATTAATGTGTATTAAGTGCAATGAAGCCAAGCCAGGTAAATGGGGCTGAAGTATCAAACAGCCATTGGCTAATTGAATGGGCTGGACAAATCTGAGGGCTGAATGGACTGTGTTACTTTTGAATGAACACTTTATGAAGGTTGGAAGGGAGTTGCATTATACACTTTACACTGTACCTAGGTACAAGTGACAATATTAAATAAATTTAAACCTAAATCTGAATCTCTCAGCCTCTATGTGTCAGTTACTTAAACATTAAAGCCCCACAACATAGACAAAGCCCAGTAATAGCACACAGCAACAAAATGTATCTGTACAATATGATTTGAAGCCCATATAAATGAAGTTTTGTTTCATTTCATATTACAAAGAGCTTCTCTCTCCCGTTGCATCATATTTAAATGTTTGCCCTGTTACTCTCTGACAGAGAAATTCCTCGGAACTGTAAAAGCAGGCCATGGCTAGCAGAAACAATAATTCTTTTCCAAACTATGCGTTTACGTAACCAATGGCAACACTCATACTGCTTAGCAACCGATTGAAAAATTACGATTGGTTAAAACTGGCTCATTTGATACATGTATTCCCATATGTTGTTTGCAGAATCTATTCCTGGTCTCAGTTGACTAAATGAGGGGGGGATGTTTTAACAATGAGTGAGTGGGTGGGATTGGTTACGGACGAGAGAGCTTAAATAGGTTCAATTTGTGATCCCATCTGGAGGCTGAATCCAACTTGCAAACATCTGAGTTTTACTCAGATGGGACAAGAACTGGGCAGCTGAACCCCTTGGAGAGTTACTGCTTGAAATGTCTTCATGTGGATGGAAAACATAGATGTAATTTGCCTTAAATGCAGCTACCTAGGGTTCCCAGGCCTTGGGAAAACACAGCAGCTGTAGTGAGGTGAGGGAATCATTGGAAAGCATACCCAGGCTTGAGCTGAAAGTGGCAACTACCATTCTCACCACACAAATGCCAGGCAATGACCATCTCCAATAAGAGATGTTCTAACCACCTCTCCTTAACAGTCAATGGTGTTACCATCACTGAATCCCCCACTATCAACATCCTGAGGGTGTCTCACCATTTGCAACTCCTCAGATACTGAACCAGTCCGTGCTCAAATGCAATAAGACCTGAACAATATCCAGGCTTGGGCCGACGAGAGGCAATTAACATTCGTGCACACAAATGCCAGATAATGACCAGCACCAAGAAACACTCTAGCCACTGCCCCTTGACATTCAATGGTATTACTATCACTGAATCCCCCACTGTCAACATCCTTAAGGTTACCATTGACCAGAAACGGAATTGGACTCACCACATAAACACAGTGGCTTTGTGTCAGAGACTGGGAATACTGCAGCATGTAACTCATCTCCTGACTCCCCAAAGCCTGTCCATCATCTACAAGAGACAATTCAGGAGTGTGATGGAATATTCCTCACATGTTTGGATGGGTGCAGCTCCAAAAACCCTCAAGAAGCTTGACATCATCCAGGACAAAGCAGCCTGCTTGCTTGACACTATATCCACAAACGTCCACTTCCTCCACTACCGACACACAGCGATCATCAACAGTGTGTATGATCTACAAGAGGCACTGCAGAAATTCACCAAACATCTTTAGAGAATATTTTCCAAACTCACCACCCTTTCTGTCTAGAAGGACAAGAGCAGCTGATACAAGGGAACACCACCATTGATGTCCCTCACTCACCATCCTGACTTGGAAATATATCACTGTTCCTTTAGTGTTGCTGGGTCAAATTCCTTGAATTCGCTCCCTACAGCACTGGACTACAGTGATCAAGAAGGCAGCTCAACACTACCTTCTCAAAGGCAATTAGAGACAAGCAATAAATACTGGCCTAGTCAGTGATGCCTTCATCCTATGAGTGAATAAAAAATGTTGAAATTCAATCCAGCACTTCTTGTGGGCCAGAAGGATCAGATGGCTCCTGCCCCTTACCCCTCCCCAGGGTCCCACACTTATCACACAAATTCCCAATCCCAGAGGGCCCTTAGAATCAGAATGGCCTGGTCCGCCAGCTTCCTTCAGATGCCTCCAACCCAACTGGTAACCAAGTGTAGAAGCAGAGAAGGACCAATACTATGGGGTTAAACTTCCACAGCTTGCGGGGAAACCCAATTCCATGCTACCACGTCTCCCAACTTCCAACATTAAAATTTAGCTAAGGAATTAATATAGATTTGTTGTACAGAGTTGTTTGTGCAATCTATTCCTGCTCTCTGTTGACTAAATGGGGCAAGTTTTAACAATGTCACTGAAAGTAAGCATGCTGCAATAGGCTATGAAGATGGCAAATGGTATGTTAGGGCCTTCATGGTGAGACGGTTTGAGTACATGTGTAAGGATGTCTGCTGCTATTGTTCTGGGCCCTTGGTGAGATGATACCTGGAGTACTGTGGGCAGTTTTGGTCTCCTTATCGAAGGAAGGATGTTCTGTCTGTGGAGGGGAGAATACTGAGATACAGGCTACTGGACTAGACGGGATTGAGGTTTACAAGGAGGAGACGTTAGCAATTCTGGAAAGTTTGAAAATAGGGCTGGATGGGATTTATCCTCGGATTCTCTGGAAAACCAGGGAGGAGATTGCAAAGACTTTGGCTTTGATTTTTATATCATCATTGTCTACAGGAATATAAGAGATAGGATTTATAATCATCTAGAAAGGAATAAGTTCATTAGGCGAAGTTAACATGGTTTTGTGACAGGTAGGTCGTGCCTCACAAACCTCATTGAGTTCTTTACGAAGGTGACCAAACAGGTGGATGAGGGTAAAGTGGTGGATGTGCTGTATATGGATTTCAGTCAAGCATTTGATAAGGTTCCTCATGCTAGGCTATTGCACGAAATACGGAGGCATGGGATTGAGGTGGATTTAGCAGTTTGGATCAGAAATTGGCTAGCTGAAAGAAGACAGAGGGTGGTGGTTGATGGGAAATGTTCATCCTGGAGTTTAATTCCTAGTGGTGTACTGCAAGGATCTGTTTTGGGTTCATTGCTGTTTGTCATCTTTATAAATGACCTGGATGATGGTGTAGCAGGATGGGTTGGTAAACTTGCAGAAGACACTAAGGTCGGTAGAGTTGTAGATCATGATGAAGAATGTTGTCAGTTGCAGAGGGACATAGGTAAGCTGCAGAGCTGGGCTGAGAGGTGGTGAATGGAGTTTAATGTGGAAAAGTGTGAGGTGATTCACTTGGGAAGGAGTAACAGGAATGCAGAGTACTGAACTAATGGTAAGATTCTTGGTAGTGTAGATGAACAGGGAGATCTCGGTGTCCATAGATCCCTGAAAGTTGTCATCCAGGTTGATAGGGTTGTTAAGTAGGCATACAGTATGTTAGCTTGTATTAGAAGAGTGACTGAGTTTCAGAACCATAAGGTCATGCTGCAGCTGTACAAAACTCTGGTGCAGTCACACTTGGAGTATCGCGTACAGTTCTGCTCACTGCTTTGTAGGAAGTTGTGGAAGCATTGGAAAGAGTTCAGAGGAGATTTACTAGAATGTTGCCTGGAATGGAAGGAAGGCCTTACAAGGAAAGGCTGAGGGACTTGTGGCTGTTTTTATTAGAGAGAAGAAAGTTGAGAGGCAATGTAACTGAGACATATAAAAAAATCAGAGGGTTAGATAGGGTGGACAGTGTGAGCCTGTTTCCTTGGATGGTGATGGCTAACACAAGGGGACATAGCTTCAAATTAAGGGCTGATAGATATAGGACAGATGTCAGTTTCTTTACTCAAAGAGTAGTAGAGTCATGGAACACACTGCCTGCAACAGTAGTAGACTCACCAACTTTAAGGGCATTTAAATAGTCATTGGATAAACATATGGATGAACATGGAATAGTTTAGGTTAGATGGGCTTCAGATTGGATTCTCAGGTCGGCGCAACATCGAGGGCCAAAGGGCCTGTACTGCACTGTAATGTTCTATGTTCTATGAGGTAGTGCAACTAAAGGTTCACCAGACTGATTTCTGGGATGGCAGGACTGATAAATGAAAGAAGACTGGACCCCCTAGGATTATATTCACTGAAAATTAGAAGGACTGGAGAGATTACACAGAACACCGTAAAATTCTAAGATGACTAGACAAGGTAAATGCAGGAAGGATGTTGCTGATATTCGGGGTCACAGATTAAGGATATGAGAGAAGCTATTTAGGACTGAGATGAGGAGAAATGTCTTCACCCAGAGAGTAGGAGAAAGAGAGGAATGCAAATGCTGGAGATCAGAGTGTGGTGCTGGAAAAGCACAGCCGGTCAGGCAGCATCCGAGGAGCAGGAGAGTCGACGTTTTGAGCATAAGCCCTTCATCAGAATTGTGGGTTAGGGGTGTGCCAAGGGAGCTGAGAGATAAATGGGAGGGGGGTGGGGCTGGGTGGAAGGTAGCTGGGAAGACGATAAGTTTATGGAGGTGGAGAGTGATGCTGATAGGTCGGAGCAGAGGGTGGAGCGGATAGGTGGGAAGGAAGATGGACAGGTAGGATAGTTCAAGAGGGCGGAGCTGAGTTGGAGGGTTGGATTTGGGATAAGGTGGCGGGAGGGGAGATGAGGAAACTGGTGAAATCGACATTGATTCCATGTGGTTGGAGGGTCCCAAGGTGGAAGATGAGGCATTCCCAGGACTTGTATGTCCTTGGTGGGGTGGGAGGGGGAGTTGAAGTGGTCGGCCACAGGGCGATGGGGTTGTTTAGTGTGTGTGTCCCAGAGTGGAATTCTCTGTCACAGAAAGAGTGGTTGAGGCCAAAACATTGAATGTTTTCAAGAGTTAGATGCAGCTCTCAGTGCTAAAAGGCTCAAAGGTTACAGGGAGTAAAAAGGAACAGTGGACTGAGTTTGATGATCATTCATGATCATATTGAATGGCGGAGCCATTTGTAGGGCTGAATGGTCTATTCCTGCTCCTATTTTCCAGGGTTTTATCTGATCGTGATTAGAAATATGGAATTATTTTGTCTGACAACATGTCTGTAAAATGCCTCAGGTGTGCTTAGCTCAATTAAAGGTGCTATATAAATGTAAGCAGCTGTTGTAAGGCAACAAGATTCCAAGCTGGATGGCTGGTCCATGTTTTTGAGATCACCCTGGGTGAGAGAGGAGGAGAGATTGCTCTTGTAGTTGTCAGGTGAGGTGTGGAGAGGGTTTTAGCTGTAAAGCATAGAAACCTCAAGTCAGGAAGAAATCATTGTGCCCAACAGATTATTGCTGGCTCTACTAAACCCTGCTTGTTCCCCACATCCCTGTAACTTTCTCCATTTTGAATACCAATCAATTGTTTTTTTGTAAGCTGTTATTGAACCAGCTTCCAGGCAGTGCATTCTCAATCTCAATCGCTGTGTACAAAAGAAAGATTTTCTCTATCTCCTGGCAACTCCTTCCTTGGAGATAAGTCTGTTTGTCAGTGAGTAGAGAACTAGCTGGGTTGCAAAACCTTTCTCGTTGAACAATCCTCAGACACACATTGTGCGGGCACTGCCGACAATCATGGGCAATTGAGCGCATTACCGAGAAGGTAACTGTACCTCTTGCAACCATATATACCCCAGCATCTACAGGGGAGCTCAAAGGGAAAGCTCATTGTGGAATGTATCACAGATACAGATTTTAGCACCACCCCCAAATCCCTAAATATAACATTGCAGTATCTTTGGAGTTTTATTTAGGTATTGGATCAGGATGCTTTGTGCACAGACTTCCACACCTAGTTCAGTGTCACGATTTACAGTGCTCATGTATATAAATAATACTTTGCAATGATTGAATCATTTTTGCAATCGCACCATTGCAGTGAATTATTTAATTGCATAGGAGGCCTGTGACCAGTGGTTGCCACAAGGATCGGTGCTGGGTCCACTATTTTTTGTCATTTACATAAATGATTTCGATGTAAGCATAAGAGGTACAGTTAGTAAGTTTTTAGATGACACCAAAATTGGAGGTGTAGTGGACAGTGAAGAGGGTTACCTCAGATTACAACAGGATCAGTACCAAATGGGCCGATGGGCAGAGAAGTGGCAGATGGAGTTTAATTCAGATAAATGCAAGGTGCTGCATTTTGGGTGCTGGCAGGTGGGACTAGATTGGGTTAGGACGTCTGGTCGGCGTGGACAGGTTGGATCGAAGGGTCTGTTTCCATGCTGTACATCTCTATGACTCTCTGACTGTATTACCCTAATGCAGGGCCACAGAGTCTGAAGCCAGCCATGACTCAATGGAAGCACATTTAGATTACTTACAGTGTGGAAACAGGCCCTTTGGCCCAACAAGTCCACACCGACCCTCTGAGCAGTAACACACCCCAACCCATTTCCCTCTGAGATCTGGGTGTTCTTGTCCTGGTCTCCAAATTTGAGGAAAGACATTCTGGCTATTGAGGGAGTGCAGCGTAGGTTTACGAGGTCAATTCCTGGAATGGCGGGATTACCTTTCACTGAAAGACTGGAGCGACTGGACTTGTATACCCTTGAGTTTAGAAGACTGAGAGAAGATCTGATTGAGACATATAAGATTATTAAAGGATTGGACACTCTGGAGGCAGGAAACATGTTTCCGCTGATGGGTGAGTGCCGAACCAGAGGACACAGCTTAAAAATACGGGGTATGAGGGGATCTAAGATGGCGGCAATCTGAGAAGATCACACTGCAGAACTTCGCATCGCAACAGGAGCAGGACGCTCCTTTAACCCACCCAACCCAGGTCATCAGGATTTCTTGGGTGTTAGAAAGATTGTGGAGCCCCAAGAAACATTTAAAGATTGACTTACCTGTATTTTCAGCTGTCCAGAAATGCCTAAAAAGGGAGGAGGAGCATCTGAGGCCGGGCCTGCAGCTCAGCCTGCAGGAGCCTCAGAGCCGATTACTCTCCAGGACCTGGTGAACCAGCTCTCGAAATCTCGTGAGATGTTGGGGAAACAGATTGAAGAGAAGCTGGTTCCAGTCTCTCTCATGCTGCAGAAGCATGAGCAGCAGCTGGGAGACCTGGAGAAGAGGACGGATGAGGTGGAGCACAGGGTCACAGTGGTGGAAGCTGATGCCAGTTCATTCAAGGAGGAGATCCAAGCCCTGAAGACACAGGTTCATAATTTGCGTGACCAAGTGGATGATCTTGAAAACAGGGCCAGGAGAAAAAACATTCGTATCATCGGTCTGCCTGAGGGTAAGGAAGGTGAGCGGCCTGCGGAATTTGTTGAAGATTGGCTTCCAAAATTCCTTGACTTGGAGACTGGTATGAGAGGATTGAAGATAGAGAGGGCTCACCGGGCCGCAGCGGGGACATCGGGTCTGGGTCAACGTCCTCGTCCTTTCCTGGTGCGGTTCCATCATTACCGTGATAAGGAGAGAGTCATGGAGGCTTCCAGACTCCAGGGGAAGGATCCAAAGGCCCTAATTTATGAGGGGTCTAAGATCATGTTTTTTCAGGACTTTTCAGTGGCAGTGATCCAGAAACGAAAATTGTATGCTGGTGTCAAGAGAAGATTGAAGGAGCTTGGGATTCAGTACTCCCTGAGATATCCAGCAGTGCTTCAGATCACCTTAGATGGATCCATGCATCTCTTTGACACATCAGAGAAGGCAAGAGACTTTGTGGACAAACTAACCTAAGTTAAACAATTGTAGTATGTATAAATATTGTTGCTTGGGTATGCGTTTATCATTCTGTAAAAGAAATGGAGGAAATCCGGTTGGAGCTTTGTTTTTCACCTTTTTTTTAACCTCTATTGATTATAATTTGGTTCAAACTATGTCTGGCGGTGGTTAAGATGTACATTTTAAATGTCTAAGTTAGGACATACCAAAGGATGGGTGGGGTATTTATTCCCCCTTTTTTTATGAAAGAATTTTTTTTTATTCATATTGATATTCTTTTTATTCTTTTTATTCTTTTTAGCTTGTGCTTGCGATGCGGCTCTAGCTGGGAGAAGTGAAAGTGGTTGAGATGGTTAGATGCCTATTTATGGGTAGTTCGGGATGTGTAGTTGCCCCCTCCGGGCAGGAGGCGAGTTCCCCTACTCAGCGCTATTGGCGCTTTATATGTTGGTTTGTTTTCTGGTTTTTGTTGTTTTTTATTTTTAATAATTTTGTATGTTTGTTAAATGTAGTGGTTTTAGTTTATGTAGTTTTTATATTTGGTGGACCATGCGACACTAAGGCTCAGCAATTTGTGGTTCGGGTTCCTCCTCTCTGGAATTTAAATGTAATTGCGGAAGATTATGGCTAATGATTTGATTAAATGGTGTACCTGGAATATCAAGGGAAGTCACTCACCAATTAAGAGGAAGAAGGTACTCTTGAGTCTTAGAAAGGAGAAGGTGGATATTGCTTTGTTACAGGAGACACATTTGGATGACAAGGAGCATCTGAAATTACAGCAGAATGGCTTTGACCGAGTTTATTTTTCATCATTTAATACCAGAAGTAGGGGAGTGGCTATATTGGTAAGGAAAAATCTCTCATTTAAATGGTTGGAATGTGTTAAAGACACATACGGGAGGTTTGTAATTCTTAAAGCCTTGATAAATGGGGAAGAATATGGCATTTTAAATGTTTATTGTCCCCCAGCTCATCCTCTTAAACTCTTGGTAGATGCTTTTTCTAAACTGATAGGGGGAGATTTTAACTGCCTCATGGAGCCCACAGTAGACAGGTTGCCTAAAGGTCCCTCGATACTCTCTGCACAAGTTAAACAGTTATTGGGTTTGTGTGGGGAATTAGGATTGGTGGACGTCTGGAGGTGTCTCCACCCTACAGATAGGGATTTCATGTTTTTCTCCAATCTGCACAGATGTCACATGAGGATTGATTTTTTTCTGACCCCTGCGGTAACCCTAGATCTGGTGACATCCTGTACAATTGGTAATATTGCCATCTCTGATCATGCTCCAGTGTACCTCATGGTTAAAATTAAGGATGTTACAGTGGATTCAAGGTACTGGTGAATAGACCCCTTTATTCTCATGGACAGCAAGTTTGTGGAATATTTCTCTAGGGAATTTTGGGTATTCCTAGACATCAACATAGGCTCGGTTGATAGCTCATCTGTTCTCTAGGAAACTGCCAAAGCTTATGCCAGAGGGCTAGTTATTTCATATTCCATAAGTAGGAAGCGGCAGAAGGGTGAGCAGCAATATCTC
This sequence comes from Chiloscyllium punctatum, assembly GCF_047496795.1. Lineage (NCBI taxonomy): Eukaryota > Metazoa > Chordata > Chondrichthyes > Orectolobiformes > Hemiscylliidae > Chiloscyllium > Chiloscyllium punctatum. Next base: position 58,379,829 of record NC_092783.1, read on the forward strand.
CTTGAAGCACAGTTGAAGGCAGCCGAGAAGGCCTATTTTGACAGACCCTCGTTGGTCAAACTACAGAGGATTACGGCACTGCGGTCTGCACTAAATTCCGTGCTCACGCAGACGGCAAAGAAGGAGCTGGCTTTTACAAAGTAAAGGTTATATGAGCATGGTGACAAGCCAGGCAAATACTTAGCATACCTTGCCAGAAAGAGAAGTGCCCCACAAACCATTACAGCGATTAGGGAAGGGTCTGGGAACCTAACATGTGATTCTAAAAAGATTAATGTGGTGTTCCAGAGATTCTACTCTAAATTATAACAGTCTGAGAATTGTGAGGAAGGGCAGGCCAAAATGGAATCCTTTTTTAGAGATCTGAAGCTCCCGGGTGTGACTCCCGAACAACAGTCCTTTCTCAATGCCCCATTACCAGAGCAAGAAGTGCAGGAAGCTGTGAGGCAGCTTCAGAGTGGAAAGGCGCCCGGTCCTGATGGACCTCCCAGTGAATTCTATAAGGAATTTATAAGTATACTGTCAGGCCCAATGCTGAATATGTTAATGATTCATACAGTCATGTTTGTCTCCCACCATCTCTGAGAGAGGCCAATTATCCTTAAAAAAGGGAAGGATCCAGAAGAATGTGCTTCATACAGGCCCATCTTGCTCTTAAATGTGGACTTTAAGATCCTTTCTAAGGCTTTTGCGTTAAGGCTGGAGACTGTGTTACCTTCTATTATTAAAGAGGATCAGACGGGCTTCATAAAGGGTCGCAGATCCTCCAATAGTGTTAGGAGGCTGCTTAACGTAATTCAAGCATGCCAACAGCAGTCAATACAGGGATTGGTGATTTCTTTAGATGCAGAGAAGGCATTTGACAGAGTTGAGTGGCCGTACCTTTTCTATACTCTAGACCGGTTTGGTCTGGGCAAAGTTTTCATAAGATGTGTAAAGGTTCTCTACAGTGTACCTCTCGCTGCGGTCATTACCAACGGGGTACGATCAAGCAATTTTAATATTTCTAGGGGCAGCCGGCAGGGCTGTCCCCTTTCACCATTACTTTTTACATTGGTGATTGAACCGTTGCCAGAGGCCATTTGTGGGGATCTCAATATATCAGCTCCAGAAGTGGAGTCAAAATTACATAAGATCTCGCTGTATGCAGATGATGTTCTAATTTTCTTGACAAATCCAGCAGTTTCAGTGCCTTGCCTGATACAATGCATTCACGCGTTTGGTGCTTTTTCAGGATATAAGATTAATTTTGCTAAATCAGAGGCTATGCCTATGGGTGGTCTTACGAAAGAGAGTGACTATAGATTCCTATTTAGGTGGTCACAGGGGGGTTTTGCGTATTTGGGCATATTCATTACTCCAGTTCTGGATTGGCTGTTCATAGCCAATTTTACTCAATTATTTGAAAAAAATTAAACGAGATCTCCAAAGATGGGAGGCACTTCCAGTCCCATGGTTGGGTCAGCTAGTGCTTATTAAGATGAATATTCTCCCTCGTTTGCTATAACCTATATGGATTCTCCCCCTGATTTTCAATAAACAAACACTCAGGAGACTGAACAGTTGGTTCAGCTCCTTTATCTGGCACCGTAAACAGCTCCTCATTAAATTAGCCAAACTGCAGTTGCCTCACAGATTGGGGGGAGTAGACCTTCTGGACATTAAAAATTACCAATTAAGCTCACTTTTGACCTACGTAAGTGATTGGGTTTGTGGGGACCCTATTTCAATATGGCTAGATATCAAAGTCTCCCAGGTAAAAACAATGACTGCAGATGTTGGAAACCAGATTTTGGATTAGTGGTACTGGAAGAGCACAGCAGTTCAGGCAGCATCCGAGGAGCAGCAAAATCGATGTTTCGGGCAAAAGCCCTTCATCAGGAATGGCTGATGAAGGGCTTTTGTCCGAAATATCGATTTTGCTGCTCCTCGGAACAGTTAGGGAATATTGCCATAACACAATAGTCATCAATACTGTTAAAGCATGGAGGGCAATTTGGCAGAGGGAAGGTAATATTGGCAAAATATCTTTGTTTACACCTTTAGTGGGTATGCCGAGTTTTCAACCAGGTATGATAGATTCAGGATTTAAACGTTGGGCAGCTAGGGGTATATCTTGCATGGGTGATTTATTTGAGGGAGATGTAATGATGTCCTTCGATCAGTTAGAACGGAAGTTAGAGTTACCTAATAGAGACCTCTTTTGCTTTTTTCGAGTTAGGGATTTTATTCAAAAAAATACCACACTTTTGACTGATCCCTACAAATCTGACATAGAAAGAGGGGTACTAAGGGCTAAGAGCACACTCTCTGTCAGTAGTCTATATCACCAATTGGGGGATGCCACCTCAGATGAGTCTGATCGACTCTGCAAGATGTGGGAAAGAGAGCTGGGTGTTGAAGTTTCTTCAGAGGCATGGAAGAATATTTGGGAGAATGCAAGGAAGATATCAATTTGCAATAGGACCCATGCTTTACAGTTGAAGATTCTCCACAGGGTCCACACTGTTTGTCAAAATTTAAACCAGGGGTATCTTCAGCATGCCCCACGTGCAAGGTCTGTACGGGTACTCTTACCCATTGTCTTTGGTCTTGTGACAGGCTTCAAACATATTGGAGTGTTGTCGTGGGTGCAATGGAGAGGATTTTAGGTGTAGGGGTGGAGAAGGACCCTATTTTGCTCCTTTTGGGCCTACCCATTGTATTTCCTGCAGACTCGCATAAAGAAAAACTTTTCAATATTCTTACCTTCTGTGCAAGGAAGAATATCTTGCTAGGTTGGATATCAGAAAACGCCCCCAGGCCTGTCGGGTTGGCGGAAGATTGTTATGGAGCATATTCCCCTGGACTTTCTCACAAATATGGTACACCACAAAACTGAGAATTTTTACAAGACATGGCAACCCTTTTTGAAATACCTGGACCCAGATTTATCTGCCACACTAACAAGGGCTTTTATATAGCCGTAACGATTGTGTTTCATGAGCCCAATATCCAGGGAGGAGGAACTGTGAATGTATGAGTGTTTTGTTTGGCTGGGCTGAGTTATTACTGTTTATTTGTTTGTTGTTAGGTATTTATTTAGTTAGTTAAATAGCTAGTTTAGGTTTTTTTATAATGTTATACTTTTTTTATTATTTGGGTTTAGTTTTGTACTATATTTGTACTGTTTTGAATTGCATTGTTTTGTATTTGTTGTAATATTTAAAAATCTATTTTTTCTTAATGAAAATATATTATTATAAAAAAATACAGGGTAGACCATTTAGGACAGAGATGAGGAGAAACTTCTTCACCCAGAGAGTGGTGGCTGTGTGGAATGCTCTGCCCCAGAGGGCAGTGGAGGCCCAGTCTTTAGATTCATTTAAGAAAGAGTTGGATAAAGCTCTCAAGGATAGTGGAATCAAGGGTTATGGAGGTAAAGCAGGAACAGGATACTGATTAAGGATGATCAGCCATGATCATATTGAATGGTGGTGCAGGCTCGAAGGGCAAAATGGCCTACTCCTGCATCTATTGTCTATTGTCTATTGTCTAATATGGGCAATTTAGCAAGAGTCTAGGTTGGAGTGGTGCTGGAAAAGCACAGCAAGTCAGACAGCATCCGAGGAGCAGGAAAATCGACGTTTTGGGCAAAAGCCCTTCATCAGGAATGGAGGCAGGGAGCCTCCAGAGTGGAGAGATAAATGGGAGGGGGTGGGGCTGGGGAGAAGGTAGCAAAGAATACAATAGGTGGATGGGGATGGGGATGAAGGTGGTAGGTCAGAGGGGAGTGTGGAGTGGATAGGTGGGAAGGGAGATTGGCAGGTAAGGCAGGTCATGAGGACGGTGCTGAGCTGGAAGTGTGGAACTGGGGTAAGGTGGGGGGAGGGGAAATAAGGAAACTGGTGAAGTCCACATTGATGCCCTGAGGTTGAAGTGTTCCGAGGTGGAAGATGAGGCGTTCTTCGTCCAAGCATCAGGTGGTGAGGGAATGGCGGTGGAGGCAGCCCAGGACCTCCATGTCGTCGGCAGAGTGGGAGGGGGAGTTGAAATGTTGGGCCACTGGGTGATGGGGTTCATTGGTGTGGGTGTCCTGGAGATATTCTCTAAAGCACTCTGCGAGAAGGTGTCCAGTCTCCCCAGTGTAGAGGAGACCGCATCGGGAGCAATGTATGCAATAAATGATATTGGTGGATGTGCAGGTGAAATTTTGATGGATGTGGAAGGACCCTTTGGGGCCTTGGATGGAGGTGAGGGTGCAGGATTTTGCAAATTTAGCATGGCCAATCCTGCACACCTTTGGACTGTGGGAGGAAACCAGAGCAAACCCACGCAGACACAGGGAGAATGTGCAAACTCCACACAGACAGTCACCCGGGGCTGGAATCGAACCTGGGTCCCTGGTGTTGTGAGGCAGTATGATGCCTATACCATTTATTTTGATTCAGTAATAACTTGTATTTACATGACACCTTTTTACTTAATAAAACGCTCCAAGGTATTAGAGTCAATACAAGACAGAATATGACCATGAGGTAAAAATCAAGCATAGAGATAATATTACTAGGCTTGTAATGTACAGGCCATGTCTAATAGTGTGGGGGCATTGGTTCAAATCCTACCACAGCAGCATCTGACAAACTTAAGCTTACTTGAATAAACTTTGGACTAAAAAGTCAGTCGTATTATTGGTGACTGTAAAATAAATGGATAGTTGTAAAAATGCATCTAGTTCACCAATGTCTACTATCCTTTCCTGGCCTGGTCTGTATATTGCTCAAGATTGGCAGATTATGGTAAACCTTTCACTTTCCCTTAAACACATTCAGTGAGTATCTCAGCTCTCTTCAAGGCAGTGGTTTGACAGCTTTCTCAAGGGCAGTACATCACAGGACTCCTGAAAAGCTCGGGAGATGGGTTAGATTTGAAGGAGGAGGCAGTCCCAGAGCTTAGAGCCTTCACAGCTGAAGGGACAGACGTCGGTGACAGAGAAAAAGAACACAACACCAGGTCACAGTTTAACAGGTTTATTTGGAAGTTCAAGCTTTTGGAGTGCTGCTCCTTCAGAGAGAAAAAAAGCACTGGATTCACAGGAGTTCAAAGGTTGGAAGAATACTGAGGGTTCAGAGGGCAGTAAGGGAAAAGAGTAGGAGAAGGGTGATATCAATGAGGGATTTGTAAGAAGGATGAGAAAGCCAATATGGGGTGACTAATTAGGTCTATACCTATCAAGCCCATTTGGGCTCGCAGAGATTTGATAATTTTTGACACAATCAAGACTAGTTGACTAGAGTAACATAATTTTTATACTTCGGACAGGTCAATTTCTCACTGATCAGTCACCTCTGATTCATATCACTTCATTTTCCTCATTTCTACAGTGGATCCCACAGTCACTCTTCATTTGGAAAGAGTTCCAGGCAGAGTGGAATGATAAGAATTGAAGAAATAAGACGTGGAAAAGTAATAAGTATGCAGTGTTCTGACAAAACCTCAATATCTTTCACTTTGATGAACTCCACCAGCAGTTACAAAATATTGTACCATTCACCAGCCACGACTTATCATCCCAGAGTCCAAAGTTCAGGAGGTGGCCTTTCTGAATGGTTATTTCTGCTCCAATGCTTGCACGTTTCATAACCAATCTCATCCAAACTGACATCAATGTGGAGATATTGGGATAATTTACTGACACTGATGATGTTTGTTCCCACAAAGCTCTTACCTCTATTGATAATGGGCTGGAACTCGCAATGTGTACCATTAGGCTTTGTTCCATCAGCTGAGTATTTTCCTTTGACCAGTCCGTTGCCTGGAGCGAGAGCTGATAACAGTCAGCTAGGGATGTCTAGGAACTCAGTGAATGATGTGTTCAGCAGTCTCCTTCCTTATTCAATGGGATGTGAGGAATCAGAATGAAACAGGCTAAACTAGGTTCATACCAGTTACCGGAAAGAGAAATACGGAGAGAGAAAGGAAGATTAGACAATGAAGAGGGAGGTAGAGATGGAAAGAAAAACTAAAAGAATTTCAACGTTGTTAAAATCTGCAGTAGGCCAGCCTAAGAGAATGAAGGTCTATGTTTATAATTGCTCACCTTCTGGGCTAGAGAGGCAGAGTAATTGTCATTAAAAGTGCACTCCTGGCCAGACTTTTTAAATCCCAAGCTTCCCACAACTGTGAGCTCATCCAAATTCTGCTTTTTAACACATTTCACAGATGGGCTGTCACAATTCCTCTGTGAGATCTAGAGCTGCACTTCAAAGCCATTTGAAAGTCATACTATGATGTGCTGTAGTTAAGAAATGCACCACAGTATTGCAAATATTTCTCTTTTCTTTAACACCCTGCAGTATTTATTTGTAGTTGATACCACATATTTATGCTTTCCCAACTTGGTGTCTGTAGTTATCTCATTCCAGCCTAGTGATGCATCTTGGGTTATTTTCTCTTCACCTTAGTGACATTTTCCCAGTGAAAACATTTTTTTGTATCTTGCAATTCTTAATCTTATTATCCCCTCCCTTTATGCATGAACTCACTTTCAAATATTTTTTCAAAGCCTTTTAATTACCTTTGCCTCAATAGCCATGTAAATCAATCCATGTTCCAGGGACCAGCTATATACGTGTACAACGAAAAGAAAGTTATTCTGACTTCTCCTTTGAATTTAGGTGTAGAGGAGTGCAGTATTTCAAGATCCACGAACAGCCCACATTTGTGCCTTGCTCTCCAGCTCCTTGGTTGCTGCCTGACCTGCTGTGCTTTTCCAGCACCACACTCTTGACTCTCAGTGGGATTGCCAATCCAGAGCGAATTGTTTGAAGTGTACAAGCTCAAGCATTTTGAAGTGAGGAGATGTTCACGTCAACCACTCTGGGGTGTGTGCCAGAACACTCAGGAATTGTTGCATTTACACATTCCCTTTCTCTTTGTGGGGAGCAGGTGGGGGTCTGGAGGGGAGAAATGAAGAAGAAAGACTGGTGCTTGACCTGACTTGAGGGAGAGCATCACTTGTTAGACGATCAGTATTCAGCAGACAGTCACTTGTGGCGATGGTACCACTGTTTATAGCTGATTGATTGACCTGGGTTTGTGTGTTCAGTATTGCTTTTGTAATAGATTCCATTCTGGTGGCTTTCCTCCATCTCTCCTCATGTTCCCATGGTTACGACTGAATAGATGCTAAGTTTTGATAACAGTTACTCGCACGATTCAGGGACAAGTGGAATTGTTTCCTGATTAATTCATTAGCGCACACGATCAGTGGGTTTTTTGTTAATTGCTCCAAAATCCAACACTTTTCCTTTGCTCGAATGGCCAGTGAGCACAAGTTGTGGGCAGACCATGTGAACTTCCCTTGAGCTGGGATGTCCTTTGTGCAGTTCTGCTAATTGTGGGAAGCACTGGGATAATGCACTCACTCACCTATCAAAATGCGTTGTCGGGCACTGTTGTGGTAGAAATTCAGCCAATCACTGCAGGATAAATTTGCCCAGAGACACTGATATTATAAAAGTACATATTTAAACAGACTCTGCACTTGAATTGCCCAATTTCACTGGCACTGAATTTTGTTTGAAGCTTTGATATCTATCCATTGCATGTTCCTTTAACATTTGTTAGTGTTACTGGACCAGCCAAGCGTTTAGCAATTAATTTGAAATAGCATAACTAATATAATTAGCAGGGTTTTTTTGAAGAATCTCTGTGTGTTCAGGAACCAAATCAAACTCTCAGAAATTCATTTACATTTTCAGAAGTGTTAGACCATAGGAGCAAAAGTAGTCCATCAGCCCATTGAGGCTGCTGTGTTAGGTTAGGTTCCCTATAGTGTGGAAACAGAACCTTCAGCCCAACCAGTCCATGCCAACCCTCTGAAGAGTAACCCACCCAGACCCATTTACCTCTGACTAATGCACCTAACTCTATGGGCAAACTAGCATGACCAATTCACCTGACCTGCACATCTTTGGATTGTGGGAGGGAACCAGAGCGCCCAGAGGAAACCCACGCAGACACAGGGAGAACGTGCAAACTCCACACAGACAGTCGCCAGAGGCTGGAATCGAACCTGGGTCCTTGGTGCTGTGAGGCAGCAGTGCTAACCACTGAGCCACCCTCAGCTGATGACATCTGATAAACCTCAACTCCACTTTCCCACCTTTTCCCCATAACTCTTGATTCCCTTTGAGATTAAAAATCTGTCCATCTTGCCCTTTAATATACTTAACAACCCCGCCTTGATAGGTCTCTGCAGGAATGGATTCCACAGATTCACTACCCTTTGAGAGAAGAAATTCCTCCTCATTTTAACCTCAGTAAGATGTCTCACCTGAAAGTGCAGAACCAGACAGGGAGTGTCAGCCAAGCCAACATGCACAAAATCTTTGGAATGGAATATAGATCCATAATTTTCTGACTTGTAGTTGAGAGAGAGTTACATATTGATCCACAGCTAAAGACAAAATGGAGGATCTGGCAAATATTGTATTCAGCATTTGATGACTTGATTTCTGAATGTTTGTCATGTGATGAGTTAGTATTGTGCTATGAAGTGTTCAGAAACGAGTTATGAGGATATTGCCAGGGTTGGAGGGTTTGAGCTATAGGGAGAGGCTGAACAGGCTGGGGCTATTTTCCCTGGAGTGTCAGAGGCTGAGGGGTACCTTATCCAAGTTTATAAAATCATGAGGGGCATGGATAAGGTGACTAGATTAGGGGAGTCCAAACCTAGAGAATAGAGGTTTAAGGTGAGAGGGTAAAGATTTAGAAGGGATCGAAGGGGTAACCTTTTCATGCAGAGAGTGGTGTATGAATGAAGTGAGCTGCCAGAGGAAGTGGTGGAGTTTGGTACAACTGCAACATTTAAACGGCTTCTGGATGGGTCTAGAGGGTTTAGAGGGATATGGACCAAATGCTCGTAAAAGGACTAGATTACTTTAGGATATCTGGTCGGCATGAATGACTTGGACCGAAGGGTCTGGTTCTGTGCTGTACATCTCTATAACTCAATGTGGATGGTCCCAAGGAAGGATATTCAATTATTTCCATTTATTATCCTACTGTGCAGTAAGGTACATTGACTGATGAGTTGGAATACATCAAAAACCTTAGTGAGAGAAAGCTGCAAGGGTGGGTTACTGGTCTCCAGTTTTTGCATTAGCCAACTGAAAACCAATGAGGAAGATTGAATTTAAATGGAAGTTAGGTGTTCAAACAGTTGACACATAATGCTTCATTCAGAGGAAGTACCTTTCAGACTGTTTTCTAATAGGCAAAATACAATAGAAGGTTCGTATGATCTATTTGTACATATTGTTCCATTTCCAGAAAGAGCAATAGTTGTCCTAGTCTGGAATTAACCATGGATGATAGCCTGACATAAATGGATTAACTCTTGTGTACTGCTTCCCCCTATCCTACATCCATAATGTGCTGCACAACATCAGCTTCTCATTCTGATTTTGTGAATGCTGCTTTGCCACTAACTCTGGAGAACAGTTCAGCCTGTAGAAACTAATTGAAAGCATGGATAATAGATTACCTGAAATTTTCAAAACATAGTTTGCTAGATTCTTGTTGGGTAGGGCCATCCAGGGTTTTGAAGTTGTGATGAAGATCAGCCATGATTTGATTGAATGATGGAATAGTTCCAGAGGACTGAATGGCCTCCTGCAATTCTGATCTATCTTTCTTCCCCAACTTCTGAACTCTCAGACAAAGTATTGGTCATGTTTTGCATTCTTCACTGAACACATTAAGCAATTTATTAAAATCAGGTCTCATTATTAAACCTGGGCTGCACTTACTTAATATAGCAGAGAGAAAATAAAGCAGGTGGCAGCTTGTCGATGAGACAATCTTACTAAAACTGTCGAGCTGCTTATATGTCAAAACAAGTGTTAGGGAAAGTGTTGATGAAATGTGGAACTTGCTAACACAAAGAATTGTTGAGGCAAACAGCACAGATTGCATTTAAGAGAAAACTAGACAAGCAGATGAGGGAGAAAGGAATAAGAGTTTGTAATGGAAATAGTTTCATCAAGTTACAACAAGACAACAACACAAAAAAAGAGCCATTTGGCCCATCTAGACCATGTCAGATTCTGTGTTCACATTGCATCTTTTCCCACCTTCCTTCATCAGAAAGGAGAAGACAAAGGGATGACCTGCCAGAAATCTTTAAGATAATGAAAGAATTTGATGCAACTGAAGAGAAAAAAAATACATATCATTTATGGGAAAGATAAAAACTGGAGAATATAGAACCAAAAGGAGGCATGTGTTGCCCACTGGTACAATAGAGGCCTTTTGAGACCAGTGGGCACTGCAGGAGCTGGGGTTTAACATCACCCTGGACATTGTTATTTTGATTTGGTGAGTTTCTGTGAACCATGAATTGTTTCTGTTATAGACCCACTGGGAGCTGTTAACCCACAAAAGTCTGATGATTTTAGAATAGAATAGGTTGACAGTCATAGGATTTAGCTAATGAGTTGTTTGAGATCCTCCATTAGCAATTGTTTAATCAGTAAGATTGGAATTGAGGTCTCAATCAAATCAGTCCTGATCTTCTTGAATGTTGGAGAAAGTTTGAGGAGCCTCCCAATTGAATTTCAGTGGCTTCCGACTTTGAATCCACCTGGGTAGACAATAGAGTTATTCCTGATGAAGGGCTTATGCCCGAAATGTCGATTTTACTGCTCCTCGGATGCTGCCTGAACTGCTGTGCTTTTCCAGCATCACTCTGATCTAGACTCTGGTTTCCAGCATCTGCAGTCATTGTTTTTACCTAGAAGCTTGAAGGGCCAATTGACCTTTACTTCCCCCTATTTCTTTTACCTCAGGTTAAAACAAACAATGTTAATGTGAAACAAGTGAATTAATGTACAAATGCCTGTGCCAACCCTTGAATAAATATTGTAAAGTAATTAGCCAAGATCTTATAAATGGCAGAGCTTTAAGGGCTGAGTGACCTACTGTTGTTTTCCTTGTATGATTTTGGAAAGAAAATGAACAATCTTTGAGATGTGAGTATCACTAGCAAAGCTGGAGTTTTGCTCATCCTTTGTTAGTCTCAGATGGGCCGCCCCCTGACTCATTGGTGGCGTAGTGATACAATCAGGTGTGAGTGAAGAGTCCAGTGATATCTTTACTATTCTAGCACTAAATTTTTAAAAAAGACCATCATCCATGTAGAATGTAGGTTAAATCAGTTGAGATAGTGCATTAGGTCTGGATTGGGTCAAGACCTGGGTGTAGGTTTGCTCGCTGAGCTGGAAGGTTCATTTTCAGGCGTTTCATCACCCGGGTTAAAACGAAATGAGTATTAGGGCAAGTTCAGCTTAGAGATTCCACAAGTCACTCAGGCAGGCACCAGGACTGACCAAGGTATCCAGTAGATATTGGCAACCCTGCAATAGCTCGTCCCAGTGGTATTCTTCAAGTGATAACAGCCATCTTTGAATTAAAAGCTCATAGGTTTAAGTGCTACAGTCCAGGACCTGGGGACAAAGTTAAGATCTTGTTCCAGTGGAGTGTTATATTGTTGGTGGTTCAGTTTTCTCAGATGCAACATTATAACAAGATCCTGTTTATTTGCATAAGTGGTTGTATAAAAGACCACCACACAATCATTATATTAAAACCTTCATGTCCACTGAATTATCCAAATATGCTCCATGGCCAAATAATTAGTTTCTGAAGCATCCACCTCATTGCATATGGACCTCATCCAGTTTTTGCACAGCAAGATCTCATGGAAAGAGGTAAGTAAACAATTTGTCTGTTTTGGTGATGCCAATTAAAGAATAAATATTAGCTGGTACTTGAGGATAACACTCTTAATTAATCTTCAAATATTGTAACATAATTAGATTTCACCCTTCTCCCCAGCCCACAGCATTGTAGAGAGGGAGTTCCAGGATAGTTCCAAGTCAGGACAGTGTGTGTCTTGGGTAGGAACTTGATGGTGTCCCCATGTATCTGAAGTCCTCGTCCTTTCAGGTGGTAGAGGCTGAGGGTTTTTGGAAGCTGGTGTCGAAGGAGGTTTGGTGAGATACTGTAGTGCAAATTGGAGACGGTGCACAGTGCTGTCTTGGAGAGTTGGTGGTGCAGGGAGTGATGGTGGTGGATGGGAGCTGATTAAGGCAGAAGGGTCATGGAAAGTTTTAGACAAGGAATTCTGGAGCTTAGCGCCTGGAAACTGAAAGCATGGTTGTTAACGTGAGGCAAAGAGCAGAAATTGATGTTGTTCTCAAGTGAAAGCAGAAAATGTTAAGAATACACAATCAGCATCTGTAAAGAGAAAAAGCAGGCACATGTTTCAAGTAAAGACACTACAACTTGCATTGGCTTTCCGTGCTGGAGATCAAAGGCATTCTGTGGGTCTGTTCTCTTGTCTAGCAGCTGTTTAGAAAATGCAAAAATATTTTCTGCAAATTGGTTCAACTAACAGCTCAGCAAAGTGCCTTTTCTTTACCTTTAATGAAAACAGCGCTGACTGTTTGATCTGGGGCCTTTTGAACAAACGAAAGCTCTGTCTCTCACTGTCTCAATCTCTCTCCCACTGACCATCAAACCCATGACAACCAATATTTCCTCAGGCTCTGTGCTGCATTCAACATGAAGCTGGGAAAAGAATAACCAATGAGGAAATGAATCAAGAAATCTATAAATATTACCATGAAATCTCACGTCCTAAGAAGCCAAAGACTTCAAGTGTTCTACATCACTGACACAGTATTTTGGCAATAAACTAGTCTCCATGTGAACAAGTAAACCCATTCAGGCTGTTCTTGAGGTGGCTGGAAGTGTGTCAGGGGTCTGAGAGGTGGAAGGGGCATGGGGCAGACCGAGAGCCGGAAGGGGCATGGAGCAGACCGAGAGTCGGAAGGGCGTGGGACGGGCCGAGAACTGGGACGAGCGTAGGGACAGACCGAGAGCCGGGATGGGTTGGGGCAGACCGAGAGCCAGAAGGGGCATGGGGCAGACCGAGAGCCAGAAAGGGCATAGGGCAGATCGAGAGACAGAAGGGGCATGGGGCAGACTGAGAGCTGGAAGGAGCATGGGTCAGACCGAGAGCCAGAAGGGGCATGGGGTGGACTGAGAGCTGGGACGGGCATGGGGCAGACCTGACCCGGAAGGGGCATGGGGCAGACCAAGACGGGCGTAAAGGTGGGCTGGCTTGTGGCTGGAAGGTGGGAGGGGTGTGTGGTTTGTTGGGTTGCCTGGGGTGTCTGTGATGGATACAGTCTGGTTCGTCGGACTGTTTTGTATGTATTTGGGTTTACTGTTTCATTTTTGAGAAGATAAGATGGGATTTGGGGTTCATCCCCATTTCCCTGTGAACTGGTTGTACGGTGGGGTTTAGGGTTTGGCCTTTTGCCCCTTTTCCCTGTAAAGTGCTGTTTCTTGTAAATCGCTGCTTCTTGTTCAGTGTTAATTGTTTGTTTGTATTTTGTACTAATTGATAACATTTAAAGAAAAGTAAACCGGTTTGGCTCTGTAAGTCCTTCAGGGAAGACAATCTGCAGTCCTCACCCAGTCTGGCCCCCATATGACTCCAGGCCTACAGCAAAGTGCTTGACTCTCAATTGTCCTCTGACAGAATTGGGCAGTCACTCAGTCAAAGGGAATTCTTAGGATCCCTCCAGTGTGGAAGCAGGCCATGTGGCTCATTGAGCCCACGCTAACTCTCTGACGAGCATTCCACCCAGACCCATCTTCATCCCTGTAACCCTGCATTTCCCATGGCTAACCCACACAATCCCTGGACACTATGGGCAATTCACCTAAACTGCACATCTTTGGACTGTGGGAGGAAGCTGGTGCACCTGGAGGAAACCCACACAGACACAGAGACAATGTGCAAACTCCTCGTAGACAGTCATCCGAGGATGGAAACGAACCCGGGTCCCTGCTGCTGTGAGGTAGCAGTGCCAACCACTGAGCCACCGTGCCACCCCAATGGTTCCTCATCCCATGCAAGAATAAAGAAGAGAATCATGTCATTGTCTTTCAACCAAAGTCCATTTTTTAAGTACTTGTAATTTCTCATTTTTGAATTGTCACTGACACTTGCTATGCCTTTCATTTAAGTGATAAGAATGCACTAATGCACAATTGACCTCATTAGTCCAACTCTTTAGGAAAATGCTGTAAAACCTCACATGAAGCACCACAGGTCATTATGGCTCTAATATAAATGTAAGCTGTTGTGTCTGATAGTCACTGAACATGCCAGTATAATAGAGAAGTGCAGATTTAATTGGTGGCTGGAATAGTGGCCATCAATACCCATCAGTGCGAAAAGCTCTTGTGACACCTTGTTCGCATCCCTACCTCTAGGCTTGAAGGTCTGTGTTTATTCCACCTGCTCCAGACATGTGTCATAAAGTGCCTGAACAGTTTGACTAGAAATATCTATCCCCACCTTGATAAATAAGTCAGCTTAAATGATGGAGCTAAGTTGTTTTTTTTTGCATAGTACCAGGTGTCCTGGCTTATAAATGTGCACATATAGTGAGATTTACAGCACAGAAGGAGGCCATTCAGTCCATTGTGTCAAAGAACAAAGAACCTTACAGCACACTGGAACAGGCCCTTCGGCCCTCTAAGCCTGCGCTGATCCAGACCCTCTATCGAAACTTGCTGCCTATTTTCTAAGGATCTGTATCCCTTTGCTCTCTGCCCATTCACGTGTCTGTCTAGATATATCTTAAATGACGCTATTGTTCCCACCCTTACCACCTCCGCTAGCAACACATTCCAGGCACAATTCCATTTAAGGGGTATTTTCTTAAATGTCTGCCATTGTCAGCTAAATTTTCTACTTTGTTTCTCTTAGTCCACTCCAGCCAAATCTGCCCTTATTCTTTAGTAATTATTCTTATTTAAATTTAGTTCTGTTGTTTCCTAGCCAGGTTTTTCATTCTTAACCTCATTCTTAAGTTCTACCACATTATGATCATTGTTTCCAATGGGATCTTTTACACTGAGATAATTTATTAAACCTGCCTCATTACACAATTCACATTAAATCTAAAATAGCCTGCTCTTTGGTTGGATGCCCCACAACATATTGTCCTGGGTGACTGTCCTGAATATAATCTTTGACTTCTTCCTCATGGTGACCTGATCAAAGTCTTCAAGATATTAACAAGAAAAGACAGAGTGGATAATTATTTCCACTGGTTGGATATTCTCAAAGTAGGGGGCAGAATCTGAGAATAAATGCCATATCATTCAGGAGAGACATTAGGAAGCACTTCTACACACAAAGGGTCGTAGATGTTTGAAAATTCCTACCACAAATGCAAATGGACACTGGATTAGTTATTAACTTTAATTCTAAGATAGACAAATTTTTGTTGAACAAAGGTACTGAGAGATATGGGGCAAAAGCAGGTATATGGAATTAGGCTGCAGATCAGTCATGCTTTCATTGAATGGTGGAACAGCCTTGAGAGGCTGAATGGCCTACTCCTGTTCCTGTGTTACTTCTGCCAATTTTTTTTTCCCAACCAACATGAAGGTTAAATACATGCATGATTAATGCACTGCCTTTTTTACATCCCCTCACTATCTCTTGATTTATTCTCTGTCCCACAGAACAGTCAGTGTTAGGAGCCCTGTAGACTACTCCAATCAATGTCATCTTCTTTTTGTTTTTTCTTACCTCCACCCATATGGATTCCACAACATCCAATCCAAGAACATCTCTTGCTGTCTTAGTTCTTCCATCTTGTAATTAACAAAGTTATCCCAGCACCTTTCTCTTCCTAACTTTCTGACTGAAAAATTACATACCCCGGAATACTTAGTTCTCAACTTTGATTTTTCTTGGAACCAGGTCTCTATAATAACTGTAAGAGCTGCACAAATACAGGTTTTTGGGCATGATCTCACAGTTATTACAGAGACATGGTTACAAGGAAATCAAAGCTGGGAACTAAGTATTCCAGGGTATATAGCTGCACAAACACAGGCCTTTGGGTATGATAATTCATTTACTGTAGAGATCTCCTCTAAACCACTTACTCTTCATCTTAAACTTATGCCCTCCGGTCTTAGACATGTCAGCCATTGGGAAGAAATTCTCACCATCTGCCCTGCCTATGTCTCTCCCAATTTTATATACCTCAATCAGATTCTTTTCAGCCTCTTCTGCTTCAGGGCAAACAAACGAAGCCTGTCCAGTCTCTCCTCATCATTGAGACTTTCCATCCTAGGCAACATCGTGGTGAATTAATTAATAATAAAAATTAATTTATTATTTACTTTATTATCCATGTTATTTACATTTGAAGAAATCCCCATCTTTAGACTGTATAATTTTGTTAACGCTATCATCAATCTATAACTGATAAGCTAATTTTAAGAAAAAGAGAAAAAAAAAACTGGAAGCCAAAATACAAACTGAAGACCTCATTTTTACCTTAAAAACTAGAAATACAAATCTGTTCACCAATTCGCAGCTTTGTTTAAGGAAAAGCAACAAACACGTCCTCCTTCCTTTCTCTGCTCAACTCCTTGAAATGTTCAACTCTAGCATTGAATTGTAATTTGTACTCTCAAGAACTAAGTCACACTAATTTGGCTACTTATATACACTCCCAACACAACAGGTCTACCTGAATTATTTAATAAGGATCCAGTTTCAGTTGGTTCTTAATTAAATTGCTTTTTCATGAGAATCATTGAGGAAACACCACTAAAGGCTGGCAAGTGCAAAAATTAAACTATAGATGTTAGATTAATGTTGATTACAAACTAAATCAGATTTGTGGAAACTAAAGATTTGGACTTTCTTACTCAACAGCTGTGCACAGTCAGTCCAAAATTAACTGATTCCTTTGCCCTACTCAAATCCATCTCCATAACCTCCAGCCCTACATTCTAACTGTGGACAATAGTCTTTTTCCACAGCATTCATGGCTTAGACATTCTCTCCCTAAGCTTTTTCACCTCCCTCTCATTCTTTGGACCTACTTCAGTCCTCCAAAGGCTTGTATGTTTCTTTTTTCTGTATCCATTTACCCTCGCACATCTCTTCAGTACCTTGGCTATTGTCTACATTAAATATTGCTGTTACTTCTTCGGCAGCATGGTCCCTTTAAACATGTCATGATAAGACAGTTCCTTCACCTCGCTTTGCAGTAGCTTTGCTTTTTCTATTTCGTGAACAAATGTTGTGATTGTGTTGATCTCTGAGGCAGTGTTAAACTGTGCAGAGATCATATGCTAATAATTTGACACTTGGCCTATGAAAGCACATAATTGTGAATCTAAACCTTGTCACAGCAGCTGTGATCTGGAAAATTACTGATTTAATCTTGCTGCCCTTTCAAATCGCATCCTGCTATTATAAACAAGAATCTCCCTGATTAAAGAAAGAATGATTTACATTTGTGTAGTGCCTTTCATGACCTCAGGAGGTACCAACATGCTTTAATGCTAACAAAACACTTCGGAAATACGTTCATGTTGTAATGCAGGGAACACAGCTGCCAATTTGCACTCAGCAAGTTCCACTAAGTACCTATGTGATAATGATCAGACAATCTATTTTCCTGATGCTTATTGAGGGATTAATGTTAGTCCATCATGCTGGGAATATCTCCTTTGCTCTTCTTTGAATAAACTTGGGTCATTTTGTACCCACCTGACAGGTTTGAAATCTCATTTGAAAGATGGCACTTTTGACAAAGTAGCATTTCCTCATTACTAATTTGGAGTGTCAGCCTAGATTTTGGGTTCGCGTCTCTGGAGTGGGACTTGAAATTCTGACCTTCTGACTCGGAAGTGAGAGTATTATCCAGTGATCTTAGGCTTACGTTTTACAACAAAAGTATTTGAATCCTCGGCCTGTGTTCAGTCAACTCTTCAGCTTTTATCCATGGAGTGTATGCCCCTCAAAAACCAAAAGAATTACAGATGCTGTAAATTAGAAACTAAAACAGAAATTGCTAGAAAAGCTCAGCTGGTCTGGCAGCTTCTGTGGACAGAAATTGAAGTTAATGTTTTGGGTCAAGTGACCCCTCTTCAGAACTGGGATGTACCTCTTGTTTTATCCTAAAACAGATTGCCTGACACATTATTCTTATTAAACTGCGTCTGTCACCTTTCTGCCCACATTATGAGCCTGTTTATATCTGCTTGATGTTGTTTGAGAGGTTACAGATCTCCAGTTGCTTCAATGACCTTCGAATATAGTGAATCTCTCACAACTGGGATCTGAATTCAATCTAATGATGATCACAGGGACAGGGGTTGGAAAAATGGAATGACTCCCTCCAATTCCTTCATTTCTTTTTCCAGTTTAGAAATCTTCTGCTTTTGTATGACAAAGTTGTTACTAAAGTGTAATGCAGAACACAATCAAGTTTTCACCTTAGATTTTCAGAAACTTCCACATCTGAATTGCATTGGAATAAGTTAATTTGCAAATCAGTTTTATAGCCATGAAGTTTCATTACGGGTGATGTGGAAGTATTTCCTCAGCTCTCACAGACCCACTTCTTTCTTCCAGCTCCATCACCTGAAATTAAAATAAGTGAAATGAAGAAGTTTAAGCGCCGTTTCTCACTGTCAGCTCATCGGACGGAAACTATTGAAGAGTCACTTGCGGAGTTTCAGGAACAAATCACCAACCAGATAAAGAACAGGAGGAATGATGGTGAGTAGCTGACAATCTTGTTAGACTGACTACCCAGTGCAAAGTTAAATTATTGACACTGACTGGTCAGTGTATTGTTAGATTACTGACTGACCAGTCACTATACTGCTAGATTATTGACCATCTGGTCAGTATACTAATAGATTACTGACTAGTCTGTATACTGTTAGATAACTAACTGACTAGTCAGTATAGAGTTAGATTACTGATGGATCAGCCAAAATACTGTTACATTACCAAGTGACTAGTTGTACATTATTAGATTACTGACTGACTGGTCAGTATACTCCTGGTTTATGGACTGACCGATTAGTAGCCTAAAGTTTACTGACCGATCGATTAGTTAGATTATGGACTGACTGGTCAATAACCTGGAGTTTACAGACTGGCCAATACCTTTTTAAGATTGAAGACTGACTGGTCATTATCCTGTTACATTACAGGCTAGTGAGACTTGACCATTCACTAAAATTCCTTTTTCAGTCAGTGGAGCTACCAAACAGTTGAAAACAATGAAAGTGAGATTCTGCATTTACAAGCTAGAGAAGTTGAGTATAACTTTGGCAAGACCTCAGCTTGAACTGAATTCTTTGTCACTGATATTTGGTTGTATATGTTTCAGGAGCAGAGGTTCTCCTGTGATGTCTCTTTGTGGGGCATATGATCCATGATGATCTGAGACCTATTCTTCTGCTGAGCTAGATTAGCTAGTCACATCAGGGTAGGTAGAAATCCCTTCACTCACTGGTAGTGAATCTTTGGAATTCTCTACCCAAGAACACTGTGAGTACTCAGTCATTTACCATATTGAAGACTGATTATTGGGTACTATGTAAATCAAGGCTGTGGGGATAATACAGGACAGTGATCCTGATGTAGAAAGTGGGTGACAATCTTATTGAATGTTGCAACAGATTTGAGAGGTTATGATGTCTCACCCTGCTCCTATTTATCTTAGGGCTTTCAGTGGGGAAGGCAAGAAGGCAAAATCCCTGTTAGGAGCTGTTTGTCTTTATACCAGGGCAGGCAATATCGAACTTGTCAGCTTTAAAAGCACACTGCCTAGCTCACACTCATGATCGAAACACAAAAAGGAGAAATCATAGAATCGGTCATTTAGCCCACAACACTCCTCCAAAGGGCATCCCACCCCCATCCACCGTCCCTGTAACCCTGCATTTCTCATGTCCAATCCACCTAACTTGTACATCTTTGGGAGGAAACCCACACGCAGACACGGGGAGAATGTACAAACCCCACACTGACAGCTGCCCGAGGCAGGTATGGAACCTGGTGCTGTGAGGCAGCCGTGTTAACCACTGAGCCATTGTGCTGCTCCAAATGTTTGGAGCATTTGCAAGAGAGAGGACCCCAGCACCTACATAACCAGATCGCAACACAATTGGAGGAGGCTAGCCTGCTTCTTGAGCTTGCTTGACCATTCAATGATAAAATTGACTGTTCTGCATATCATCTCCAATCAGCCTTCTTTTCACCATATCCTGAGTTTTGTGACAGCCATAATGTAAAAGTCTATAGTAATTCACAATTACTAAGATTATAGTTGGAGGCTGTAGGTGGTTTTGGGCTTTACATTACCGGAAAGGTGTTGAGACATTGAAGTGCAAATTCACTGGGTTACTGTCTGGAATTAATTTGAGAAGGCAGTAGAAAAATAGGGGCTTTTAATATTAAAATATGCAATTTTATTGAGGTGAAAGATTTACAAGGATGTTGCCAGGGTTGGAGGATATGAGCTATTGGGAGAGGCTGAACAGGCTGGGGCTGTTTTCCCTGGAGCGCGGAGGCTGAGGGGTGACCTTGTAGAGGTTTACAAAATTATGAGGGGCATGGATAGGGTAAATAGGCAAAGTCTTTTCCCTGGGGTTGGGGAGTCCAGAACTAGAGGGCATAGGTTTAGGGTGAGAGGGGAAAGATATAAAAGAGACCTAAGGGGCAACTTTTTCACGCAGAGGGTGGTACGTGTATGGAATGAGCTGCCAGAGGATGTGGTGGAGGCTGGTACAATTGCAACATTTCAGAGGCATTTGGATGGGTATATGAATAGGAAAGGTTTGGAGGGATATGGGCCGGGTGCTGGCAGGTGGGAGTAGATTGGGTTGGAATATCTGGTCGGCATGGACAGGTTGGACCGAAGGGTCTGTTTCCGTGCTGTACATCTCTATGACTCTATGACTCTATAACTGTATGACTCTTACCCACCAAAAATCTACCCATCTCAGTCTTCAAGGCTCACAAACTCTTGACGCAGAATTTTCCAGATTACTTTTGTGCCAAAAAAATTTTGAACTTGCTCCTCAAAAGCCTGTATCTCATTTTAAGATGCTGTTAAGAGGGAAGAGGCAGAATGTCTCTTCCCTCTGAAGGGTTACAACTGACCCATTTATGTTTTTACTGTACCAGATCATATCTGGTAAATACAGACAGATATTGTTGATGCAGCTACATTCTTGTGGCTGCGTTCACAACACAATATTTTTTGCTTCTCGCTTTTCCAACATTGCCTGGTAAAGGTCTTCTTTAACATCACTTCCCCCATCACTTCCCCCACCCCCAATTCCACATCTGCCATTACCAAGATTCATTCCCATGACAGCTTTTACCAGAGCTTCAATCTTCATGTGATTTCACCAAAAATAATTAACTCATCAAAATTGAGGCAATCACAATTAAGCCTCAGGCAAGCAAAACATTAACAGAATTAATGAAGCACACATAACGAGGCGTAAACTCAAGATTCAGGCAAGACTCATCATTACTTTTCCCCATGCTTCAGTTTAATGCAGCATCGTTTTGACATTATCTAGAGTCTGTGGGTGGAATCATCTGCACATAAATGATCTCACTACCACAATAAAAGAAGAAGTGCAGGAAAGGTCTCTATGGTATCCTGACTAAAACTTATCTTTCACCCAATATTATTGAAATAGATTATCTGGTCCTTATCTTGTGGCTGTTCGCAAGAGTTTGCTGTGTGAAAGTTAAGTTCCCACACTTCCTGCATTACAATTGTTGTTACACATTGAAAAGATAATTCAGGCATTGTAAAGTGCGTTTGGATGTTCTGAGGTTGTAAAACACAGTATGAGAAACTGATGCCTTCTTTCTTTGTGTCATTCTGATGTTCTGCTTTCAAATGTGTTGAAAATGCTTTGTCAGCATGGTGCAATGTAGACAGTCAGAAAGTGCCTCAGAGACTTCCAGTGATAAAATGTGAGTATAGACCAACCACAAATCTTATCCTGCTGGCATGCTGTGAAATTTGCACATACTTGGTGCTTTCTCTAGTAACTGCAATGTTAAACATCCAATGTCTAAACCCAACAGTACCTTAAATCACAGAATCACAGAGTAGTTATGGTGCAGGAGGGGACTATTTGGCCCATATGTTTGCACTGACTCTCATCATGACTTAGTGTCTATCTCCTGCCTTTTGCCCATACCCTTACACTTAGTTTCTATTTAACTAATCATCTGATGCCCTCTGGAATTCCTCAAACGAACTTGCCTCCACCACACATCTATGCAGGACATTCCAGATTCAGGCACTTGTTATGTTTTCACTCACTACACATTTGCTTCTTTTGCAAATCTCTTTAAACCAAGTTGCTGATTTTAATGGAGATTTTAGATTAGATTTCTTACAGTATGGAAACAGGCCCTTCGGCCCAACAAGTCCACACCAACCATCTGAAGAGTAACCCACCCAGACCAAGGCACCTAACACTATGGGCAATTTAGCATGGCCAATTCACCTGACCTGCACATCTTTGGATTGTGGGAGGAAACCGGAGCACCCGGAGGAAACCCACACAGACACGAGGAGAATGTGCAAACTCTACACAGACAGTTGCCTGAGGCGGGAATTGAACCCGGGTCCCTGGCGCTGTGAGGCATCAGTGCTAACCACTGAGCTACCGTGCCACCCTCGTTCCATGTTAGCAAACCCTCACATCCTCACACCACCACTTTTCCAAAAAAGACATCAATTTTTTATTACTTTTCTCCATTCTGACCTCTCCTGTGGCCCACATCCCTCATGTTGTGCCTGAGATGACAAAGTCATTTGGGTAATGTTTGGAAAGTTATCTAGTGGGGTTTTTATTTATGGTTAAACTGAATTATCCACTTATATTGCATTATTCTCAATGTTCCTTGCTGTTGATCTCATTTTGAAGGGAACTCAAGCCCTAAGTCATAAAGGAGGATAATTCAACATTATCCATTTTGTAGCTTTGCAGTTCACATTATCACCTCACCACAAGCAATTCCACAAAATAATGCCTCTCAATGTCATTATCCTTCTCCATTTGGCAGCACACTTAATTCTCCGATATGGTTTTATATTGTAATTAATATAACCACATAAGCACCATGGGAATCCCTCACACCTCAGCGAGTGAAGGTGCTAAATCCCAACTGTTTGGCAGTAGAATTCCAGCAGCGTTTGAGTCCCAGTCAGTGGTGACAGAGGGTGGTGGTGGATGGTTGTTTTCAAATTGGAGGCCTGTAACCAGTAGGGGGTGCTGAAAGGATCAGTGCTGGATCCACTGCTTTTTGTCATCTGTATACATGGTTTGGGTGTGAACATAGGTGGAATGAGGCAAAAAAATACTGCAGATGCTGGAATCCAAGGTAGACAATGTTTCGGGTATGACCCTTCTGCACCTCCTGATGTTATCTGGTTTGCTGTGTTCTTCCAGCCTTCTGCATGTCTGCCTAATATAGGAGGGATGGTTATTAAGTTTCCAATGATACCAAAATTGGTGGTGTAGTGACAGTAAAGAAGGTTATCTCAGAGTATAGTGGGATTTTGATCAGATGGGCCGACGGGCCGAGGAATGACAGATGGTGATTAATTTAGATAAATGAGGGGAATTGCATTTTGGTAAGACAAATCAAGGCAGGACTTATGCACTTAATGATAGCATCCTGGGGAATGTTGCTGAATAAAGAGACCTTTGGAGTACAGGTTCATAGTTCCCTGAAGATGGAGTCACAGGTGGACAGGGTAGTGAAGAAGGTGTTTGATACACTTGCCTTTATTGGTCAGTGTGTTGAGTATAGGAGTTAGGATGTCATGTTGCATCTGTACAGGATGTTGATTAGGCCACTTGTAGAATATTGTGGTCAATTCTGGTCTCCCTGCTGTGGGAAAGAATGTTGTTAAAGTTGAAAGAGTTCAGAAAAGATTTACAAGGACGTTGCTGGGGTTGGAGGGTTTGAGCTACAGGGAGAGGCTGAATAGTTTGAGGCTTTCATCCTTGCAGCATCGGAGACTGAGGGGTGACCTTATAGAGATTTAGAAAATCATGAGGGGCATGGATAGGGTGTTTTTTTTTCCCCCAGCGTAGGGAGTCCAAAACTGGAGGGCATAGGTTTAAGGTGACAGGGGTAATATATAAAACGTACTTTAGAGGTAACTGTTTCACACAGAGGGTTGTGCGTGTATGGAGTGAGCTGCTCAAGGAAGTTGTGGTGGCTGGTACAATTGCAATATTTAAAAGGCATCTGGATGGATATATGAATAGGAAGGGTTTAGAGCGATATGAGCCAAATGCTGGCAAATGGGATTAGATTAGTTTAGTTTATCTGGTCAGCATGATTGAGTTGGACCGAAGGGTCTGTTTCCTTGCTGTATAACTCTATGACGCTGTGACTCTAAAGTTCAAGTTCTACCGCATACTCTATAGCAGTGTCCACCTGCATTGAAAGGTGCAGCATCATTGAACATGTCCTCAAGTTCATCCACTTTAGATCATTGTCTATTAAATCTGCAGAATTTGTGGATGCTCTTGATTGTCTCAGTCAGAAATTGGGAGTTATCTAGCAAATAACTTGTCTACTGACTCCCCAAAGCCTGTCCACCATCTACAAAGTACAAGTCAGGAGTGTGATGGATGGGTGCAGCTCCAACAACACTCAAGAAGCTTGACACCATCGAGGATAAAGCAGTCCACTTGATGGTCTGTCTACCCACGACCTTCAACATTCACTCCATCCAGCAGTGATAGAGTAGCAGTACCATCTACAAATGACACTGTAACAACTCACCACGGCTCCATCCAAACTAATGACCTCTGACACTGAGAAGGACAAGGGCAACAGGTGCATGAGAAAACCACCAACCGCAAGGTGCCCTCCAAGCTACAGATTATCATGTTAATGATAATGATCTCATAGTTAAACACTTGTCAGGGACTGATTAACTCTGTGGGTTAGTTTATTTAGA
Source organism: Chiloscyllium punctatum (assembly GCF_047496795.1). Taxonomy (NCBI): domain Eukaryota; kingdom Metazoa; phylum Chordata; class Chondrichthyes; order Orectolobiformes; family Hemiscylliidae; genus Chiloscyllium; species Chiloscyllium punctatum. Next base: position 58,404,746 of record NC_092783.1, read on the forward strand.
GCAGTAGAACACATTGCAGGTTAAGAAACTGATGTTACAGCAAAACCACTGTTTTTTGTGGATGCAGCCTGCAGGCTCAAAGTAGACTAACTGCAAGATAAGGTCAAAACATTGTATGGACACAGTATGGGGAATCCTTAAAGGTGAACTCTCTAAAGGCAATGTACACATCAAACACCTCCTGACTAGGAACTATATCAACATACCTTCCCTGTCACTGGGTCAAAATTAGAACAACGTCAATATCTAACAGCACAGTGTGTGTATCTACACCCCATGGAATGCAATGGGTCAGCAAGGATGCTCATGGTCAATTAGATATGGACAATAAATGTTGGTCTTGCTGGTGTTACCTATATTCTGAATTAATAAAAACTTTTGTCAGTCTTGCTTTCACCTATTACCCCATGCACCTTTCCAAGCTTTATGTAACACTCCTTTTGATTCTCATCATCTCTCTCACTCTATTGACCTTGATGATGCACTATACACTGGACCTTAGCCTATCTTAGCCTACAATTCATAATTGGAAAAATGGTTGACCCAGAATACTGAATGGGTTAATGCTTTGTGCTTTGTATGATACAAGTGTTAATCTTCATGATCAAAGGGAGGTGGGCAGAGAGAACAGTGTTTGAATTCTAAAAGCTTTTTGGCAGCATTTGTGTTTCACATCCGTTTCCTTTGATATCCCAATCCTCATTATTCTGCTTGACAAAAATAAGCATCAAATAAACAACAACAAGATAATTAAAATAAACCGTGCTTACATCCCATGTGATGAGGTAATAGTCATTAGTATTCACCTGCTAAGTGTGGTTAGTGCCTTGGAAGGTTTGTGACTGTTAAATGTTGCTACCTCCCCCACCCCCTCCCCCAATTTCCATCAGCCCAGCTCTCTTTTATTGGCTGCAGGAATATCTAATTTAAATGTATCCTTCTGTTGGTTCCACCTCAATCTCTGCCTTTCATGTCCAAGCCCCAGGGGTTTCCAATTCCTGCCTTTCATTTGCCAATTCTGTTGCCTTTCTCCTCTCTAGCCCAAAGCCATTGGCTCATTGGCCACAGCACTTGATCAAATCCATGATCCTGCCCAGATCTCCTCCCATTTCATTGGACTGGCTGGGGAAGCCTGTAGCCTTTTCCCCAATAGGTACTGTTGGTAGCTGAAGATCCATTCATTGAGATGAAAAGTGTGGCACTGGAAAAGCACAGCAGGTCAGCAACACCCAAGAAGCAGGAGAGTCAATGTTTCAGGCATAAGCCCTTCATCAGGAAGGGCAGTTCTTACTTTCTACCATTCAATGAGATGGACAATCACAAGCCTTTATAAGTATATTAACAATAAAGCTCTCCATCTTGTAGAAAGGTGATTCTAATGTTAAGTCAAGTGACCTTTCACCTGATTAATAATAGTTGCATTCAGAAAATAATTCATCCAACACGGACACTATCCAACACTGACCTGACTTTGATCTAAATGCTAAAATGCAAACCAGACACATTCCTGGAACAAGAGGGTATGCAGTCGTTGTGTATTGTCTTTTAATCTGCTCAGTTTTTGTTCATATTTGTTCTTTCTCATGTGATTGGAGAGGTCTGTGGCTAAAGTCAGCCTACTGGATGGGAGATAGTTGGACTAGAGTATGATGAAATAAATCAGATCCATTTTAAGTCCAAAGATGTGCAGGTTAGGTGAATTGGCCATACTAAATTGCCCGTAGTGTTAGGTGCATTAGTCGGGGTTGAATGTCGGGGAATGGGTTTGGGTGGGTTGCTCTTTGGAGTGTTGGTGTGGACTTGTTGGGCCGAAGGGCTGTTTCCACGCTGTAGGGAATCTAATCTAATCTAAAGACATATTCCTTTGTTCATGTTTATAATGAAAAGCTCCTATGTAAACTTTCCATTCTGCATTTATTAATTGCAAAGGAGGAGGGTATTTGTGGAGAGTATTTGTGGGGAGGTAGTGGCCTCGTGATATTATCACTGGACTGCTAATCCAGAGAACCAGGTCATGCTCTGGGACTTGGGTTCGAATCCCATTATGGCAGATGGTGGAATTTGAGCTCATAAAAAAATTCCAGAGTTAAGAGTCTAATGATGATCATGAATCCATTGTAGTTTGTCAGAAAAACCCATCTGGATCACTGAAGTCCTTTAGAGAAGGAAACTACCATCCTTACCTGGTCTGGCCTTCATGTGACTAGCAATAATATGGTTGACTCTTAACTACCCTCTGGGCTATTAATAATGGACAGTAAATGCTGGCCTGGTCTGTGTTGCCCTCAGCCTGTGAATGAATAACAAAAAAAATGTAAGCAGAGAAGATGGTGGTGAACTGCCTTCTTCAACCATTGTAGTCCATGTGGTGAAGCTGGAGCCACAGTGCTGTTAGAGAGGGAATTTCAGGAGTTTGACACAGCGACACTGAAGAAATGATGATATATTTCCAAGTCACGAAGGTTGGTAGATTGGAGGGAAACTTGCAAATGGTAGTGTTCCCATGCATCAGCTATCCTTGTCCTTCTACATGGTAGAGGCCATGGATTTGGAGGTGCTGCCAAAGACCCTCAGTGAATTTCTACAGTGCTTCTTGTAGATGGCATATATTATTGCCACTGTGCATCAATGGTGGGAAGTGTGAATGTTTAAAGTGGTGGATGAGTTTTTGATCCAGTTTGCTGCTTTGGACTGGATAATATTGAGCTTCTTGTATGTTTTTTGGGTTGGACCAATCCCGGCAGGTGGGGAATGTTCTATCACACTCCTGACCTGTGTCTTTTTGATGGTGGACAGGCTTTGGGGAGTCAGGAGGTGAATCCTTTACTAATGGTAGCAGGAAGGTGCCAGTTTGTTTGAAGAAAAGGAGGGGTCTGGTGATGAGAGCTGCAATCAATCACAAAATAGAAGGCAGGGGCTGAGAGGTGCTGGAGAGTGGCGACAGCACATTCTGTAGATTAAACACACTGTGATTGGAGGACACCAGTGATAAAGTGGATGGTTACATAGTAGAGTGGCTTGGGTTACCACATCTGTTCCTTATGGTGTTTCATGGAAGCTGGAACATCTTCATGATTAATGGCTGCACCAAAATTACATTGAGAGGAATTTGATAAGAGACTGGGACTTTTTTATTTCGAGTAGAGAAGACTCAGGGGCAATGTGATAGGGGTCAGAAACATGAAGAAGATGCAAGGGAATGAAAGAAAGGTGAAGCTGTTTTCCGTTGTAGAAGGTTGGGAACCAGAAACCATGGATATTTGGCCATTGGCAAATTAACCAATAGGGCAATGAGGCAACATATTTCTTAGGTAGCGTGTTAAAGGATAGGGAATTGATAAACACAAGGCATTAGGTATTGCAGAGCTCTGGAGAAAGTGTAAGGCAATGAGACTAATTGGGTACCTTTTACAAAGAGCTAGCATGAATATAATTGGCCAAAATGTCCTCCCTCTTATCTAAGATGGTGCTCAAGCACATTTGAGCTTTAACAAGTCCAAAGCCTGTGGAGTTGTTACTATCATCCTCCTCTCAAAGACAAGTTAAAATATTGAATTAATATACTTGTAGCTAAATCAGCCTTCTCTACATTTAAAAAAGTTAAATTATAATGCCTCCCCCACAGGTTGTCAAAACAAGTCACTGATGTGGTAGGTGGGTGGAGTACAGTTCCCTGAAAACCTCCATTTCAATCTAACCCACAGCAGTGTGAAAAATGACAGGAACTTGGGATATTTCCACTTAAGTGCCTAAAGAGGATTATAACATTTTGATATATTGCATAGAAAGATATTAGAAGCATTGAAAGGCTGTTTGATTGGTATCCCAGGACCATTAAATTGTATAATTAGGTACATTCTCTTCCTAGTTAGTGGGGGAGGTGGGGCTAGGAGTCTTCATGTTGGGTGGGCAGCAATGGTGGTCAGAGGCAGGAGGTCATTTGGTGATACCCTCAGGAATATATCCAACCTGAATAGCTAACTAACATCAACAGACATAATGTGTCTGGATAAGAGAGTTTTTGGATAAGATAAAGTAAATTTGGCAGATGGAGAATAATATGAGAAAATCTGAACTTCTTCATGTTAACATGTTTATATGCTAGAGAGAGAGAGAGAGAGATGGAATTTAAAAGTAACAAGGTTTTGTGAGACCACATCTGAAGCACTGCAATTAGTTTTTCTCTACTGAAAGCTGCAGAATTCAGTTGACTGATACATGGCGTTGTCTTGAAAGTACAGGTCTGTACTCTTCAACTGAAATTTCGAAGAATGAAAAGTGATCTTATTGAAACGTTTAAGATAATGATGGGGCTTGGTGGGGAGATGCTGCATAGGTGTTTCCTCTTGTGGGGGAATCTAGAACTAGGAGATATGATTCAAAGTGAAGGAGTCTCCTACTTAAGTCGGAGATTATGAGAATGTATTTTATCTTATAGGGTTATAAGTCTTTAGGATTTTCTAATCAGAGATCAGCGGAGGCTAGGCTATTGAATATAGTCAAGACTGAATTGGAAAGATTGTTGACTGATAGGGTAGTAAAGGATATAGGGAGTGGACAGAAAGATGGAGTTGAGGCCACATTTAGATCAGCCATGATTGTATCAAATGGTGGAATAGGCTCAAAGGGACCGAATGGCCAATACTCCCTCCTAATTGTGTGTCAATGTATACAGCTGGTCGCAATATTAATGTGGATTGACAGAGAGGTCTCTAGGACATTGAATTGGAAAATGGCAAATGTGCTAGTTGGAGAAGTGATACAGAGGAGCCAGTGTTGGACTGGGATGGACAAAGTTAAAAATCACACAACACCAGGTTATAGTCCAACAAGTCTATTTGGAAGCACTAACTTTCATAGCGCTGTACCTTCATCAGGTACCTGATGAAAGAGCAGTACTCCGAAAGCTAGTGCTTTCAAATAAATCTGTTGGACTGTAACCTGGTGTTGTGTGATTATTAACCTAATTGCAGACATTAGTCCTGCATTAAGATCCTGAGTTTGGGATTAAGCTATGTTAATGAGAAAAGGAGATGAGGATCTATATTTGCATCTAAACTTCGGATCTTCTTGAGGATGATAATGAAAAGAAGCCTTTAAAAAGCACTTCAGAAAACTGTCACAATAGAGCACTCACCACATTTGCTTCAAAAGCAGATGTTAAACATATGATCATCTATTAGGACAAAGGCAGCAGCTCCATGGGAACACCGCCATCTGCAAGTTTCCCTCCAAGCCACTCCCCATCCTGACTTGGAAATATATCACTATCTCTTCAGTGTCGCTGGGTCAGGGTCCTGGAATTCCTTCCCTAACGACCTTGTGGTTGTAACGATATTTTATAGTCCACAATGTTTTAACAAGGCAACTCACCACCTTCTTAAGGGAAATTAGCGATGGTTAGTCAGTGTCCTAACTAACAATGCCCATATTCATGAAAAGAATAAAAATCTCAGAAGCACCTCAAAATGTCTCACACACACCTTTTGGTGATTGAGGGGGAAGTGCTGAGCTGATGATGGGGAATGGTCTCTGTTCCTTAGGCATCTTTGAAGAATGCCATGGGATCCTTCAGCTAAACTATTATAACAGGAAGCTACCGGTTCAGGTTGCTACTTCACTCAACTGAGGGCAGGGAGAGCAGAAAGACTACTTGGGTAACAACAGTATTTTATAATTCACTGCATTCAAATGAAGCATTGCATCACTTTTGTATCTTCCATGACCTCAAGAGGATGTCCAAAAGCTCTTTACTGTCAATGAAACACTGTTCTAAGATAGAAATGACTGCAGCCAGCATGCACACAGAAATCTCCCATAAATAGGAATGTCATAACGAATATATTTCTTAAAATAATATGGGTTGAGAGATAATTAGTGCCTGGGATACCTTGGAAAACTCTTCTCCAAGAGAGTACCTTAGGATAATGTGGGGAGTTAGGTGGATTGGCAATGCAAAATTGTCCGTAGTGTTCAGGGATGTGCAGGCTAGGTGGATTGGCCATGGGAAATGCAGGTTACAGGGATAGGGCAAGGGGGTGGATCTAGTTGAGATGGGTCAGTATGGACTCGATGGGCCAAATTGCCTGCTTCTACACTGTAGGGCTTCGATGATTCTTTGGTAGTTCAGGCTCAGCGAAGAGGACAGATGGGGTCTTGATGTAATGTCTCGTTCACAAGACCACAGTTCCTCAGAACTACACTGAAGGGTCAGCCTGAACTTTCTTTGCTTAGGTCTCTGGAGTGGGACTTGAACATGCAGCTTCTTGGATGTAGGTTTGCTCACTGAGCTGAGCTAGGTAACAACTTCAGTGAGCCTTTGGATGAAGCCTGGCTCACTGAAGTTATAATCAACTAAGGTGACGAAACATCTGAATATGAACCTTCCAGCTCAGCGAGCAAACCTACATCCAGAACCTCAACCTGAGCTACAAATCTTCTCAAAACTCACTGATACAGCTTCTTCCTCAGGCACAAGAATACAACCCCCCACACCCCACACCATGTACACCACTGTCATTAGGTTATGGGCGTTCCTACCATAGCAAAATGGCTGTGTTCCAATGAGAGTTTGGTAGAATCATCACAGAAGTAGTATAAATGGCTCTCTGTTCAGTAATATATTAGTTACTGTGACATCTTATTGCAGTGAGATTTTGAATTTTTCCAGGGGACTATTGTTTTTGCCAATCTAGAAATGGTGGCCTCAGCGCATCAAAGTGATTTGTAATTATGTTGAGAGATTTAATATGTTTTTAATATAGGAGCAAATACTTTCTTTGACGCCCTTCTAATGTTGGGGTGGAACCTAAAATTTGGATCTGTGCTTTTTCAAGAGATGGTTCAGAACTGGGATACATTGCTTCGCACAAAGGACCATGGAACTTTGTGTCCAAAAATGATCTGCGCGTACTTAATAAATTGCTTCCTCAAAGCTGGCTCTGCTGCTCTATGTACTAATACTGTCAGATGACTTAGTTTCTAGTTTCCCATTTGTCAGTTCAGCTAATGTAAAGAGCGAGCGTAGCCAGTTAATAGTGCAATTTTTCTCTGATTGCAACATGATTTGCCCACTGAATAAACAGTGAGATGTTGTGGCGTAGGTGAAAAACAATCACATCTGTCGAGTGCTACAATCTATTAATAGCAATGAATTCTGCCATCCTTATAGGATTCCTCTTGTGTCTGTAAAACCAGAAGTAATTAATGGCACTTAGGAATTGAATGAGTTTCCAAAATGCATGCTCAAATAAATTGAACATTGTGAGCATTATGCAGAGTTAATATTGACACAAAACTATCAATTGGTGAGAGAGAGGTGAGGGTGAGTCTTCTGCTTTCAATTCACTAACTGGAAAAGTGTCATGACGGAAGCTGCAGTAAATAGGGTCTCCCAGTAGTAAAATAGGAGTAGCAGGAGACCATTCAGCCCCTCAAGACCACTCTAAGATTTTAGATCATGGCTGATCATCCACATCAATGCCATATTCTCATACCTCTACATCACAGAATTCCTACACTATTGAAACAGGCCATTCAGTCCATCAAGTCCAAAATGACCCTCTGGAGACCCTGGAACCCTGTATTTCCCATGGCTAACCCACCTACCTGGACATCCCTGGATGCTATGGGCAATTTAGCATGGCCAATCCATTCTAAGCTGTACATCTTCAGTCAGTGGGAGGAAACTGGAGTACTCAGAAGAAACACATGCAAACAGAGAGAGAACGTGCAAACTCCACACAGACAGATGACCAAGGGTGGAGTTGAACATGAGTCCCTGATGCTGTGAGACAGCAATGTTAACCATTGAGCCAATATGCTCAGGAGCTAGAAATTTATCAATCACAATTTTCAACTTATTTAATAATTGAGCCTTCACATCCCACTGGGTTACAGAAGTCAAAAGATTCCCCATCGTCTGGCTGAAGAAATTCCTCCTCAGTCTTAAATGGCCTCCCCTTTATTCCACAACTGTGTCCAATGGTTCTAGACCTCCCGGCCAGGCAGAGCCAATATCTCTCTTGTTGAGCCCTGTAATAGTTTCGTAAGTTTCACTGAGTTTTCTATAAACTCTGGAGAATAAAGGTAGGAATCAGGATCATTTTTCCATCAAAATGTAGCCAATGGAGGGCAATTACTTCGGGTGACATGGTGGCACAGTGGTTAGCACTGCTGTCTCACAGTATCAGAGATCTGGGTTCGATTCCAACCTTGGACAACTGTCTGTGTGGAGTTTGCATGTTATTCCTGCGTCTATGTGTGTTACCACTGAGTGCTCCAGTTTCTTCCCACACAGTCCAAAGATATACAGGTTAGGTGTACTGGTCAAAATAAATTGCCTTGTAGCGTGCAAGTTAGGTGGACTAGCCATGCCAAGTGTGGGGTTATGAGTCTAGGTGGGATGGAGGGTCAGTGCAGACTTGATGGGCTGATGACCTCTATTTGCACTGTAAGGATTCTGTGATACCTAACGTAAATTATGTGAATAAAATTAATCACAGCCATTTACAGCAGTAGTTGCTAATGAATGACTCCATCTCCATTCTGCCTTAAACTGGTGGTATTTTTAAGCTCTCTGATTTCATTCAGTGAAGGCTGCGATCTTAGGTAACTCCCTGGTGAGGTGTCTGTCATTGCACCCCTGTACCCTGTGTTTTCCATAACCTAGATGAAAATCCTCTTTGGGTAAAGCACTGTTTTTTTAACTTGTAAAAGGAAGACTTACATTTTTAACGTTTATACCAACTCAGAATGTCCCACAACTAACGAAATGTTGAATTGAAGTTCACTCACTATTTTTTTCTAATTTCAAAAATATACTTTATTTCTAAAATTATCTTTATATACATATACAGTCCCTGCAGCAGTTTGGTTCTGTATGTAATGCATGGAGAAACAAATAAACATTAGAGTGTGACTATCCAGCCATCAAACCAAAGGCATTTCCTACTTGTACGAGATGTGACAACAACCAGATAATCTACTTTGCAGAGATATTGATCGGAGGGCAGATATATTGGCCAAGACAAGGGGTAGAAATCCCTGGCTCATTCTGGAACAGTGTTGTGGAAATCATATGAAGAGGGAGCTGGGATTTAATTTATCATCTCATTCCAAAGATAGGAGTGAGGGATGCGATTGGTAGCTTTAATTTTTTGTGATTCTTTTTTGTTTACATATCAATGTGCAGCAAGCAGTTTGTTACCACTATGGTTGATATTGTGGTTTCATTGTTATGATGTTCATAAACAAATCATTTTTGGGACCATATCTTTAAAATTAGGATGGATCAGTCGCCTGTTGTGCAGTCTGCCTGATAGTGGACATGGGTCACTTGTTCTGTAGTCCACCTGATAGTTTGATTGTTCGAGAGTTTGGAAAGTTTAAATTGTTTCACTGAGAAGATGGTGCTAGGCACTTATATTTTGAGACAGAGGCTGTAGTTCCCCCAATTTCCAGTAAATGGATCCTGAACTCTCCAAAGTAAAAGGTATTAGATTTTGGCAAAGATGTTAGCCCATGTGGAGCAATTTGGAATGTAAGGTCATAGTTTTAGGCTAGGGGGTTGAGTAGGACCCCTTGTCCAAAGGGTCTGAGGAGTTCACTACCCCAGAGTGTGGAGGATGCTGGGACTTTGAGTAATTTAAGGAGGTGATGTTCAGATTTTTAATTAGTAATAGAGTCATAAAGATCGACAGCACAGGGAAAGGGCCCTTCAGCTCATCACATCTGTGTCTATAAAAAACAATCACCTACCATTCTCATTCCATTTCCAGCACTTGGCCCATGGCCTTGTAACATCCCAAGTGGACATCTAAACACATCTTCAATGTTATGGGAGTTTCTGCCTTTACTATCTTGACTGACAGTGACTTCTAGATTCCCACCATCCTCTGGGCGATAAACATCTTCCTTACATTGTAACAACATTTAAAAGGCATCTGGATGGGTATGCGAATAGGAAGGGTTTAGAGAGATATGGGCCAAATGCTGGCAAATGGGACTAGATTAGTTTAGGATACCTGGTCGGCATGGAAAAGTTGGACTGAAAGGTCTGTTTGCCTGCTGTCCATCTCTATGACTCTCTGATCTCCTCAAAACCTTCTGCCCCTTACCTTGAAAAGTTTAAAGGATTATGGAGGGTGAGAAAGAAAGTAGAGGCGAGGCCAAGATGAGATCAGCCATGACTGTACTGAATGGGGGAACAGGCTCGAGGGGCTGAATGGCCCACTTCTGCTTTTAGTCCTTATATTCTAAGAAAGAGTTATGCTTTTAACTGCCCACTTACATCTAAGGTAAAAGGGAGCTGGAGTCGAGAATAGTTAATCAGTTCTCTTTGAATACAGTGTTTATTCTTTTCATATTATCGTGAGTAAAAGGGTAGAGGAAGCTAGTTTGAGATCAGGTTATAGACTTTCCTACAAATTTATGATGGTCACAGGTGGACAGAGACTAATTGGCTTTGTGACTGACCATAGCTGCGTCCAAAGGTACTTGATTTCTATTGCATCCTACAGGCATTTAAAGATTCCAGGAGATTCATCCTGGCATGTTCAGATCGGGGTTTACAGCTGATGGTGGATTCAAGAAAACCTCTGAGAACTGAGGCAAGTGTCTGGAAACAGTCACTCAAAACTACTATTCAGTGAAGTGGAGACGTAGGAATTCATTGAAGCCAGGATCAACCGCAAACTATTTGCTAAAAGGATTGCAATTCTGTGGAGAGTGTGATGGGTGATAAGTGTAAAAGGGGAATGTCACTTTCTATGGTTGAAGGTATAAGTTGTTTAAGAAAAGCAGTGTTTAGTCAATAGTGCTTTTTGTAATCATTTGTTGCAGTAAAAACTTTAAAATGGAAAAAAGCGATGTTCTTTCAGCTAGTAAATAGAGATTCTCTTTAAAAACCATCTGTCTCTGCAGAGATTTGAATAATACAGTCAGTTCTGCCGTAACCAAAAGAGAAAATGCTGGAAAATCTCAGCAGGTCTGGCAGCACCTGTCAAAGGGTCAGTTAGACTCAAAACGTCAGCTCTTTTCTCTCCTTACAGATGCTGCCAGACCTGCTGAGATTTTCCAGCGTTTTCTCTTTTGGTTTCAGATTCCAGCATCCGCAGTAATTTTCTTTTATCAAGTTCTGCTGTAACATGTGTTTCTTCAATGCAAATTGGCTTTAACGTGATTGAAGAATTTAGACTGTTATTTGTAGAGTGCAAACTTTCCTTACCTGTATTGGCTATAATGCAATTCTGGCCCCATTACTTTGATGGCGCAGCTATTGTGCGATTTTCCCATAATACGAGATCGCACGAGAATGGAGCTATCATACTATATCAGAACTGACTGTAGTTAAGTTCCAGAAGGTATCAGGACTCATTTGAGTAACCCTTTGGAAATAAAGTCTCACAATTCCCAGAATCATCACAGAAGGTAAAAATGTTTTATCAAAGTACACAAATTTCCCCAATGTAACTGTCTCTGTAGCCACAGTTAAACAGAAAGCACTGACTAGGTTTCTGTACATAACAAGGAGCATTATTTATTATAACTAAGTGGATTCTAACCACAGATAAACAATTATGAACCATCAACATACAACTCTACACATTAAAACTCTAACCGTTTTACAAACTACTTCTGCACGTGTACAGTCGGGCACAAAAATGTGTTGGTGTTACGGGTGGAGGAAAAGACTGGGCTGGCAGTTGAATGGTCTGGGTCCACAGGGTTGGCTGAGATGAACCTCCTGGCTTGTGTATCCTTGCAGATCCTTGATCTCTCATCTCCAGATAATTTCACTTGCTCGCAGGAGACACAGATCAAGTGTTCACAGCTGATAAAGCTTACTGAAACTGGTGAGGGAAGATAAACGGACTTTCTTCAGATTTTAGTTTTTTTTTAACTTCAGAGACAGTATCTCTATTTCCAGAGGTCTGGACACTTTGGACTATTTTGCTCACATCCACAAACACAATCACATTGTTGTTGAGGGGCAGAAGGTCATTATAATTGAAGATCTTTCTCTCTCAACGGGTAGTGAATCTGTGAAATTCTTTATCACAGGAGGCTGCCAAGGCTCAGTCATTACATTTCTAATCGGTAATGAAATTGGGTTTTTTTGGAGGGCAAATGGCAGGAAAATAGAGTTGTGGAATATCAGACCAGTCACGATTTCATTGAATGGTGGAACTGATTTAATGGGCCGAATATTCTACTTTTGCTCCTTTTGTCCACATGGAAACTGGCCAGCACTGCACAGACCAATCAGCTACTTGTTGCTGGCTGAATCTCTGATTGTGCACATCCCCCGCTCCAGCTTGCCTGCCGTAGACTCCATTCATGTCCCGCCACTATTTGAACAAAGAGCAGTGTAAGTAACACTTGCAACAAGTGCTGGTAATTTGCTTTTAAAAGATGCAGTAATCTCTTCCATAATCCATAGTTTTTAAGAGTCCTTTTCCGATCTTGGTCCAAAATCAAAACTACGGAAAAGGCAAAAGACTCTTGATTTGATTTGATTTGTTGTTGAGTTATTGTTGTCGTGTACCTAAACACAGTGAAAAGTTTTGTTTTGCTCGCAGTACAAGCAGATCACAGCAAACAAGGGCATACAGATCATAGGGTGTTTAGACAAAGCAAGGTTAGGGCTACACAAGAGGTGATCAAAGCAGATTTAATGGAACTTTATTATTCATTTTTACGGACTTAGAATTGAGGTTTAAAAGTGCAGAAACATGAGAATAAGATCTGCTGTAGAGAGCTTACAAAGCGTCACTTAGTGTCAGTGCCAATTTGAATCACAATGTGATCTTGACACGGGCAAATAAATGACTGATTCCTGTTTTTCCTTCATTTAGATATCGCACACGAGAATCTTCCGCTGACCTTGAATGTGCACACAGACCGGGTGACATCAGAAGATGGCCATTCTCCAAATCCCCTGCGTTATAGGAATCACCGACAGCGCAGGTTCTCAATGGAGGTATGATGTAATCTCTTGTCTCCAGACGGGATGTTAATAAGACCCAGGGGGCATAGCGGTGTTGATGATCTTGAATATTCCAATGGTCTCTTGGCTATCATCCACCAACTCAAGCTCCTTTGAAACATTCTTTCAGAGTAATCTATCTCGCAGCAAGTCCCATTCGCCCATTGTCTCCTGCTTTTCATTTTGGCCTCTTGTGTCACATTGATTTTAATTGTAGTGCTGTTGGCTTTAGCTGCCTGAATCCCTAGCTCTGAACTCCCACTCTCCAAATCTCAAACTTCTAGCTCCTTATTAGTGATGCTTGTTAAAACCTATCTTTTTGACCAAACATTTGGTCACCAGTCCCAATATTAATTAGATTAGATTACTTACAGTGTGGCAACAGGCCCTTCGGCCCAACAAGTCCACACCGCCCCGCCGAAGCGCAACCTACCCATACCCCTAACCTAACACTGCGGGCAATTTAGCATGGCCAATTCACCTGACTTGCACATCTTTGGACTGTGGGAGGAAACCGGAGCACCCGGAGGAAACCCACACAGACACGGGGAGAATGTGCAAACTCCACACAGAGAGTCGCCTGAGGCGGGAATTGAACCCGGGTCTCTGGCGCTGTGAGGCAGCAGTGCTAACCACTGTGCCGCCGTGCCGCCCACTATAAGTAACCCTATAAGTAACCTATAAGTAATTGCCCTATAAGTAACTTGGTCTGAGATTAAATCTTATAGAATCCTATAAAATTCGAACATAACTAGACCGAGTAAACACCAGAAAAGTTTTTCTGATGATCACAGAGTCAAGAACCAGGGGGTCATGATCTAATGACACAGGGAAGGCCATTTAGGACTGAGATGAGGCGAAATGTCTTCACCCCGAGAGTGGGGAGCCTGTGGAATTCTCTGCCTTAAGAAACTGTTGAGGCCAAAACATTGAATGTTTTCAAGAAGGAATTAGATGCAGTTCTTAGAGCGAAAAGGACCAAAGGGAGAAAGTGGCAACAGGGGGCTGAGTTGGACGATCAGCCATGATCATATTGAATGGTGGAGCAAGCTTGAAGGGCTGAATGGCCTACTCCTGCTCCTATTTTTTACTTTTCTATAATGTTCCTATGAAATGCTTTACTGAGATATGGGTACTAAACAAACGTAGGCCAAAGTTGAAATTCACTCGAAATGTTTGGATTCGTATTACAGCAGGAGAATTGCGTGGAATTTGCAGCACAGCTTAAGCCAGGCCATTTGGCCTGACTGGCGTATGCCAGTGATCCTACCCCAGACTCTTCACCTAATCCAATCAGCATATTCTCGCTCCCTTTCCCTTTGGAGATAGCTCCCACTCACCACATTGAATGTGCAGATTACGCAGCAATAGATACATGGTAACACCACCAACTGCAAGTTCTCCACCAAGCCACTCCCCCATCCCGACTTGGAAGAATATCTCCATTCCTTCACTGCCCATTCACTAAATGTTGGTGTTTATGCCCTACTTGAACTGACTGTCTTCTTTCTCTCCCTTTGATGTCTACCCCTTGTATCTCCCTGCCCTCCAACCCATCAGGACTTCAGCAAGAGGCTCTCTCTACCGATGGACATCAGACTACCCGAGGAGTTCCTGCAGAAGCTACAGCTGGAGAGCCCACCCCTGCCCAAGACTCTGAGCAGAACATCACGGAGAGCTTCTCTGGTGAGTCGGACCCTGGGGCTGTGCAGAGGCACAGGGTCCTGGGTCTCAATGCACAGGATCCGAGAGTCAGCTATTCAGCCTCAGGAACCTCTTTGGCTTGTCCCAGTGTCTGTGGAGATGGCAACAGAGTCTCTGTTTCAGCTAGGAGAAAGTGAGGACTGCAGATGCTGGAGATCAGAGTCGAAGAGTATGGTGCTGGAAAAGCACAGCAGGTTAGGCAGCAGCCGTGGAGCAGGAGAATCGACGTTTCGGGCATAAGCTCTTCATTAGGAATGAGGCTTGTGGTCCAAGGGGGCTGAGAGATAAATGGTAGGGGGATGGTGGGGCTCAGGGGAAGGTACCTGAGAACGCGAAAGGTGATAGATTGGAGAGGAGGGTGGAGCGGACAGATGGGAAAGGTGATGGACAGGTCAAGACAGTTCAAGAGGATGGTGCCAAGTTGGAAGGTTGGGACTGGGATAAGGTGGGAAGAGGAGAAATGGGAAACTAGTGAAATCTACATTGATCCTGTGTAGTTGGAGGGTCCCAAGGTGGAAGATGTGGCGTTTTTTCTCCAGGCGTCGGGTGGATAGGGTTTGGCAATGGAGGAGGTCCTGGACCTGCATGTCCTTGGCAGAGTGAGGGGGGAGTTAAAGTGTTCAGCCACAGGGTGGTGGGGTTAGTTAGTGTGGGTGTCCCAGAGATGTTCTCTGAATTGATCTGCAATTGGTGTCCTGTCTCCCCAATGTAGAGGAGACCATATCGGGTGCAACGGATACAGTAAATGATGTGTGTGGCAGTGCAGGTAAATTTCTTTTGGATGTTGAAAGAATCCTTTGGGGCTTTGGACAGAGGTGAGGGGGGAGGTGTGGGTGCAGGTTTTGCACCTCTTGCAATGGCAGGGGAAGGTGCCATGAGGGGAGAGTGGTTTAGTGGGGGGCATGGACCTGACAAGGGAGTTGCGGAGGAAATGGTCTCTCCGAAAAGCATATAGGGATGGGAGGGAAATATATCTCTTATGGTGGGGTCTGTTTGGAGGTGGCAGAAATGGCGAAAGATGATGCAATGTATATGGAGGTTGGTGGGGTGGAAGGTGAGGACCAGGAGGTTCTGTCTTTGTTGTGGTTGGGGGGATGGGGTTCGAGGGTGGAGGTGCAGGATGAGATGTGTTGGAGGGCATCATCAACCATGTGGGAGGGGAAATTGCGGTCTTTGAAGAAGGAGGTCGTCTAGGATGTTCTTTGGTGGAATTGGTCCTCCTGGGAGCAGATGTGGTGGAGGTGGAGGAATTGGGAATAAGAGGTAGCGTTTTTACAGGAGGCAGGATGGGAGGAGGTGTAGGCCAGGTAGCTGTAGGAGTCAGTGGGTTTGTAGTGAATGTTCGTGTTGAGTTGGTCACCAGAAATGGAGGTGGAGAGGTCCAGGAGGAGGAGGGAGGTGTGAGGGGAGGGAGGTGTCTGAGATAGTTAAGGTAAACTTGGGGTCAGGGTGGAAGGTGTTGCGTAGTTGATGAACTGCTTAACCTCCTCGTGGGAGCACGAGGTAGTGCCGGTGCAGTCATCGATGTAGCGGAGGAACAGGTGAGGAATGGTGCCGGTGTAACTGTGGAAGATGAACTGTTCCACGCACCTGACCAAGAGACAGGCATAACTGGGGCCCATGCAAGTGCCCATGGCTACCCCTTTGATCTGGAGAAAGTGAGAGGATTGGGGGAAGTTGTTGAGGGTGAGGACCAGTTCAGCCAGGTGAATGACAGTGTCAGTGGAGGGGCACTGGTTGGGTCGGTGTGAGAGGAAGAAATGGAGGGTTTGGAGACAATCGCCTCGGTGGGTAAATGTGTATAGTGACTGGATGTCCATGGTGAAGCTAAGGTGTTGGGGGCCAAGGAAACAAAAGTCATGGAGGAGGTGGAGGATGTGGATTTCACCAGTTTCCCCATTTCCCCTCCTCTCTCTTTATTCCAGTCCACCCTTCCAACTTGGCACCGCCCTCTTGACCTGTCCTACCTGTCTATCTTCCTTCCCACCTATCTGCTCCACCCTCCTCTCTGACCTATCACTTTTACCCCCACCTCCATCTACCTATCACATTCCCAGCTACCTTCCCCCCCCAGCCCCACCCCCCTCCCATTTATCTCTCAGCCCCCTCGGCCCACAAGCCTCATTCCTGATGAAGGGCTTATGCCTGAAACATCGATTCTCCTGCTCCTCGGATGCTGCCTGACCTGCTGTGCTTTTCAAGTACCACACTCTTCAACTCTGTTTCAGCCCATGGCCATCTGTCAGATGCCATCTGACTATTTGAGTCACCCCAACATTTTCTGATTATCGTAGACCTTCCAGCATGTGTGGCATTTTGCTTTTGGGTTGGTGTAAGATACTCCACATTCACGAATACAACACTTCTGAGATGATGGTCTTCAAAATAACTTCATAGGACGTGGGTGTTGCTAGGTGGGCCAGCAGTTATTACCCGTCCCTAGTTGCCCTTGAGGGTGTGGGGGTGAGCTGCCTTCTTGAACCATCTGTGCTGCAGATAAACCCACAAAGCTGTTAGGGAGGGGAATTCCAGGATTTTGACCCAGCGACAGTGAAGGAACAGCTGATATATTTCTGAGTCAGGATGGGGAGTGGTTTGGAGGAGAACTTGTAAGTGGTGGTGTTCCCATGTATCTGCTGCCCTTGTACTTTCAGATGAAAGTGGTTGTGGGTTTAGAAGGTGCTGTCTAAGGATCTTTGGTGAATTTCTGCAGGACATGTTGTGGATAGTACACACTGGAGCTACTGAGCGTCCATGGTGGAGGGAGTGGATGTTTGTGGATGTGGTGTTGATCAAACGGGCTGCTTTGTCCTGGATGGTATCAATCTTTTTGAGTGTTGTTGGAGCTGCCCCCATCCAGGGCAAGTGGGGAGTACACCATCACACTCCCGACTTGTGCCTTGTAGATGGTGAACAGGCTTTGGGGAGTCAGGAGATGAGTTTCTTGCCACATTATGCCTAGTCTCTGAGCTGCTCTTGTAGCCACTGTGTTTATGTGGTGAGTCCAGTTGAGTTTCTGATCAATGGTAACCCCAAGGATTACCATGTGGGGAATGTAACACCATTGTTACATGTAACACCATTGAATGCCAAGAGGTAATGGTTAGATTGTCTCTTATTGGAAATGGTCATTGCTTGGCATTTGTATGATGTGAATGTTACTTGTCACTCGAAGGTCCAAGCCTGGGTATTGGCCAGATCCTGTTCTATTTGAACATAGACTGAGGAGTTGTGAATGGTGCTGAGCATCGTTAAACTGGCGACAGGCAACAATGCTGGCCCAGCCTGCAACGCCCCCATCTCACAAGTGAATAGGAAGTAAACTCTGGAACTTTCGCTCCGACTCTGAAATAAAACTGTCTATACCAGGGAATCAATTATAAAATTTTAAATGATCACACCCTTCTGAAACAACAAGAAATTAAAAGTTACAGAACCAATGTGGACAGCTGGCAATGAACAAATTAAATGATAATAATGCAGATTGGAAGGGCTGAATGGCCTCCTCTTCCCACATAATTGCCTAGCTGCATTTTAGCTTCTAAGTCAATCTGCAGCAGGGTCTAATCATTCACCTCACAATCTCCTGTCACACCCAATTAATTCACAGCAGTGGTACACATTGCCACCATGTGGTGACTTAAACACATTACATAATTCATTGAATCACCTTCAATGAAAGAGAATGGCAGTGGGTGGAGATAACGTCCAGTTCTGGTCCATGCATTGATCTAAGATTGCATGTCACTCAAGAGAAATATGATTGCATTTGTTGTCTCAAGGAAAGTCTGAGGCCAATATTTCTTCTTTGCACTGCCTTGGACCAAGGACAAAGTTAAAAATCACACAACACTAGGTTATAATCCAACGGGTTTATTTGGAAGCACTAGCGTTCGGAGCGCTGCTCCTTCGTCAGGTACTTAGACAAGGATGATGCATGCCAGGGAATCACATATAAAATAAAGAAAAGATATGAGGGAGAGAGAAAGAAAGGGAAGAGCTTGAGAGAGAAGCTTTAAGAGTAAAGGGTGAAAACATGAAGGTAAAAGGCCAAAGGGTGAACAGTTTTTAAAAATGTCCAAACTCCATCTTCCACAGCAGTCATTAGTTAGACTGTTGGTCAATTTGATGAGAGGGCTGCTCATCTTCTTGAGCTTTCTTCTCACACCTTCAGTGTGATCACTGCCAGCCGGACCTGAGATAAACAGCACTGACTGGGATGGTCCAGGGAGCCATCTCCCCAGCTGCTGTGATCAAAGCACATTCTCCTTCTCAGGAAGGTGATGGTCTCGTGGTATTATCACTAGGCTGTTGATCCAGGGATCCAGGTAATACTCCAGGTTTGAATCCTAACACGACGGATAGTGGAATTTGACTTCAATAAAAATGTGGAATTAATGATGACCATGAAATCATTTGTCAGTGTTTGGGGGGAAACCCTGTTTGGTTCACTAATGCCCTTTAGGGAAGGAAACTGTCATCCTGACCTGGTCTGGCCTCCATGTGACTCCAGACTCACAGCAATACAGGTGACTCTTAACTGCCCATTTCCCCTTATGGATGGATAATAAATGTTGGCCCAGCCAGTGATACCCACACACCCACAAATGGATTTTTTAAAAAAGAAGTATCTTCTGAAGTATATTCTTTCCTCGTAGCTCATGATGACCACAGGATGGTGAACAGGAATGGTTCAAAGATACCCATGGTGATATAAAGTGGGCAGAGACCCTTTTATTGCCGTTTGTTGTACATTTTATGCACTGATTTGTCTCAGATCAGCGAAGAGCTTCCAGCAGGAGACAGAGGCTGAGGTAGAGGGTTGTTTTTTTGAATAGGAGGCCTGTGACCAGCAGTGTCCCACAAGAATCGGTGCTGGGTCCACTTTTGTTTGTCATTTATATAAATGATTCAGATGAGAATATAGGAGACATGGTTAGTGAGTTTGCAGATGTCACCAAACTTGGTGGTATAGTGGACAGTGAAGAGGTGATCTAAGATTACAAAGAGATCCTGATCAATTGGGTCAATGAGCTGAGGAGTGGCAGATGGAGTTTAATTTGGATAAATGTGAGGTGCTGCATTTTGGTAAAACAAACGATCACAGGACATATACAGTTAATAGCAGAGCTCTGGGTAGTGTTGTAGAACAGAGAGACTCAGGGATTCAGTATATAATTCTTTGACGTTTGCATCGCAGGTAGACAGGATGGTTAAGAAGGTGTTTAGCATGCTTGACTTCATTGCTCAGGCCATTGAGTTGGGATGTCACGTTGAGGTTGTACAGGATGTTGGTGAGGCCTCTTCTTGAGTCCTGTGTGCAGTTTTGGTCACCCTGTTACAGGAAGGAGATTATTAAACTGGAGAGGGTTCAGAAAATATTTACCAGGATATTGTCGGGAATGGGGAGTTGGACATACAAAAATAGACTGGAAAGGCTGGGGAACTTTTTTTACTGGAGTGTAGGAGGTTGAGGGGTGACTTTATGGAGGTTTATAAAATCATGAGGCGCATAGATAAGGTGAATAGCAAGGATCTTTTTCCCTAGGGTAGGGGAGCTCAAAACTAGGGGCCATATTTTTCAGGTGAGCGGGCAAAGATTGAAAAAGGACTTGAGAGGCAACGGTATTACACAGAGAGTGTTTCATGTGTGGAACGAACTACCAGAGGAAGTGGTGGATGTGAGTACAGATACAATGTTTAAAGGGCATTTGGAAAAGTTCATGAATAGGAAATGTTTGGAGGGATATGGGCCAAGCACGGGTAGGTGGGATTAGTTTAGTTTGGTAACATAGTGGGTGTGAACTTACTGGACCGAGGGGTCTGTTTTTGTGCTTGATGACAGCATGACCAGTCACTGGTTTCCATGTGTGTAATAAAACTTTAAACATCTCTGCAATCACAAAATATCTGCCCCCCAATAATTACCCTCTCTCAGCCAATACGTTCTTCCGTGCTGTCTGTTTACATTACTTCTGAGTCATCACCCAAGCTCAATTAATCAATAATTATAGACCAGTTATCAGGCTAACACAATCAAATGCGGAACAATTAAACAATTGGACACTGCACCAGCATCACCAACACAAACTCTAATTTCTGTAATTAGTAACTCTGGAGTACTGGCTGGTGACGGTATTGACTCAATGGATCAGTTGTAGGTTGAAGTCCTACACAACACCCTGCAGCACAAAATCCAAGGATGAGATTCCTGATTTAAGTGTTACATTGTTCGAGGCACAGGCTTGTAGTTGAGACATTCAAGCATGCTGTCTCCCATTGTATAAAAGATGTCATTAGTCCTATTCGACGAAGAGCAGGAGCGTGTATCCTCACTGACATTTATCCCTCAAGCAGCAACAATAAAGCAAATAACTTTGCCGCAGGAGCTTATTTTGTTGTTATTAACAGTGACTGTACTTTAACCATTTGACCACAGGAAATCATTGCTAGTGCTCAGATTGGACAAATGGTTTTCTTGGGTGAAGCTATTTGAATTGACTTGTGTTTCCTTCTTTGTAGTCGGACATCGGTTTTGGGAAGCTGGAGACTTATGTCAAACTGGACAAATTGGGTGAGGTGAGGTTGAACGTTCACTGAATTGACAATAAATTGTCTGACTCGCTCACTCACTTTTCATTTTCAGGCTGGGGGATTTTCCTTCACCGGTAAGAAGTGGATTTTTATCGTGGAGATGGTGTGTAGTTGTGACGTCCCTGGGCATGGAGCACTGTACCCCAGGTTAATATTCTGGGGCATAAGTTTGAATCCTGCTGAGGCAGATGGTGAAATTTAAATTCAATTCAATTTTTAAAAAAAACTATTCTGTGGTGACCATGTAGCCATTGTCTTAAAAACCATCATCTTCTTCACTAATTTCCTTTGGAGAAGGGAATCTGACATTCTTGCCTTTTCTGGCCTACACATGACTCCAGACCAGTAGACCCACAGTTGACTCTTAAGGCTGACTCTTAATTCAGTTAGGGATGGGCAAAAAGTGCTTGCTCAGTTAGTGATGGCCCACATTCTGTGAACAAATGAAGAAAAAAATTCTGGCCTTTTTTTGCCTTTCTTGAGCTTCAACAATTGATGGGTGTTAAAACTAGCTAAGGCTTTTGCAGGGGAAGTAACAGAGGTCTTCACCTCCTGATGCTGCCTGGCTTGCTGTGTTCTTCCAGCCTCCTGCCTGTCCAGCAATAAGCTAACAGAGACAAACTTATTGTTATCCCAGCATCGTAGATATTGTAACTGTCATCCAAATGGGAGGAGGACGAATCATTGATCATTCACCCAGAGGAAGGTCTTCACTTCCTGTGATGATCTCCAACTGAACAATATTTGACCACTTCCCGACAGAGCATTCCAGGCATTTACCCCTCTCTGGGAAAAGAAACTTGCCTCACGTATTTCCTTTAAAGATTCCCCCTCTCACCTTAAACCTATGCTCCCAATATTTGACATTCCTACTCTCGAGAAAGACTTTGATTACCCACCCTATTCATGCCTCTTATGTTCTGACTCTTTCAATGAACCATCCAGTTAGCACTGCACCCCGCTGATGTGATAACATTCAAGATTGTAGGCCAAGTGTGGGTCAATCAGATTAGATTGAGGGTCAGGTGGTGTAGATGCGATGGCCAAAGCGGTTCTGCACTGTACGATTCCATGATTTCCCACTGCTCTGTAGTTTTTCACTTTTAATTATTTATCCAATACACTTTTATCCAATATCCTCTGTCCATCCCCCTTTCAAGGAATACATTCCAGATCTTAAGAAAAAGCGGTGTAGAAAATGAATCCCTGTCTTCCCTTTCATAGATCCCAAGAGTGTGGAAACAGGCCCGTCAACCCAACCAGTCCACACTGACCCTCTGAAGAGTATCCCACCCAGACCCATTCCCCTACATTTACTGCTAACTAATGCACCTAACCAACATATCATTGAACACCATGAGCAATTTCCCGTGGGCAATCGATCTAAACTGCACATCTTTGGATTGTAGGAGGAAACCCACGCAGAGACGGGACAATGTGCAAACTCCACACAGACAGTTGCCCGAGGTGGGAATTGACCAGGTCCCTGGCGCTGTGAGGCAGCAGGGCTAACCACTGAGTCACCGCGCCATCCTCTAACTCCTTCTCACTCTTTCACCAATTACTTCAATCGGTCTCCTCTGGTTACTCGCCCTCCTGCTGGTGGGAACAGACTGTGCCTCTCCAATCCACAAAGTCCCTTCATAATTTCTAACACCTCCTCTAAATCTCCTCGTAACCTTTTTTTGGCTCGAAGGAAACCAATTCTGGCGTTTCCAGTTTTTTCTTGGAACTGAAATCTCTCCTCTGGTACCGTTTGAGTAAACGTCTCTTGCTCGAGGCAGTTTGAGTGCATTTTCTCCAGTTTCCTCAGCAGGTCTACCTTATTCTTCCAGGGAACTTATGCCACGGTGTTTAAGGGTAGAAGCAAATTAACCGAAAACCTGGTGGCACTGAAGGAGATCCGACTGGAACATGAAGAGGGAGCTCCGTGCACTGCAATACGAGAAGGTACAGTCCAGTCTGTGAATGCTACTCCACATCTTAGTAATGCTAGCTTTGGTGGGAGGCTGTGTGCAAAGGTGAGTCTTAATTGTGTGACATACCTGTGTCTCACCGGATAACACTCCAGTCTCTGAGCCACAGTTACAAATCCCAGCCTGAGTGCAGATGTTTAAAAAAAAAAGTTGACCCTCTTAGTGCTTCGCTGAGGGAGTGCTGCACTGTCCGATGTGCTGCCTTTCAGGTAAGATGCTAACCTGACACCTTGAATTAAGTGAACCTGTCGTGTTACTTTGTTGAGTTCTCCCTGCTGTTTCGGCCATTTTTCATTCCTGAATCAACATTGTTAAATCCAACAGCAAACCTGTCAGCACTAACAGCCAGAAGGACAAGGGCAGCAGATTTACAGGAACATTACCCCCTTCAAGTTCCCCTCCAAGCCAATCACCATCCTGTCTTGGAAGTATATCTTCGTTCCTTCAGTTGTGTCCATATCCTGGAACTCACTTCCTAACGGTATTGAGGGGGTATTTGCACCAAATGATTGCAGTGGTTCAAGAAGCAGCTTCTCAAGGGATGGGTAATAAATGTTGAACTTTCCAGTAAAGCCCACACCCACAGTGAATAATAAACAAATTCTCACATCCCTGTTTGTGGGAGATTGTCTGTGTCCTGCTTGCCACTGGTTTTGCAGCATCACAACAGTTATTTCAAACACACTTCATAGAACACAGAACAATACAGCATAGAACAGGCCCTTCGGCCCTCGATGCTGCACCGACCTGTGAACTAATCTAAGCCTATCCCCTATACTATCCCATCATCATCCATGTGCTTATCCAAGGATTGTTTAAATGCCCCTAATGTGGCTGAGTTAACTACATTAGCAGGTAGAGCATTCCACGCCCGTACCACTCTCTGAGTAAAGAACCTGCCTCTGACATTTTTTCTTAAATCTATCACCCCTCAATTTGTAGTTATGCCCCCTCATACATACTGACGTCATCATCCTAGGAAAAAGACTTTCATTGTCTACCCTATTTAATCCTCTGATCATCTTGTATGTCTCTATCAAATCCCCACTTAGCCTTCTTCTTTCCAATGAGAACAGACCCAAGTCTCTCAGCCTTTCCTCATAAGACCTTCCCTCCTGACCAGGCAACATCCTGGTAAATCTCCTCTGCACCTTTTCCAATTCTTCCCCATCCTTCCTGTAATAGGGAACTGTACACAATATTCCAAGTGTGGCCGCACTAGCGTTTTGTATATTTGCAGCATGACATTACGGCTCCAGAGCTCAATCACTCTACCAATAAAACCTAACACACCGTATGCCTTCTTAACAGCACTATCCACCTGGATGGCAACTTTCAGGGATCTTTGTACATGGACTCCAAGATCCCTCTGCACATCCACACTACCAAGAATCTTTCCATTGCCTTCGTTCTGCCTTCCTGTTACTCTTCCCAAAGTGCATCACCTCACATTTATGTGCATTGAACTCCATTTGACGCCTCTCAGCCCAATTTGCCACCTCTCAGCCCAATATCCAAGTCCCCCTGCAACCTGCAACATTCTTCCACACTGTCCACTACTCCACCGACTTTAGTGTCATCTGCAAACTTACTAATCCATCCACCTATGCCTGCGTCTAAGTCATTTATAAAAATGACAAACAGCAGTGGTTCCAAAACAGATCCTTGTGGCACACCACTAGTAACCGGACTCCAGACAGAATATTTTCCATCAACCACCACTTGCTGCCTTCTTACAGAAAGCCAGTTTCTAATCCAAACTTCATTGTCTGTAAAGTGTTTTGGGAGATCCTCAGAGGGTAAAAATGACTGCAGATGCTGGAAACCAGATTCTGGATCAGAGTGGTGCTGGAAAAACACAGCAGGTCAGACAGCATCCGAGGAGCAGGGAAATCGACGTTTCGGGCAAAAGCCCTTCATCGGGAAAGAAGGGCTTTTGCCCGAAACGTCGATTTTTCTGCTCCTCGGATGCTGCCTGAACTGCTGTGCTTTTCCAGCACTACTCTAATCCCGAGATCCTCAGACCCTAAACAGTGCTACATAAATGGAAATCCTACATTTTTAGTTTGATCACCCAGGCTGGGGTACAGGTCTGCAAGACACAGAAATGGGCTTTACTGGCAGGGTCATCATTTTGTATGGAAGTGGAAATGGAATTTAGAATCTTTTTTCTTCATCAGCCAGTAGGTGGCAGTGTTTCCCCACAGAAATCAATAGTTAACCCACACCAGCAGTGACCTGATTTATATCTAAGTGTCATTCACCCAAATAGACATCCTAGGACCTTCTCATGTGGGTTCAGGAACACAAAGGACGAAAAGGGAGCCAAGGATAAAGAATTGGAGAGTTTTTTAAAAAATTACTCTTTCAGTATTAATTGCGCAGAGGGCTGTGGGCCTGGATTCACATGTAGGCCAGACCAGGTAAGGATGGCAATGTCCTTCCCTAAAAGGGATTAGTGAACCAGATAGGTTCTCAAACAACCAGAAACATCTTCACAACTGTCCTTAGGCTCTTAATTCCAGATTTTGTTATTGAATTCAAATTCCACCATTGGCCATGGTACGATTCAAACCTGGGTCCCCAGGACATTACCAGGGTCTCTGGATTAACAGTCCAGCCATAATACCACCAGATCACCACCTCCCCCGATTTCATCAGAGTCGAATGAAGTTTTGTCAGAGCTAATTTTATGGAGTGTATTAAGGAAAGAGGTGGAAAGGTTTTGGGAAGATATTCCAGGACATGCATAGGTAATGGTACAGATAACAAAGGCAGGACGTGTCGAAGAGCCTGGTGTTAGAGGTACAGAATGAAGATAAAGACAAGGACATGACAGGATTTAATCATAAGAATGAGAACCTTAAATTAGAGTTGGTTGGTCAATGCGAGAGAGGGAGGGCCAGGTTGACCCAGGGGCACTGCAAGAACAGTGATATATTTCCAAGTTGTGATGGTGAGTGACTCGGAGGAATAGTTGCAGAGTTCCTTCAGTGTAACGGGGTCAAAATATTGGAACTCCCTTCCTAATGACATTGTGGGTCTACCTACAGCACAAGGGTGGCAGTGGTTCAAGAAACATTGAAACACAGAATATAGGAGCAGTCGTAGGCCATACGGCCCTTCGAGCCTGCTCTGCCATTCAATGGATCATGGCTGATCACCCAACTCAGTCTCCTACTTTCTCCCTATACTCGTTGATCCCCTTAACTCCTTGAAAACAGTCAATGTTCTGGCCTCAATGGATTCCTATGGCAGAGAATTCCACAGGCTCCCCACTCCCTGGGTGAAGAAACTTCTCTTGATCTCAGTCCTAAATGGCCTCCTTAAATGATGACCCTTGCTTCTGGTCTTCCTGGTCATCGGGAATATCCTTACCTCATCGATCCTGCCTAAGCCTGTTGGAATTTTATAGCTTTCTGTGAGAGATTCTGCATTGCCCCTACCCCCCCCACCCCCCCCACCCCAAACCATTCTCCTAAACTCCGGTCGATACATCCTAACTGATCCAATCTCTCCCGTACTTCAGTCCTGCCATCCCAGGAATCAACTTGGTGGACTTTCTATACTCCGTCAATAGCCAGAACATTGTACCTCAAATAAAGAGACCAAAACTGTGCACAAGAAGGCAGCTCCAGGGAAACTAGGGACTGGTTGAGCCAGCAATGCCCACAACTCATGAATTAATTAAATAAATGTGTACTGGTGGGCTTCCCATTCTCCCTGTTGTGTTAATTTCAGTTGAGCTAAAATTCAGTGACCCTTATCGTAAACCACAACAGCTCCAGTCTGATATGTGCAGTGTTCACCTGTTAAGAACTGAAAGGTAAACGGAAGTAAGAACATTGTTGAAATTGTGGTGAAACACCTCGTTCCCTATTCCTTTTGATGTTCTTTGGCGGAATGTTCAATAGGATCTGGAATAAATGCAGCTCATCATTCTCACACAGAATCACAGAACTGCTACTGTTCAGATGCCTACTCTGTTGACATGGCTCTCTGGGCACGTTGATTTGTTGTTTTAATTTAAATCTATTTAAATGATCATCCAACATCCTCTTGAGTGCCTCAACTGAACCGGCCTCCACCCAATGCCCAGGCAGGCTGCTCCAGACCCTCGATATGCACTGTGGAATGAGTTATTCAGACGTATAGTGGTGACTAGGACAGTTCATTGAGAATCTAATTGAACACTGGACACCCTTGTTACTTCAGAAGTGATCCAACTTGTCAATTAGCTGGAAAATCTGAGAGTATCGAATAGGGTCGAGCCAGAGTAAATATGTAAGAAGATTTAATTTGTAGCTTGTGGAAAATGGAGACTGTGCAGATCTTTCCAAAGTGAAAACAGCTCATGCTTATAGATTGTAACATGTGTTACTTAACACTGTTGGTGGGGACTGGTGCTTGGGTGTGTATGTATATGTGTGTATGAGAAACAGCATGATCTGCATGTATATGAGAGCTTGTGTGTGAGACAGAGAGTGAGCGAGGACTTAGATGTTTGTGCGATAGCCTGTGTGCTGTTTCAATTCACTCAAAGTACACTCATAAAGTTAAAATAGGGTCCTACAAACAGTTTGTACCTGTTTGTGAGAGAATTTGCAAAATTGTGTAAGGACGAGCTGAAAGGGGAGAAATTTAACATTCAGACATGCATCTAAGACATGTTTGATGTAAATATTTTCTGCTACCTGTCCATGTGAGTACTGTCAAAACAGTGTAGATGTGTGAGAGCAGGAAATACGCATCATATCCTGTCAGAGTGAGTTGAAACTAGATTAATACCGGACTCTTGGGTTAACACAGGCTTATAGTGGTAAGACTTTGCAATAATCAATCACAAAACCTGTTCTAAAAGAAAATAATTTTCTTATTCAAAGCCACTTTGTCTATAGAGGGGTTACTCACCAGAGGGTGCAGCATTGCTGCATCAATCCAAAAGTGCTTCAGGAATGTGGACTGAGGTGCCAGCAGATCAGATCAGCTGCACAAGGACCCTGGCTTATCCTGAATCTATTTAACAACAACCACGGCCACCTATGTAGCTCTGAGTCTGGCATTCAGTATATGGAGATTTTCATAAGGGGCTTTTCAGTGTTTCTCATTCCTAACTCCAAAGGATGTTAGCTGCTGAAAGCAGGAAAGCTGCTCCGTATGGGCGGTCGAGATGGAAGACATGCAGTGGGTTGGTTGAACAGGTCATTATGGAGTTGGTAAAGTAGCCAAAGTAAGTGGTAAAGCGGTTGAAGCCAAAACGTTGAATGTTGTCAAGAGGGAGTTAGATATAGTTCTTGGTGCTACAAGGATCAAAGGGTATGGGGAGAAAGTAGGAACAGGGGACTGAGTTGGATGATCAGCCATGATCCTATTGAATGGCGGAGCATGCTAGAAGGGCTGAATGGCCTACTCCTGCTCCTATATTCTATATTTCTATAAGCTGCAGCATGGGTGATCCCATCATCAAATGTCCCCACACATGAATGTAAATGGTTGTGTAGTGGCTTTGTTATGTAACCAATGATACAGAGGAATTCAGTGCAAATCCCACCATCGGCAACTTTAGTAATGAGAATTCAGTTTTTAAACCAAAAGTTTCAAAAAATAGTCTTGAAGTAACACAACACGTATCTGTAAAAGTGACCATGAAGATTCTCATTCAAACATCCACTGTTTCTAGAAAGGAATTCTAACATCCTGAGGGAATGTGGCCCATTTATTATATCATTGTAGTTGACTCTTTACTCCCCTGTGAAGGACCATGTGCAAAGCTAGGCATGGGCAATAGATATTGGCCTTACTCCTATGCTGAGAATGAATCCATTTGCATGTGGAATGGGAATGTTTAAAATAAAAATATTCTTGGGATGTAGGGACAGCTGGCAAGGCCTGAATTTACTGCCAATTTTTAATTGCTGTTGAGAAGGTGGTGATGAGTCACCTTGTTTTATCAGAGGGCACTTAATACTTACCCTCATTGATGTAGGTCTGGACTCACATGTTAGCAAGACCATGTAACAACATTGGGTTTCCTTTATACAACACTTAAGGAGTTTTGTGGTCCTCAGAACTGAGATTAACTTTTCTTTTTAATAAGATCATAAGAAATAGGAGGAGGAATAGGCCTTTGAACCCATCAAGCCTGATCCGCCATTTTCTGTGATCTAATTGTGACCATACTTCCACTTTCCCACGTATCTCCCTCATCAATCAAAATTCTGTCAAATGCGGCCTTGAACAATTTTAAGGATTCAACCTCCACCAATCTCTTTGGAAGATGATTCCAACGATTAGCACTCTGTGAGAGAGGACGTTTCCCTCATCTCTGTTTTAAATGGGAGCCCCTAATTTTTTGATTCCCTGTCTAACTTCTAGTCTCTACCCCCACCTCGCCCCCCCACCCCACACACACACACACACACACACATACACGAATGTTGGCATGGATTGGTTGGACCAAACTAGTTGGTCTGTTTCTGTGCTGTATGACTTTATGACTCTAAAGTCTATATCGAGCGTGGACCCAATCTTCCCTTATATGACAATCCCTTCATCCTCCGAATCATCCCAGTGAATCTTCTCTGAACTGCTTCTGATGTAAATATCATTTTAGATTTTTATTAATTAATTTGAACATGAATTCCTCCAGCTATTATGAAGTCTTGTTTCGAAATAAAATTCAGTAACACTACCACAATTCCATCTGACAGATCTTCCTTTTGAGCTGAAAAGAAAAAAAACACTGAAAATCTTAGCGAGTCAGGCAGCATAAGAGGTGAGAGCAAGCTAATGTTTGAGACTAGATGGCTCTTCATCATTGCTTCCCTGCTCTAAGGGAAAGTTGTATCACTCTTACAATCCACTTGGCTCAGATCAAAGACACAGTCCGAGTGTAACTCTAGCACTTTATTTTGACTTAGTAATATGTGTACAATGAGTTAAGGAAACATTTGGCTATTACATTTCTGTACATCTATTTATCAAATACAATCCACTCAGCTTTTGATTTGGTTCTCGTTAATGGATTATAACTATTAAAGATTTCCTCTGGGTTTACATGATTACCGAAACACTCAAAGGCTGGCTGGGGGAAATCATGTAGCTGAGGTCAGGTGACATGTCACCCAGTGAGATTGGCTGATCATTAACAGGGTCGAGAGGGTGGTGCTGGAAAAGCACAGCAATTCAGACATCATCCGAGAAGCAGGAGAATCAATGTTTCGGGCATTAGCCTTTCATCAGGACTGAGCCTCATTGCTGATGAAGAGCTTATGCCTGAAACATCGATTCATTCCTTATGAAGGGCTTATGCTCGATAGAGTTTTGATTCTCCTGCTCCTCCGCTGCTGCCTGGCCCGTTGTGCTTTTCCAGCACCACTTCAGCATCTGCAGTCCTTACTTTCTCCTGATCATTAACAGGCAATTGTGTTGAGCTAACAGGAGTGTGCTGGGGACCCTGAGGTTAAAACCAGGTGTTACTTCACTGCCTGAGCTTGCAGATTGCTGTTTACCCCTACATTCCCTGTGGGCGACCGAGAGGCTGTGAGAAAGGCCGGCAATGTGGTGAGTGTGGGGGGAAGCCGAGAGAATATGAGAGTCGGAGGGACTACAAAAGCGAACAAGGGAATGAGAGTGAAAGAGGTGACAAGTGAGATAATCTGTGTGACAGGGAAAAAAGAGGCAAATTGTGCATGTGATTCTCAGTGGGGGTTTGAGACAATGATAACAAAGGAACATGTGAGAGAATCACATAAACATGAGGAATAAGAGCAGGAGTAATTCAGTCAGGCCCTCACGGCTGCATTGCCATTCAATAGAATCTAGGTTGACATGTTCCTGCATTCCAACTGCCTGCCCAATCTTCTATGTCCCTCAATTCCTTTCGTTCCCAAAACCTATTGATCTCAGCCTTTAATATAGTTATGAGAAAGTATCATAGCTCTCCACTTAGGAATGGTGTGACATTACATCAGCGTTACACATTTATAAATGACTAACCTTCTATCCTGAGACAATGAGCTAAGGGTTGAGAGTCTGTGTTCTGTAAAAGCAGCCCCAGGCAGATATCAACATCAGTGTGGGGTTAGTTTATCTCGGGCACTTAATGAGAATCTGAAGGGTTTCTGACAGATGAGCAGAAACGTTGGAGGGTTGGGGTACAGTAAGAGAAGAGTGTGTGAGAAAGCATGTAAGGCTGAATGTGTTCAGGATATAATGCCATTGATGGAATAATCCTCACCTGCCTGGATGGGGGCAGCTCCAACGACACTCAAGAAGCTTGACACCATCCAGGACAAAGCAGCCCGCTTGATCAGCACCACATCCACAAGCATCCACTCTCTCTCTACCACCGAGGCTCAGTAGCAGCAGTATGCTCTATCCACAAGGTGCATGGCAGAAATTCACCAAAGCTTCTTTAGACCGCACCTTCCAAACCCACGACCACTTCCATCTAGAAGTACAAGGACAGCAGATACATGGGAACACCACCCTCTGCGAGTTCTTCTCCAAGCCATTCACTGTCTTGAGTTGGAGGTATATTACTGTTCCTTCACTGTCACTGGGTCAACATCCTGGAATTCCCTTGCTAAGGTCATTGTGGGCCAGTCCACAACAATGGACTGCAATGGTTCAAGAAGGCAGCTCACCCCCGCCTTCTCAAGGGGCAACTAGGGATGGGCAATAAATGCTGGCCGCCCACATCCCACAAATGAATACATTTTTTTAGAAATATGTGAAAGGCAGAAATAAATAAGCTTGTAGAATGAGGATTTGATGAGAAGGTGCATGTCAGTGTGGTGGCAAGTCAATGATTGAAAACCTTTTTTTAAAAGAAGCAGACATTGGGCGGCACAGTGGCACAGTGGTTACTACTGCTGCCTCACAGCGCCAGGGACCCAGGTTCGATTCCACCCTTGGGTGACTGTCTGTGTGGAGTTTGCACGTTCTCCCCGAGTCTGCATGGACTTCCTCTGGGTGCTACGGCTTTTTCCAACAATCCAAAGATGCGCAGGTTAGGTAAATTGCCCATAACATGAGGTGCTTTAGTCAGAGGGAAATGGGTCTGGGTGGGTTGCTCTTCAGAGGGTTGCTGTGGACCTGTTGGGGCGAAGGGCATGTTTCCACATTGTAGGGAATCTAATCTAATCATTCCTATACGAAAATGGGAACTGTCATGATCCACTTGGGGAAGTGCACAAAGCCCCATTACTCCCAGCGTCATTGGAAAAGTTAATGATCTAATCAAAGTCCCAGTTTGTCTATCGTTGGAATCAAGTTAACAGGAAACAGTGAGCAGGTTGCTGGACTCAAGGAAAACCACTGTTCATTACAAATGTGTAAATTATAATCATGATCAGCTATGAACTATCAACAAAAGACTCTACCAGTTAAAGTCTAATGCCCTCTTTTTAAATCCTTATTCACACATGGACAAACAAAATAAGTGGTGAGAAGTCTCTTATGGCACAGTAATGGTGTCCCTACTTCAGATCTAGAAAGTTCCAACTCCAGAAGTGTGTCACAACACAACTGAACAGGTTGTCATAACTAAAGGGGGAAACAAGTCATTAATGTTGTGGGTGGAGGGTACGACAACTGGGAACCACAGTTCATTAACACCAGGCTATAGTTCATTAACACCAGGTTATAAGATTTGTGTTTCTTTTGCATGCCAAGAGTTTGCTCCCTGCTCCAGTTTTCACTACTTCGCCAGATGCACAGCTCAGTTAGTACATTAACTATAAAGTCTCTTAGCTACGGTTCTGAAGAGATATAATACTGCACTCAAAAAGATAGCTCTGTTTCTGTGGGAATGAGACAGGCTCACATTTGGTGTGTTGCCTCCCAGGTGCCAGGTTCGTGATATCTCTGAATGTGTTTTTGGGATCCTTGCAGGGGAGGGCAGCAGCCCCAAGGCAGGAAGAAAGGTGGGGATCTAAGGCAGAAGTTCAAGGAGCTAGGGTGGAAGGTTTGAGCTAGAACAAACAGAGTTGTTATCTCTGGTTTGTTGCCCGTGCCACGTGCGAGGAATAGGGAAAGAGAGGAGTTAAACACCTGGCTACCGGGATGGTGCAGGAGGGAGGGTTTGGATTCCTGGGTAATTGGAGTTCATTCTGGGATAGGTGGGACTTCTACAAACAGGGTGGTCTTCACCTGAACCAGAGGAGTAACAATATCCTGGGGGGGGTTGGGGGGCGGGGGGGAATTTGCTAATGCTTTTTGTGGGGAGGTTTTAAACTAATTCAGCAGGGGGATGGGAACCAAAATTGTAATTTGATTATACGGAAAAATGAGAGTAGTGAAGTCAGAACTAAGATTTCAAGATTGCAAGAAGATAGTTTGAAGTGTGTCTACTTCAACATCAGGAGCATCCAGAATAAGGTGGCTGAACTTGCAGCATGGGTTGGTACCCAAGATTTCAATGTTGTGGTCATTTAGATTAGATTAGATTCCCTACAATGTGGAAACAGGCTCTTCGGCCCAAATCGACCCTCTGAAGAGCAACCTACCCAGACCCACTTCCCTCTGACTAATACACCTAACACTATGGGCAATTTAGAATGGCTAATTCACCTAACCTGCACATCTGTGGACTGTGGGAGGAAACCAGAGCACCCAGAGGAAACCCACGCAGACACCGGGAGAATGTGCAAACTCCACAAAGACAGGCGCCCAAGGTTGGAATCAAACCTGGGTCCCTGGTGCTGTGAGGCAGCAGTGTAACCACTGAGACACTGTGCCACCCATGGATAGGGACAGGGATAGAACATAGACAGGAATGGTTATTGCATCTGGGATTTAGATGTTTCAGTGAAAACAGAGAAAATGGTAAAAGAGGGAGAGGTGTGGCACTGTTAGTCAAGGACTGTTTAACGGTTGCAGAAAGGACGTTTGAGGACTCCTCTACTGAGGTAGTATGGGCTGAAATTAGAAACAGGAAAGGAGAGATCAGCCTGTTGGGAGTTTTCGAGAGGCCTCCAAGTAGTTCCAGAGATGTAGAGGAAAGGACAGCAAAGATGATCCTTGATAGGAGTGAGAGTGACAGGGGAGTTGTTATGGGGGACTTTAGTATTCCCAGTCGATATTTGGAAAGTTATCGTTAAAGTACTTTAGGTGGGTCAGTGTTTGTCCAATATGTGCAGGAGGGTTTCCTGACACAGTATGTAGACAGGCCAACAAGGGACGAGGCCACATTAGATTTGGTACTGGGTAATGAACCTGGCCATGTGTTAGACTGGAGGTGGGTGAGCACTTTGTGATAGTGACCACAATATGTTTACTTAAGCGATGGAAAGGGATAGGTACATACCGTAGGGCAAAAGTTATAGCTAGGGGAAAGGCAATTACAATGCAATTAGGCAAGATTTAGGATGCATAGAATGGGGAAGGAAACTGCAGCAGATGGGCACAATTGAAATGTGGAGCTTATTCAAGGATCAGTTACTGCAGGTCCTTGGTAAGTAAGAGAGGAAGTTGTCAAAAAAGGGAGCCGTGGTTTACTGGGGAAGTTGAATCTTTTGTCAAGAGGAAGAAGAAGGTTTATGTTATGATGAGATGTGAAGGCTCAGTTAGGGTGGTTGAGAGTTACAAGTTAGCCAGGAAAGACCTAAAGAGAGAGCTAAGAAGAGCCAGGAGGGGACATGGGAAGTCATTGATGAATAGGACCAAGGAAAACCCTAAACTTTCTATAGCTATATCAGGAATAAAAGAATGGCTAGAGTAAGCTTAGGACAAATAAAAGCATAGTACGGGGAAGTTGTGCATGGAGTCAGAGGAGATGGGGAAGCGCTAAATGAATACTTTTTGTCAGTATTCACACTAGAAAAAGACAATGCGGTCAAGGAGAATACTGATATACATGCTACTAGACTAGATGGGATTGAGGTGCATAAGAAGGAGATGTTAGCAATTCTGGTAAGTGTAAAAATAGATAAATCCCCTGGGCTGGATTCTCTGGGAAGCCAGGAAGGAGATTGCAGAACCTTGACTTTGATCTTTATGTCACCAATGTTCCCTTGTTCAAGAAGTGGAGTAGAGACAATCTTGGAAATTATAGACCTGTAAGTCTTACTTTGGTTGTGGGTAAAGTGTTAGAAAGGATGGTAAGAGATAGGATTTATAATCATCTAGAGAGGAACAAGCTGATTAGGGATAGTCAGCACGGTTTTGTGAAGAGTGGGTCATGCTTCACAAACTTATTGAGTTCTTTGTGAAGGTGACCAAACAGATGGATGAGGGAAAATGGTTGATGAGGTGTATATGGATTTCACTTAGGTGTTTGATAAGGTTCCCCACTGTAAACTATTGCACAAAGTAAGGAGGCATGGGACTGAGCGTGATTTAGTGGTTTGAATCAGAAATTGGCGAGCTGAAAGAAGACAGAGGGTGGTGGTTGATGGAAAGTATTTATCCTGGAGTTCAGTTACTACTGGGGTACTACAAGGATCTATTTTGGGTTCACTGTTGTTTGTCATTTTTATAAATGACCTGAATGACAGTGTAGAAGGTAAGGTTAGTAAATTTGCGGATGTCATTAAGGTCAGTAGAGTTGTAGACAGTGACGAAGGATGTTGTTGGTTACAGAGGGACATGGATAAGCTGCAGAGCTGGGCTGAGAGGTGGCAAATGGAGTTTAATATGGAAAAGTGTGAGGTGATTCACTTGGGCTTGAGTAACAGGGTTGCAGAGTACTGGGCTAATGGTGAGATTCTTGGTTGTGTAGATGAGCAGAGGGATCTCGGTGCCCAGATACATAGATCCTTGAAAGTTGCCACTCAAGTTGATAGGATTGTTAAGAAGCCATATTGTTTGTTAACTTTTATTGCTAGAGGGATTGAGGTTCGGAACCATGAGATCATGGTGCAGCTGTACAAAGCTTTGGTGCGGCCACATTATGAAGTATTGCACACAGTTCTGGTCACCACATTATTGGAAAGATGTGGAAACATTGGAAAGGGTTCGGAGAAGATCTACTAGGATGTTGCCTGGTATGGAGGGAAAGTCTTACGAGGAAAGGCTGAGGAACTCGAGGCTGTCTTTGTTCAAGAGAAGAAGGTTGAGGAGCGACTTAATTGAGACATATAAAATAATCAGAGGGCGAGTTGGTTGGACAGTGAGAGCCTTTTTCCTCAGGTGATGATG
This sequence comes from Chiloscyllium punctatum, assembly GCF_047496795.1. Taxonomy (NCBI): domain Eukaryota; kingdom Metazoa; phylum Chordata; class Chondrichthyes; order Orectolobiformes; family Hemiscylliidae; genus Chiloscyllium; species Chiloscyllium punctatum. Next base: position 58,441,151 of record NC_092783.1, read on the forward strand.
GCTAGCACAAGGGGACATAGCTTTAAATTGAGGGGTGATAGATATAGGACAGATGTCAGAAGTATTCTCTTTACTCAGAGAGTAGTGGGGTGTGGAACACTGCCTGCAATAGTAGTAGACTCACCAACATTAAAGGCATTTAAATAGTCATTGGATAGGCATATGGACAAGAATGGAATAGTGTAGGTTCGATGAGCTTCAGATGGGTTCCACAGGTCAATGCAGCATCGAGGACCGAAGGGCCTGTACTGCAAAGTTATGTTCTATGTTCTGTTTCTCTATCCACAGATGCTGCCAGACCTACAGAGTTTCTCCAGAAATTTCTGATTGTATTTTAGATTTCCAGCACCGGAAGTATTTTCTTTATCAGAATCCACTCATCCTTTCTGTCCCCACCCACCCTTCACCTTATACAATGTCCTTCAATCTTTCATCATTTGTTAAACACAACTTCTACCATCATTTTCCACATGGGGAAATGATCACAATTGCGCTATTGGTGACAGCAATGTGAATAATTGTAATATTAATTGGTTGAAATAAAACACCCCCTGCATAGTCTTGCAGTTTGAGTTTCAAACTTTTCAATGAATGCCAATTGGTTGTGATTGGTGTAGACTTATCATTGTCATGTCTATGTCAGTCTTAGGCTTCAAGCTATTGAAAAGTCAATAATATTCCCAAAGTTTATTTTGCTTTGGGAGAGTATTTCCTCTGATACTGACTTAGTTTCTTAGAAAAGTAACCCACTGGCTTCTCCTGGCTGACCATCAGACAGGACTGCATCGATCCAAGTCACTGACCAATCACCATTTTGCAAGGTCTTGAAAATTCGGGGATGCCAATACCGGTTCATTTGTTAGGATTGCCTTCAGCTTCTCAGAAGCAGCCCAACATTTCACTAGCCATACCACTTCTGTTTGTTTCCTTTGCAAATGTGACAAAGGTACAGGTGATGCAAATTATGTATACATTCCTAAATACCTCATGCTATCTCATTTCTTTCTAGGAACAGGTTTTCACTGTTCTTGGCAACACCTGTCCTTATCTTAGAATACTGCAGGTAAAATACTCTTGTTTTCATAAATTCACCTTTGGTTAAATTTATCACTGAGCCAGCCAGCTACAATTACTTGAAAAGATCTTTTACTTGTCTCACACGCTCTGCCCATGTGTTGCCACATCTGACAACCTCATTTAAATAAACGATACAGACTTCAGCTTCGATTTGATTTATAAACCTTTGGGATGTAGCTAAGGCATTCTTTCACCCAATGGCATCACTCATTATCGGTATAGCCCACTTGGTGTGACATTGTTAATGTTAATAGCACTCCCCAATATTCCTTCAATAAATCAATCTTAAAAAAACAATGAGGCATCACCAACTCTGTCAATACAGGATTCTACCTATGAAACTTTGTACAAATCTGTTTTTGTGAGTGTATTTACCTTTCTGTAGTCAATATAAAATCTAGTTGATTTTTCTGATTTAGGAACTAAACCTTCACTTACATTACCCTACGTGCTTGTGAGAGTCTTTCACTTTGCCACTTTCTATCCTTTTCGAATTAATGCAAAAAAAGGTTTTGATTTCCATTGTCATTAGCCATTACTGCTACCTATCTAGCATTTGCAACCCTTTAATCCTTAATACAAGTTCTTAATATAGAAGGTGGTAAATCTTTAAATTCCTGTAAAAGAATAATCCCTCTGAGGACTTCATACATGGTTTCAACATCTGATGCCCATCAAAATTACTTTGATTAACTCTTCCATATTTAATATAGGTTTTTCCAGGCTGTCTCCTTAAATTCCAAAACCTTAATGTATTTGCCTCAGGCACTAACTCACATGCAGCCAATATCATTCTTATTACAGCGTTATTATCTTTTGAAACCTCCTCAAACAGTAAAACATGGTGAATTCTCCATACTTTACCTGTCAACTTATTCTGCCTAGACAATGTCCAGATTCTCTTTGACCAATTAGTATGGGCTGAGGTTAAAAACAGGAAAGGAGAGGTCACCCTGTTGGGAGTTTCCTATTGGTCTCCGAATAGTTCCAGAGATGTAGAGGATAAGATAGCAAAGATGATTCTGCATAGATGTGAGTGTGACAGGGTAGTTGTTATGGGGTCTTTAACTTTCCAAATATTAACTGGGAATACTATAGTTCAAGTACTTTAGGTGGGTCAGTTGTGGTCCAGTGTGTGCAGGAGGGTTTCCTGATACAGTATGTAAACAGGCCAACAAGGAATGAGGCCACATTGGATTTGTACTGGGGAATGAACCCAGCCAGGTGTTAGATTTGGATGTAAGTGAGCACTTTGGTGGTAGTGACCACATGTTTACTTTAGCGATGGAAAGGGATAGGATATACTGCAGGGCAAGATTTATAGCTGAGGGGATTCAAGATGTGGCCAACCCAGTAGGTCTGCTTTGCTGAGCTCTGCACCAGAACCCAGACAAAGCGGGACACTAAACCTCCCTTTACTACTTAATGTACTGGAAATAACCATTTCTTGACCCCTAGAACTATCTAGTATCAGTTTGAAATTGTTAGGAAAATGATCAAAGGGAAGAGATCACGAGGATTGCATCAGGCAGGGCACCCCCCCCTCCCCGCCTCTGCAGCAACAGACACAACTGTGGCCACAGTGTCGGCCTGCACAACCGCCCCAGGGACTCGCCTGTAAAGCAGAACCTGATCTCGGAGTTTGTGAAACTCCGAGAAGAAGATCAATTCTTCGATGGAGGAGACCCGGGCCAGGCTTGAATCGCTCTCAGTCAGACTGCAGAGGCATGACTAGGAGATCCTGCACCTCGGACAGCGTGTCGGGGAGACGGAGCAGCGAGCCACGGCTTCTGAGACCACGGCGGAATCCTCAGCGGGTCGAGTTCAGGCCCTGGAACGGCGGGTGTGGACCTTGGAGGAGCAGGCCAATGACATCGAAAAAAGAGGCCGTTGGAAGAACATCTGTTTAGTGGGGCTTCCTGAACTAGAGTAGGAAGGCCAGCTCATCAGCTTCTTGGAGCAATGGCTCCCGCAGTTTCTGAAGCTGGAAGCTGAGGTAGGCCGGGTGCAGGTCGAGCGGGCCCACCGGGTCGCAGTACACAGGCCCGGATCAGACCAGCACCCCCGCCCAGTCCTAGTGTGGCTCCAGCATTGTGGAGACCAATAAATTATGCTGGAAGCTTCTAGAGCACTGGGGAAGTATATAAAGACTATAATATATAAAGGATCACGAATTATGCTTTACCGAGACTTTTCTCTGGTCGTAATTCACAGGAGGAAGGCTTTTGATGAGGTAAACAGGTGGCTGAGAGACATGAATATCCAATATTCTGTTAGATATCCAGTGATACTGCACTTCAGCCACAGAGATTCACCAGAAAAGGCAAAGGACTTTCTTGGATGCTTTCAAACACACTGACTGGCTTGAATATTATGGACAATTATGCTTATTTTGTTTTTTCTCTTTAATTTGCCTTGTTTACCTGGTTGTTTGGGGGTAGTCTTGTTTTTTTTAATATATGTCAGGGTCATAATTATTTCCCCTTTTTTTTCTGTCCTCTCCCTTCTCTCTCTCTCTTCCTGTCATCCTTTGTTTTCCTGTTTTTTTTCTTATTATTTCCTTTTGTTCTTCTTTTCTGGTTTGGGATGGGGGAGCGGTGGGAGGAGGTGTGGAGAGGTTTTTGTTTTGTTCTACCAGGAGTGCCTAGCTTTACAGTATGGAGGGGAGAGGGTTGAGTGCCCACCTTTGGCTTTCTTGTTATAAGACCTTTGTATATTTTTCCTACTTTGTGTTGTATGGAGCGGGGACATGGCCTCAGCTGGAAGGAGTCATGGTGGGGCTAATGGGTGGTATGAGCGCTCCCCTGTGGTCAAGGGGGAATGTCTCCTTTCATTTATGTTATATGTTGGTATGTTGTAGAAGTACCTGTTAGAAGTTTTGATCTGGTAGTTTTGGAACTTTTAAACTTATACGAACTGTTTATGGTTTTCACTCGGCGCGCTCTGAGTGGGGTTCTTCCTCCCCGGGGGTCTCGGACTGTTTCGGATGATCATGGCTAGCCATTCATTTAAATGATGCACCTGGAATGTTAAGGGGTGTCATTCATCAATTAAGAGGAAAAAGATAGTGTTAAGCCTTAGAAAAGAGAAGGTTGATGTAGCCCTGTTGTAAAAAACACATTTAACTGATAAGGAGCATTTGAAGTTGCAACAGGAAGGATTCAGCCAGGTGTTTTTCTCATTGATTTGAAAAGTAGAGGAGTTGTTTTTCTCATTTGGAAGAACCTTTGGTCTCAAATGCCCGGCCAAATAAGGGATGAGTGCAGGCGATTCATAATTCTTAAAGCTTTAATACATGGAGAGGAATATGGGATTCTGAATGTATATTGCCCTCCAGCACATCCCCTTAAATTCTTAACGGTTGCGCTTTCTAGATTGATGGCCCTTGAAGCACATCATACAATTATAGGGGGGGACTTTAATCCTATTATTGACCCTGAGGGTGACAGGATGCCTAGGGGTCTTGTGGGTATGTCCCCGCAATTCAGGCAGTTGGTGGACCTGAACAGGGAGTTGGGGGTTCGTGGACGTGTGGAGATGTCTTCACCCTGAAGGTAGGGATTTTACCTTTTTTTCTAATCCACGTAAGTGCTATACTAGAATTGACATGTTTTTTGTCCCATTGACCTTTTCGAACTCGGTGCTGTCTTGCAGAGTAGGGAACATAGCCGTTTGTGATCATGCGGCAGTGTGTATGGAGGTCAAGGCCGGAGGGGGTGGGACGGATTCCTGGCACTGGCGCATGGACCCTTTCCTCCTGAAAGATAGCAAGTTTGTAGAGTATTTTTCGTGGGAGTTTAAAATCTTTTGGGATATTAATTTAGGTCTGGCCAGCAACCCATCGGTGCTGTGGGACACTGCCAAGGCTTATGCATGGGGTTTGATCATTTCTTACTCAGCAACTGGGAAGCAGCAGAGGAGAGAGCAGCAGCGTTTACTCAAGGCTTGCCTGAAGGCAGCTGAGTCAGCATACTTTGACAGACCGCCTGTAACTAAATTGCAGTGGATCACAGCCCTCAGGGCTAATTTGAATGCTGCACTCACCCAGACAGCAAAGACGGAAATCTCTTTTGCAAAACAGAGATTATTTGAGTATGGTGATAAATTGGGTAAATATCTAGCAATCTATCACATCCATCAGAGAGAGTGCTGGTACTCTTACTTGCAATGCTAAAATTATTAATGCAGCATTTTGAAAGTTTTACTTTGAGCTGTACTGGTCAGAGGGCTGAGAGGACAGAATGATGAAGATGGAATCCTTTTTTAAGAGCCTGGACCTTCCGGGTGTAACCTCAGAGCAGGCGTCCTTTCTAAGTGTGCCCCTGACAATTCAGGAAATACATGAGGCAATGAGGCTGCTCCAGAGTGGTAAAACACCTGGCCCAGATGGATTTCAAAGTCAGTTTTATAAGGAGTTTAATGACGAGCTGCCTAGGCCACTCTCGGATATGTACAATTACTCATTCAGTCAGGATTGCTTCCCATCTTCTTTGATAGAAGCAAATATTTATCTTATTCTTAAGAAAGGAAAAGCGTCAGAGGATTGCACTTCATACAGGACCATTACGTTACTGAACATGGATTTTAAAATCTTGTCAAAAATGTTGGCGTTAAGGCTGGAGAGGGTATTGCCTTTTATTGGAAAGGAGGGCCAGATGGGTTTTCTTAAGGGTCATAGGTCTACCAACAATATTAGAAGAGTATTAAATATGGTCAAAATATGTCAGCAAAGATTGATCCCGGGTTTGGTAGTCTCTCTGGATGCAGAGAAAGTATTTGATTGGGTGGAGTGGCTGTACCTTTTTTATGAACGATTTGGTCTATGAAGGGTTTTAGCCAAATGGGTGACAGTGTTGCATAGTGATCCGAAAGCAACGGTTCTCACTAATGGTATAAGGTCTGATAGTTTTAGTGATGACAGAGGTTGCTGTCCAGGGTGCTGTTTCTCACCACTATTATTTACATTGGTGATCGAGCCATTGGCAGGAGCCATCCTGACGGATCCCAATATAACTGGCCCAGAGGTAGGGTCAGTTAGACATAAAGCCACCCTCCATGCGGATGATGTCCTTCTCTTTTTAATCGATCCAATGACATCTGTGCCCTGCTTAATACAAACGATTAATCTATTTGGTTTGTTTTAAGGATATAAAACTAATTTCATGAAATCGGAGGCCATGCCTGTGGGGGGGTCTTACTAGTATATGTAATTTTAGTGATGGAACCCATTTCCCCTTCTGGTGGTCACAGGGAGGTTTTCTGTATTTAGGTATTTTTATCACCCCGGTCTTCGATCAATTATATAAAGTATATAAATTATATAAAGCCAACTATGTGCAGTTGCTAGAGAAGATAAGGCAGGACCTTCAGCGCTGGGAAGACCATCTGCTATCTTGGTTGAGCAAAATAGCTTTGCTTACAAAAAAATGTTCTTCCTTGTTTATTATATCCTATGCAAATGCTCCCTTTGATGCTGCCAAAGCAAGCACTACAGAAACTTTACAGTTGGCTTGGATCTTTTATCTGGCATCATAGGCGGCCTCTTATTAAGCTGGATAAATTGCAGCTTCCACAGGAGAGGAGGCGTTTAGATTTTCTGGACTTTAAGAAATACCAATTGAGTTCTTGCTGTTTGTCATTTTTATAAATAACCCGGATGAGTGCATAGGAGGATGGGTTAGCAAATTTATGGATGACATTAAGGTCGGTAGAGTTGTGGATAGTGCTGAAGGATGTTGTAGGTTACAGAGGGACGTAGATAAGCTGCAGAGCTGGGCTGAGAGGTAGCAAATGGAGTTTAATGTGGAAAAGTGTGAGGTGATTCACTTCAGAAGGAGTAACAGGAATGCAGAGTACTGGTATAATGGTAAGATTCTTGGTAGTGTAGGTGAACAGAGAGATCTCAGTATCCATAGATCAAAGTTGCCATCGAGGTTGATAGGACTGTTCAGAAGGCATATGGTGTGTTAGCTTTTATTAGTAGTGTCACAAAGCTGATCCCTTTTCCCTGAAAGCTGTTCCTTTTTTCAAGAATGCTGTACCTTTTTTTTCAGAGGGGTAATAAAACACTCTTGGTGCTGATTAGATTGGTTTGGTACAGAGATTAATGGGAATTGAGAGGCCTTTTTGTTTATATGTAAACAGATGAGACTTCAGGCCAACATGGTCATCTTTTAGAAGTGACCTGTGTAATGAAAGGGGTGTGGTCAGCTCTCTAGCTGAGCAGTTCCGTTTAGAACTAGTCAGGAGTTTGACCGTGAGCTGTGTGGAAATAAACTCTCTCTCTCCTTCTGCTCTTCTAACTTCATCCTGTAAGCATTTATTCCATTTTTTTACTTTTTTAAATCAAGTTTGCTTATTGGAACTGTTGTGTATATTCGGAATAGCATAGTTAAGTCTAGTTTGGATTGACTGAGTTCTGTAGGGGTTCTTTATTCTGTTCTTTGTGTTTCATTGTGTAATTTTGTGAATAAATGTTTGTCTGTTTTAAAATCTAGTAGTCAACCTTGCTCCGGGTAATTTTTACTGTATACTTACCGAAACAAGTTGAAACATTATGGTCTGGGTTGCCTGCTTAAGAATGTTTTGAGTGGTCTGGCCTAGTCCATAACTGCATCCACCTGGACACCCCGCGCTGGCCTATTACCTGCCCTCGACCTCTTCATTTCCAACTGCCACCTGGACATTAACCGCCTCAACCTGTCTACCTCCCTCCCCCACTCCAACCTCTCACCCTCACAACACGCAGCCCTCCAATCCCTCTGCTCCAATCCCAACCTCACCAGCAAGCCAGCGGAAAAAGGGGGTGCAGTGGTAGTTTGGCGCACTGACCTCTACACCGCTGAAGCCAAACGTCAACTCGAGGACACCTCTTCCTACTGCCCCCTCGACCATGACCCCACCCCCCATCACCAAACCATCATCTTCCAGACCATACAGAACCTCATCACCTCAGGAGATCTCCCACCCACAGCTTCCAACCTCATAGTCCGGGAACCCCGCACTGCCCGGTTCTACCTCCTTCCCAAGATCCACAAGCCTGACCACCCTGGCTGACCCATTGTCTCAGCATGCTCCTGCCCCACTGAACTCATCTCTACCTACCTCGACACTGTCCTATCCCCCCTAGTCCAGGAACTCCCCAAATACGTTCAAGACACCACCAATGCCCTCCACCTTCTCCAAGACTTCTGTTTCCCTGGCCCCCAATGCCTCATCTTCACCATGGATATCCAATCCCTCTACACCTCCATCCGCCATGACCAGGGCCTCCAAGCCCTCCATTTTTTCCTCGCCAGACGTCCCCAACAGTACCCTTCCACCGACACTCTCATTCGTTTGGCCGAACTGGTCCTCACCCTTAACAATTTCTCCTTTGAATCCTCCCACTTCCTCCAGACCAAAGGGGTAGCCATGGGCACACGTATGGGCCCCAGCTATGCCTGTCTCTTTGTTGGCTACGTAGAGCAGTTGATCTTCCGTAATTACACCGGCACCACTCCCCACCTCTTCCTCCGCTACATTGATGACTGCATTGGCGCCACCTCGTGCTCCCACGCGGAGGTTGAGCAATTCATCAACTTCACCAACACATTCCACCCTGACCTTAAATTTACCTGGACCATCTCTGACACCTCCCTCTCCTTCCTGGACCTCTCCATCTCCATTAATGACGACCGACTTGACACTGACATTTTTTACAAACCCACCGACTCCCACAGCTACCTGAATTACACCTCTTCCCACCCTACCTCTTGCAAAAATGCCATCCCGTATTCCCAATTCCTCCGCTTCCACCGGGTCTGCTCCCAGGAGGACCAGCTCCACCACAGAACACACCAGATGGCCTCCTTCTTTAGAGACCGCAATTTCCCTTCCCACGTGGTTAAAGATGCCCTCCAACGCATCTCATCTACATCCCGTACCTCCGCCCTCAGACCCCACCCCTCCAACCGTAACAAGGACAGAACGCCCCTGGTGCTCACCTTCCACCCTACCAACCTTCGAATAAACCAAATCATCCGCCGACATTTCCGCCACCTCCAAACGGACCCCACCACCAGGGATATATTTCCCTCCCCACCCCTTTCCGCCTTCCGCAAAGACCGTTCCCTCCATGACTACCTGGTCAGGTCCACGCCCCCAAACAACCCACCCTCCAATCCTGGCACTTTCCTCTGACACTGCAGGAACTGTAAAACCTGCGCCCACACCTCCCTCACCTCTATCCAAGGCCCTAAAGGAGTCTTCCACATCCATCAAAGTTTTAACTGCACATCCACTAATATCATTTATTGTATCCGTTGCTCCCAATGTGGTCTCCTCTACACTGGGGAGACTGGGCGCCTCCTAGCAGAGCACTTTAGGGAACATCTCCGGGACACCCGCACCAATCAACCACACTGCCCCATGGCCCAACATTTCAACTCCCCCTCCCACTCTGCCAAGGACATGGAGGTCCTGGGCCTCCTTCACCGCCGCTCCCTCACCACCAGACGCCTGGAGGAAGAATGCCTCATTTTCCGCCTTGAAACACTTCAACCCCAGGGCATCAATGTGGACTTCAACATTTCCTCATTTCCCCTTCCCCCACCTCACCCTAGTTCTAAACTTCCAGCTCAGTAACTGTCCCCATGACTTGTCCAGACTTGTCCTACCTGCCTATCTCCTTTTCCACCTATCCACTCCACCCTCTCCTCCTTGACCTATCACCTTCATCCCCTCCCCCACTCACCCATTGTACTCTATGCTACTTTCTCCCCACCCCCACCCTCCTCTAGCTTATCTCTCCACGCTTCAGGCTCACTGCCTTTATTCCTGATGAAGGGCTTTTGCCCGAAACGTCGGTTTTGAAGCTACTTGGATGCTGCCTGAACTGCTGTGCTCTTCCATCACCACTAATCCAGAACCTAGTCCATAACAGTACAGTGATTGAGTTTCAGAGCCATGAGGTAATGCTGCAGCTGTACAAAACTCTGGTGCAGCCTCACTTGGAGTATTGTGTACAGTTCTGGTCACCACATTATAGCAAGGATGTGGAAGTTTTTAAAAGGGTTTCAAGGAGATTTACTAGGATGTTGTCTGGTATGGAGGGAAGGTGTTACGAGGAAAGGCTGAGGGACTTGAGGCTGTTTCATTAAAGAGAAGAAGGTTGAGAGGCGACTTAATTGAGACATATAAGATAATCAGAGGGTTAGATAGAGTGGATAGTGAGAGCCTTTTTCCTTGATGATGATGGCTAGCACGAGGAGATGTAGCTTTAAACTAAGGGATAATAGATATAGGAGAGATGTCAGAGGTAGTTTCTTTACTCAGAGAGTTGTAGGGGCATGGAAAGCACTGCCTGCAACAATAGTAGACTTGTCAGCTTTAGGGACATTTAAATGGTCATTGGATAGACATATGGATGATAATGGAATAGTGTAGGATAGATGGGCTTCAGATTGGATTGACAGGATGGCACAACATTGAGGTCCAAGGGCCTGTACTGCACTGTAATGTTCTATGTTCTATAATTCATTTGCCTCAAGGACATAATGATTCCCTGTATTGCAATCCACTCAAATTTTGGCAGGGCCCGTACATATTTAAACATTTCCTGTTCGGACCTTAGATTGTAAATTAGATTCTCCTCACCAGAGTCTGCATCAGGATCTGATATTGCTTTTTCAACTCCAAGACGTTAAACTTAAAATCCCTATCTCTCACTTCCTTTTCTCTCTGCAATTCTGATTCGAGTCTTCTAATTCTCATTTTTTTAATTTCCATTTCCCTTTCCTTATTTTTCTCTACTCTTTCTTTGTCTTTTTCTGCTCTTTGGAATTCCATCTCTAGCTTTTTTTATCTATTTTTTCTGTCCCAGCTACTTCAACGATGACTGAATATCATCTGACCCTGATGCTGCATTATCTACTTTCTCTTCTATTCTGCTAAACCCAAGTGCTGTGCTAATCCTTCAGTTGTCTGTCTTCTTCACGTTAGTAAACACAACCATCCTCAAATTACGAGCCAATTCAAGTAACTTGTTTTCAGAAATTTAGTTCAGGGTATCAGGGGGACAACGCTGCAGAAAATCTTTTGCTATTTGTTATTTGTATAGAGGACCTGGAGTTTTCTTTATCTTTATCACTTACCTACATCCCACTTGGGAAAGTATGCTGATTCTCAAGTCTCACCACTCCCAAGGTCACTACAATCAAAGCTTGCAAAATTCCCAATTTACCTATCTGTTTGAATGAAGTTAACAGAGAATGCTGACAAGGTTCCTGTACTCAACAAGGACTACTTTTTATTACCAGTAAGTAAACTTTAATCACAAATTATCAGCTATGAACTATTAACATATATCTCTGGTTAATACTCTAATCCCCATCTTTAAAATCACTACGCACACACACGTGGAAAGTAACAGAAAATAGCTCTTATGGATGGAGGATAAATAAAAAGTTAGGAACTCCTCTTAAAAGCACCAGTCCACAATGAGACATTTGTTGAGCCATTCATTACATTACAGTGTGGAAACAGGCCCTTCGGCCCAACAAGTCCACACCGACCCGCAACTCGCCCATACCCCTACATTTACCCCTTACCTAACACTACAGGCAATTTAGCATGGCCAATTCACCTAACCTGCACATCTTTGGACTGTGGGAGGAAACCGGAGCACCCGGAGGAAACCCACACAGACACAGGGAGAATGTGCAAACTCTACACAGTCAGTCGCCTGAGGCGGGAATTGAACCCGGATCTCTGGTGATGTGAGGCAGCAGTGCTAACCACTGTGCCACCGTGCTGCCCACTTGGTAAGATTTTAGAGTCATACAGCATGGAAACAGACCCAACCAGTCCGTGCTGACCATAATCCCAAATTAAATTAGTCCCACCTGCCTGTGTTTGGTCCATATCCCTCCAAACCTTTCCTATTCATGTATTTATCCAAATGTCTTTTAATAAGTGTCCTTTCCATTCTTCATCATCTTTCTCCAGGTTCTTGCACTTGTTCACAGGAGATACAGTGTGATTGGTACACTAACCACAAAGTTTTGTAGTTATTAGGTAAATATAATGGTTGATGGCAACAGGTCGGAGAAAATAATTGGAGTTCTTTGAGTTTCAGATATTTTTACTGCAGAGGGGGAGAGACACATTACCCGTCCTTGCAGCAGTTCAAAGGTTTCTCAATGTATTATTCACACGCATAAGCTGTTCAGCTGCCCAGGAACCAATCAGAGAGTTGTTGTCCAAGACTGGTCACAATTGCACAGCTACCAGCTGCTGTTGGGATCACACTCTGCACGTACCCTGGTGATATGTCATCTACAAACAGTTTTCCCCCACTGAACAAAGCAGCAGTGTCAACATCCCAACAATGACTTGTATATTAAAATGTTGCCACTCCTTCCGTACTACTTTGTTTTTCAAATGGTGTCTTTTTCTATTTTAGTTCACGCTTGAGAAAACAGGAAATAAAATGACACGGTCTTGCAGTGTAAATGGCTGACATTGAAGGGCAGAGGTGCATCCTAAATATTTGCTGTGCTCTTTCTCCATAGTTTCGTTGCTGAAGAATCTGAAACATGCAAACATTGTCACTCTGCACGACATCATTCACACTGACCGCTCACTAACCCTCGTCTTTGAGTACCTGGTAAGTCATTAAAGTGGGCCAGCTCACTCACAATCTTTCTTTTAATTCGAAAATAAGTGTTCTTTTTGTAAGTTCCATTCCGAACACGTCTTTTGTTTTGTACCTAGGGGCCATAAAACTATTTGACGGCAGGATTAGGTACAGTGTAAAGCTATTGTCACGACACCACAGCTTCCCCAAGTGTGGGTCCAAAACTGTAGAGGTGATGGGCTCCAAGGCAGCAATGGTTGCTATGGAGATTTGACAACTGTTAACATTTACAAAGCCCCATTAATTCCTTGCATTGTTTCATTGTGGGTGAGGGCTACCTGGTTGAAGTTTTGAGGCCTGATTCCTGTCCTGAAAACAGCCATGGGTGATATATTAGTAATGTCACTGGACTGTTAATCCTGAGGCCTAGAAAATTCAGTGGGCATATGGGATCAAATCCAAGCATGGGACTTGTGAAACTGAATTCCAATCAATAGCTTTGGAGTATAAAACTAGTCACTAATGGCTCCCACAAAATTATCATCATTTGCTGTAAAAGTCAAGGTTCAGTAATTGTCATTAGGGAAGGAACTTAACCATCCTTACCTGGTCTGGCCTACATGTGATTCCAGAACCGCAGAAATGTGGTTGGCCTTTATCTGCCCTTTGAAATGGCCTTATGAGCAATTCAAGGGCAATCAGAATGAACTAGCTTTGTCAATGATTCCCATCACAGAATAAAAAAGACCTGTGGTAAATGGGATGCTTTTTAGTTAAAGATCCCAGCAATATAAAGATCATCAGCAACCCCCCTTTCCCTTGATCACAGCAGTCCACCCACCCACTCCTCCCACCCCACTCTTACCCCTCTGAGGTCATGGTCATTTTCAAGCCTCAAACTGGAGCCTGGCTGGGAAAATATTTGGGGAGTATCTCTCCATACTGTCTCAGCCGGACAGTATAACCTGATTAGAATAAAGCTCATTTTTGCATCAACCTTACTGCAGTGAGTGATACTCTTGTTCCTGAGTCATAGAATCCCTGCAGTGTGGAAGCAGGCCATTCAGTCCATACTGACCCTTGGAGAGCATCCAACCCAGACCCACTCCATCCCTGTAACCCTGCATTTCCCATGGCTAACCCACCTAGCCTGCACACCCCTGGATACTTTGGACAATTTAGCATGGCACATCCACCCTAACCTGCACATCTTTGGACTGTGTGAGGAAACCAACACAGACATGAGGAGAGAACTCCACATAGACTGTCACCCAAGGGCAGAATTGAACCCAGGTCCCTGGTACTGTGAGGCAGCAGTGCTAACCACTGGACCACTGTCAGAAAGTTTTAGGTTTAAGTACATTTATGGAGATTTCCCCATACAATCTAGGCAGTTGTTCTGAGAGAATGCTTCCCTGTTGGATGTGCAGTTTCTGGTTTGAGGTGTTAAACAAAGGCCTTCTCAGATGGATGTTAAAAGATTGCTTACCACTATTTGAATGAGAGAGCAGCATTTCTAAATTATCTGATCATTATAGCATTATTGTTTGTGGGAACTTGCTATGTACAAATTTGTTGCAAATATAGTTCCCTACATTATGTAGTAACTGCACATCACGAGCATCTCAATTGTGCTTAGGGACTTCCTGAAGTTGTGAGAAGCTATGAAAAGTAGGCACCAGGGTGGAGGACTGTGAAATAATCATAGAAATGAAAGTGGACAGAGCAAGTGCTAGAGGGTTTGGCAAAAGTGGATGAGCTGTTGAGAGAGTCAAGGGAGTAGATATCAAGTGCTCTGGCAGTAATTTTCAAACTCTTTCTGTCACACATGAGGTACTGATGATTGGAGGATTGCTAACATTGTCCATTATTAAAAAAAGGAGGAAAGGATAGTCGAGAAATTACAGGCCAATCAGTCTAACCTGGTGGCAGAAAAATTGGTTAGATTAGATTCCCTACAGAGTGGAAACAAGCCCTTCGGCCCAACCAGTCCGTACCGACCCTCCGAAGAGTAACCCACTCAGACCCATTTCCCTCTGACTAATGCACCTAACACAATGGGCAATTTAGCATGGCCAATTCACCTGACCTGCACATCTTTGGATTGTGGGAGGAAACTAGAACACATGGAGGAAACCCATGCAGACACAGGGAGAATGTGCAAACTCCACACAGACAGTCACTCGAGGCTGGAATCGAACCTGGGACCCTGGCGCTGTGAGACAGCAGTGTTAACCACAGTGCCACTGTACCGCCCCCTTTAATTATTAGAAAGAATTCTGAGGAACAGAATATACCTGCTCTTGGAGAGACATAGATTAATCAGAGATAATCAGCATGGATTTGTTCAACATAGAAACATAGAAGATAGGAGCTGAAGGAGGCCATTCAACCCTTTGAGCCTACTCCACCATTCACCATGATAATGGTGAATTGTCCAACCTAATAGCCTAATCCTACTTTCTCCCCATAACCTTTGATCCCATTCGCCCCAACTACTATATCTAGCCACCTCTTGAATACATTCAATGTTTTAGCATCAACTATTTCCCGCGGTAATGAATTCCACAGGCTCACCACTCTCCGGGTGAAGAAATGTTTCCTCATCTCCGTCCTAAATGATCCACCTTGAATCCTCATACTGTGACCCCTGGTTCTGAGCACACTCACTATCAGGAATATCCTCGTTGCATCTACCCTGTCTAATCCTGTTAGAATTTTATAAATCTCTATGAGACCTCCTCTCACTCGTGTGAACTCTAGCGAAACCATCCTAACCTAATCAATGTCTCCTCATACGTCAGTCCGGCCATCCCCGGGATCAGCCTGACAAACCTTCGCTGCACTCCCTCAAGAACAAGAGCATCCTTCCTCAGAAAAGGAGTTCAAAACATGTTTCATAAATTTGAATTAACTTTTGAGGAGGTAACCAGGACTGTTTATGGCGGTAATGCATTTGCTATGCTTACATGGACTTCAGCGAGGCTTTTAGACCACAGATTGAGGCCATTCAGCCCAAAGAGCCTGATCTGCCATTCCATCATGGATGATATCTTTCTCAACCCCATTCTCCTGTCTTCTTGTAA
This sequence comes from Chiloscyllium punctatum, assembly GCF_047496795.1. Classification (NCBI taxonomy): domain Eukaryota; kingdom Metazoa; phylum Chordata; class Chondrichthyes; order Orectolobiformes; family Hemiscylliidae; genus Chiloscyllium; species Chiloscyllium punctatum. The sequence continues at coordinate 58,456,931 of NC_092783.1, forward strand.
CTTTTGATCCCCTTAACAATTAAGAACCGACCTATTTCTCTCTTAAATACATTCAATGACTTGGCCTCCCCAACCTTCTGTGGCAATGAGTTCCACAGAGCCATCACCCTCTGGCTGAAGAATTTCCTCCTCAGCTCCTTCACTCTGAGGCTGTTTCCCAGTGGAAGCATCTTCTCCATGTTTACTCAATCCAGGCCTTTCAGTATTCTTTAACTTTCAATCAGATTCTCCCCTCATCTTTTTAAACTCCATCAAGTACAGACCCAGAGTTCTCAATTGCTCCTCCTATGATAAGCCTTTCATTCCCAGGATCATTCTTTTAAACCTCATCTGGACCCTCTCCAAAACCAACACATCCTGCTGCAGATACAGGGCCTTCCTTTGATAAGGTCCCTCTTGGTCAAGAAAGTAAGAGTGCATAGTATCCAAGGCAAAATGGCACTTTGGATCCTAAATTGACTGAATGGCAGGAAGCAGAGGCTGATGGTAGAGGGATGTTTTTGTGACTGGAAGTGGGGTTCCACAGGGCTTGGTGCTAGGGCCTTTGCTGTTTGTGGTGTACATTAGTGATGGATTTAAATGTAGGGGTGTAATCTAGAAGTTCATGGACAAAAGGAAAATTGGTAGGATGAGAAGTAGTGAGGGGGGTGGTCATAAACTGCAGAAGGGTACTCAGGTGAGTAAAGCAGTGGCAAATGGAGTTCAACCTGAAAACATGAGGTGCTAACAAAGGATGGGAATACACCAGGAATAGTGGGACACTGGAAAGATCAGTCAGACCTTGATGTCCCTATCCACAGATTCCAGGGAGCAGAGCTGGTAAATGAGGTGGTTAAGAAAGCATATGGGATATAATTGCCTTTATTAGCTGAGGCATAGGATACTCAAAGGTAGGCTAGGACTGCTTTCTTTGATGCAATGAAGGTTAGTAGGGAACCAGATTCTGAAGGGCACAGATAGGGTGAATGGGGAGACACATTTTCCATGAGTACAGGGGTCAATAACCAGGGAGTCATAGAGTTAAGGTAAAAGGTAGAATGTTAGGAGGAGAGTTGAAGAGAATTATTTTCATTCAGAGGGTGGTGGGAGTCTGGAATAGAAGTAGAATTGGCTATAGAATTAGAATTAGCTTTATTGTCACATGTACTTGTGAGTATAGTGAAAAGTTTACAAGTTGTCACTTATGGCCCTAACTTAGGTACAAAGATATCTAGGTACAGGTTCTTAAGTACAAATCATTAGGGAAAAAAAATAGAAAAATAAAGAAATAAAAAGTTCAGAATTACAGTCCTTTCACTCCAGTCGGTGCTGGCACCTAGCCTCTAGACTACAAAAGGAATAAAGAAGAAATCAGACAAATGGAGTCTATCTTCTGAACAAGGGGTCTACAATCACAAATACATGGCTTTTGCAAGGTCTCTGCAAGGTCCTGCAGCCAGAGGGGTTCTCTCCAGACACTGTCATCACTGCAACCCAGTCCATGCTTCAGGCACCACCACTGCCAAAGACCCCCCCCACGTCAGACCCTGAGTCCTGAGTTCATGCTGCGGGCCTATTGCAGCCGGGATTCCTCTTCTGGGCACCATCATGCCCACGTCTGGCGACCCATTGAGTCCCTGAGTCCAGGCCCTGGGCCTACTGTGGCCCTGCTCTGGACTACCAGCACTGCCACATCCAGTGACACACCGAATCCCTGAGTCCAGGCCCCAGCACTGCCACATCCAGTGACACACTGAATCCCTGAGTCCAGGCTCTGGGCCTACTGCAGTCAGAATCTTCACTCCGAGCATCACCAACCCCACAACCAGCCGACACTGCTCTGGCTTCCCCACAGTGTCAGAAGATGAAGAAAAAAAGAGAAAGAAAAGATGAAAGAAGAAAACAAAATGTAGAAGCAGATAGAGTGGGCGAGTCCGGGCTCCTGGGTTTAAAGAGCCCACACACTCCGCTGCTACTCTGCCTCCATCTTGAGAATTCACTGCCTGAATGACTGGTTGAGTCAGAAAGTTTGTAACACTGAAGCAGTATTTAGATATTCACTTGCATTGACATGGCCTCCAGCATGATGGGCCAAGAGCTGGAAGACATAATTACAGTTAATCAGGTCTTTGTGGATACAATGGTTAAATGACCTCCTCTGTACCTTAACCAACGAAATCTCTTTGATTTGACCTTCTAACGGTGATGTTTCAGGAGTGAGAGAACTGCAGAAATGACCTCCCACTGCTAGATGTCACCGTATCCATTTATTTTGCAGGACAGTGACCTGAAACAATACATGGACAACTGCGGGAACATCATGAGCATGTACAATGTCAAGGTGAGAAAAACGTCCAGTTTGTTTGAGCCATGGGACTTTTCCAAAATGGAAAACAAAGGTCAGAATTCTGTTTGAAGCATTCCTGTAAGCTGTATGGTTAACAACTCTGGTATAACTTTGGGGGATTTAGTCTTGTGGACCCCTGTTGTGAATTGTCAACTCGCATGCATTTCACTATTGGTGTATCCTTTAGACATTGTCAAGTTTAGAGTGGTGCTGAAAGCACAGCAGGCCAGGCAACATCTGAAGAGCAGGAAAATTGACATTTTGCGCAAAAGCCCTCATCAGGAATTCACCATTCCTGATGAAGGACCTTTTACCCTGTACAGAGAGCAGCTTTCTGTGAGAGATATTGTACAGAGAGCAGCTTACTGTCAGAGATACTGTACAGAGAGCAACTTTCTGAGAGAGATACTGTACAGAGCAACTTTAGAACATAGAACATAGAAAAATACAGTGCAGTACAGGCCCTTCGGCCCTCGATGTTGCGCCGAGCGAAGCCTACCTAACCTACACTAGCCCAATAACCTCCATATGCTTGTCCAATGCCCGCTTAAATGACCATAAAGAGGGAGAGTCCACCACTGATACTGGCAGGGCATTCCATGAACTCACAACCCGCTGAGTAAAAAATCTACCCCTAACATCTGTCCTATACCTACCACCACTTAATTTAAAGCTGTGTCCCCTAGTAACAGCTGACTTCATTAGTGGAAAAAGGTTCTCACTGTCAACCCTATCTAAACCCCTAATCATCTTGTACACCTCTATCAAATCTCCCCTAAACCTTCTTTTCTCCAATGAGAAAAGCCCCAAGTGCCTCAGCCTTTCTTCATACAATCTTCCTACCATGCCAGGCAACATCCTGGTAAACCTTCTCTGAACTCGTTCCAATACCTCCACATCCTTCCTATAATATGGCGACCAAAACTGCACACAATACTCCAGATGAGGCCGCACCAGAGTCTTATACAACTGCAACATGACCTCAGGACTCCGGAACTCAATTCCTCTACCAATAAAGCCCAGTACATCATATGCCTTCTTCACAGCACTTTCTGAGTGATACTGTACAGAGAGCAGCTTTCTGTGAGGGGTACTGTACAAAGAGCAGTTTTCTGTGAGAGATACGGTACAGAGAGCAGTTTTCTGTGAGAGATACGGTACAGAGAGCAGCTTTCTGTGAGAGATACGGTACAGAGAGCAGCTTTCTGTGAGGGGTACTGTACAAAGAGCAGTTTTCTGTGAGAGATACGGTACAGAGAGCAGTTTTCTGTGAGAGATACGGTACAGAGAGCAGCTTTCTGTGAGAGATACGGTACAGAGAGCAGCTTTCTGTGAGAGATACGGTACAGAGAGCAGCTTTCTGAGAGAGGTACTGTACAGAGAGCAGGTTTCTGTGAGAGATACTGTGGAGAGAGCAGCTTTCTGTGTGGGATACTCTACAGAGAGCAGCTTTCTGTGAGAGATACTATACAGAGAGCAGCTTTCTATGAGAGATACTCTACAGAGAGCAGGTTTCTGAGAGAGGTACTATACAGAGAGCAGCTTTCTATGAGAGATACTCTACAGAGAGCAGCTTTCTATGAGAGATACTGTACAGAGAGCAGCTTTCTGAGAGAGGTACTGTACAGAGAGCAGGTTTCTGTGAGAGATACTGTAGAGAGAGCAGCTTTCTGTGTGGGATTCTCCACAGAGAAGCTTTCTGTGAGGGTTATTTTACAGAGAGCAGCTTTCTGTGAGAGATACTGTACAGAAAGCAGCTTTCTGAGAGAGATCCTGTACAGAGAGCAGCTTTCTGTGGGAGATACTGTACAGGGAGCAGGTTTCTGTGAGAGATACTCTACAGAGAGCAGCATTCTGTGAGAGATCCTGTACAGAGAGCAGCTTTCTGAGAGAGGTACTGTACAGAGAGCAGGTTTCTGTGAGAGATACTGTACAGAGAGCAGCTTTCTGTGAGAGATACTGTACAGTGAGCAGCGTTCTGAGAGAGATACCGTACAGAGCAGCTTTCTATGAGAGATACTGTACGGAGTGCAGCTTTCTGTGAGGGGTATTTTGCAGGGAGCAGCTTTCTGTGAGTGGCACTGTACAGAGAGCAGCTTTCTGTGAGTGGCACTGTACAGAGAGCAGCTTTCTGAGAGAGATACTGTACAGAGAGCACCTTTCTGTGAGGGATACTGTGCAGAGAGTGGTTTTCTGTAAGACATACTGTGCAGAGAGCAGCTTTCTGTGAGGGGCACTGTACAGAGAGATAGTTTTTGTGAGAGTTACTGTACAGAGAGCAGCTTCATGAGAGAGATACTGTACAGAGAGCAGCATTCTGTGGGAGATATTGTGCAGAGACAGCTTTCTGTGAGGGGTATTTTACAGAGAGCAGCTTTCTGTGAGGGGCACTGCACAGAGAGCAGCTTTCTGAGAGAGATACTGTACAGAGAGCAGCTTTCTGTGAGGGGTACTATACAGAGAACAGGTGAGAGATTCTGTAGAGAGAGCAGCTCTCTGTGAGGTGCACTGTACAGAGAGCAGCTTTCTCTGAGAGATACTGTACAGAGAGCACCTTTCTGTGAGGGATCCTGTGCAGAGAGCAGCTTTCTGTGTGAGTTACTGTACAGAGAGATACTTTTTGTGTGAGTTACTGTACAAGGAGCAGCTTTCTGAGAGAGATACTGTACAGAGAGCAGCTTTCTGTGAGGGGCACTGTACAGAGAGCAGGTTTCTGTGAGAGATACTCTATAGACAGCAGCTTTCTGAGAGAGTTATTGTACAGAGAGCAGCTTTCTATGACGGGCATTGTACAGAGAACAGGTTTCTGTGAGAGATACTGTACAGAGAGCAACTTTCGATGAGGGGCATTGTACAGAGATCAGCTTTCTGTGAGAGAAACTGTGCAGAGAGCAGCTTTCTGAGAGGGATAGTGTACACAGAGCAGCTTTCTGTGAGGGATACTGCACAGAAAGCAGCGTTCAGTGAGAGTTACTGTACAGAGAGCAACTTTCTGTGAGGGATACTGTACAGGGCACAACTTTCTGTGAGAGATAGTTTACAGAGAGCAGCATTCTGAGAGAGATACTGCACAGGGCGCAGCGTTCTATGAGAGATACTGTACTGAGAGCTGCTTTCTGTAAGAGATACTGTGCAGAGAGCAGCTTACTGTGAGAGATACTGTACAGAGAGCAGCTTTTTGTGAGAGATACTATACAGAAAGAAGATTTCTGTGAGAGATTCTGTGCAGGGAGCAGCTTTCTGAGAGAGATGTTGTACAGAGAGCAGCTTTCTGTGAGGGGCTCTGTACAGACGTCAGTTTTCTGTGAGAGATGTACAGAGAGCAACTTTCTGTGAGGGGTACTGTGCAGAGAGCAGCTTTCTGAGCGAGATATTGTACAGAGAGCAGCTTTCTGTCAGTGATACTGTACAGAGAGCAGCTTTCTGTGAGGGGTATTTTACCGAGAGCAGCTTTCTGTGAGAGTTACTATACAGAGAGCAGCTTTCTGTGAGAGTTACTGTACAGAGAGCAACTTTCTGAGAGAGATACTGTACAGAGAGCAGCTTTCTATGAGGGGCATTGTACAGAGAGCAGGTTTCTGTGAGAGATATTTACAGAGAGCAGCGTTCTGTGAGAGATACTTTACACGGAGCAATTTACAGAGAGAGATACTATACAGAGAGCAGCTTTCTGTGAGAGATAGTGTACAGAGAGCAGCGTTCTGTGAGGGGCACTATACAGAGAGCAGCTTTCTGAGAGAGAAAATGTGCAGAGAGCAGCTTTCTGAGTGAGAAAATGTACAGAGAGCAGCTGTCTGGGAGAGATACTGTACCGAGAGCAGCTTTCTATGAGAGATACTGTATAGGGCACAGCTTTCTGTGAGAGATAGTTTACAGAGAGCAGCTTTCTGAGAGAGATACTGTACAGGGCGCAACATTCTATGAGAGATACTGTACTGAGAGCAGCTTTCTGTGAGAGATACTGTACAGGGCGCAGCTTTCTGAGAGAGATGTTGTACAGAGAGCAGCTTTCTGTGAGAGATAATGTGCAGAGAGCAGCTTTCTGTGAGGGATACTGTACAGAGAGCAGCTTTCTGTGAGAGATACTCTACAGAGAGCAGCTTTCTGTGAGGGATACTGTACAGAGAGCTGGTTTTTGTGAGTGGCACTGTACAGAGAGCAGCTTTCTGTGAGAGATACTGTAGACAGAGCAGCTTTCTGTGATGGATACTGTACAGGGAGCAGCTTTTTGTGAGAGATACTGTGCAGACAGCAGCTTTTTGTGAGGTGTACTATACAGAGAGCAGATTTCTGAGAGGGATACTATACAGAGAGCAGGTTTCTGTGAGAGATACTGTAGAGAGAGCAGCTTTCTGTGTGGGATTCTCCACAGTGAGCAGCTTTCTGTGAGGGTTACTGTACAGAGAGCAGCTTTCTGTGAGGGTTACTGTACAGAGAGCAGCTTTCTGTGAGAGATACTCTACAGAGAGCAGCTTTCTGTGAGAGATACTGTACAGAGAGCAGCTTTCTGTCAGAGATACTGTACAGAGAGCAGCTTTCTGTCAGAGATACTGTACAGAGAGCAGCTTTCTGAGAGAAATACTGTAGAGAGAGCAGCTTTCTGTGGGAGATGCTCTACAGAGAACAGCTTTCTGTGAGAGATATTGTCCAAAGAGCAGCTTTCTGTGAGAGATACTGTACACAGAGCAGCTTTCTGAGAGAGGTACTGTACAGAGAGCAGGTTTCTGTGAGTGATCCTGTACAGAGAGCAGCTTTCTGAGAGAGATACTGTACAGAGAACAGCTTTCTGTGAGAGATACTGTACACAGAGCAGCTTTCTGAGAGAGGTACTGTACAGAGAGCAGGTTTCTGTGAGTGATCCTGTACAGAGAGCAGCTTTCTGAGAGAGATACTGTACAGAGAACAGCTTTCTGTGAGGGATACTGTTCAGAGAGCTGCTTTCTGAGAGACATATTGTGCAGAGAGCAGCTTTCAGTGAGCAGTATTGTACAGACAGCAGCTTTCTGTGTGGGGAATTGTACAGACCGCAGCTTTTGGTGAGAGATATACTGAGCAGCTTTCTGCCAGAGATACACTGAGCAGCTTCCTGGCAAAAGTACAGTACTCCTAGATTATCCTTTTTTTTGAAAATATGGAGGGGCAGGGTGACAAGAATGTTAGCAAGGACCATCCTGGTGATAAAATTGTTGGTGGTAAATGCAGAAGAAAGGCTAATACATTGGAAGAGAAGCTAGATATTATGGAACATTTTGAGTGTAAGGAGACGATAAGAGATATAGCTTGCTTAATGATGGAGTCTACCATGATAACCCTCTGTCCCTGCATTAACAATATTTTTTAAATGTGCTGTGTTAAATTTACTTTTGCTTCATTGATGAATATGATTCACACCTTCATTCAGGCTCTACTATACTTTGCGTTAGGCTTTTGGGTGAGTTTTGAGCAATTGTGAGTGATATTTGTTGCTGACTTGCCCCTTATCCCACTTTTCCCATGGGCCCCATTATTTATATTGAACGACTTTCCAGTAAGTGAGGTTTCACTGGAACAGAACTGTGGTGTTACAGGAGAACTACTGTATGTCCTTTGGACTTTTGGAATGCATACTCAACAACTTCACTCCACCTCCCTGGAATGAATAAGAGTGTTCACAGGAAGTTAAATGAATAAAATTTTCTTTCAAGTCCCCTTCGCTTCTCCCGGAGAATCCGGGTCAACTCAAGTTGAACCCAACCATCAATTATTTTGCTGAAACAGCTGAGCTACTGAGTAATCAGTCTTCGGAAATTTCCAACACATTGACAAGGAACCAAGAGTCCATTTGCTTTGAAGTAAAAATCTATTTTGTTTTCTTCCATCCATGTTGCGCCTTGTGATCTGGAGGCAGTAATTGAAATTAATGTTTAATGAGCTCTCAACCTCAGTGAGGCGGAATTTGGAAGCACAGAAGGCTTCGCAGCTCCCTCCCTGCCCCATCCATCCTGTGTAGGTCGAGGAAGTGAGGTGACGGGTTGCCCTGGTAGTTCGAAATGTTGATTTTAAAATAGTTCAGACTGTTACGTCTTGTCATGCTAATACATAGCAAAGCAACATGCGTTTTGCTGGAATAATTAATTGGAGAGAACAAGTTGAACCTAATTGTGAAGAAAAGTAAAAAATGAAAAGAATTCCTGTAACCTGCAGCTTTTGTGCAGTGTCATTTTAATTAGGTTTCTAAATTGTAACCTGCACCATATGACGTTCACCCTTCACTCCTGCCCGTGCTGGCTTACACTGACGCTGTCCCTGTATCCTGTAGATTTTGCAATTGTTTTCAAATTCCCAACAAGGTTGGAATGAACGAGATGACGACACTTCCTAGATCATTTTCAAACAGAAAATTGAGAAAAAGTTTGTGTCTTCTGATGAAACGACATTGAGGCAAAACATTATCTCTGTTTCTCACTCTGTTGCTGCTACCAGCAGGGTGGCATGGTGCACAGTGGTTAGCACTGCTGCCTCACAGCGCCAGAGACCTGGGTTCAATTCCCGCCTCAGGCGACTGACTGTGTGGAGTTTGCACATTCTCCCCGTGTCTGCGTGGGTTTCCTCCGGGTGCTCCGGTTTCCTCCCACAGTCCAAAGATGTGCAGCTCAGGTGAATTGGCCATGCTAAATTGCCCGTAGTGTTAGGTAAGGGGTAAATGTAGAGGTATGGGTGGGTTGCGCTTCGGCGGGGCGGTGTGGACTTGTTGGGCCGAAGGGCCTGTTTCCACACTGTAAGTAATCTAATCTAATCTACCATACCTGTCAAGCTGTTCCAACGCTGACTTTGTATATTTGGGGTTTTCCAGCACCTGCATGATTTTGCCTTTGTACTTTCCACATGGTAGATGGCTGGATTTCTCCGTATTAATGCTGTCCACCCTTGTTTCCAATTCCCTGCATGGCCTTTCCTTCCCTATGTCTGTAACCTCCAGCAGCTTCTGTCCCATGGTCAATATGGGTGGAGCTGGAGAAGCACAGCAAGTCAGACCCAATCCTCAGATGCTCTCTGACCTGTATGTATTGACTCTGGCTTCCAGCATCTGTGGTCCTTATTGCCTCTGAGCTCCAATTATTCCAGCATTGACAGCCAAAGACTTCAGCTACCTGGACCTCTGCACTTCTTTCTTCTCCTTTAAGACATTGCTTAAAATCCTTACGTCCTTAAACCTCTTTGACTGTGCCTTTGGCCACCTATCCTAATTTCTCTTTAGATTACTCGGTGTTGAATTTGGTTTAACTCTGTTCCTGAGAAGCACCTTAAGGCTATGTTTTATTTTGTCTGTTAAAGGTGCTATGTCAATAGATAAATGCGCATATTTAAAAATTCATCGGATGTGGCTGTCACTGACCAGGCCAATGTTTATTACCCATGCCTAATTGCCCCAGAGGGCAGTTAAGAGACAACTGTATTGCAGTAGGCCTGGAGTCACATGTAGGTCAGATCAGGGAAGGATGGTAGTTTCCTTCCCTAAAGGACATCAATGAACAAGATGGGTTTTTCCCTTGGCTATCCATGGTCATCATTAGATTCATATTCCAGATTTTTCTTTCTTCGAGAGATTCAAATCTGGGTCCCCAGAACATTACCTGGGCCTCTGAATTAATTGTCTTGTTATAATACAAGGAAGCTATCAACGTCCCACACACATTACAATAGTTTAAGAAATTGAGTATAGGAGCTGGGGACATTGGTGAGGCCTCTTCTGGAATACTGTGTCCAGTTCTGGTCACCCAGTTATAGGAAGGATATTATGATGCTGCAGAGGGTTCAGAAGAGATTTACCAGGATGTTGCTAAGTATGGAAGGTATGAGTTATAAAGAAAGGGTGGATAGACTTGGGACCTTTTTCCACTGGAGCATGGGAGGTTGAGACGTGACCTTATCGCAGTTTATAAAATCTTAAGAGCTATCGATAGTGGGTACCTTTTCCCTAGGATGGGGGATTTTGAGACTAAAGGGCACATTTTTAAGGTGAGAAGAAATAGATTTTAAAAAGGGGCAAATTGTTTGTGAATGGGATGAACTTCCTAAGGGTGAATGTGGGCACAATTACAACTTGGACATTTGGATAAGGACATGAATAGGAAAGGTTTGGAGGAAAATGAACCAGGAGCAGGCAAGTGGGGCTAGTTTAGTTTGGAATTATGGTTGGCATGGACTGGTTGGACCAAAGGGTCTCTCTGTGCTGTATGACTCTAAGAAGCTGCAAATGCTGTTAGTTGCAGAAGATGTATCGGCATTTTGAGAGAAGGCAATGACAAAGTGATAATGTCAGTAACCTCAAGGCTGATGCTCCAGGGACATGGGTTCAGATACAAGAAGAGCTGGAGGAATTTCAATTCTGTGTATAAAATCTGGTATTGAAAGCTAGTCTTAATAATTGTGAAACTGCCATTGATTGTTGTGAAAACCCATCGTGTTTAAGTTGAGTTAGAGAAGAGAATTCATTGTCCTTACCTGGTCTCCAGAACTACAGCAATGTGGTTGACTCTGAAATGGCATAGCAATCCACTCAGGTCAAGATGAGGTAGCGATGCCCTTTTAAAAGGGGTTTGAAATTGCTGGCTAGCTTTTGGAAAATATAGAAGGAAGTAAGATGAAGATACAACAACAGATTGACAAACAGGCTGTACTCATAGCTCCGAGCAAACATCTGGAATACTTAGAAATGAATGTAATGGTTATACTGGAGCTGTAAAATGAAGTATGTAAGATGGGTTGGACCAGTATGTATCATTTGTACGTTTTATTGTTTTTTTCCTTTTTGGTTATCCTTTGTTGTTGCAGCTTACTTGTAATACTTCAAGGACTCCATTATGCCTGTCATAATGGGCTGCCTGTACACATTCCTGATGAAGAGCTTTTGCCCAAAATGCCAATTTTCCTGCTCCTCAAATGCTGCCTGACCTGCTGTGCTTTTCCAGCACCACTCTAATCTTGCCTGTACACATTGTTGTGCCTCTGCCTGGCAGTTAAGGCAGTGGGGAGCTGGAAACAACATAATGACAGAAATAAAATGACTCCGTGATCGTCAATGATGTGATACCTCTCCTGACGCAGATATTCATGTTCCAACTATTGAGAGGCCTGGCTTATTGCCACAAGCGCAAGGTTCTACATCGAGACCTGAAGCCACAGAACCTACTCATTAATGAACGAGGAGAGTTAAAACTGGCTGATTTCGGTAAGTTGCCTCATTCCCATCATTTGCTCTTGTTTTCACATTTTGCTCACATCATTAAACTGGGACACTAAGACCAAGGGTTGATCAATGCAGAAATCCTCTGCCCTCTTGGTGCCAGCTACATTTATGAGCCGGATATTCACTCATAGTGTCGCAGGCAGTGAGTGGAACCGGGCAAGGTGATGTGAGTGACGGCTACGTTTGGTGAGTGTTGACAATTGAAAGGTGGAATGGCCAAAGGAGAGCAGCTCAGAGAGTGCGTCTGGAAAGTATTCTCAGGTTAGTATTGTAGAGAAGGCCCAGGTTTGATCAGTTATGAGGCAAGCGAACAACAGCTGGGTTCCGAAGATTAAACTGCAATTACGCGAAGCAATATTTAAATTTAGAAGATTAAATCGTGATTTGATTAGAGTTTCCAAGGTATTTATTTAAGAAGAACTGGATGTTGCAGGGACTGCAGGTTTGAGTTATAAGGAGCGGCTGGATAGGCTGAGATGTTTTCCCTGGAGCATATGAGGGTGACCTTATAGAGATTTATAAAATCATGAGGGGCATGGATCGGGTGAATAGTTAAGGTCCTTTTCCAAGGGTAAGGGAATCCAAAAGTAGAGGACATAGGTTTAAGGTGAGAGGGGATAGATTTAAAACGGACCTAAAGGGATAATGTTTTCACACAGAGGGTAATAAGTGTACAGAATGAGCTGCCAGAGGAAGTGGTGGAGGCTGGTACAATTAGAACATTTAAAAGACGTTTGAACAGGTACATGGATAGGAAAGGATTAGAGGGAGATGGAACAAATGCAAGCAAATGGGACTAGTTCAGTTTGGGATATCTGGTCGGCATAGACAAGTTGGATTGAAGGGTCTGTTTCTGTGATGTGTGATCCAATGACTCTGTGGTTGGGTAAGTCAAGATCAATTATTTCTGCTGGCTAAGGGCCTAGGACCAAACAGTATACTAAACATTGAGGACAAGTTTTTACAACAGGAAAGTTAATTTCGTTAGTGAAGGAATGGTAAAACTCTGCTTAGAGGGCACTTAGCTATGCAGAGTCAATTGTTCATTTTTAATCTGAAGTTGATCCCGTTTTTGTTAGTTATGAAGAGATGTTAGCCAAAGGTGGAGCTACACAAAATCTATATTCCCTCTTTTGTTTTCATTTGCACAGACCTCTGACATCCTAATGTGGCAGCAACTTCCCAAACCAGAAGTCTGTGATGGGAATGTTAATTTGGCATAAGGGATCCTTGGGGAGTCTGTGCAGCTTAGAGAGAGCATTGTAGATCAGCCATGATCTCATTGACTGACGTTAGAGGATCTAGGGGCTAAATAGCCTCCCTCATGTTCCTTAGGTTAACTTTCAACTCATTGAAAACCCTTCACTTACACAGAGCTCACTCACATCTGTTACAGCTCCACAGTTTAACCAATGTTTGCAATAAGTCATTTAATTCTGGACCAATACAACCCTTTGTGTGGTCTGGATGTATCTGTCAGCTCTTGTCTCGCATATTCAGGAAGTCACTTCAGTTTGTTTTTAAAATACAGTCCCAAACCCTCATGGAATCTTGGTTTGGAAAACTTGGCCAATTTCTGACATTTGTCCATTAAAAACAGCAATATTGGCCTTGATCTTTAAATGCTGGCTTCCTTTTAGTTGAAAGCGTGCTAGCTAAGGGCCTGGCTACAGATGCACTCTATCTCCTTGCTCTCAGCATTAATATAATCCACACACTAGCTGCTTAGCCAACTGGGCTCCATGTGCCAGGATTTCTCACCACTGCTGACATAAGTCATTTTCTTTTATATTCTGTAACAGGATATGGGCATCATTGCAATTCACTACCATTCCTAATTTCCCCTCAGAAGGTGGTGGTGAGCTGCCTACTTAGACAGCTTGTGTGTGTGTGTGTGTGTGTGTGTGTTTGTGAGTGAGTGTGTATGTGTGTGTGAGTGTGAGTAGGTGAATAAGCGAGTGTATATGTATCTGAGTGTGTATGAGTGCACATCATACAGTGTGACAGGATTTAGTTACTGGAAATGGGCATCATTGTGGATGTGAGCTGTAAGTAGGAAATACTTCTGAATGTCATTTTGTAATCTGGTGTGTGGATAGTTATCAAGAAGGAATTGGGTACCACAAGCCAGTGCCACGGTGAGTGTGAACAGGGGAGGCAGCCTGCTGCTTTGTACCGTGCCAGTCAGTTGATTGCCAATGGGGCGAAGATGAACTGTGGTTAGCAACCCACACCCCCATCAGTTGAAAGGCAAAGAAAGCAAGTGTATGGAGATGGTACCACCTCCAGGTTTAAGTGGAAATGTATTCCCTTTCCTGGTCAAAATCCTGGGACTCCCTCTCTAACAGCTCTATGGGTGCACCTTTACCCACATGGACTGCACTGGTTCATGAAAACAGCTCACCACCTTCATGAGGGGCAATTAGGGATGGCAGTAAATGCCAGCAATGCCAACATTATAAGAATGAATTGGCTTCCTTCCTCCGCTCCACTGGATTTCTAAGCTGAGGCACTAATTAGTGTCAATAAATACCCCAATTGAAGGCTCAACTTTGCCTTCCTGTCCCCAGTGTCAATAAATATGAAGGAGAAACACCCCTGTGGGGTGAACATTTCTGACAAGAGTGGAACTAATGGACACAGATCCAATGAACACAGTGTTCAACACTCATCAGTGTCTAAGCAAGCAAATGTATGTGGTGGATGGTGATACTGTAAGACTCGTGAATACACTCAAACACCATTAACTGTTTCCCATTTCTGTTTAGGTCTGGCCAGAGCCAAATCTGTTCCAACTAAGACCTATTCCAATGAAGTGGTAACCTTGTGGTACCGACCCCCAGATGTCCTCATGGGCTCCACAGAATACTCAACGCAGATCGATATGTGGTGAGTGGACAGCAGAAAATTAACATGCTGACACGTCTCCAACCCTTTAGATTTTACTGCCAGGACCCTTCTAACAATCAATGGGGTGGCATCAATAACTCTGTGGGAAATAGACAATAATCTAAGATTCATACACTGTGTATCCAGGATTTTCATTCATATGACAACTTTTAACATGTCCCACAGTGCTTTATAGCCAATGGTGTGCAGTCATTGTGTAGGAAATAAGGTAACCAAATTGCACACAGCAAGATCCCACAAGCATCAATGAGATAAGTGCCCAGATAATTTGTTTTTAGTAATGTTGTTTAAGCAGGGCACTAAGGGTAACTTCTATTATTGTTTAAAATATCCATACAATATTTTACAAAAAATGGCATGGACTTCAGTTTAGCACATCATCTCAAAGGCAGTGATTTCAACAATTCTGTATACTCTCAGATACTCTCAGACTGCACTAGGAGAATCAACCTACATTTATATGTTCAGGCCTCCAGAGTAGGACTTGGACCTTTAACCTTCTGACTTAGAGCTTAGAGCAATATCTGTCATGTTATGTCTTGCAATATATGTGCACTATCCCTTTAAGAATATATGGTGATACATGAAAAGCTCATGATGTCATTACAGTACTATGGCATGTGACCGAATGGTTAAAAAGGTTCCTGTCTTTATCTAACTGAGCTCTGTCCTCTAGCAGCACGACATGCTACAGTACATCTGAAAATCTTCACATGAACCTAAACAGCAAGTGCCTCTGATTATCGTTGTACATACCAGGACTTAGAAAAAGAGTTCATTGAATTCTTCAGAATTATGTGATTCAGTGTTGTCTCTACATTATAGGAGGTAACATGAGAAACACAGTGTGACAGATAATCACCACTTCACACCCTGGTGGTAACCATCAGTTACTGCTTATTAAAAAGTCCCCATGAAACATGACATAGTCGGAAATCACACAACACCAGTTTAGAGTCCAACAAGTTTATCTGAAATCACAAGCTTTCGGTACGCTGCTCTTTCATCAGATGAAGTGGTTCAATGAAGGAACAGAGCTTGTGATTTCAAATAAACCTGTTGGACTATAACCTGGTGTCGTGTGACTTCTGACTTTGTCCACCCCAGTCCAACACCAGCACCTCCACATCATAAAGATTACATAGTGCTGGTTTGTAAAACATTTTGACAACCAACCACAATAAGCTTGTGTAAACAGATCTCCAATTTAAGTAGCCTGGAGGCATGCTTATCCTCTTTCTGTTTAAGGTTAAGACTTATCAAGCTAGTCCTGTGGGGAATCCCCTTACCCGTACAAATCCAGGGAGGAAACAGCCTAATGGCATTAACGGTGAACTGTTAATCCAGAAACTCAGGTAATATCTTGGGTCCAGGTTTGGATCCCACCATGGCTGATGAATTCAAAAATAAAATCTGGAATTAAGAGTCTGATGATGACC
Source organism: Chiloscyllium punctatum (assembly GCF_047496795.1). Classification (NCBI taxonomy): domain Eukaryota; kingdom Metazoa; phylum Chordata; class Chondrichthyes; order Orectolobiformes; family Hemiscylliidae; genus Chiloscyllium; species Chiloscyllium punctatum. Next base: position 58,472,835 of record NC_092783.1, read on the forward strand.
TTGAAATCATCGTTGATGGTTGGAAAAACTCACCTGGTTCACTCATGTCCTTTAGGCAAGGAAACTGCCATCTTTTCCTGGCCTGGCCTACACATGACTCCAGACCCACTGCAATGTGGTTGACTTTCAACTGCTCTCTGGGCAATTAGGGATGGGCCATAAATGCTGGCCGAGCTAGAAACGCCCTGATCCCGTGATTGAATAAAATAACAAATTAGCCTACTGCCCTCTGAATCTGGAGATTAATGGACCTAGGCCGAGCCAGTGAATAGTTCTGATCTGTACCAAGCTTGTTGAAGTGTAGATATCTACACTTTTCATTTTTATTCATTCATAGGATGTGGGCATTGCTGGTTGGGCCAGCATTTAATGTCCATTAAGAAGGTGGTGGTGAGATGCCTTCCTGTATTGCTGCAATCCACATGCTGTAAGTAGACCCACAATGCCCTGGAGAGGGTGGCGTAATCCTTGGATTTTGTCCCAGCGACATGTTGGATAAATGGTCCGGTTCCAAATTAGGATGGTGAGTTGCTTAGAGGGAAACATGCAGGTGGTAGTGTTCCTATGTATGTGCAGCCCTTGTCCTTCTAGATGGCGTGGCCGTGGGTTTGGAAGATGCTTTCTTAGGACCCTTGGTGTATTTCCGCAGTGTGTCTTGTAAACACTGCTGTTACTATGCCTCAGTGGTAGAGGGACTGAATATTTGTGGATGTGGTATCGATGAAGCTTTAAACTGATCATATCCCAATGAATCACTCTGAAGTAGACAGAGTTGTGTAGACTATTGATCTATTCTAGACTGCGTCTATTACAGCACATAGCTCTGTTCTGGATTCAGGCCATTGTGTTGTATGTGTGGCAATCCCAATCGCCTTTTCTGTGCTCATCATTTCCAGGGGAGTTGGTTGTATTCTATATGAAATGGCTGCGGGAAGGCCTCTGTTCCCTGGGTCCACAGTGAAGGAGGAATTGCACTTAATTTTCAGGCTTTTAGGTAAGTGGAGTATTGACGAACAGTGATTGAGACACACAGAATACACTAAGCCCCAGTTCCTGATGTGATTAGCGAGTCCAGAGTTTAGCTATCCAAGTTAAATGCACTTGTGACAAAGGCATTAGTTATGCTGAAAACTATCATTAGGAAAACAATTAAGTTGAATATGTCTTTACAAAACATAACAACAATGCCTTTACAACTCTTGGATCTTGAATTATGCACCCTAGAGTTCTGAGAGAGGTTGCTGAGGAAATAGCAGAGGCATTGGTTGAGATCTTTCAAGAGTCACTGGAGTCAGGAAAGGTCCCGGATGATTGGAAGATGGCTGTAGTAACCCCCTTGTTCAAGAAAGGATCAAGGCAAAAGATGGAAAATTATAGGCCAATCAGCTTAACCTCGGTTATTGGTAAAATTCTAGAATCCATCATTAAGGATGAGGTTTCTAAATTCTTGGAAGAGCAGAGTCTGATTAGAACAAGTCAACATGGATTTAGTAAAGGGAGGTCATGCCTGACAAACCTGTTGGAATTTTTTGAAGAGGTAACAAGTAGGTTAGACCAGGGAAACCCAGTGGATGTGGTCTATCTGGACTTTCAAAAGGCCTTTGATAAGGTGCCACACGGGAGACTGCTGAGCAAGGTGAGGGCCCATGGTGTTCGAGGTGAGCTGCTGGGATGGATTGAGGATTGGCTATCTAACAGAAGGCAGAGAGTTGGGATAAAAGGTTCTTTTTCAGAATGGCAGCCGGTGACGAGCGGTGTCCCGCAGGGTTCGGTGCTGGGGCCACAGCTGTTCGCATTATATATTAATGATTTGGATGAGGGAACCGGGGGCATTCTAGCGAAGTTTGCCGATGATACAAAGTTAGGTAGACAGGCAGGTAGTACTGAGGAAGTGGGGAGGCTACAGAAGGATCTAGACAGGTTGGGAGAGTGGTCCAGGAAATGGCTGATGGAATTTAACGTGAGCAAGTGCGAGGTCTTGCACTTTGGCAAAAAGAATATAGGAATGGACTACTTTCTAAATGGTGAGAAACTTAATAAAGCCAAAGCACAAAGGGATCTGGGAGTGCTAGTCGAGGATTCTCTAAAGGTAAACATGCAGGTTGAGTCTGTGATTAAGAAAGCGAATGCAATGTTGTCTCTTATCTCAAGAGGGTTGGAATATAAAAGCAGAGATGTACTACTAAGACTTTATAAAGCTCTGGTTAGGCCCCATTTGGAGTACTGTGTCCAGTTTTGGTCCCCACACCTCAGGAAGGACATACTGGCACTGGAACGTGTCCAGCGGAGATTCACACGGATGATCCCTGGAATGACAGGTCTAGCATATGAGGAACGGCTGAGGATACTGGGATTGTATTCGTTGGAGTTTAGAAGATTAAGGGGAGATCTAATAGAGACGTACAAAATAATACATGGCTTTGAAAAGGTGGATGCTAGAAAATTGTTTCTGTTAGGCGAGGAGACCAGGACCCGTGGACACAGCCTTAGAATTAGAGGGGGTCATTTCAGAACGGAAATGCGGAGACATTTCTTCAGCCAGAGAGTGGTGGGCCTGTGGAATTCATTGCCACGGAGTGCAGTGAAGCCGGGACGCTAAATGTCTTCAAGGCCGAGATTGATAGGTTCTTGTTGTCTAGAGGAATTAAGGGCTACGGGGAGAACGCTGGCAAGTGGAGCTGAAATGCGCATCAGCCATGATTGAATGGCGGAGTGGACTCGATGGGCCGAATGGCCTTACTTCCACTCCTATGTCTTATGGTCTTAAAAGAAAATGCAAGCTACTCATTGCGATATTAGGGCAGATGACCAAAAGTTTAGTCAAAGATGTAGGTTTTCAGATAAAGGTAAAAGGATGCTGAAGGATGTTGTCTATTACAGAAAGACATAGAGAATCTGCAGAGCTGGGCTGAGAGATGACAAATGGAATTTAATGTGGAAAAGTGTGAGGTGATTCACTTTGGAAGGAGTAACAGGAATAAAGAGTACTGGGCTAATGGTAAGATTCTTGGTAGTGTGGAAGAGCAGAGATATCTCGGTGTTCTTGTACATAGATCCCTGAAAGTTGCCACCCAGGTTGTTAGGGTTGTTAAGAAGGCATACGGTGTATTAGCTTTTATTGGTAGAGGGCTTGAGTTTTAGAGCCACGAGGTCATGCTGCCGCTTACAAAACACTGGTGCAGCCGCACTTGAAGTATTGCATCCAGTTCTGGTCACTGCACGACAGGAAGGATGTGGAAGCTTTGGAAAAAGATGTTTCCTGGTATGGAGGGAAGGTCTTACGAGGAAAGGCTGAGGGACTTGAGGCTGTTTTCATCAGAGAGAAGAAGGTTGAGAGGTGACTTAATTGAGACATATAAGATAATCAGAGGGTTAGATAGAGTGGACAGTGAGAGCCTTTTTCCTCAGCTGGTAATGGCTAGCACGAGGGGACATAGCTATAAATTGAGGGGTGATAGATATAGGACAGATGTCAGAGGTAGTTTCTTTACTCAGAGAGTAATAGGGGTGTGGAATACACTGCCTGCAACAGCAGTAAACTCGCCAACTTTAAGGGCAGTTAAATGGTCATTGGATAAACATAAGGATGAAAGTGGAATAGTGTAGGCGTCAGATTGTTTCCACAGGTCAGTGCAACATTGAGGACCGAAGGGCCTGTATTACATTGTAACGTTCTATGTAATATTCTATATTCAATAAAATACCACAGATGCTTGAAAACTGAAATAAAACAGAAAATGCAGGAGAGACTCAAAGTTCTGACAGCAAAAGGGATGTTTAGGGAGGGAATACCAAAGCTTGGAGCTCAGGCAGCTGAAGGCACACCCACCAGTGGTGGAGCGATTACAACTGGCAATGCACAAGTGAGCCAGAATTAAAGGATTGCAGATATCTTAGAGGATTATGGGCTGGTGGGGATTACAGTAGATAAGGCCATAGAAGGTTTTGAAAGTAAAGGTGAGAAACTTTGGCTTGTTGCTTGACTGGGAGCCAGTGAAAATAGGATCAATAGGGGAATGGGACTTCCTGTGAGTTAAGGCATTGGCAGCTGAAATTTGGATCACCTCAGGTTTATGGAAGGTTGAACATGGGAGACCAGCCAGGCATGTTTCGGAATAATTGAGTTAAAGGTAAGAAGCCCTAATGGTTTCAGCAGCAGGTGAACTGAGACGGAACTGAGTATTGTTAGGGAAGTGAAAAGATGAAAGTGAATCTTAGTTAAGGTACAATATGTGTTTGAAAACTCATGCAAGGGTCAGATAACACACCAGGGCTCCACATTGCTGGCTTTATTTTAAGAGTCTTAACAGGGACACAGTCACAATCAGTATTTAGCGACAACCTTTTCTCTAAAATCCAGTTTCTCTGGATCAATATGGAATGGATGGAAGAACTCAGAGCTTCAATCAATTGTGACGACCATAAGATGTGGGAGAAGACCATCCGGCCCGTTGTGTCTGCTCTGCCGTTCAATGAGACCATGGCTGATCTGATAATCCTCAACTCCATTTATCCTCATAACCCTTCATTCTCCTACTGAGTAAAAGTGCAATTAATTATCTTTAATATTTTATTCTGCAAATGTCTTGTTCCAGGGACTCCAGCAGAAGACACATGGCCGGGAATTACATCCAATGAAGAATTCAAGGCTTATAATTTTCCTTACTACCGACCACAACCAATGATACATCATGTTCCCAGGTACACTGCAAGCCATCGTCCTTATTTGTCCCTTTACTGTAAATCAAGTATTTGCTAGAGTTTACTGCATATCAGGCCATTCTGCCCACTATGTCTAAACTGTTACTATTTTTTTTAATGTGAACTGGGCTTTGCTGACAAGGATGCCCATTCCTAATTGCCCCTGATCTGAGTGGCTCACTACAGCTTCATCAGAGTGCAGTGAAAAGTCAATTACGTTGCTATGGGTCTGGAGTCACATAATTGCCAGACCAGGGAAGGATGGCAGATTTCCTTCCTTGAAGGGCATTAGAGAATCAGATTATTTTTAACAACAATCAGTGATAGTTTTGTACCCAACACTATGAGATTGGTCTTGATTTCCACCATCATTAATTTCACCCAGCTGTCTTGGTGAGGATTTGTCTCCCCAGGGTGTTTGGGTGGTATGGTGGCTCAATGTTTAATACTGCTGCCTCACAGCGCTAGGAACCCTGGTTTGATTCACCCCTTGGGCGAATGCCTTTGTGGAGTTTGCACATTTTCCCCGGGTCTGCGTGGTTTTCTCCTGTGTGCTCCAGTTTCCTCCCACCATCCAAAGATGTACAGGTTAGGTGGATTGGCCACGCTAAATTACCCGCAGTATCAAGGGATATGCCGGCTAGGTAGTTTAGTTATGGGCAATGCAGGGTTACAAGGATAGGGTAGGGGGTTGGGTCTGGGTGGGGTGCTCTTCTGAGAGTCGGTGTGGACTTAATGGGCCAAATGGCCTGCTTCTTCATTGTAGGGATTCTATATTAGCCTGGGTCTTTAGATCAGTAATTCAGTTACATTATCACCACACCAGATATATAAATATATTACACATGTTATCCATAGCATTGTTCACTGTGATTTGGTGCTCTTGTCTCTGAGCCAAAAGGTTATGGTTTCAAATCTGTCTCCAGAAACCTGAGCCCATACATTTGTTATAACTGAGGAAACACTGCACTATCAGAGTTGCTGTCTTTGAGACAAGATTTTGAACTGATGTTGCACTTGGTTGCTACCAGCTGGAAGCAGGTCTTTGTTGAATAGATTGTGTTTCTGTCACATTTCTCTGACTGCTATTTTTAATGTAGCAAATTCAGATTTATTTAAAATGAGTTGGCACAGTCTCTAAAACCTGGACTGAGGAATTTTAGGTGAATATTTTAAGTGTCAATATTAGCAAGGATAACTTCAAGACTGTTTATGTCTATAATTATCTATGAAAAGATTTCAATCTCTTGAGAATGTTTCAATTTCTGTGTTTCTTCAGATTGGACGCTGAAGGTCTAGACCTTTTTGCAAACCTTTTGCTGGTAAGCAACTAAATAATTAATAAATTACAAACACATTTCTCTAACAGTATGCATTATAATGACAATTGCTTGCTTTTCCATATATTTCCACTGATGAGAATATTCTCATGCAATTTTGAATTATAGCAGGAATTGTTGTTGTTACTGAACAGGATGTGAGTATTGCTAGCCCAGTTAGTATCGATTGTCCACACGTAATTGCCCTTCAGATGGGAGGTGATGTTCCTGTAGTTGTTTGTGGCAGTGTTATAGCTACAACACTGGTTGAAGGCGGCAAGGAATTTTTCACAACAACAGCTAAGAGATGGCGATTCACCTCCGCATCAGGATGGTGTGTAGCTGAGTGGTGGACTTGTTGGAGACGGTGTGCTCATGTATCTGTTGCCCTTTGGGTAGGAAAGGAAGATTTGGAAGATACTGTGAAAATTGTCTTGATGAGTTACTGCACTGCATCTTGTAGATAATGCACAACCATCCTAGTTCTTCGAGTATCTCCACGTAACATCTTCCCCACTGGCCCGATGGTCGAAACCTTTCAGCCAGAATTGCATGAGGCAGGTTAACTATCAGCCCTGAAGGACTGAAGAACCTGTTACAAACCCCCCAAAACTCAGGATAAGAAATGCTGAGAAATTGTTCCTGCAAAGGTGTACAGAGAGGTTCCATTCTGCAATGCCACAAGCCAGCAACATGGGCATTGTTGGTGAGTGCAGCAAACAATCAGATTGCTCTGCTGCTCTGTGAGGGTTCAGCTCCTGTTGCTCAGGACTGTGTTTTGTGCAAAGCTACAAAGATCAGCAAAGGAACTGAGGGCGAAGTGAGGAAAACATTTTATGAAATGCATTGGCTGGAGGCAGATTCAATTAACCTGCTGTGCTTTTCCAGCACCACACTCTCGACACAGATTCAATTGAGACATTCAAGAGGGGGCATTGGATAAGAATAATGTGCAGGGTTATGGGAAAAACGCAGAGGATTGGCACGAGGTAACAATGCTCATTTAACAGACCAGTGCAAGCACGATGGGTGGTTGGACTTCCTCTGTGATGTAACACATCTGTCATACTGTGAGTTTACTTTTGAGACTCTTAGTGGAAACAGGCTTATTTAAATGTGGGCTTGTCTCTTCCTCTTGAACTGTGCTGCTTTCACTGAAGTTGGGTCAAGTAAGAGTGCGGGGTTTGCTGCTGGATGCTGACTGTCATTTAAATTCATTTCTCTATCTCAGTACGAGGCCAAGAAGAGGATTTCAGCTGAGGATGCTCTCCAACACCTTTATTTCAAGAACTTGGGTGAAAGAGTGCACTTTCTACCAGACAGTGAGTCTCTGCTCAGTGTGGAATCCTTTCCCTCTCTATGCCGAGATCTCGTGTTTTGCTGTTAAACTGTTTGGGGTTTCGGGGGCTCGATTGTTCTCACTAGCATTTTGAAATGTCCCAATCTGCCTGAGCACCAGGAGTAATACCATGGCTGCAACAATACACTGTTGTGACTCTGAGGTCAAAAGGTTAGGAATTTAAGCACCTCTCAAGTGACTTGAGCCTTTTATTAATACCAACACCTGCAGTGCAGTGGCTTTTGGATATGACATTAAACTAAGACCCTGCTGTACTATTCAAAGAAATTCTCCGCTCAACCAATAACAGAAAAAATATATAATCTCTTCATTGATTTATTGACTTTTGTTGAATCTTGCTCTGCACAAACCTATTGCTGCATGTCCTGTATCAATAAGACCATAAGACCAATAGAATGGTTACAGCATAGAAGAAGGCCATTCAAGCCATTGTGTCCCTGCAAGCTCTCTGGAAGAACATCTCCTGCTCTCCACCCTTTCCTTGTAACCTTTCAACTGTTATCTCAGCAAAAGATGAGCCTTCTTAAAAAGAAACACGTTTGAACTTACTTTCATCTGAGTAAGTTGGCTGTGCATTCCCAGTCCTGACCACCTGCTGTGCTTCCTTATGTTGCAATCGGTACCCATACTGTGTATTTTAAGTCTCTGTCCTCTGGTTCCATTAAGAATGGTTTCTTCCTGTCTCCTCTGTCCTGGTCCCTCATGAACATCTCCAAGAAATGTCCTTTGAACCTTCAACTTCTCCAAAATGAACAAGTCCCAGTTCCTCCAGTCTATTCATGCAACTGAAGTCCCTCAACCCTAGAACCATTCTTTTGAACCTTTTCCACACCCTCTCTCAAATTTTCACATCCTTCCTAAAACACAGTACTTAGGATTGCACACAATATCCGCTTGAAGCCAAACCTATATTATATCATTACTCGCTCGTTTGTTTTGCTCTGTGTCAATATTGATATAGCTAATATATCGCATGTTTCATTAACCATTTTCTCAACCTGCAACAGAATTATTCAATGATTTGTCTACAAATACCTCCAGGTCGCTGAGCACTAGCACCCACTCTAGAATTGTATCCTTTATGTTGTATCATTTGTTGTTCCTCCACCAATAATGGATCGCTTCACACTTCTTTGTTTTGATATTTTTCTGCCTTGTGTCTACTGATTGTAGCATCCTAGTTGCTCTTGAGAAGGTGGTGGTGACAACTAAGGGCAGGCAATAAATGCTGGGTAGCCAGCAACACCCAGGTCCCACCAGAGAATACAGAAAGGGTAGCTTCACTACATCCTTGAGAGTTTATCACTGCTGACAATTTGCAGTTCTTACCGAGTTTGTGACATCTGCAAATTTTGAGATTATGCCAAGTCTAATTCATTAATATTTAGTAGGGGGACCAGTGCCCCTTTATTTACCATCTCTTGATCTGAAAAACAACCATTCTCCACTAATCTCTTTTCCCTGATATTCAGTCAACCTTGTTCACTGTCCTTTATGCTCCCTGGGCGTACACTTTGCACTCAAAAGTTTTCTGTAAGTGCTTTCAAGTGGCCTGACGTTGAGAAAGGGGTAAAATGAACACAATCCTTAATTTCTTTTCCCAGCCAGAGTGTCTGTATGGCTACTGTCTGTGTTCAGACTGTTGCTAATGGGGGAGAAATGATCATTTAACTATAGCACGCTCTGCCTGAGATTGACACAACTCTTCCGATCTAAAAGCACGGGCTGGAGTGAACAACAAAATCACTCTGCTTGGAGTCCATCTGGATCGGTCTCAATGAACACTGATATTTTAAAAATTGTAAAACCTTTCAGCTCAAAAGACAAGGCCCTCTCCAGCAGCCTTTAGGAGCACAGCAACGGGAGGCAATTCAACTCCTCAAATTGGTCTACCCTTCTAATTTCTAATGTTGATATTTTGCTTGTATGTTCAACTGCATTCCTCCATTCAGTTAGATCATGGCTGACTTGCAACTCTACTCCATTAATTCAGTGATGCTACCATCACTGAATCAATTTCTGATTTTGTGATTGCACCCTTTCTGCCCCAGTCTAATTTTCATGTTACCATCACTGAATACCCCACTTTCAACATCCTCCACTAATCTCTTTTCCCTGATATTCAGTCAACCTTGTTCACTGTCCTTTATGCTCCCTGGGCGTACACTGTGCACTCAAAAGTTTTCTGTAAGTGCTTTCAAGTGGCCCGACGTTGAGAAAAGGGTAACCATTAACTGGAAACTCAACTGGACCCATTACATAAATAATGTGGTTCCAAGAGCAGGTCAGAGGCTAGGAATATAGTGACTCCTGACTCTCCAAAGCATGTCCACCATCTACAAGGCACAAATCAGGAGTGTGATGAAATACTCTGCACTTGCCTGGATGGCGACAGCTCCAACAACGCTCAAGAAGCTTGACACTATCCAGGACAAAGCAGCAGACTTGGTTAGCCCCACATCCACAAACATCCACTCCTTCCACCATCAATGCTCAGCTGCAACAGTTTGTTCTATCCACAAGGTCTACCGTAGAAATTCACCAAGGCTTCTTTCGATACCACCTTCCAAACCCATGACCACTTCCATCTAGAATGTCAAGGGCAGCAGACACATGGGAATACCACCACCTTCAAGTTCCCCTCCACTCACCATCCTGACTCGGAAATATATCGTTGTTCCTTCACTGCTGCTTTGCCTAAATTCTGGAATTCTCCCTAATAGCATTGTGGGTTGATCTACAGCACAAGAGCTGCAGCAGTTCAGGAGGGTAGCTCATCACCACCTTCTCAAGGGCAACTATAGATGGGCAATAAGTGCTGGCCAGCTGGTGAAGCTATATCTCACAAATGTATATTTTAAAAATCCTGCCTTACTTCTGTGACCATTAATACCCTCACGTAACAAATATCCATCAAACTCAGTTTTGATATTTTCAACTGACTTGGCCCTCAGCAATAGCCTTCGACCTCTAGCCTCAACACCTTCCTGGGAAAAGAAGTTGAGATCTCCACATTACACTTTGTGTAAAAAAGTGCTTCTTGACTCCGCTCCTGATGACCTAAATGCTTACTTTAAGATCATGTCCCTGTTGTTCTGGGCTTTTCTACCAGATGATCTTTATTGATTAGCACTAACAAAACTTTTAATCTGCTTCAACGCCTCAATTAAATCACCCATTGATCTGCTGTACCAGAGGAAATATAACCCCAGTCTCTGTTCTGTCACTCAACTGGCAAGGTTAACTCTGTGTCTTGCTCCACAGGTGCTGTCAGACCTGCTGAGTTCCTCCAGCACTTTCTGATTTTATAATTGCACCCTTTATGCCCCAATCTAATTTTCATGGTAAATGTGTGGTGGGATGTTCTCTTGGTCCCTGATGACCCATTTCCCCAGGTCACTTTGAATTGTCTCTCACTGAGATTGCAGCTCAGTTGACTGGATGGCTGGTTTGCAATGCAATGTGATGCCAACAGTGTGGGTTCGATTCCCAAACTAGCTGAAGTTACCATGAAGAGCTTGCCTTCTCAACCTCGCTCTTCACCTGAGGTGTGGTGACCCTCAGGTTAAACCTCCATCAGTCATTTCTGTCTCTAATGAGAGAGTAGTGCTGTGGTGTGGCCAGACTATGGTGACTTTATCTTTTACTAATGACAGACTCAGGCCTTAACTGCATTCCGCACGCCACACCCAATCCCTGCTATTGCCCCCCGCCCCCCCAACTCCGTTTCCTCCATCTATCTCTTGGAAAATCCACTTCGAGTCTTGTTTTGAGCAGATCTACAGACTGTGATGTCTATTCAAGTTCAAAACTAACTGGTTACAAAAGCCCCTTTACTTACACTATCAAACAGACAGACCATGCTGTACATATTGTACAATGAGGGCCTCAAATTGCAAATATTTCTGCTTAATGTTACTAAACCGTTCCGGTTAAATCAACACTCAGTTCACAGCTTTTACTCAATGTTCTGTCTCCCATTCCGACATGATTTCTGTTCGGTGTGAAACTCATTCTGCTCTGTTGCAATAATGAAACAATTGTCCTTCTCAAATCATTTAAAATATTTCCAGATGAATTATAAGGTGTCTGGTGTTATGTTTCAGTTCTCACCATGAGAATGCAATCCAGGAGGAGTTAGGGACTGGACAAATCTTTTAAAAACCTCTGATGTTCAAGCAGCTCGCCTATTGTCACTGTTTAGATTCACTCAGGTTAGATGTTGAGTGTGAAATGGTTGATGATTGCTTATTGACCCACACATGGTACAAGGTCAAACCCACCCCATAACTTCCAAAATATTCCAAGGAGTGGCAGTTGGATTGCCATTCTGCTCAAATGTTGTTTTCCATAAGTACTAAACTCCACATTTTTAGTCAGGAATTCCCTTTCCAGCTCAAAGAACAAAAAACAAAAGAACTTTACAGCCCAGGAACAGGGCCTTTGGCCCTCCAAGCCTCTGCCGATCCAAATCCACTCTCTAAACCTATTGACAAATTTCTCAGCATCTGTATTCTCTGCTCCTCACCGACTCATGCATCTGTCCAGATGTACCTTAAATGAATCTACCATGCCTGCCTCTACTGCCTCTGCTGGCAACGCGTTCCAGGCACCTACCACCCTCTGTGTATAGTACTTTCCACATATATCCCCCTTAAACTTTCCAGCTCTCACCTGGAAAGCATGACTTCTCGTTATTGAATCCTTCACCCTGGAAAAAAAGCTTATCTCTATCCACCCTGTCTATGCCCTTCATGATTTTGTAGAGCTCAATCAGGTCCCCTCTCAGTCTCCTTTTTTCTAATGAAAACAATCCTAACTTACTCAACCTCTCTTCATAGCTAGCACCTTCCATACCAGGCAACATCCTCGTAAACCTTCTCTGCACCCTCTCCGAAGTGTCCACATCCTTTTGGTAATGTGGCGACCAGAACTGTACACAGTATTCTAAACGCGACCGAACCAATGTCTTGTACAATTTTAACATGATCTGCCAGCTCTTATACTCAATACCCCGCCTGATGAAGGCAAGCGCACTATATGCCTTCTTGACCACTCTATGCACCTGTGCATCAACCTTCAGGATGCAATGGACCTGCACTCCCAGATCTCTCTGCTCATCGACTTTTCCCTAGGTTCATCTGTTTACAGTATAGCTTGCTCTAAAATTAGACTTCTCAAAATGCATCACTTCACATTTGCCTGGATTGAACTCCATCAGCCACTTCTCCACCCAACTCTCCAGTTTATCTATATCCTCCTGTACTCTCTGACAGTCCCTTATGCTTTCTGCTACTCCACCAATCTTCGTGTCATCTGCAAACTTACTGATCAGACCAACAATACCCTCTTCCAGATCACTTGTGTACATCACAAACAACAGTGGCCCCAATACTGATCTTTCTCTATTTTGAGAGTCTCCCTTCAACTACTACTCTCTGTCTCCTATTGCTCAACCAGTTCTTTATCCACCTAGCTAGAATACCCTGCACACCATATGACTTCACTTTATCCATTAGTTTACCATGGGGAACCTTATCACACGCCTTACTAAAGTCCATGTATATGACATCTACAGCCCTTCCTTCATCTATCAATTTGGTCACTTCCTCAAATAACTCTACAAAGTTGGCAAGACATGATCTCCTCCGCATAAAACCATGTCGCCTATCACTGATAAGTCCATTCTTTTCCAAATATAAATAGATATTATCCCTCAGTACCTTCTCCAACAACTTTCTCACCACTGATATCAGGCTCACTGGCCTGTAGTTACCTGGAACATCCCTATTACCCTTCTTGTACACGGGGACAACATAAGCAACCCTCCAGTCCTCTGGCACCTCACCTGTGTCTAAGGATGCTACAGAGATATCTGTCAGGGCCCCAGCTATTTCCCCTCTAGCCTCCCTCAGCTACCTGGGATAGATCCCATCCGGTCCTTCTGGAATGTACACTTGAACCCAGCACAATTCCTCTGTTGTACAGGATAGATGGCAGGAGTCAGACCCTGTCCTGTTTTACAATAAGCAGACAGCGTGCTGAGCTCTGAGATTTCAGTGTCCAACAGCACAACCAGCCACACTGACAGCCATTGTGAAAGGGTCAGCTTGTAAAGTAAGTGTGGAGTTAGGGTGGCACTTTTAGTTAAGGGCTCAGGCTGTCAACTGGGTAGGGTGCCAGTGGGTAGGGTGCCGGGGGAAATGGTGCTGGTGCCAGGTAAGTGTGCGGGGGGGAGGGGGGGTAGGGGAACAATGAATGTGTTAAGGCCATTTGTTCAGGCGGCAAGTTTGGGAGGGGTGGGTGTTTGTGGGGCTTCTGCCGGGTGATAATCAAGTTAGGTTGGGGTTTGAAGGGGTTGTCAGGGGTATCAGGAACTTTTCTAGCAATCAATAGTCATTAAACTGCTGCCATTAGACTCGCTTTTTAATCCCATACTTTTTATAAACTTGAAATCCAATTTCACTATCTGCCATAGGGGGATTCAAGTGGATGAGCTCGAAGCATTAGCCTGGGTTTCAGGATTACTCATTCCCTGATATTGCCATTATATTGGGGCATCCCTTTGCAAAAGCATTATAAACCAGCCTATAACATCGAGCTGCAGAAGGAGGTTTGAGGTGAGGTGGCCATGGAGGTAAGTTTTAAGGTGTGCCTCATCTTGGAGGACAGCTTTAGTGAAGCTGAGATTGCAGAGCTCAGGGTCCAGATAGCTGAAGGCAGTGCTGGCGATAGCGGCATGATTAAAATCAGACAGGTTCAAGAGGTCAGAATTAGAGGAACACAGATAACTTGCTGGGCTGTTGGTTGGGAGGAGGTTACAGAGATGGAGAAGAATGGAAGAGGTCATGGAGGGATTTGAAAACCAGGGTGAGGACTTTGAAATGAAGACATCATTTGACCAGACACTGTTGTAAGTCAATGAAAACAGTGAGGCAAGGAGAATGGGACCTTTGTTGCATGGGACCAATTGGGTTGAATGGTCTGTTTCTGCTTGATCACCACCTGATACCAAAGTGTCCTGGGGAGGTGGTGTACAGCAAACTGGCAGGATACCATGCCCTATTCTCCCCTCCTGACCACATGGGAATGATACTGGTGAGGCACTGCCTGTCTGGGTACTCTGTTTTGCCTAAAGTACTATATGGACTGAGTATGATGGTGCAAAGCAAACTTTAGCCACAGATTGCTGAACCAAATTCTCTTTTTTTTATCTTTCACTCCTGTACAGCTGTTAGTATTTTCACATTGAAAGAAATCCAGTTGCAGAAGGATCCTGGTTATCGAGGGTCTTCATATCCCCAGTCTGGTAAGTTTGTGTGGCTTGCCAGACCAATGCATTGATCAGAACTGCTGGGGAGAAGAAAAAAATTAAGCAAAAGATATATCGATGATTAGTGAAGGAAACTGCAGAGATTCCTCTATAAAACAATTGAACATTAAAGCTGGATAACAAAGTTTCAGGGGATCTGCTAGGTAACATTTGTATTCTGGGATTGGCATTCCCAGAATAACTGGGATCAAAACACTGGCATTCCCAGAGTGGCCAGGATCAGCGCACGGTTATTCCCACATTAGCTGGGATCAGGGCACTGGTATTCCTGGGGTAAAGTGGGATCAGAGTGCTGATATCCCCAGAGTAACTTGCTATCAGAGATAGTAGTTGATTTTAGATCTATTTAATGGGAGGTTTGATAAGCACATGAGGGAGAAGGGACAAAAGGGTTATGCTGATAGAGTTACATGGGAAAGGGTGGCTGGAGGTTCAACTGCAGCAGAAAGGTCAGCATGGGCTGAATAGCCTGTTCCTGCATATAACATGTCACATCTAGAAGGATCTGACCTGTCATTTTCCATTTTCCAGCCCGGGGCAAGAATCGAAGGCAAAGTGTTTTATTTTAGACGGATCCGTGCTCCTGCCTCGTCCCCACCTTACAGAAGAACACAGTCACTTTATGGTGGGGGTGTGGAGGGAGACTTGAGGGTGGGGGCAGCTTCATTATTGCAGCATGGAGCGAGACCAGGTGAGGCTCCAGCAGTAATCCAAGATGATGTCTGCATGAGATCAGCATCCTTCAACTGTGATGTTACACATTAACTAAAATCACCAGGAACAGGAGGACTCCACTCACAGCCTCAGGTTTGCTCTACAATTCGATTAGATTCTAACCCGACTAACTCAACTTTGGCACCAAATGCTGAATCTTCATCAAAGATATTTGGTATCAATCCCAATGCCACAAACTGGCTTCATTGCCCGAGTGCCCAGTTACAACTGTGCCCACTACTATATATCCTCATACCTGCCCTCTCTCCAATACTGCATCCCAATACAGCAGTTTAGCTAATGCACTGAAGCTGTCTTCCAATCAGTTTAGGACTATCCAGCATTGACACCGAACAGCTGACTCTCCTCTTCCCTGCATCCTTGCCTTTGCAGAGATTAAAGAATGCTGCTGATAATTTTTCCTCAAAACTGCACATCGAAAGCATCCTCGCATCTTTATTCAGTAGGTTCATGGGACACGAATTCACTGCAGGCCTAAGGGGACAAGAGTCACAGTGGTCTCCAGGAGAACAGGTTCATTGCAGGCGCTAGTGGGCATGGATTCAGGACTTCTCAGGGTTTATGGCAGGCACAGAGGGCAAGGGTGATAGCAGACATAGTGGACACAGGTTCATGGCAAGTCCATAGGGCACAGGGTCACAGTAGGATCACATGAGATCACAATTAGTATGAGTTTGGTTCTTTCTTCCCTGTCTTCCTTCCTCATTCCCTCTATCATTTTTTATTCCTTCCTTTCCTTTCTTCACTCCCTTTTCCTCTTCCTCCTTCCTTCATTCATTCCTTCTTTCCTTTATTCCTTCTTTCCTTTTTTCTCCTTCCTTTTCTTCCTTAATCATTTCTTCCTTTCCTTCCCACTCTCTGAGGGGATAGCAGAGTGCTCAGCCAACTGCATTTACTCATACACAAACAAGGAACAAGAGTAGGCTACATGGCCCTTCAAGCCTTCTCTCCCATTTGATAAGGTCACGGCTGATCTGATTTTAACATCAACTCTACATTCCTGTACATCTCCGAACATCTTTCATCCTTTTGCTCATCAAGAATCCATCTACCTCTACCTTACAAGTATTTGTAGATTCTGTATTTGCTGCCTTTTGAGGAAGTGAATTTCAAAGACACTCAACCCTGTGAGAGGAAAAATATATTTCCTCTCTTCTATCTTAAATGGGCAACCCCTTTTTTTAAACAGTGACCCCTAGTTCTAGAATCATCCACAATAGGAAACATCCTTTCCACATCTACTTGGTTAAGTCCCCTTAGGGTCTTAAGTGTTTCAATTAAGTCACCTCTGACTCTTGTAAACTCTAGAAGATACGGGCCTAGTCTGGCTAACCTTTCCTCATCAGTCTTATAAACATTCTCTAAACTGCTTCCCGGCTAAATAACATCCTTCCATAAGTACAGTGACAAGTACTGTACACAGTAATTCAGATACAGTCTCACCAGTTGCCCTGTATAACTGAAGCATTTGGCATGGCCATGCTTGTTTCCTGGCCCAGGTGAGATCTCTCATGTCCTCAGGTTGAAAAGATGGCACTGAAAGTATGAGCTAGCCTGTACAGCCTACAATGACAGTGCCTCCTGTCAGTGGAATGTGGAAGAACACAGTGACATGGGAAGATGCTTTGGGTCCCTGGCAGGGTGTTGAAGGAGGTGGCTTATAGAGTCATAGAGCGTACAGCATGGAAACAGACTCTTCGATCCAACGCATCCACGACGACCAGCTATCCTAAATTAATTTGGTCCCATTTGCCAGGATTTTGCCCATATCCTTCTAAACTCTTCCTGTTCATGTAACCATCCAGATGCCTTATAAATGTTGTAATTGTACCAGCTTCCACCATTTCTTCTGGCAGCTCATTCCATATGTGTACCACCCTCTCTATGAAAAAGTTGCCCTTTAGGTCCCTTTTATATCTTTCCCCTCTCACCTTAAACCTATGCCCTCCAGCTTTGAACTTCCCTACTCTGGGAGAAAGACCTTGGCTATTCACCCTACGATTTTCTAAATCTCCACAAGGTCACCTCTCAATGTCTAATATTCCAAGGAAAAATAGCCCCACCATTTAGCCTCTCCCTGTAGTTCAAACCCTCTAACCCTGGCCACATTCTTGGAAATCTTTCCTTAAACCTTTCAAGTTTAATAACATCTTCCTATATCAGGGAGACTAGAATTGAACGCAGTATTCCAAAAGTGGTCTAACCAATGTCCTGCACAGCCGCAACATGGCCTCCCAACGCCTGTACTGAATGCACTCACCAATAAAAGCAAGCTTGCCAAACACCTGTCTACATGCTTAAAAGCCTACAAATGGGGAGTAGAAACAAGGAATGAAAGGTTTTCTCAATCAAACAAACTACCTGCCTGATCCATTTTAATCATGATTCACCTGACTTTGAGCAGAAGAATTGCAATATTACGAAGAGCATAAATATTGCTAAATCCGGAGGTGATCTGGAAATGCCTCATTGATCATTCATCTGTGCTGTCATGTACCAGTGTTAAATTTTGGAATGCTAACCAATCTTGACAGCTTTTTTGTAATGTTCTTGGGTAAGAATGTCTGAGCCCTGTATTAGAACTTGCTCTTGATATGGATCCATTTGATTTAAGGTGACCCACTGTTTTCCACTTTTCAAACTTGTTTCTGGAAAAATATTGGAAGAGAGTCAGAATGTCAAACAAAAATAGTGAAAGCAATGTCCTGCAAATAGCGTTGTTAAACTCAAGTTAGATCCAGTCTGTGTCCTTGTCAGAGACATATTGTGCTTGGGCAATCAAACTGCTTTGCTGCATTTGTGTAGCCGAGACTTTCTGGGGCTCTTCTTTGATTGAAACATTAAACCAAGTCTCCTTCTGCCCTTTCGGATCAATCCAAGCTTGTTATTTTGAAGAAAAGCAGAGGAATTAGCCCTAGTGTCTTCAGGCCAATATTTATCTCTCTACCCAACATCACTTTCAAAAACAAAATGAGCAGATTAGCTTGCTATTACATTGCTGTTTGTGAGGTTTTATGTGGAGAAATGACTGCAGCAATTTCTCATATTGCAAAAGCACTTAGGAAATACTTCATGAGCTGTGACATGCCTTCGGATATCCTGCATTAGAGAACAGCGCTAAATAAATGCAAATCCATTTTGTTCTCTATCCTGTTGCCAGTCTCTGATTGCACCACCTACCTTGTGACCCTGGCAGATATTGTGTAGTTGCTATGCTAAACGTCTACATGTTATACTCAAATATGGTAATACATGTGTCACTTTACAGGAAAGCTCTGAGCTTCAAATAATTTCTATTAACTGTGGAAATCATTCCCCTAATATCTAATATCTGTCAATGATTCTTTTTTTTTTGAACAATTTCAAGTGCCAAGTGTCTCCCCAAGTCCTGAGAGCAATTATTTTGGATTTTTGTTGTAAATATGAGAGTGCTTTGCCATAAGAGTTGGATGTTCCTGCTCTTGCTGCCTGGAGCTAAGATGTGGCAGGCAGGGAGATTTGATCATTGACCTCTGGAAAGAAGCAGGAAATGTTTTTGTTCTTGGAAGGATTTATGTAAAAAAGGTTTATTAGTGTTTAAAAATATCTTAAATCTTGTAAAACAAAAGGTTAACTAGATTCTTACTCTTTCATGTAACTAATTGAAAAGCAGAATATTGCGCTTGTTAAAAACCTGTCTTAAAACCAGAAAATGCCAGAAAATGCCATAGACGGTCAGGCAGAATCTGTAGAGAATCATAGAATCCCTAAAGTGCAGAAAGAGGCCAGTCAGCCCATTGAGTTATAGAACACAGAACAATACAGTGCAGAACAGGCCCTTCGGCCCTTGATGTTGCACTGATTTGTGAATTAATCTAAGCCCATCCTCCTACACTATCCCATTATCATCCATGTGCTTATCCAAGGATTGCTTAAATCTCCCTTTGGGCAAACCCTCCAAAGAGCATCCCATCCAGACCCAAACCCTGTAACCCTGTATTTCCCACGGCTAACCCAAATAGCCTGAACATCCCTGGATACTATAGACATCTTAGCATGGCCAATCCACCCAGCCGACACCTCTTTGTCAGAGACAGTAGGAGAACATGCAAACTCCACACAGACAATCACCGACAGCAGGAATTGAACCAGGGTCCATGTGCCAGTGAAAGAAGAAAGAAACTTGGAAGGATTGATATAAAACAAAAGTTTTTCTTTAATGATTCAAAGATTTACAGAATTCCTTAAATCTTGTAAAGAAAAGGGGCTAACTAGACTTTTAGGCCCTTCATGTAACTAACTGAAAAGCAGAATACTGCACTTGTCAAAAACTGGTCATAAAAACAGACAATGCTGTGAATACACAGCGTGTCAGGCAGAATCTCTAGAGAGAGAGAGAGAGAGAGAGAGTTAATGTTTTAGGTTAATGACCTTGTGTCAGAGTTGGAGAAATGTAAACTGAAACCTCAGTTCTGTTTGTATTATGCATACTTGTCTTTGGTTCATGTTGCAAATTAGTATGAAAATGATATTGTTGCATGGTCAGCTTGTGGGCGACTTGGGCTCAGGCAGAGGACAGGGTTCAGTCTTTGTGGTGAGGTCTGACAACCCTTGGGGCGAGAGCTTCATTTCCAGAAAACTGGTTAAGCATTCTCAGAGATTTGGTCACTAGATAAACCATGACTAGAATTGGAGATCAGACAGAGTAAACCGTGGCTGAGGTTCAATAATGCAGTAGCAAATGGCTGGGCAAAGGGGTCCATTTACCAGCCTCACATTCCAGTATTTACTATTTCAGGCTCAATTTTCTTGTTTGTCTTTTCCACTATGGCGGATACAGTTCCAAACTGGAGCCAAGGGCTGGTGACCTTTGTCTCCTTGTTACAGGCATGGTAGGATGACGAGGACCTGACCTAATGGACACTACTTAGGCAATTGACAAGGAAATGTATGTAGGAGGATCAACATAATGGACACAATAAAAGTCAAAAAATAAACGCTAATAATAAATCCTGGAGAAAGATTTTCAGCTAAGAGTAATAGACCCAGAAAATATATTGACAGGGATGACGTTGAAGGTAAAATTATAAAGGAAGTTTAAAAAAACAACTAAATACATTTGTGTAGAGTGAAGTGTTTGAGGTCAAGGTAAGAGGTTAAGTGAATGGGTTTAGTCCTGTGGTTGGGCAGGTGGGATTGTTCTGGAGTTTGGATACATTGAGTTTGTCTGGGTGTTGAATTCATGGGTTTGGTCTTGAGAGTGGATCCAGGGGTTGATCTGAGGGTTGAGTATGTGGGGTTAATCTAGGGCTAGGTGCTGTGGAGTTTGTCTCAGGTTTGGTTCACAGGTTGCTCTGGTGAGTGGGTATATGGGTTTAATCTGGGCATTGGGTACATGGGTTGTTTTGGGTAAGTATAGAGATCAGTGCACGGGATTGGGTACACGGAATTGGATACAGAGAATTGGTCTTGAGGTTGAGCAGTCAGGTTGGTTTGAGGGTTAAGTATGTGAGGTTAGTTGGGGTTTGGGTACATGCAGTTCATCTGGGTGTTGAGTTAATAGATGCATGGAGTAAGTTTTGAGTTGTGCACACACAGGTTTGCTGTTGGGTCGTTTACTTGGGGTTGGTCTGGTGGGTTGGTACACGGGTTTTGTCTGGGAGTTGGGTAAATGGGGTTAGATGCACAGAATTGGTTTTGGCATTAGGTACAGGATTGGTGTGGGGGTCAAGTATGTGAGGTTGGTCTGTGGTTTGGATACGTGAAATATATCTGGGGGTTGAGCTGGGGGTTGGCATCTCAGAGCAGTTAGAGCAGAAAAGGAGAGCACATTTATGTACTCAATCTCTAAAGGAGCAATTTACCTACTGCCACTCCTTGGTGAAATTTATTCAGGAGCAGGACATCACATGGACTGGAATGAAAGAGATTGCTATGGACCACCAGTGGTAACCTGCTGTACATTATCCCACACGGGACTAACAGAACAAAGTCTAAATGAGTTAGATAATTCCACCTTTTCCCTACAGCCCTGAATTCTTTCCTTTTCAAATAAAAACCTGATTGTGTATGCCACTGTCAGGCGGCACATTCTAGATCCTTACCATTCACTGTGTGAAAATGCTTTCCTTCATGTCTCTATTTTTTTTCTTTTGCCAATTACAGTAAATTTGATGGGGTTGAAGTTAGGATTAGGTAGATAAGTTTGGTCTGGAGTTTGAGTTTGAGTGGATGGGCTTTTGATCTGGAATTTAAGTTTTTTACCCTTGAGAAGGTGGTGGTGAGCTGCCTTCTTGAACCGCTGCGGCCCACCTGCTGTGGGTTGGCCCACATGCCTTAAGGGAGGGAATTCTAGGATTTTGACCCAGTAACAGTGAAGGAACACCGATATATTTCCAAGTCAGAATATTGAGTGGCTGGGAGGGGGAGCTTGCGGGGGATGCTGTTCCCATGTATATGCTGCCCTTGTCCTTCTAGATGGAAGTGGTCATAGCTTTGGAAGATGCTTTCTAAGGATCTTTGGCAAATTTCCACAGTGCATATTGTGGAATATAATTACAGTATACACTGCAGTTACCGAGCGTCTTTGGTGGAGGGAGTGGATGTGGTGCCGATCAAGCAGCTGCTTTGTCCTGGATGATATCAAGCTTCTTGAGTGTTAATGGTGTTGCATTTATCCATGTAAGTGGGGAATATTCCATCATACTCCTGACTAGTGTCTTAGAAATGGTAGGCAGGCTTTGGGGAGTCAGGAGGTGAGTTACTCATTGTAGTAATTCCTAGCCTCTGACCTACTCTTATAGTCACCATATTTATATGGTTGCTTTTCTGGTCAATGGTAACCCCAGGATGTTGATAAGGAGAGAGTCAGTGCTGGTAGCACCATTGAATGTCAAGGGCAGTAGTTAGATTGTCTCTTACTGGAGATTGTCATTGCCTGGCAATTGTGTGGCATGAATGTTACTTTGGTTAACTGGGTATGGCCTACAGTTGGGTAGGTGCGAGTCGATTTAAAATTGGATGAATATGTTGGTCTCCCAACAGTGAAAGGGTTGACGGCCCTCATGCACCTGCATTCTCACATGCCCACAATCAGTAGGTATTATACGTCTCACCCTTATTTAAACATACTCCTTGAAGGATAATTAGACTCCTGCATGTGTTGGAAAAAAAAACACTTTTTAATTATGCACGTCAAAGGACAAAAAAACGAATGAGCCTGTGGAGCAGTTCTGTTTATCTTTACAGCATCTTTTCAGGCCTACCTGTCTTGAGAAAAATTGCAGCCAAATGTAGAGACTCCATGTAATACAAAGGGGCAGGAAACAGGCTTCAATACCTACGCTCAATGTAGGAGCAGAACAGAGTAAAAAGACAGTGTTGCACCTGATATGGGAGCACTTGACACTGACATTGGATGCTCAGAATGGAAGGTGGTCTTCTCCCAAGTGTTAGTATCCTGTGGCATCATGAGCACTACATTCAGAAATATATCAAGGCACTTGAGTATTTTAACAAGTAGTCTCACCAATATTTGGCTCCAAATGTTTTTTTTCTGACATTTCAACAAAACAATTAATGATTTCTCTCAGGAGCACCACTTTGAAAACAGTTTTGCCTCTAGATATTAGGAATGGGAGGAGAGTGCATTTTAAATTGAAATTTTCTGGAGCTCACAGCTTCCTTAGGCTTTATTCTGTGCATTCTAGGTGAATGTTTGATAGCATACCCTGTACTATATCTGTACTATAAATTCTAGAGAAAAAAAAGAAAATATAAAATTGTTTCACTCTTGAAATTTATTCAATGTTTATTAAAATTTGCTTTAAAAGATGATAGATCGGTTGTGTTCTTTAGTTGTGAGGTTGCTTCTTGTGAGCATATGATTTCTGTTTCTGAACATTCCTGGATTACTGTGCCAGCCCTGAAAGATTTGGTTCAGGTTTCTTGAAGAGCCTTTGTTGAACATCATTGAGATTGTAGGCTGGATCATCGAAGGTGTGGGAGCAGTCAATGATCCTCTGCTCTGATCCTCAGGTCTGATCCTCTCAGGTGACTGGTCAACCACAGCTGTAAGAAAAGTGTCTAAATAAGCCTTGGAGTCAATCAGAGTTGGAGTGTAACTCCATGGTTTGGAACCTTGTCGCGGTACTAGGACATTGTTACAATTATGGGGCATTGTGCTAATGTGCTGTGGTCTCATAATCCCTATTTCTGAGAGGTTAAACCCCACCATAACAGTTGGGAAATTGAATTTAATTAAAATCTGGAATTGAAAGTTGGCCTAATAGTCACTGTTTAACTATTATCAATATGTGTAAAAGAAAAATCCATTTAGTTCACTAAAGGAAGGAATCTGAAGGAATTCCTTTAGAGAAGGAATCTGCCATCCTTACCTGGTCTGGCCTAATGTGACTGCTGACCTACAACAATGTGACTCTTATATTCCCTCTGGGTATTAAGAAGTGGGCAATAAATGCTGGCCCTGGTTAGTGCAGTTCTGAGAGTGCGCTGCACTGTTGGAAATGCTGCCTTTTGAATGAGATATTAAACCCTGTTAGGTGGACATGAAAGATTTTGATGTACTATTTGAAGATGAGCAGAGGTGCTTTGCATGGTGTCCTGGTCAGTACTTGCCCCTCGACTATTATCATACAGAAAATTTTACAGCACTCGTGGGGGAAGCGGTGGCCTAGTGGTAACATCGCTCGACTATTTATCCAGAAACCCAGAATAATATTCTGAGGACCTGCGTTCGAATCCTGCTACAGCAGATGGTGGAATTTGAATTCAATTAAAAAAATCTGGAATTAAGAGATGACTGATGACCATGGAACCATTGTCAATTATCAGAAAAACCCATCTGGTTCACAAATGTCTTTTAGGGAAGGAAATCTGCCATCCTTACCTGGTCTGGCCTATATATGACTCCAGAACCACAGAGATGTGGTTGACTCTCACCTGCCCTCTGAAATGGCCCAGCAAGTCATTTATTTGTATCAATTGCTAGAAAGTCACAATAAAGAATTGAAACCGGATGGACCACCTGGTATCGACCTTGGAACTGGAAAAGACAATGACAAAAATGCAAACAACCCTGTTGACCCTGCAAGGTCCTCCTTACCAATATCTGGGGGCTAGTGCCAAAACTGGGAGAGCTGTCTCACAGACTGGTCAAGCAACAGCCTGACAGTCATTCTTATGGAATCATACCTTACAGATAACACCCCAGACCCCACCATTACCATCCCTGCGTATGTCCTGTCCCACTGGCAGGACAGACCCAGCAGAGGTAGTGGCACAGTGGGATATAGTCAGGACGGAGTTCCCTGGGAGTCCTTGACATCAACTCCAGAACCCATGAAATCTCATGGCTTCAGGTTAAACATGGGCAAGGAAATTTCTTACTGGTTACCATGTACTGTTCTCCTTCGGCTGATGAATCAATACTCCATGTTGAACAACACTTGGAGGAAGCACTGAGGGTGGCAAGGGTGCAAAATGTACTCTGGGTGGGGGATTTCAATGTCCACCACCAAGAGTGGCTCAGCAGCAGCATTGCTGATTGAGCTGGTCAGGTCCTGAAGGATATAACTGCTAGATTGGGTCTGCGGTAGGTGGTGAAAGAACCTTCAAGAGGTAAAAAACATACTTGATCTCATCTTTACCAATCTGCTGGCTGCAGAAACATTTGTCCATGACAGTACAGGTAAAAGTGACCACCATACTGTGCTTGTGGAGAAGGAGTCCCGCCTTCACATTGAGAGTACCCTCCATTGTGATGTGTGGCACTATCACTGTGCTAAATGGGACAGACTTCAAACTGATCTAGCAGCTCAAGCTGGACATCCATCCATGAGCTGCTGGGGCCATCAACATCAGCAGAGCTGTACTCCAGCACCATCTGCAACCTCATGGCCTGGCTTATCCCCCGCTCAACCATTACCATCAAGCCAGGGGATCAACCCTGGTTCAATGGAGAGTGCAGGAGGGCATACCAGGAGCAGCACCAGGCATACCTGAAAATGAAGGGTCAACCTGGTGAACCTACCAAACAGGACTACTTGCTAAACAGCATAACAGCAAGTCATAGACAGAGTTAAGCAATCCCACAACCAATGAATGAGATCCAAGCTCTGCAGTCCTTCCAAATCCAGTAGTGGGCAATTAAACAATTCACTGAAGGAGGAGGCTCCATAAATATCCCCATCCTCAAAGATGAAGGAGCCCAGCATATCAGTGCAAAAGATAAGGCTGATGTATTCGCAGCAATCTTCAGTTAGAAATGTCGAGTGGATATCCATCTCTGCTTCCTCCAGTAGTCCCTAGCATGACAGATACCAGTCTCCAGCCAATTCGATTCACTCCATGCGATATCAAGGAACTGCTGGAGGAACTGGATACTGCAAAGGCAATGGACCCTGATAACATTCCGAGGTAAAAACAATGACTGCAGATGCTGGAAACCAGATTCTGGATTAGTGGTCCTGGAAGAGCACAGCAGTTTAGGCAGCATCCAAGGAGCAGCAAAATCGACGTTTCGGGCAAAAGCCCTTCATCAGGAATAAAGGCAGTGAGCTACTCTCCACGCTTCAGGCTCACTGCCTTTATTCCTGATGAAGAGCTTTTGCCCGAAATGTCAATTTTGCTGCTCCTTTGATGCTGCCTGAACTGCTGTGCTCTTCCAGCACCACTAATCCAGAACCTGATAACATTCCGGCAGTAGTACTGAAGGCTTGTGCTCCAGGACTTGCTGCTCCCCTAGTCAAGCAGTTCCAATAAAGTTACAACACTGGCATCTACCTGATAATGTGCAAAATTGCCCAGGTATATCCTGTACATAAAAAGCAGGACAAATCCAACCCTGCTAATTACCACCCAATCAGTGTAGTCTCCATCACCAGTTAAGTGATGGAAGGTACCATCAACAGTGTTATCAAGCAGCACCTGCTCAGCAATAAACTGCTCAGTGATGCCCAGTTTGGGTTCTGCCAGGGCCCCTCAGCTCCTGATCTCATTACAGCCTTGGTTCAAACATGGACAAAAGAGCTGAATTCCAAAGGGGAGGTGAAAGTGACAGCCCTTAACATCAAGGCTGCATTCGACCAAGTATGGCACTGAGGAAAGAGATCGATCTGAGACAGGTACAGCTGAGAACAGAAGTGAGTCAAACAGTCAGGGCAGGCAGGGACAAGGTAGGACTAATAAATTAAACTGCATTTGTTTCAATGCAAGGTGCGTAACAGGGAAGGCAGATGAACTCAGGGCATGGTCAGGAACATAGGACTGGGATATCATAGCAATTACAGAAACATAGCTCAGGGATGGGCAGGACTGGCAGCTTAATGTTCCAGGATACAAATGCTACAGGAAGGATAGAAAGGGAGGCAAGAGAGGAGGGGGAGTGCCACTTTTGATAAGAGATAGCATTACAGCTGTGCTGAGGGAGGATATTCCCGGAAATACATCCAGGGAAGTTATTTGGGTGGAACTGAGAAATAAGAAAGGGATGATCACCTTATTGGGATTGTATTATCGATCCCCTAATAGTCAGAGGGAAATTGAGAAACAAACTTGTAAGGAGATCTCAGCTATCTGTAAGAATAATAGTGTGGTTATGGTAGGGGATTTTAACTTTCCAAACATTGACTGGGACTGCCATAGTGTTAAAGGTTTAGATGGAGAGGAATTTCTTAAGTGGGTCGAAGACAATTTTCTGATTCAGTTTGTGGATGTACCTACTAGAGAAGGTGCTAAACTTGACCTACTCTTGGGAAATAAGGCAGGGCAGGTGACTGAGGTGTCAGTGGGGGAGCACTTTGGGGCCAGCGACCATAATTCTATTCGTTTTAAAATCGTGATGGAAAAGGATAGACCAGATCTAAAAGTTAAAGTTCTAAATTGGAGAAAGGGCAATTTTGATGGTATTAGGCAAGAACTTTCGAAAGCTGATTGGAGGCAGATGTTCACAGGTAAAGGGATGGCTGGAAAATGGGAAGCCTTCAAAAATGAGATAACAAGAATCCAGAGAAAGTATATTCCTGTCAGGGTGAAAGGGAAGGCTGGTAGGTATAGGGAATGCTGGATGACTAAAGAAATTGAGGGTTTGGCGAAGAAAAAGAAGGAAGCATATGTCAGGTATAGACAGGGTAAATCGAGTGAATCCTTAGAAGAGTATAAAGGAATTAGGAGTATACTTAAGAGGGAAATCAGGAGGGCAACACGGGGACATGAGATAGCTTTGGGAAATAGAATTAAAGAGAAGCCAAAGGGTTTTTACAAATATATTAAGGACAAAAGGGTAACTAGGGAGAGAATAGGGCCCCTCAAAGATCAGCAAGGCGGCCTTTGTGTGGAGCCACAGAAAATGGGGGAGATACTAAATTAATATTTTGCATCAGTATTTACTGTGGAAAAGGATACGGAAGATATAGACTGTAGGGAAATAGATGGTGACATCTTGCAAAATGTCCAGATTACAGAGGAGGAAGTACTGGATGTCTTGAAACGGTTAAAAGTGGATAAATCCCCAGGACCTGATCAGGTGCACCCGAGAACTCTGTGGGAAGCTAGAGAAGTGATTGCTGGGCCTCTTGCTGAGATATTTGTATCATCGATAGTCACAGGTGAGATGCCCGGAAGACTGGAGGTTGGAAAACCTGGTGCCACTGTTTAAGAAGAGCAGTAAGGACAAGCCAGGGAACTATAGACCAGTGAGCCTGACCTCGGTGGTGGGCACTTTGTTGGAGGAATCCTGAGGGACAGGATGTACATGTATTTGGAAAGACAGGGACTGACTCGGGATAGTCAACATGGCTTTGTGCATGGGGAATCATGTCTCACAAACTTGATTGAGTTTTTTGAAGAAGTAACAAAGAAGATTGATGAGGGCAGAACAGTTGATGTGATCTATATGGACTTCACTAAGGCGTTCGACAAGGGTCCCCATGGGAGACTGATTAGCAAGGTTAGATCTCATGGATTAAAGGGAGAACTAGCCCTTTGGATACAGAACTGGCTCAAAGGTAGAAGACAGAGGGTGGTGATGGAGGGTTTTTTGTCAGACTGGAGGCCTGTGACCAGTGGAGTGCCACAAGAATCGGTGCTGGGCCCTCTACTTTTTGTCATTTACATAAATGAGTTGGAAGCGAACATAAGAGGTACAGTTAGTAAGTTTGCAGATGACACCAAAATTGGAGGGGTAGTGGACAGCGAAGAGGGTTACTTCAGATTACAATAGGATCTGGACCAGATGGGCCAATGGGCTGAGAAGTGGCAGATGGTGTTAAATTCAGATATATGCGAGGTGCTGTATTTTGGGAAAGCAAGTCTTAGGAGGACTTATACACTTAGTGGAAAGGTCCTAGGGAGTGTTGCTGAACAAAGAGACCTTGGAGTGCAGGTTCATAGCTCCTTGAAAGTGGAGTCGCAGGTAGATAGGATAGTGAAGAAGGCGCTTGGTATGCTTACCTTTATTGGTCAGAGTATTGAGTACAGGAGTTGGGAGGTCATGTTGCAGCTGTACAGGACATTAGTTAGGCCATAGTTGGAGTATTGTGTGCAATTCTGGTGTCCTTCTTATCGGAAAGATGTTGTGAAACTTGAAAGGGTTCAGAAAAGATTTACAAGGATATTGCAAGGGTTGGAGGATCTCAGCTATAGGGAGAGGCTGAACAGGCTGGAGCTGTTTTCCCTGGAGCGTCAGAGGCTGAAGGGTGACCTTATAGAGGTTTACAAAATTATGAGGGTCATGGATAGGATAAATAGACAAAGTCTTTTCCCTGGGGTGGGGGAGTCCAGAACTTGAGGGCATAGGTTAGGGTGAGAGGGGAAAGATATAAAAAAGACCTAAGGGGCAACTTTTTCACACAGAGGGTGGCACATGTATGGAATGAGCTGCCAGAGGATGTGGTGGAGGCTGGTACAATTGCAATATTTAAGAGGCGTTTGGATGGGTATATGAATTGGAAGAGTTTGGAGGGATACGGGCAGGGTGCTGGCAGGTGGGACTAGTTTGGGTTGGGATATCTGGTCAGCATGGACGGGTTGGACCGATGGGTCTGTTTCCATGTTGTACATCTCTATGACTCTATGACTCTAAGGTGCCCTGGCAAAACTGGAATCAATTGGTATCAGGGGGTAAACACTCCACTGGATAGAGTCATACCTGGCACAAAGGAAGATGGTTATGATTGTGGAAGGTCAGTCATCTCATTTTCAGGACATCTCTGCAGGAGTCCCTCAGGGTAGTGTCCTCGCCCCAACAATCTTCAGCTGCTTCATCAATGACCTTCCCTTTGTCATAAGGTCAGAAATGGGGATGTTTGCTGATGATTGCACAGTGTTCAGCACCATTCGCAACTCCTCAGATACTGAAGCAGTCTGTGGTCAAATGCAACAAGATCTGGACAATATCCAGCCTTGGGCCAACAAGTGGCAATTAACATTCGTGCCACACAAATGCCAGATAATGACCATTACCAATAAGAAACTCTCTAACCACCGCCCCTTGACATTCAACGGTATTACCATCACCGAATCCCCCACTGTCAACATCCTTAGGGTTATCATTGGCCAGAAACTCAACCAGGACTCACCACATAAACACAGTGGCTACAGGAGCAGGTCAGAGGCTAGGAATACTGCAGCAAGTAACTCACCTCCTGACACCCCAAAGTCTATCCACCATCTACAAGGTATAAATCAGGGGTGTGATGAAATACTCCCCACTTGCCTGAAAAAGCACAGAAAGAGGGCCTTTGGCTCACCGTATTCACAACAGTCATCAAACATTCACCCCTATTCTAAACCCCCATCTTAGTTGTAGCCTTCTGTGATGTTGACTTTCAAGTGTTTGTCTAAATAATTCTTAAAAGTCTTGAGAGTTCTTATCTCTACCACACTTTTAGGCAGGGAATTCCAGATACCCACCACCTTCAAATCCCCTTTAAACCTTCTACTTACCTTAAAGCTGTGTTGCCTGGTTATTGCCCTCCCTCAGAGGAAAGGTTCCTCCCTATCCTCCCTGTCTATGCCCACCATAACTTTGTACATTTCAATCAGATTCCCCTTCAGCCTTCTCTGCTCGAAGGAAAAAAATCCCAGCCTGTCTAGTTTCTCTTCATCGCTGAATTGCTCCAGCCCAGGCAGCATCTTGGTGAATCTCGTCTGTACCCTCTTTACTGCAATCTAATTGTTCCCATAGCGTGCTGACTAGAACTGTACACAGTATGGCCTGACTAACATTATATACAGCTCCAATCATTCAGAAAGAGTGATCTGAGCATGATCATGTTACATTAGCTACCACATTTTCTCCATTACAGAAGAAAATACCCTTCATTGGGATCCCCAGAGGCTGTGAATAAATAGTACATTTCATTCCTGATTCTTTTCACAGGCAGAGCGCACTGATTAATATCAAACGTCTAACATAAATGTGTAATTATCATCAACCTGACTCCGAGTGGTTTTCCAATGCTGACTGCAGAAACAACTTGGCTTGATCTGTTACTTTCTAGTCATTCTTGGGATGTGAGTATTGTTGGAAAGACCAGTATTTATTGCCCATTCCCAGTTATCCTCAAAGAGGCGATAGTGAGCTACCTTCGTGGGTGGCTGCTGACCATGGAGTATGGGTACATCTACAGTCATACTGAACTCAAAACGTTAACTCTGTTTCTCTGTCCACAGATGCTGCCAGACCTGCTGAGTTTCTCCAGCAATTTCTGTTTATATTTCAGATCACCAGCATTTGCCACACTTTGCTTTCACGTTTTTTCTGTTGTTGGTTTAATGTCATTGGTTGGGCATTTCAGAAGAAAGTTAAGAGTTAACCACATCATTGTGGGTCTTGGATAAACTATAGGCCCAACTGGTGAGCACAACTGATTTCCTTTCTGAAAGATGTTCCATGACCGTGAAAAGGATACATTTCCATGAACAATTTTTAATTAGGATAGCCACTCATCTGCTCCCAAAGGCCAAAACAATCCCCTTGTGCCAATGATGGACAAGCACTCTTCTTGTCTGAGCCAAAAAGTCCCCAAAAGGCACCTCTTCCCATTCTGCACCAAACTAGTTATTCAATTGAGCTGTGTCACAGTCCTAACGTGATCTCTCCTTGCTGACTGTGCGGTTTACTGACGAGAGCTGAGCTCAAGAGTTTCTCCCACAATCCTTTCACCGCCCTCCTCCCTCTCTTTCCTCCTTAAAGTCACACCTTAAAATCTACTTCTTTGATTGAATTGGGGACATTTGTATCAATGTCTCCCTCAATGTCAATATCTGATTATACTTCCATGAAGTGACTCATCCCTTTTTACCATGTAAAAGGCAATTTGGGGGTGCAGGAACAGGAGGAAGCCATCCAGCCCTTTAAGTATACTTAATCAATTAAATGGTGATCAGTTAGTGCATGATAGATTTCTTTGGTTCATCACTTCACCATTGATTTCTCTGCCTTCTTTTGTTAAGATCCTAAGCTCTCGTATTCCTTCATTAAATATCTTCTCTTGCCTTTCTCAAAATGGTTCTTAAACCTACCTCTGTGAGCAAGGCTTTGGTCACCTGTCTTAATATCTCCTTATCTAGCTGAATCCTACATTTCAGTTAAGACTAAACCCCCGTGAAGAAACTTGGAGCATTTTATGACATTATTGTCACTATATAAATGAACTTATTGTTGAGTGCAAGGAAGTACATATTTCCATAAATAAGCCTGTACCTCACTAATTCAGTCCAGCTCCCACAGAGAGAACTGCTGTGCTGTTTTGTGGTAATTTCGAGAAAAGAGTATAGGGGCTTCTGTTCCTCAATCATATTCCTGTCAGAGTCATATTTCTCTGAATCTAATGTAATAGAATATAGAACAGTACAGCACAGGAACATGCTTTATTCCTGATGAAGGGCTTTTGCCCGAAACGTCGATTTCAAAGCTACTTGGATGCTGCCTGAACTGCTGTGCTCTTCCAGCACCACTAATCCAGAATCTGGTTTCCAGCATCTGCAGTCATTGTTTTTACCAGCACAGGAACAGGCCCTGCGACCCACAGTGTTGTGTCGAACACAATGCCAACATAAACTAACCCCTTATGCGTGCCCTTGGTCCATATCCCTCCATTCTTTGCTTATTCATGCCCTCATCTAAAAGTCTCTTAAGTGCCCCTATCATATTTGCCTCCACCACCACTTCAGCAGTGCATTCTAGACTCTTACCACTCTTTGTGTAAAGAACTTGACCCTCACATCTCCTTTGATCTTTCCCCCTCTTGCCTTAACTGCGTACCGCCTAATATTAGACATTTCAACTCTGGGAAAAAGATTCTGACGGTCAGTTTCTTCTGAAGGTGCTGAAGTATAACATATTAAGATGATTATCATTAGTAAATATATCTGATCGTTCTTTATGTGTCAGCCTAGACCATGCACTCTGGAACACAATTTGAGCAACGAGAGATACCACACACCTAAGGGGTCCAGTGCAGACATGATGGGTTGAATGGCCCACTTCTGTATTGTGACATTCCTGTATGAAAACAAAGACAAAGACAGAGCAGAGTATACATGTTCAGAAGGAGACATACTACACATCCTTGTAAATATTTTCTGAACCCTTTCAAGTTTCATAACATTCTTCCTATAGCAGGGAGACTAGAATTGCACACAGTACTTCAAAAGTTGCCGAACAAATGGTTGTACAAGGCATTGGTTCAGTCACTCTTGGGAGTACTGTGTGTAATTGTTGTCTCCCTGCTATAGGAAGGATGTGGTGAAACTTGAAAGGGTTTAGAAAATACTTACAAGGATGTTGCCAGGGTTGGAGGGTTTGAGATATAGGGAGAGGCTGAATACGCTGGGGCTATTTTCCTTGGAACATCAGAGGCTGAGGGGTGACCTTATGGAAGTTTATAAGATCATGAGGGGCCTGGATAGGGTAAGTAAAGAAAGTATTTTCCCTGGAGTGGGGGAGTCCAAAACTAGAGGGCATTGGTTTAAGATGAGAGAGGAAAGATTTAAAAGGGATCTAAGGGGCAACATTTCCACGCAGAAGGTCATACATGTATGGAATAAGATGCCAGAGAAAGTAGTGAGGCTGGTACAATTGCAATATTGAAAAGGCATCTGGATGGGTATATGAATTGGAAAGGTTTAGAGGGATATGGGCCAAATGCTGGCAAATGGGACTCAATTGATCTAGGATATCTGGTCAGCATAGACGAGTTGGACCGAAGGGTCTATTTCAATGCTGTACAACTCTATGACTCTAATTTAAATAATGAAAAACACCTGGAATGACCAAAATTCTCAGGGTCAATAAGGAGGTAGTGTAGGTGAGGGTATGAGTAGGTGTTGCTCTATATTCAGGATAGATGAACTCTCTCATTCCTTGATCCTTCGTCCACACACACACAGGCACAACCACTAAGACAACACTTCTGCACTGAGACTCCAGATCAGGACATTGCAGAGCAGCATTCCTACCCGTACGTCACAGCAGGGACCTGAAATACAAGAGTCACCGAGAAATCCAATCGCAGATTCAGGAATGACTCCCTTACCCAAAGGATGGTTCAGAGTGTGGAACTTGTAGTTGAGGCAACTTGTACAGGTACATTCAAGGGAAAGTTAAGTAATGCCTGAGGGAGAAAGAAATGGAAGATGTTGATAGAGTCACATGAGAAAGGATGGGAGGAGCCTAGCTGGCGGATATGCAGAAGCGTCAACCCAATTGCAATAATTGGCTTGTTTCGGTGCTGTCAAGTACACCTACCCACTGAAACGGCAGCTTCAGCAAAGTATAATTCGATACCTGTTATGAAGCCACAACATTGCAATGAATAAATGAGCATTACCTTAGCAACCAAAGGTGCTGTGTTGTTTTTGTTTTTATATTTTACAATGTCCTGGTAAGAATGTATCCCTCAGCCAACATTATTGAATCATATTACTTGGTGCAGTTGTTTGTGGGAGATTACGTTGCTCAAATTGGCAGCTCATTTCCCTGCATCGTACCAGAGACTGCATTATTTTAAAACATTTAATTGGGAGCAAAGTGCTTTAGGAAGTCCAGACGTCATGAAATTCCCTACAAAATACAACTTTTTTTTCTCTCATCACAATCTCTGGTGCCAATTTTAAGCAAGTTGACGTTAACATCAACAAGCTGTGTCAGGGCCTTACTGAATGGGTCAGTGATTTTAAAAGTTTGAAGCAATATGAGAACAGGCAGGAGTATAAAGAAAGGAAAACCTGTGATTGGTGGATTGATGCAACACCCAAAGTAATACTTAGTCTCGCAGAGCAAGACATTTTAACCATGCAATCCCCAGTCCAGGTGGAGTTAGCTGATGAGACGAAATTTTTTTAAATGCTCCCTGCAGTCAAATACCACCAACAATGGCTAGCATTTGTATAGTGCCTTTATGGTAGCAGAATTTTGCCCAGACTGTTCAAAGGAGCATCACCAAACCAGAGCTGACACAAGACAGCAAAAGGCAATATGAGGACAAGTGGTTAAAAAAAAAGCTTGGCCAAAAGAGAAAGGCTTTAAGGAAGACAGAGAAAGACTTCAATATTTGACGAAATACCGAGCTCCCATTGGCAACAAAATTTGTAGTTGTGCAGGAAGTTAGAATTGAAGAAGCATGTAGCTCAGGCAGGTTTTAGGGCTGGAAATTGTTACAGTCATATAGATGATGTTTAATCTCTAGAACACAACTGACAAATAGGCTGCTTCGTAAGACAAGAAAAACATCTTGGATGTCCTGAGTGCTTCAGTTTAGGATTGGACAAAGAATTCATTGTGTAGATTGACTGGCTGTTTACAGTAGATCAGAATAGAACCATGGGAGGACATGAAGATAAATTGTGCAGGGGATCTTTCAGATGAGAGTGACATGGACAATTGTATTTTACACTGCAGGGAGGATCGAGAAGGGATAAAACTCCATCGTCACCATCTCAGGGGAGGCCATTTGTAACTTCAGCGTGCTGACTGGAAATTGGGTTTAAATCCCTTTACATCTGGTGAGAGTAATCTGTACAGAAGGTGAGAGTTTTGCAGTGGTGCTGTCATCTAATCTTTCCTGGTCTTGTCATGCACCACTCTAACTTGGACCAGTCAGTAAACTCCAGGAACTGAACACAAGAATGATACAGCACAGGAACAGGCCCTTCTCCAAACCTGCACTCGCACATATTGCCCTTCCAAACCCAAACTGTCTTCACTTACAGAATCTATATCCCTCCATTCCCTTCCTATTCATGTATTGGTCCAGGTGCTTCTTGAATGCTGCTATCGTGTCTGCTTCCACCACCTCTGGCAGCGCATTCCAAGCACTCGCCACCCTTTCTGTGAAAAATCAGCCTCGTACATCTCTTTTAAACATTACCCTCCCCCTCGCACCAGTGTCCCCTAGTAACTGACCCCTCCACCTGTGAAAAAGATTTATACCTTCCATTCTATCTGTGCCATTCACAACGTTACAAACTTCTATCATGTGTCCTCAACACGTGAGAATCTCAAAAACATTCAGGAGTCAAGATCTGATAACATGATTCAGGCTCTTCCTCTGTTGTAACTCAGGGTAGGAGAAAGTGAGGACTGCAAATGCTGGAGATCAGAGTTGAAAAGTGTAGCCACTGGAGAAGCACAGCCGGTCAGGCAGCTTTCGAGAAGCAGGAGAATTGACATTGCAAACATAATCCCTTCATCAGGATGAAGAGCTTATGCTCGAAACGTTGACTCTCCTGCTCCTTGGATGCTGCCTGACTGGCTGTGCTTTTCTAGCACCACACTTTTCAAGTCTGTAACTCAGGGTAGCCTTGTTCAGTACCCAGACTGTTATCACCCAAAAGAAAGTGTAATGGGACAGAAACCAAGAAGGTGATAGAAAAGTGATGAAAGAACATGCCTTCGCCAGTAAGGAAGAGATGTTGTGTTCCTATGTAGGCCCCACAATGAAACTTCAAATCCAGATTTCCATTGACATAAAGTATTTCCCTTAACCTGCCTTGTCTCCCACAGTTCCCGATCCCAACTCAAGAATGTCCAACATACTTACAAACACAATCCAATACTGGCTAATTTAATGAGCCAACATACAAATGTTTCCTGTATGTAAGAAGAGCTGTTTTATATTGTCCTGCACTGCGTTCTGACCTGTGTCCAAATCAGCTTGTGGAGGAACTCAGGAACGGGGCCTTTCTCAAACTCCGGGAGCAGATGCTTTGCAGCAACTCATAGAACATAGAACATTACAGCACAGTACAGGCCCTTCGGCCCTCGATGTTGCGCCGACCTGTCATACCAATCTGAAGCCCATCTAACCTACACTATTCCATGTATGTCCATATTCTTGTCCAATGACGACTTAAATGTACTTAAAGTTGGTGAATCTACTACCGTTGCAGGCAAAGCATTCCATACCCTTACAACTCTCTGAGTAAAGAAACTACCTCTGATACCT
This sequence comes from Chiloscyllium punctatum, assembly GCF_047496795.1. Classification (NCBI taxonomy): domain Eukaryota; kingdom Metazoa; phylum Chordata; class Chondrichthyes; order Orectolobiformes; family Hemiscylliidae; genus Chiloscyllium; species Chiloscyllium punctatum. The sequence goes on from NC_092783.1 coordinate 58,509,732, forward strand.
ATCCTATATCTATCACCTCTCAATTTAAAGCTATGCCCCCTCATGCTTACCGTCACCATATTTGGAAAAAGGCTCTCCCTGTCCACCCAATCTAACCCTCTGATTATCTTATATGTCTCTGTTAAGTCACCTCTCAACCTTCTTCTCTCCAATGAAAAGAGCCTCAAGTCCCTCAGCCTTTCCTCGTAAGACCTTCCCTGCATACCAGGCAACATCCTGGTAAATCTCCTTTGCACCCTTTCCAAAGCTTCCACATCCTTCGTATAATGTGGTGACCAGAACTATATACAATACTCCAAGTGCAGCCACACTAGAGCTTTGTACAGCTATAGCATAACCTCATGGTTCCGGAATTCGATACCTCTATTAATAAAAGGTAAAAGACTGTATGCCTACTTAACAACCTTGTCAACCTGCGTGGCAACTTTCAAGGATCTGTGGACCTGGACACCGAAATCTCTCTGCTCATCTACACGACTAAGAATCTTAACCATTAGCCCAGTACTAGCCCAATGCAAAGGGCCGAACAGGGAAAGCAGATGAACTCAGGGCATGGTTAGGAACATGGGACTGGGATATCATAGCAATTACAGAAACATGGCTCAGGGATGGGCAGGACTGGCAGCTTAATGTTCCAGGATACAAATGCTACAGAAGGATAGAAAGGGAGGCAAGAGAGGAGGGGGAGTGGCATTTTTGATAAGAGATAGCACTACAGCTGTGCTGAGAGGGGATATTCCCGGAAATACATCCAGGGACATTACTTGGGTGGAACTGAGAAATAAGAAAGGGATGATTATCTTATTGGGATTGTATTATAGATCCCCTAATAGTCAGAGGGAAATTGAGAAACAAACTTGTAAGGAAATCTCAGCTATTTGTAAGAATAATAGGGTGGTTATGGTAGGGGATTTTAACTTTCCAAACATTGACTGGGACTGCCATAGTGTTAAAGGTTTAGATGGAGAGGAATTTCTTAAGTGGGTAGAAGACAATTTTCTGATTCAGTCTGTGGATGTACCTACTAGAGAAGGTGCAAATCTTGACCTACACTTGGGAAATAAGGCAGGGCAGGTGACTGAGGTGTCAGTGGGGGAGCACTTTGGGGCCAGCGACCATAATTCTATTCGTTTTAAAATCGTGATGGAAAAGGATAGACCAGATCTAAAAGTTGAAGTTCTAAATTGGAGAAAGGTCAATTTTGACGGTATTAGGCAAGAACTTTCGAAAGCTGATTGGAGGCAGATGTTCGCAGGTAAAGGGACGGCTGGAAAATGGGAAGCCTTCAAAAATGAGATAACAAGAATCCAGAGAAAGTATATTCCTGTCAGGGTGAAAGGGAAGGCTGGTAGGTATAGGGAACGCTGGATGACTTAAGAAATTGAGGGTTTGGCTAAGAAAAAGAAGGAAGCATATGTCAGGTATAGACAGGGTAAATCGAGTGAATCCTTAGAAGAGTATAAAGGAAGTAGGAGTATACTTAAGAGGGAAATCAGGAGGGCAAAATGGTGACATGAGATAGCTTTGGCAAATAGAATTAAGGAGAATTCAAAGGGTTTTTACAAATATATTAAGGACAAAAGGGTAACTAGGGAGAGAATAGGGACCCTCAAAGATCAGCAAGACAGCTTTTGTGTGGAGCCACAGAAAATGGGGGAGATACTAAATTAATATTTTGCATCAGTATTTACTGTGGAAAATGATACGGAAGATATAAACTTTAGGGAAATAGATGGTGACATCTTGCAAAATGTCCAGATTACAGAGGAGGAAGTACTGGATGTCTTGAAACGGTTAAAAGTGGATAAATCCCCAGGACCTGATCAGGTGTATCCGAGAACTCTGTGGGAAGCTAGAGAAGTGATTGCTGGTCTCTTGCTGAGACATTTGTATCATCGATAGTCACAGGTGAGGTGCAGGAAGATTGGAGGTTGGCTAATGTGGTGCCACTGTTTAAGAAGGGTTATATCTTGTTTATATCTGTCATCCAGGGCTCCCTGATTGGCCCAGGTTACTATTCCCAAGGAAGAAGCTCATAGTCAATGAGATCCACCTGGTTCCAATCATGACACTGATCTCATGTTGGAATTATGCTCAACTACTCTTCTATTCCTTTCTTCTGTTCCTTTCTTCCTCAAGTACTTTTCTGGTAGCTCTAAACCACCTTCTCAAGGGGAACAGGCAATAAATGTTGACCCACCCAGACACATCTACATCCCATGAGTGAATTAAGTAAAATATTCACCTCAATCCCTCTGCTATAGTGAAGTTCATATTCAAATCACCATTTATAAGTCAAGAAATTTCTTCTGAATTCTTTATCAGAGTTATTAATGCTGATCATAAATCCCTACATCTGTCCTGCAAATAGAATAATGAGCAGAATGTATTGTGGGTGACAGGGGTTATGGCCATTGGCTGGAGATCCAGCAAAAACTCATCAGGGATCCCAATAAATGGAAAACCTCAACAAAAAAAAAATGCAAAGAACTGCAGATGCTGGAAATTCGAACCAAAAACAGAAATTGCTGGAGAAACTCAGCAGATCTGGCAGCATCTGTGGAGAGAGAAACAGAGTTAACATTTCAAGTCCAGTAATCCTTCTTCAGAAAGTTGACTTTGCTTTCCTCCACAGATGCTGCCAGACCTGCTGAGTTTCACCAGCAATTTCTGTTTTTGAAATGGAATCACTCCCTGCAAGAGCTGCTGACCAATCAGGGGCTGGAATCTGTGCATTGCTCAGCAGCGCCACCATGGAGGCACTGGCTGGTGCTGGTAAAGCACCCACTGGAGTTCTGGGATCATTGAGGGACTCAGGGCACAAGTGAGTATTGGCAGGATTGAGGAGGGGCTAAGCTTGAAGGGCAACATGTTGGTTCTTAACTGACATTCCCTGGTCCTCAGGTGGCTCCTCCGGTCTGGCACTGAGTGCCTGATAAAGCTAGACCCGCTATTACTGCGTTTCATGTTTCCTATATTGCGAGCCTCCAACTCATTAGTGGGAGAATACTGGAGACTAGATGGATTGGGAATTAGTTACAAACCTCTATTAGGTCACCCACAATCTTTTCCCATCTGGAGAAAAGAGCCCAGAATCACAGAATCAAAGGAATCATAGAATTAGACAGAACATTTAAGCTATTCAGGACGAAAAATGTCATCACCTGAAGAGGGATACCTAAGGAATTCACAGCCACAGAAAGCAATTGTGGCCAAAACATTGAATATTTTCAAGAAGCAGTTAGGTATAGTTCTTAGGGCTGAAGGAGTCAAAGGGAGTATGTAGGGATGCCTTACCAGAGACGCCCACATCCTGTGAATAAATCAAAATAGCCCAATAAAAATGCTAATTGTTCTCATGCACCCCTATGTGAGCAATGAGCAGTTGACCACAGTCCAATGGCAAAATAAGTTCGCAATCAGCTCTCCTGCTGCATTTGTTGCACTGGGACCCATTGTGATTGTCAGTCCTAACCTACACTCACTTTGTCATCCTACAGACTACCCAGTACTAAAATATGTAAGTGTGATTATTCACAGTTCTTACACCAATCCAGAGCCATTGCATACGACAGGAATCAATTTACGAGTGCTTACTAGAATTGGTGGATTATTAAATAGCTGTTTGGGCAAAAAAACTGGTGAGTTGTTTGCATTCATTACAGCTTGTGGTACCCAGTACACATTGTTCCCAGTTAGTGTTTAGACAGTTGGTTAAAGGATTAAGGTGTCACTCCAGCCCTTCAGGAATACAAATGCAACCAAAAATGGGATTCCTCCTCACAATTGCTAAGAAGAATATTCAGAAATATTTTTGCATCTAACTGAAAGACAGCAGATTTACTTCTCTAAACCATTTGTATATCTACAATAATTCACGAATTTTATGGGCATTGTTAACGTGTATTTCCCCTCCCCTATTTATTTATTTATACTTTGTTCCCCAGTGGTGAGATTTTAACTTGCACTGAGATCACAATTGCAGACTGAATATCTAGCTCAGTCTGGTTATCCAGTCTGGGCTTGACCATTGGAGAGACGACTGACCCATCCTGCGGGCTTGTTTGGTGTGTTGTCATGTGACCTTAGGTATATTTAGGTTGTTCGCTTCTGTATTTCAGTGCTGCTCCCATTCTGCCTTAGGGCCTCTGCTCTGGAATTTTCTCCTTAAACCTTTTCCTCCCCATTCGTTTCTCTCTCTTGAAGATATAACTTCAAATCTCCCCTTTACTTGCCCTACAATTACATTGTATTAATGGAATCTTTTTAATCAAAAAGGAAATCAGTGGCAGGGGGGTGCCTATGTGGTGTAGTGGTAATGTCCGTCCTCTAATCCAGGAAATCTGGGTTCAAGCTCCATCTACTCCAAAGGTGTGTAATAATATCTCTGAACAGGTTGATCAGAAAGTATGTATAATCATATTGACACTTTCAAGGGATTCCTGACATTTGTGTCAATATTTATGCAGGAAGTTCTGAAGCAGAGGATTCATCAGAATGTGTTACTGTTTTCAGAAGATCTGAGTGCTAATATTTAGAGGAACAGTCTGTGTACACATCATTATAGAAAGGATAGATCAGTAGAAGCAACACCTCCAGTGTTGTTTACCTGCAGATCTCACCTATTTGCTTGTAGCAACTTCATAGATTCTTATACATGATGTGAACATAGGCAGAAGCAGGAGTAGATCATCTGGCCACTTGAGCCTACTCCAGCATTTAATATGATTACAGCTGATCTGATTGCAAATTGTTGATCTGCTTACCTCTGATAACCTTTTACCCATGGAATCACAGAATTGTTACAGTGCAGAAGGAGGCTATTCAGCCCTTCATGCCTGTATTGGTTAAACTACCCAAATTCAACCGCCCAACTTTTCACCATATCGCTGTGTATCATTTCTATCATCCAATACTCTCTTGAATGCCTCAATTAGACCTGTCTCCAACACATTTCCAGATGCAAACTGTGTTAAAGTTTTCTTTCTCACACCGTTCTTGTTTTGTTTGCACTTTAGATCTATGTCCTCTTGGCCGCTTTTCTTTCACAAGCATGAACAACTTCTCCCTACCTATCTTGTACAGCCTTCTCATGATGTCCATAAGACCATAAGACATAGGAGTGGAAGTAAGGCCATTCGGCCCATCGAGTCCACTCCGCCATTCAATCATGGCTGATGCGCATTTCAGCTCCACTTACCAGCGTTCTCCCCGTAGCCCTTAATTCCTCTAGACAACAAGAATCTATCAATCTCGGCCTTGAAGACATTTAGCGTCCCGGCTTCCACTGCACTCCGTGGCAGTGAATTCCACAGGCCCACCACTCTCTGGCTGAAGAAATGTCTCCGCATTTCTGTTCTGAAATGACCCCCTCTAATTCTAAGGCTGTGTCCACGGGTCCTAGTCTCCTCGTCTAACGGAAACAATTTCCTAGCATCCACCTTTTCAAAGCCATGTATTATTTTGTACGTCTCTATTAGATCTCCCCTTAATCTTCTAAACTCCAATGAATACAATCCCAGTATCCTCAGCCGTTCCTCATATGCTAGACCTGTCATTCCAGGGATCATCCATGTGAATCTCCGCTGGACACGTTCCAGTGCCAGTATGTCCTTCCTGAGGTGTGGGGACCAAAACTGGACACAGTACTCCAAATGGGGCCTAACCAGAGCTTTATAAAGTCTTAGTAGTACATCTCTGCTTTTATATTCCAACCCTCTTGAGATAAGAGACAACATTGCATTCGCTTTCTTAATCACAGACTCAACCTGCATGTTTACCTTTAGAGAATCCAAAACCTCTATTAAATTTCCTCTCAGCCTTCTTCGCTGCAAGGAAACTGATATTGGTGTCACAACCATTAGGTGTCACCTTGCTTTATCCAGCCATCTGAGTAAACTAATCCCTTACACGCTGTTGGTTGGTTGTAAAGACCCAATTGGTTCACTTGTGCCCTTCAGGGAAGAAAACTATCATCCTTACCTGGTCTGGCTATATTAGACTACAGATCCAGAGCAATGTGGTTGACTCTTACCTACTGTCTGGACAATTAAGGATGACCAAGCCAGTAACACCCACATCGGATGAATACATTTTTTTAAATGATGACATTGGCAAGTTGGCATGGCACAGTGGCTCAGTGGTTAGCACTGCTGCCTCATGGCGCCAGTGACCTGGGTTTAATCCACCTTTGACGAACTGAGTGGAGTTTGCACATTCTCCCTGTCTCTGCATGGGTTTCTTCCAGGTGCTCCAGCTTCCTCCCGTAGTCCAAAGATGTGCAGCCTAGATGGATTAACCATGGAAAATACAGGGTTACAGGGATATGTTAGGGGGATGGGTCTGACTGGGATACTCTTCAGAGAGTTGGTGAGGGCTCAGTGGGTGAAATGGCTTGCTTCCACACTGTAGGGATTATATTATTCCGTGAAATGGACAAACATGGAACCCAGTGAAATTTAATGCTGTGAAGCGATTTATTTTGGAAGGACAAGCCTGGAAACGCAACATAAAATGAATGGTATAATACTAAAAGGCGATGCAGGAGCAGACAGCACTTGGGACATATACACACATTACTGTAAGTGACAGAGACTGTGTAGAGAGTGATTAATAAAGCATACAGAGTCCTAGGCTTTATAAATAGAAACTTAGAGTATAAAAACAAAATGGTTATAAGGAACTTTTAACTGGTTCAGACTCAACTGGAAATACTTTTTCTAGTTCCAGACACCACACTTTCGAAAGGAATTAAATTGGGGGAGGCAATGATCAAGTGGAATTATCACTGGACTATTAATCCAGAGACCCAGGTGGTCTGATGACCCAGGTTCAAATCTTGTCACTGCAGATGGTGGAATTTGAATTCAATAAAAATCTGGAATTAAGAATCTAATGATGACCATGAATCATGCCAATTATTGGGGAAAAATTCATCTGGTTTACTAATATCCTGTAGGGAAGGAAATCTGCCATCCTTACCTGGTCTGTCTGACATATGACCCAAGACCCACTGTAATGTGGTTCATTCTAAGCTGCCCTCTGAGCAATTATGAATGGGCAATAAATGCCGGTCTTGTCGGTGATGCCCACATCCCAAAAATAAAAATTAGAACGAAGGCAGAAACGAACTACAAAAATATTTTCAGGACTTCAGGTATGAAGAGGGATTGGAGAATCTGGGTTATTTTGTGAGGGTGAGGGAAGGTTTGAAAATCATGAAGGGAATCAATAGAAGAAACTTGCTATTGGTGAGGGATGTAGAACTAGAGAACACTAATATAAGGTGAATAGAACCACAGGAGACCTGAGGAAACACTTTCCTTGTATTAAAATCTGGAATGCACTGCCTGAGAGTTTGATGAAAGTGGATTCAATCATTGCTTTCGAAAGGTTTTCAGGTAATTGATTAAAAAAGAAACTGCAGGACCAGCAAACAAAGGCAGAAGAATGGAATGAACTAAGTTGCACTGGCAGACTGCCAACGTCAACAGCATGGGAAGAATTACCTCCGTTTGTTGTTAACGTTTTATGATTTTATTTAAAACTGGGCCTCATCCAGTGTGTGTGCACCAACAGTGTGTGTTCATACAGGTTCTCTGAACAAGAAAATGCTTGGTTGACCAGGGATACTGAGCAACGTAGGGCAGAGGTCAGTGGGGTCAATGTGAAAGGACCAAAACCACATAGAAAGATAGACAGTTTTGGTGTGCCTTTTAAGATTGAAAGAAATTTGCATAAAATGCACAGTAAGCAACTCACTCAACCCATTCCATTTTTGATAATCAAAGTGTGGAAATCAGAATAAGTGTATTGTCCACCAAATTTTGGAAGACAGAATAGTGCACTGTCTTTCAAATATGGCATTCAGAATAGTGCACTGTCCCCAAAAATGAAAATCAGAATAGTGTACTGTCCCCCAAATATGGAAATCAGAATAGTGTACTGTACCCCAAGTGTGGAAATCAGAATAGTGTACTGTCCCGCAAGGGTAGAAATCAGAATGTTGCACAGTCCCCCAAGTGTGGAAATCAGAATAGTGTACGATCCTCCGAATGTACAAATCAGAATATTGCACTGTCCCCCAAGGGTAGAAATCAAAATAATGCACTGTTCTCCAAGTGTGGAAATCAGAATAGTGAGGGGTCCCCCAAGTGTGGAAATCAGAATACTGCACAGTCCCCCAAGTGTGGAAATCAGAATAATGTACTGTCCCCCAAGTGTAGAAATCAGAATAGTGCACTGTCCTCCAAGTGTAGAAATCAGGATGGTGCACTGTCCTCCAAGTGTGGAAATTAGAATATTGCACAGTCCTCCAAATATGGAGATCAGAATAGTGGACTGTCCCCAAGAGTGGAAATCAGAATAGTGCACTGTCCCCAAAGTATAGAAGTCAGAATAGTGCACTGTCTCCCAAGTGTGGAAATCAGAATAGTGCACTGTCCCCCAAGTGTAGAAATCAGAATAGAGCACTGTCCCCCAAGTGTGCAAATCGGAATAGTATACGTTCCCCCAATTGTAGAAATCAGAATAGTGCACTGTCCCCCAAGTGTGGAAATCAGAATAATGCACTGCCGCCCAAATGTGGAAATCACAATAGGGCACTGACTGCCAAGTGTAGAAATCAGAATAGTCCAATGTCCCACAAGTGTGGAAATCAGAATGGTGCACTGTCCTCCAAGCGTGGAAATCAAAATATGGCACAGTCCTCCAAATATGGAAGTCAGAATAGTGCACTGTCCCTCAAAAGTGGAAATCAGAATAGTGCACTGTCCACCAGGTGTGGAAATCAGAATAGTGCACTGCCCTCCAAGTTTGGAAATCAGAATAGTGTACTGTCCTAAAAATGTAGAAATCAGCATAGTGCACTGTCCCCCAAGTGTGGAAATCAGAATAGTGCACTGTGCCACAAGTGTGGAAATCAGAATAATGCACTGTCACCCAAATGTGGAAATCACAATAGTGCACTGACTGCCAAGTGTAGAAATCAGAATAGTGCAATGTCCCACAAGTGTGGAAATCAGAATAGTGTACTGTCCTCCAAGTGTGGAAATCAGAATATTGCACTGTCCCACAAGTGTGGAAATCAGAATACTGAACTGTCCCCCAAATGTGGAAATCAGAATAGTGCACTGCCCTCCAAGTGTAGAAATCAGAATAGTGCAAAGTCCTCCAATGCGGAATCACAATATCACACAGTCCTCCAAATATAGAATTCAGAATAGTGCACTGTCCCCCAAGTGTGGTAATTAGAATAATGTACTGTCCTCCAAATGCAGAAATCAGAATAGAGCACTGTCCCCCAAGTGTGCAAATCGGAATAGTATACTGTCCACCAATTGTAGAAATCAGAATAATGCACTGCCCCCAAAGTGTGTAAATCAAAATAGTGCACTGCCCCCAAGTGTGGAAATCAGAATAGTACACTCTCCTTCAAGTGCAGAAATCAGAATGGTGTACTGTCCCTCAAATGTGGAAATAGAGAATAGTGCACTGTCCCCCAAGTGTGCAAATCAGAATAGTGCACTGTCCCCCAAATGTGGAAATCAGAATAGTGCACTGTCCTCCAAGTGTAGAAATCAAAATGGTGCAATGTCCTCCAAGTGTGGAATCAGAATATCGCAGAGTCCTCCAAATACGGACATCTGAATAGTGCACTGTACCCCAAGTGTGGAAATCAATAGAGTGTGCTGTCCTCCAAATGTAGAAATCAGAATAGTGAAGGGTCCCCCAAGTGTGGAAATCAGAATACTGCACTGTCCCCCAAGTGTAGAAATCAGAATAGTGCACTGTCCCCCAAGGGTATAAATCAGAATAATGCACTGTCCCCCAAGTGTGGAAATCAGTATAGTGCACTGCGCCCAAGTGTGGAAATCAGAATAGTGCTCTGTCCCCCAAGTGTGGAAACCAGAACAGTGCACTGTTCCCCAAGTGTGGAAATCACAATAATGCACTGTCCCCCAAATGTGGAAATCAGAATTGCGTACTGTCCCCCAAGTGGGTAAAATCAGAATAGTGCACTGTCCTCCAAGTGTAGAAATCAGGATGGTGCACTGTCCCCCAAGTGTGTAAATAAGAATAGTCTACTCTCCCCCAAGTGTGGAAATCAGAATAGTGCACTGTCCTCCAAGTGCAGAAATCAGCATAGTGCACTGTCCCCCAAGTGTGGAAATCAGAAGAGTTCAGTACCTCCCAAGTGTGGAAATCCAAATAGTGCACTGTGCCACAAGTGTGGAAATCAGAATAATGCACTGTCACCCAAATGTGGAAATCACAATAGTGCACTGACTGCCAAGTGTAGAAATCAGAATAGTGCAATGTCCCACAAGTGTGGAAATCAGAAGAGTGTACTATCCCCAAATATGGAAATCTGAATAGTGCAATGTGCCCCAAGTATTGAAATCAGAATAGTGCACTGCCCCCCAAGTGTGGAAATCAGAACAGTGCACTGTCCCTCAAATGTGGGTATCAGTATAGTGTACTGTCCTCCAAATGTAGAAATCAGAATACTGCACTGTCGCCCAAGTGTGCAAATCAGAATAGTATACTGTCACCCGAGTGTAGAAATCAGAATAGTGCACTGTCCCCAAGTGTAGAAATCAGAATAGTGAAGGGTCCCCCAAGTGTGGAAATCAGAATACTGCACTGTCCCCCAAGTGTAGAAATCAGAACAGTACACTGTCCCCCAAGGTTAGAAATCAGAATACTGCACTGTTCTCCAAGTGTGGAAATCAGAATAGTGCACTGTCCCCAAAATATGGTAATCAGAATAGAGTACTGTCCCCCAACTGTGGAAATCAGAATAGTGCACTGTCCTCCAAGTGTAGAAATCAGGATGGTGCACTGTCCTCCAAGTGTGGATATCAGAATATCGCACAGTCCTCCAAATATGGAGATCAGAATAGTGCACTGTCCCCAAGAGTGGAAATCAGAATAGTGCACTGTTCACAAAGTGCAGAAATCAGAATAGTGCACTGTCCTCCAAGTGTAGAAATCAGGATGGTGCACTGTCCTCCAAGTGTGGATATCAGAATATCGCACAGTCCTCCAAATATGGAGATCAGAATAGTGCACTGTCCCCAAGAGTGGAAATCAGAATAGTGCACTGTTCACAAAGTGCAGAAATCAGAATAGTGCACTGTCCTCCGAATGTACAAATCAGAATTGTGTACTGCCCCCCAAGGGTTTAAATCAGAATTGTCTACTCTCCCCCAAGTGTAGAAATCAGAATAGTGTACTGTCCTCCGAATGTACAAATCGGAATAGTGCAGCTGCCCCCCAAGTGTTTAAATCAGAATAGTCTACTCTCCCCCAAGTGTGGAAATCAGAATAGTGTACTGTCCTCCAAGTGTGGAAATCACAATATTACACAGACCTCCAAATATGGAAATCAGAATAGTGCACTGTCCCTCAAATGTGAAAATCAGAACAGTGCACTCTTCCCCAAGTGTGGAAATCAGAATAGTGAACTGTCCACCAAGTGTGGAAACCAAAATAGTGCACTGTTCCCCAAGTGTAGAAATCAGAATAGTGTACTATCCCCCAAGTGTGGAAATCAGAATAATGCACTGTCCCCCAAGTGTAGAAATCAGAATAATTCACTGTTCTCCAAGTGTGGAAATCAGAATAGTGCACTGTCCCCAAGTGTGTAAATCAGAATAATGTACTGTCCACCAAGTGTAGAAACCAGAATAGTGCACTGCCCTCCAAGTGTAGAAATCAGGATGGTGCACTGTCCTCCAAGTGCGGAAATCAGAATATCGCACAGTCCTCCAAATGTGGAAATCAGAATAGTGCACTGTCCCCCAAGTGTGAAAATCAGAACACTGCACTGTCCCCCAAGTGTAGAAATCAGAATAGTGTACTGTCCTCTGAATGTACAAATCAGAATAATGCACTGCCCCCCAAGTGTCTAATTCAGAATAGTCTGCTCTCCCCCAAGTGTGGAAATCAGAATAGTGCACTGTCTCCCAAAATGTGGAAATCAGAATAGTGCACTGTCCTCCAAATGTAGAAATCAGAATAGTGCACTGTCGCCCAAGTGTGCAAATCAGAATAGTATACTGTCACCCAAATGTAGAAATCAGAATAGTGCACTGTCCCCCAAGTGTAGAAATCAGTATAGTGCACTGCGCCCAAGTGTGGAAATCAGAACACTGCACTGTCCCCAAGTGTAGAAATCAGAATAGGGTACTGTCCTCTGAATGTACAAATCAGAATGGTGTACTGTCCTCCAAGTGTGGAAATCAAATATTGCAATGTCCCCCAATTGTGGCAATCAGAATAGTGCACTGTCCCCCAAGTGTGGAAATCAGAATAATGTACTGTCCTCCAAATGTAGAAATCAGAATAGAGCACTGTCCCCCAAGTGTGCAAATCGGAATAGTGTACTGTCCCCCAATTGTAGAAATCAGAATAGTGCACTGTCTTCCAAGAGTGGAAATCAGTATAGTGCACAGTCCCCCAAGTGTGGAAATCAGAATAATGCACTGCCCCCCAAGTGTAGAAATCAGAATAGTGCACTGTCCCTCAAGTGTAGAAATCAGAATAGTGCACTGTCCCTCAAGTGTGGAAATCAGAATAATGCACTGTCGCCCAAATGTGGAAATCACAACAGGGCACTGACTGCCAAGTGTAGAAATCAGCATAGTGCAATGTCCCACAAGTTTGGAAATCAGAATGGTGCACTGTCCTCCAAGCGTGGAAATCAAAATATGGCACAGTCCTCCAAATATGGAAGTCAGAATAGGGCATTGTCCCTCAAATGTGGAAATCCGAATAGTGCACTGTCCACCAAGTGTGGAAATCAGAATAATGCACTGCCCCCCAAGTGTGGAAATCAGTATAGTGTACTGTCCTAAAAATGTAGAAATCAGCATAGTGCACTTTCCCCCAAGTGTGGAAATCAGAAGAGTTCAGTGCCTCCCAAGTGTGGAAATCCGAATAGTGCACTGTGCCACAAGTGTGGGAATCAGAATAATGCACTGTCACCCAAATGTGGAAATCACAATAGTGCACTGACTGCCAAGTGTAGAAATCCGAATAGTGCACTGTCCCCCAAGTGTAGAAATCAAAATAGTGAAGGGTCCCCCAAGTGTGGAAATCAGAACACTGCACTGTCCCCCAAGTGTAGAATTCAGAATAATGTAGTGTCCTCCGAATGTACAAATCAGAATAGTGCACCGCCCCCAAGTGTGTAAATCAGAATAGTCTACTCTCCCCCAAGTGTGGAAATCAGAATAGTGCACTGTCCCCAAAATGTGGAAATCAGAATAGTGCACTGTCTTGTAAGTGTAGAAATAAAATGGTGCAATGTCCTCCATGTGTGGAATCAGAATATCGCAGAGTCCTCCAACTATGGAAATCGGAATAGTGCACTGTCCCCCAAGTGTGGAAATCAGTATAGTGTACTGTCCTCCAAATGTAGAAATCAGAATACTGCACTGTCGCCCAAGTGTGCAAATCAGAATAGTATACTGTCCCCCAAGTGTAGAAATCAGAATAGTGAAGGGTCCACCAAGTGTGGAAATCAGAATACTGCACTGTCCCCCAAGTGTGGAAATCAGAACAGTGCACTGTCCCCCAAGGGTAGAAATCAGGATAATGCACTGTTCTCCAAGTGTGGAAAGCAGAATAGTGCACTTTCCCCCAAGTGTGGAAATCAGAATAGTGCACTGTCACCCAAATGTGGAAATCAGAATAGCGTACTGTACCCCAAGTGTGGAAATCTGAATAGTGCACTGTCCCCCAAGAATGGAAATCAGAACAGTGCACTGTCCCCCAAGGGTAGAAATCAGAATAGTGCACTGCCCCGCAAGTGTGGAAATCAGAATAGTATACAGTCCCCCAAGTATAGAAATCAGAATAGTGCACTGTCCCCCAAGTGTAGAAATCAGAATAGTGTACTGTCCTCTGAATGTACAAATCAGAATTGTGAACTGCCCCCAAGTGTGTAAATCAGAATAGTCTACTCTCCCCCAAGTGTGGGAATCAGAATATTGCACTGTCCCCCAAAATGTGGAAATCAGAATAGTGCACTGTCCTCCAAATGTAGAAATCAGAATAGTGCACTGTCGCCCAAGTGTGCAAATCAGAATAGTATACTGTCACCCAAGTGTAGAAATCAGAATAGTGCACTGTCCCCCAAGTGTTCAAATCAGAATAGTGAAGGGTCCCCCAAGTGTGGAAATCAGAACACTGCACATTCCCCAAGTGTAGAAATCAGAATAGGGTACTGTCCTCCGAATGTACAAATCAGAATAGTGCACTGCCCCCAAGTGTGTAAATCAGAATAGTCTACTCTCCCCCAAGTGTGGAAATCAGAATAGTGCACTGTCCTGTAAGTGTAGAAATAAAATGGTGCAATGTCCTCCATGTGTGGAATCAGAATATCGCAGAGTGCTCCAAATATGGAAATCTGAATAGTGCACTGTCCCCCAAGTGTGGACATCAGTATAGTGAACTGCCCTCCAAATGTAGAAATCAGAATACTGCACTGTCGCCCAAGTGTGCAAATCAGAATAGTATACTGTCACCCGAGTGTAGAAATCAGAATAATGCACTGTCCCCCAAGTGTAGAAATCAGAAGAGTGAAGGGTCCCCCAAGTGTGGAAATCAGAACACTGCACTGTCCCCCAAGTGTAGAAATCAGAATAATGCACTGTTCTCCAAGTATGGAAATCAGAATAGTGCACTGTTCTTCAAGTGTGGAAATCAGAATAGTGCACTATCCCCATAATGTGGAAATCAGAATAGTGTACTGTCCCCCAAATGTGGAAATCAGAATAGCGTATTGTCCCCCAAGAGTGGAAATCAGAACAGTGCGCTGTCCACAAAGTGTAGAAATCAGAATAGTGTACTGTCCTCCGAATATACAAATCAGAATAGTGCGCTGCCCCCCAAGTGTGTAAATCAGAATAGTCTACTCTCGCCCAAGTGTGGAAATCAGAATAGTGCACTGTCCTCCAAGTGCAGAAATCAGAATGGTGTTATGTTCTCCAAGTGTGGAAATCAGAAGAGTGCTCTGTCCCCCAAGTGTGGAAATCAGAATAGTGCACAGTCCCCCAAGTGTAGAAATCAGAACAGTGCACTGTCCCCCAAGGGTAGAAATCAGAATAATGCACTGTTCTCCAAGTGTAGAAATCAGAATAGTGAAGGGTCCCCCAAGTGTGGAAATCAGAACACTGCACTGTCCCCCAAGTGTAGAAATCAGAATAGTGTACTGTCCTCCGAATGTACAAATCAGAATAGTGCACTGCCCCCAAGTGTGTAAATCAGAATAGTCTACTCTCCCCCAAGTGTGGAAATCAGAATAGTGCACTGTCCCACAAATGTGGAAATCAGAATAGTGCACTGTCCTCTAAGTGTAGAAATAAAATGGTGCAAAGTCCTCCATGTGTGGAATCAGAATATCGCAGAGACCTCCAAATATGGAAATCTGAATAGTGCACTGTACCCCAACTGTGGAAATCAGAATAGTATACTGTCCCCCAATTGTAGAAATCAGAATACTGCTCTGTCCGCCAAATGTGAAAATCAGAATAGTGCACTGTCCTCCAAGCGTAGAAATCAGAATGGTGCAATGTCCTCCAATTGTGGAATCAGAATGTCGCACGGTACTCCAAATATGGAAATGAGAATAGTGCCCTGTGCCCCAAATCTGGAAATCAGAATAGTGTACTGTCCTCCAAATGCAGAAATCAGAATAGTGCACTTTCCCCCAAGTGTAGAAATCAAAATGGTGCAATGTCCTCCAAGTGTGGAATCAAAATATCGCAGAGTCCTCCAAATATGGAAATCTGAATAGTGCACTGTATCCCAAGTGTGGAAATCAGAATAGTATACTGTCACCCAAGTGTAGAAATCAGAATAGTATACTGTCACCCAAGTGTAGAAATCAGAATATGCACTGTCCCCCAAGTGTAGAAATCAGAATAGTGAAGGGTCCACCAAGTGTGGAAATCAGAATACTGCACTGTCCCCCAAGTGTAGAAATCAGAACAGTGCACTGTCCCCCAAGGGTAGAAATCAGAATAATGCACTGTTCTCCAAGTGTGGAAATCAGAATAGTGCACTGTCCCACAAATGTGGAAATCAGAATAACGTACTGTCCCCCAACTGTGGAAATCAGGATGGTGCACTGTCCTCCAAGTGTGGAAATCAGAATATCGCACAGTCCTCAAAATTTGGAGATCAGAATAGTGCAATGTCTCCAAGAGTGGAAATCAGAATAGTGCACTGTCCCCCAAGTGTAGAAATCAGAATAGTGTACTGTCCTCCGAATTTACAAATCAGAATAGTGCACTGCCCCACAAGTGTGTAAATCAGAAGAGTCTACTCTCCCCCAAATGTGGAAATCAGAATAGTGCACTGTCCTCCAAGTGCAGAAATCAGAATAGTGCACTGTCCCCCAAGTGTAGAAATCAGAATAGTGTACTGTCCTCCGAATGTACAAATCAGAATAGTGCACTGTCCCCCAAGTATAGAAATCAGAATAGTATATTGTCCACCAAGTGTAGAAATCAGAATAGTGCACTGTCCCCCAAGTGTAGAAATCAGAATAGCGAAGGGTCCCCCAAGTGTGGAAATCAGAACACTGCACTGTCCCCCAAGTGTAGAAATCAGAATAGTGTACTGTCCTCTGAATGTACAAATCAAAATAGTGCACTGCCCCCAAGTGTGTAAATCAGAATAGTCTACTCTCGCCCAAGTGTGGACATCAGAATAGTGCACTGTCCTCCAAGTTCAGAAATCAGAATAGTGTACTGTCCTCCAAGTATGGGAATCACAATATTGCATTGTCCCCCAAGTGTAGAAATCAGAATAGTGCACTGTCCCTCTAATGTGGAAATTAGAATAGTGTACTGTGCACCAAGTGTGGAAATCAGAATAGTGCACTTTCCCCAAAGTGTGGAAATAAGAATAGTGCACTATCCCCCAAGTGTAGAATTCAGAATAATGCATTGTCCCCCAAGTATAGAAATCAGAATAGAGCACTGTCCTCCAAGTGTAGAAATCAGAATAGTGCACTGTCCTCCAAGTGTAGAAATCAGAATAGTGCACTGTCCCACATGTGTGGAAATCAGAATAGTGCACTGTCCTCCAAGTGTAGAAATCTGAATAGTGTACTGACCTCCAAATGTAGAAATTAGAATGGTGTACTGTCTTCAAAGTGTGGAAATTACTCTATTGCAAAGTCCTTCAAATCTGGAAATCAGAATAGTGCACTGTCCCTTAAATGTGGAAATTAGAATAGTGTACTGCCCCCCAAGCGTGGAAAACCGAATGGTGTACTGTCCCCCAAGTATAGAAATCAGAATAGAGCACTGTCCTCCAAGTGTAGAAATCAGAATAAGGCACTGTCCCCCAAGTGTAGAAATCTGAATAGTGCACTGTACCACATGTGTGGAAATCAGAATAGTGCACTGTCCTCCAAGTGTAGAAATCAGAACAGTGTACTGTCCCCCAAGTGTTGAAATCAGAATAGTGTACTCTCCTCAGAATGTAGATATCAGAATAGTGCATTGTCCTGCAAGTGTGGAAATCAGAATAGTGTACTGTCCTCCAAATGTAGAAATTAGAATAGTGCACTGTCCCACAAGTGTGCAAATCAGAATAGTGTACTGTCCCCCAAGGGTAGAAATCAGAATAGTGTACGGTCCAACAAGTGTAGAACTCAGAATAGTGTACTGTCCTCAGAATGTAGAAATCAGAATAGTGCACAGTCCCCCAAGTGTGGAAATCAGAATAATGCACTGTCTCCCAAGTGTAGAAATCAGAATGATGTACTGACCTCCAAGTGTGGAAATCAGAATAGTGCACTTTCCCCCAAGTGTGAAAACCAGAACACTGTAATGTCCCCAAAGAGTAGAAATCAGAATAGTGCACTGTCCCCCAAGTGTGAAAACCAGAATACTGTACTGTCCCCGAAGAGTAGAAATCAAAATAGTGCACTGTCCTCCAAGAGTGGAAATCAGAATAGTGCACTGTCCCCCAAATGTGGAAATCAGAATAGTGCACTGTCCCACATGTGTGGAAATCAGAATAGTATACGGTCCCCCAAGTGTAGAAATCAGAATGGTGCACTGTCCCCCAAGTTTGGAAATCACAATATCGCACAGTTCTCCAACTATGGAAATCAGAATAGTGCACTGTCCTCCAAATGTAGAAATCAGAATAGTGCACTGTCCCCCAAGTGTGGAAATCAGAATAGTATACGGTCCCCCAAGTGGAGAAATCAGAATAGTGCACTGTCCCCCAATTGTGGAAATCAGAATAATACACTGTCCACCAAGTGTAGAAATCGGAATAGTGCACTTTCTCCCAAGTGTGGAAATGAGAATAGTGCACTGTCCCCCAAGTGTGGAAATCAGAATAATACACTGTCCACCAAGTGTAGAAATCAGAATAGTGCACTTTCCCCCAAGTGTAGAAATCAAAATAATGCACCGTCCCCCAAGTATAGAAATCAGAATAGAGCACTGTCCTCCAAGTGTAGAAATCAGAATAGTGCACTGTCCTCCAAGTGTAGAAATCAGAATGGTGTACTGTCTTCAAAGTGTGGAAATTACTCTATTGCAAAGTCCTCCAAATCTGGAAATCAGAATAGTGCACTGTCCCTTAAATGTGGAAATCAGAATAGTGTACTGTCCCCCAAGTGTGGAAATCTGAATGGTGTACTGTCCTCCAAGTGTAGAAATCAGAATAGTGTACGTCCCCCAAGTGTTGAAATCAGAATAGTGTACTCTCCTCAGAATGTAGATATCAGAATAATGCATTTTCCTGCAAGTGCGGAAATCTGAATAGTGTACTGTCTTCCAAATGTAGAAATTAGAATAGTGCACTGTCCTCCAAGTATAGAAATCACAATGGTGTACTGTCCTCCAAGTGTGGAAATCACAATCTCGCACGGTCCTCCAAATATGGAAATCAGAACAGTTCATTGTCCCTCAAATGCAGAAATCAGAATAGTGCACTGTCCCCCAAGTGTAGAAATCGGAATGGTGTACTGTCCTCCAAGTGTAGAAAACAGAATGGTGTACTGTCCTCCAAGTGTGGAAATCACAATATCGCACAGTCCTCCAATATGGAAATCAGAATAGTGCACTGTCCCTGAAATGTGGAAATTAGAATAGTATACTGTCCTCCAAGTGTAGAAATCAAAATGGTGTACTGTCTTCCAAGTGTGGAAATTACTCTATTGCAAAGTCCTCCAAATCTGGAAATCAGAATAGTGCACTGTCGCTTAAATGTAGAAATCCGAATAGTGCACTGTCCCCCAAGAGTGGAAATGAGAATAGTATACTGTCCCCCAAGTGTAGAAATCAGAATAGGGCACCGTCCCCCACGTGTGGAAATCAGAATATTGTACTGTCCCCCAAGTGTAGAAAGCAGAATAGTGTACTGACCCCAAGTGTGGATATCAGAATAGTGCACTGTCCTCCAAATGTAGAAATCAGAATAGTGTACTGTCATCAGAATGTAGAAATCAGAATAGTGCACTGTCCCCAAGTGTGGAAATCAGAATAATGCACTGTCTCCCAAGTGTAGAAATCAGAATAGTGCACTGTTCTCCAAGTGCAGAAATCAGAATAGTGCACTGTCCTCCAAGTGTAGAAATCACAATGGTGTACTGTCCTCCAAGTGTAGAAATCACAATCTCGCACTGTCCTCCAAATATGAAATCAGAACAGTTCATTGTCCCTCAAATGCAGAAATCAGAATACTGTACTGCCCCCAAGTGTAGAAATCAGAATAGTGCACTATCCCCCAAGTGTAGAAATCAGAATAGTGTACTGTCCCCCAAGTGTAGAAAACAGAATGGTGTACTGTCCTCCAAGTGTGGAAATCACAATATCGCACAGTCCTCCAATATGGAAATCAGAATAGTGCACTGTCCCTCAAATGGGGAAATTAGAATAGTGTACTGTCCACCAAGTGTGGAAATCAGAATAGTGTCCTGTCCTCCAAATGTAGAAATCAGAATAGTGCACTGTCCCCAAAGTGTGGAAATCACAATTTTGTACTGTCCCTCAAATATAGAAATCAGAATAGTGTACTGTCCTCCGAATGTAGAAATCAGAATAGTGCACTGTCCCCCAAGTGTGGAAATCAGAATAGTATACTCTCCTGTAAGTTTGGAAATCAGAGTAGTGCACTGTCACCCAAGTGTGGAAATCAGAATAGTGCACTATCCTCCAAGTGTAGAAATCAGAATGGTGTACTGTCCCCCAAATGTGGAAATCACAACAGTGCACTGTCCCCCAAGTGTAGAAATCAGAATAGTGCACTGTTCCCCAAGTGTGGAAATCAGAATAGTGTACTGTCCCCCAAGTGTAGAAAACAGAATGGTGTACTGTCCTCCAAGTGTGGAAATCACAATATCGCACAGTCCTCCAATATGGAAATCAGAATAGTGCACTGTCCCTCAAATGAGGAAATTAGAATAGTGTACTGTCCACCAAGTGTGGAAATCAGAATAGTGTCCTGTCCTCCAAATGTAGAAATCAGAATAGTGCACTGTCCCCAAAGTGTGGAAATCACAATTTTGTACTGTCCCTCAAATATAGAAATCAGAATAGTGTACTGTCCTCCGAATGTAGAAATCAGAATAGTGCACTGTCCCCCAAGTGTGAAAATCAGAATAGTATACTCTCCTGTAAGTTTGGAAATCAGAGTAGTGCACTGTCACCCAAGTGTGGAAATCAGAATAGTGCACTATCCTCCAAGTGTAGAAATCACAATGGTGTACTGTCCCCCAAATGTGGAAATCACAACAGTGCACTGTCCCCCAAGTGTAGAAATCAGAATAGTGCACTGTTCCCCAAGTGTGGAAATCAGAATAGTGTATTGTCCGCCAATTGTCAAAATCAGAATGGTGCACTGTCCTCCAAGGGTGGAAATCACAATATCGAAATGTCCTACAAATATGGAAATCAGAATAGTGCACTGTCACTCAAATTTGGAAATCGGAACAGTGAACTCTACCCCAAGTGTAGAAATCGGAATAGTGCACTTTCCATCAAGTGTAGAAATCAGAATTGTGTACTGTCCCCCAAGAGTTGAAATCAGAATAGTGTACTGTCCTCAGAATATAGAAATCAGAATTGTGCACTGTACCCCAAGTGTGGAAATCAGAACAGCGCACTGTCGCCAAATGTAGAAATCTGAGTACTGCACTGTCCCCAAGTGTGGAAATCCGAATAGTGCACTGTCCCCCAAGTGTGGAAATCAGAATAGTGAAATGTCCCTCAAGTGTTGTAATCAGAAGAGTGTACTCTCCTCAGAATGTAGAAATCAGAATAGTGCACTGTCCTCCAAGTGTGGAAATCACAATCTCGCACAGTCCTACAAATATGGAAATCAGAACAGTGTGCACTGTCGCTTCAATATGGAAATTAGAATAGTATACTGTCCCCCAAGTGTAGAAATCAGAATAGTGTGCTGTCCTGCAAATGTAGAAATCAGAATAGTGCATTTTCCCCCAAGTGTGGAAATCAGAATACTGTACTGTCCCCGAAGAGTAGAAATCTGAATAGTGTGCTGTCCCCCACGTGTGGAAATCAGAATAGTGTACTATCCTCCAAATGTAGAAATCAAAATAGTGCACTGTCCCCCAAGTGTGGAAATCAGAATAGTGCACTGTCCCCCAAATGTGGAAATCAGAATAGTGCACTGTCCTCCAAGTGTAGAAATCAGAATGGTGCACTGTCCTCCAAGTGTGGAAATCACAATATCGCACAGTCCTACAAATATGGAAATCAGAATAGTGCACTGTCCCACATGTGTGGAAATCAGAATAGTATACGGTGCCCTAAGTGTAGAAATCAGAATAGTGCACTGTCCCCCAACTGTGGAAATCGGAATAATGCACTGTCCCCCAAGTGTGGAAATCAGAATAGTGCACTGTCCCCCAAATGTGGAAATCAGAATAGTGCACTGTCCTCCAAGTGTAGAAATCAGAATGGTGCACTGTCCTCCAAGTGTGGAAATCACAATATCGCACAGTCCTACAAATATGGAAATCAGAATAGTGCACTGTCCCACATGTGTGGAAATCAGAATAGTATACGGTCCCCTAAGTGTAGAAATCAGAATAGTGCACTGTCCTCCAAGTGTAGAAATCAGAATATTGTACTGTCCTCCAAGTGTAGAAATTAGAATGGTGCACTGTCTTCCAAGTGTGGAAATCACACTATCGCAAAGTTCTCCAAATCTGGAAATCAGAATAGTGCATTGTCCTTTAAATGTGGAAATTAGAATAGTGTACTGTCCCCCAAGTGTGGAAATCAGGATAATTTACTGCCCTCCAAATGTAGAAATCAGAATAGTGCACTGTCCCCCAAGTGTAGAAATCAGAATAAGGCACTGTCCCCCACACGTGGAAATCAGAATAGTGTACTGACCGCAAGTGTGGAAATCAGAATAGTGTACTGTCCTCCAAATGTAGAAATCAGAATAGTGTACTGTCCCACAAGTGTGGAAATCAGAATAGCGTACTGTCCCCCAAGTGTAGAAATCAGAATAGTGTACGGTCCCCCAAGTGTAGAAATCAGAATAGTGCACTGTCCCCCAAGTGTGTAAATCAGAATAGTATACACTCCCCCAAGTGAGGAAATCAGAATAGTGCACTGTCCCCCAAATGTCGAAATCAGAATAGTGCACTGTCCCACAAATATGGAAATCTGAATAGTGCAATGTCCCCCAAGTGTAGAAGTCAGAATAGTGTACTGTCCCCAAAGTTTAGAAATTCGAATTGAGCACTGTCCTCCAAGTGTGCAAATGAGAATAGTGCACTGTCCACCCAGTGTAGAAATCAGAATAGTGTACTGACCCCCAAGGGGAGAATTCAGAAGAGTGCACTATCCCCCAAGTGTGGAAATCAGAATAGTACACTGTCCTCCAAGTGTAGAAATCACAATGGTGTACTGTCCGCCAAGCGTGGAAATCACAATCTCGCACTGTCCTCCAAATATGGAAATCAGAATAGTTACTGTCCTCCAAGTGTAGAAATCACAATGGTGTACTGTCCGCCAAGCGTGGAAATCACAATCTCGCACTGTCCTCCAAATATGGAAATCCGAACAGTTCATTGTCCCACAAGTGTAGAAATCAGAATACTGTACTGCCCCCAAGTGTAGAAATCGGAATGGTGCACTGTCCTCCAAGTGTTGAAATCAAAATGTCGCACAGTCCTCGAAATATGGAAATCAGAATAGTGCACTGTGTCTCAAATGTGAAACATTTGAGCTGTCCCCAAATGTAGAAATCAGAGTTGTGCACTGTTCCCCAAGTGTGGAAATCAGAATAGTGTACTGTCCACCAAGTGTAGAAATCAGAATAGTGTACTGTCCTCCAAGTGTAGAAATCAGAATGGTGTACTGTCCTCCAAGTGTGGAAATCACATATTGCACAGTCCTCCAAGTATGGAAATCAGAATAGTGCACTATCACCCAAGTGTAGAAATCAGAATAGTGCCCTGTCCCCCAAATGTAGAAATCAGAATAGTGCACTGTCCCACAAATATGGAAATCTGAATAGTGCTCTGTCCCCCAAGTGTGGAAATGAGAATAGTGCACTGTCCATCAAGTGTGGAAATCATAATATCGCAAGGTCCTCCAAATATGGAAATCAGAAACGTGCACTGTCCTTCAAATGTGGAAATCAGAATAGTGCATTGTCCCCCAAGTGTAGAAATAAGAATAGTGCGCTGTCCCCCTACTGTGGAAATCAGAATAGCATACTGTCCCCCAAGAGTAGAAATCAGAATAGTGCACTGTCCTCCGAGTGTGGAAATCGCAATGGTGTAGTGTCCTCCAAGTGTGGAAATCACAATATCGCACAGTTCCCCAAATATGGAAATCAGAATAGTGCACTATCCCTCAAGTGTGGAAATCCGAATAGTGCACTGTCCCTCAAATGTAGAAATCAGAATAGTGCACTGTCCCTCAACGGTAGAAATCAGAATAGCGCACTGTCCCACTATTGTGGAAATCAGAATAGTGTACTGTCCCACAAGTATAGAAATCAGAATAGTGTACTGTCCTCCAAATGTAGACATCAGAATAGTGCGCTGTCCCCCAAGTGTGGAAATCAGTATAGTGCACTGTCTCCCAAGTGTGGCAATCAGCATAGCGCACTGCCCTCCAACTGTGGAAATGAGCATAGTGCTCTGTTCCCCCAAGTGTGGAAATCAGCATAGTGCTCTGTCCCCCAAGTGTGGAAATCAGAATAGTGCACTCTCCTCCAAGTATAGAAATCAGCATAGTGTACTGTCCTCCAAATGTAGAAATCAGAATAGTTCACTGTCCTCCAAGAATAGAATTCAGAATAGTGCACTTTCCCCCAAGTGTGGAAATTAGAATAGTGCACTGTCCCCGAAATGTAGAAATCACAATAGTGCACTGTCCCCCAAATATGGAAATTAGAATAGTGCAATGTCCCCCAAGTGTGGAAATCAGAATAGGGCATTCTCCCCCAAGTGTGGAAATCAGCATAGTGCAATGTCTCCCAAGTGTGGAAATCAGCATAATGCACTGCCCTCCAAGTGTGGAAATCAGCATAGTGCTCTGTTCCCCCAAGTGTTGAAATCAACATTGTGCACTGTCCTCCAAATGTAGAAATCAGAATAGTGCACCGTCCTCCAAGTATAGAAATCAGAATAGTGCACTGTCCTCCAAATGGAGAAATCAGAATAGTGCACTGTCCTCCAAGTGTGGAAATCACAATATCGCACAGTCCTCCAAATATGGAAATCAGAATAGTGCACTGTCCCCCAAATGTAGAAATCAGAGTAGTGCTCTGTCCCCCAAGTGTGGAAATGAGAATAGTGCACTGTCCATCAAGTGTGGAAATCATAATCTCGCACGGTCCTCCAAATATTGAAATTAGAACAGTGCACTGTCCCTCAAATGTGGAAATAAGAATAGTGCACTGTGCCCAAAGGGTGGAAATCAGAATAATGCACTATCCCCCAAATGTGGAAATCACAATAGTGCACTGTTCCCCGAGTGTAGAAATAAGAATAGTGCACTGTCCCCCAAGTGTGTAAATCAGAATAGTGTACTATCCTCAAGGGTAGAAATCAGAATAGCGAACTGTCCCCCAAGTTTATAAATCAGAATAGTGCACTCTCCCCCAATTGTGGAAATCAGAATAGTGTACAGTCCCCCAAGTGTGGAAATCCGAATAGTGCACTGTTCTCCAAGTGTAGAAATCAGAATGGTGCACTGTCTTCCAAGTGTGGAAATCACAATATTGCACAGTCCTCCAAATATGGAAATCAGAACAGTGTGCACTGTCGCTTCAATATGGAAATTAGAATAGTATACTGTCCCCCAAGTGTAGAAATCAGAATAGTGTGCTGTCCTGCAAATGTAGAAATCAGAATAGTGCATTTTCCCCCCATTGTGGAAATCAGAATACTGTACTGTCCCCGAAGAGTAGAAATCTGAATAGTGTGCTGTCCCCCACGTGTGGAAATCAGAATAGTGTACTGTCCTCCAAATGTAGACATCAGAATAGTGCACTGTCCCCCAAGTGTGGAAATCAGTATAGTGCACTGTCTCCCAAGTGTGGCAATCAGCATAGCGCACTGCCCTCCAAGTGTGAAAATGAGCATAGTGCTCTGTTCCCCCAAGTGTGGAAATCAGAATAGTGCACTCTCCTCCAAGTATAGAAATCAGAATAGTGCACTGACCACCAAGTGTGGAAATCAGCATAGTGCACTGTCCTCCGAGTATAGAAATCAGAAAGTGCACTGTCCCCCAAATGTGGAAATCAGAATATTGCACAGTCATTCAAATATGGAAATCAAAAGAGTGCACTGTCTCTCAAATGTGGAAATCAGCATAGTGCACTCTCCCCCAAGTGTGGAAATCAGCATAGTGCTCTGTCCCCCAAGTGTGGAAATCAGAATAGTGCACTCTCCTCCAAGTATAGAAATCAGCACAGTGTACTGTCCTCCAAATGTAGAAATCAGAATAGTTCACTGTCCTCCAAGAATAGAATTCAGAATAGTGCACTTTCCCCCAAGTGTGGAAATTAGAATAGTGCACTGTCCCCTAAATGTAGAAATCACAATAGTGCACTGTCCCCCATATATGGAAATTAGAATAGTGCAATGTCCCCCAAGTGTGGAAATCAGAATAGTGCAATGTCCCCCAAGTGTGGAAATCAACATAATGTACTGCCCTCCAAGTGTGGAAATAAGCATAGTGCTCTGTTCCACCAACTGTTGAAATCAGCATTGTGCACTGTCCTCCAAGTGTGGAAATCAGCATAGTGCAATGTCTCCCAAGTGTGGAAATCAACATAATGTACTGCCCTCCAAGTGTGGAAATAAGCATAGTGCTCTGTTCCCCCAACTGTTGAAATCAGCATTGTGCACTGTCCTCCAAGTGTGGAAATGAGCATAGTGCTCTGTCCCCCAAGTGTGGGAATCAGTATAGTGCACTATCCTCCAAGTATAGAAATCCGAATAGTGCACTGTCCACCAAGTGTGGAAATCAGCATAGTGCAGTCTCCTCAAAATGTAGAAATCAGAATAGTGCACTGTCCTCCAAGTATAGAAATCAGAATAGTGCACTATCCCCCAAGTGTGGAAATCAGAATAGTATACTGTCCCCCAAGTGTACAAATCAGAATAGGGCACTGTTCCCCACGTGTGGAAAACAGAATAGTGTACTGTCCTCCAAATGTAGAAATCAGAATAGAGCACTGTCCCCCAAGTGTGGAAATCAGAATAGTGTACTGTCCTCCAAATATAGAAATCAGAATAGTGCACTTTACCACATGTGTGGAAATCAGAATAGAACTCTGTCCCCCAAATGTAGAAATCAGAATAGTGCACTGTCCTCCAAGTGTAGAAATCAGAATAGAGCACTGTCCCCCAAGTGTAGAAATCAGAACAGTGCACTGTCCTCCAAGTGTGGAAATCACAATATCGCACAGTCCTCCAAATATGGAAATCATAATAGTGTACTGTCCCCCAAGTGCAGAAATCAGAATAGTATACTGTCCTCAGAATTTAGAAATCAGAACAGTACACTGTCCCCCAAGTATGGAAATCAGAAGAGTGTACTGTCCTCCAAATGTAGAAATCAGAATAGTGCACTGTACTACATGTGGGGAAATCAGAATAGTGCAGTGTCCCCCAAGTGTGGAAATCAAAAAAGTGTACGGTCCCCCAAGTGTAGAAATCAGAATAGTGTACTGTCCTCAGAATGTAGAAATCAGAATAGTGCACTGTCCCCCAAGTGTGGAAATCAGAATAGCATACTCTCTCCAAAGTAAGCAAATCAGAAGAGTGCACTGACCCCAAGTGTAGAAATCAAAATAGTGCACTGTCCCCCAAGTGTGGAAATCAACATAGTGCACTGTCCTCCACATGGAGAAATCAGAATAGTGCAC
Organism: Chiloscyllium punctatum; assembly: GCF_047496795.1. Taxonomy (NCBI): domain Eukaryota; kingdom Metazoa; phylum Chordata; class Chondrichthyes; order Orectolobiformes; family Hemiscylliidae; genus Chiloscyllium; species Chiloscyllium punctatum. The sequence continues at coordinate 58,537,140 of NC_092783.1, forward strand.
TGTCCCCCAAGAGTCGAAATCAGAATAGTGCACTGTCCCCCAAGTGTGGAAATCAGAATAATGCACTGTCTCCCAAGTGTGGAAATCAGAATAGTGCACTGTCCTGCAAATGTGGAAATCAGGATAGTGCACTGTCCCCCAAGTGTGGAAATCAGAATAATGCAATGTCCCCCAAATGTGGAAATCAGAATAGTGTACTGTCCCCCAAGTGTGGAAGTCAGAATGGTGCACTGTCGCACAAGTGTAGGAATCAGAAGAGTTCACTGTCCTCCGAGTGTGGAAATCACAATAGTGCACTGTCCCCCAAGTGTGGAAGTCAGAATGGTGAACTGTCGTACAAGTGCAGGAATCAGAAGAGCGCACTGTCCTTGAAATGTTGAAATCAAAATAGTGCACTGTCTTCCAAGTGTGGAAATCAACATGGTGCACTGTCCCCCAAGTGTGGAAATCAGAATAGTGCACTGTCCTCCAAAGGGAGAAATCAGAACAGTGCACTATCGCCCAAGAGTCGAAATCAGAATAGAGCATTGTCCCCCAAGAGTGGAAATCAGAATAATGCACTGTCTCCCAAGTGTAGAAATCAGAATAGTGCACTGTCCTCCAAGTGTGGAAATGAGCATAGTGCTCTGTCCCCCAAGTGTGGGAGTCAGTATAGTGCACTGTCCCCCAAGTGTGGAAATCAGAATACTGCAATGTCCCTCAAATGCGGAAATCAGAATAGTGTACTGTCCCCCAAGTGTGGAAGTCAGAATGGTGCACTGTCGTCCAAGTGTAGGAATCAGAAGAGTGCACTGTCCCCCAAGTGTGGAAATCAAAATAGTGCACTGTCCTCCAAGTGTAGAAGTCAGAATATTGCACTGTCCTCGAAATGTTGAAATCAAAATAGTGCACGGTCCCCAAAGTGTGGAAATCAGAATAGCATACTCTCCCCAAAGTGAGCAAATCAGAAGAGTGCACTGACCCCAAGTGTAGAAATCAGTATAGTGCACTGTCCTCCAAGTGTAGAAATCACAATGGTGTACTGTCCTCCAAGTGTGGAAATGACAATCTCGCATTGTCCTCCAAGTATGGAGGACAATACTGCACGGCCCCCCACGTGTAGAAATCAGAATAGTGCACACTCCCCAAAGTGCAGAAATCAGAATGGTGTACTGTCCTCCAAGTGTTGAAATCACAATGGCGCACAGTCCTCCAAATGTGGAAACCAGAATAGAGCACTGTCCCCCAAGTGTGGAAATCAGAATAATGCACTGTCTCCCAAGTGTGGAAATCAGAATAGTGCACTGTCCCGCAAATGTGGAAATCAGGATAGTGCACTGTACCCCACGTGTGGAAATCAGAATAATGCAATGTCCCCCAAATGTGGAAATCAGAATAGTGTACTGTCCCCCAAGTGTGGAAGTCAGAATGGTGCACTGTCGTACAAGTGTAGGAATCAGAAGAGTTCACTGTCCTCCGAGTGTGGAAATCACAATAGTGCACTGTCCCCCAAGTCTGGAAGTCAGAATGGTGAACTGTCGTCCAAGTGCAGGAATCAGAAGAGCGCACTGTCCTTGAAATGTTGAAATCAAAATAGTGCACTGTCTTCCAAGTGTGGAAATCAACATGGTGCACTGTCCCACAAGTGTGGAAATCAGAATAGTGCACTGTCCTCCAAAGGGAGAAATCTGAACAGTGCACTATCCCCCAAGAGTCGAAATCAGAATAGAGCATTGTCCCCCAAGAGTGGAAATCAGAATAATGCACTGTCTCCCAAGTGTAGAAATCAGAATAGTGCACTGTTCTCCAAGTGTGGAAATGAGCATAGTGCTCTGTCCCCCAAGTGTGGGAATCAGTATAGTGCACTGTCCCCCAAGTGTGGAAATCAGAATACTGCAATGTCCCTCAAATGTGGAAATCAGAATAGTGTACTGTCCCCCAAGTGTGGAAGTCAGAATGGTGCACTGTCGTCCAAGTGTAGGAATCAGAAGAGTGCACTGTCCCCCAAGTGTGGAAATCAAAATAGTGCACTGTCCTCCAAGTGTAGAAGTCAGAATATTGCACTGTCCTCAAAATGTTGAAATCAAAATAGTGCACTGTTCCCCAAGTGTGGAAATCAACATAGTGCACTGTCCTCCACATGGAGAAATCAGAATAGTGCACTGTCCCCCAAGAGTCGAAATCAGAATAGAGCACTGTCCCCCAAGTGTGGACATCAGAATAATGCACTGTCTCCCAAGTGTGGAAATCAGAATAGTGCACTGTCCCGCAAATGTGGAAATCAGGATTGTGCACTGTCCCCCAAGTGTGGAAATCAGAATATTGCAATGTCCCCCAAATGTGGAAATCAGAATAGTGTACTGTCCCCCAAGTGTGGAAGTCAGAATGGTGCACTGTCATACAAGTGTAGGAATCAGAATAGTGCACTGTCCTCCAAAGGGTGAAATCAGAACAGTGCACTATCCCCCAAGAGTCGAAATCAGAATAGAGCATTGTCTCCCAAGAGTGGAAATCAGAATAATGCACTGTCTCCCAAGTGTAGAAATCAGAATAGTGCACTGTCTTCCAAGTGTGGAAATCACAATATCACACAGTTCTACAAATATGGCAATCAGAATAGTGCACTGTCCCGCAAATGTGGAAATCAGGATTGTGCACTGTCCCCCAAGTGTGGAAATCAGAATAATGCAATGTCCCCCAAATGTGGAAATCAGAATAGTGTACTGTCCCCCAAGTGTGGAAGTCAGAATGGTGCACTGTCCCCCAAGTGTGGAAATCAGAATAGTGCACTGTCCTCCAAAGGGAGAAATCAGAACAGTGCACTATCCCCCAAGAGTCGAAATCAGATTAGAGCATTGTCCCCCAAGAGTGGAAATCAGAATAATGCACTGTCTCCCAAGTGTAGAAATCAGAATAGTGCACTGTCTTCCAAGTGTGGAAATCACAATATCACACAGTTCTACAAATATGGAAATCAGAATAGTGCACTGTCCCCCAAGTATAGAAATCAGAAGAGTGCACTGACCCTCAAATGTGGAAATCAGCATAGTGCACTGTCCTCCAAGTTTAGAAGTCAGAATATTGCACTGTCCTCGAAGTGTTGAAATCAGAATAGTGCACTGCCCCCGAAGTGTAGAAATCAGAATGGTGCACTGTCCTCCAAGTGTGGAAATCAGAATGGTGCACTGTCCTTCAAGTGTGGAAATCACAATATCGCACAGTCCTCCAAATATGGAAATCAGAATAGTGCACTGTCCCCCAAGTGCAGAAATCAGAATAGTATACTGTCCCCCAAGTGTAGAAATCATAATAGTGCACTGTCCCCCAAGTTTAGAAATCAGAATAGTTCACTGTCCCCCAAGTGTGGAAGTCAGAATAGTGCAGTGTCATCCAAATGAAGACAACAAAATAGTACACGGTCCCCCAAATGTGGAAATCACAATAGTGCACTGTACCCGAGTGTAGAAATCAGAATAATGCACTGTCCCCCAAGTGTGGAAATCAGAATAATGCACTGTCCCCCAAGTATGGAAATCAGAATAGTGCACTGTCCTCCAAGTGTAGAAATCAGAATAGTGTACTGTCCTCCAAATGTGGAAATCACAATATTGCACTGTCCTCCAAATGTGGAAATCACAATATTGCACAGTCCTCCAAGTATGGAAATCAGAATAGTGCACTATCCCCCAAGAGTAGAAATTAGAATAGTGCACTGTCCCCCAAAATTGGAAATCAGAATAGTGCAATGTCCCCCAAGTGTGGAAATCAGAATAGTGCACTCTCCCCCAACTGTGGAAATCAGCATAGTGCAATGTCTCCCAAGTGTGGAAATCAGCATAATGCACTGCCCTCCAAGTGTGGAAATAAGCATAGTGCTCTGTTCCCCCAAGTGTTGAAATCAGCATTGTGCACTGTCCTCCAAGTGTGGAAATGAGCATAGTGCTCTGTCCCCCAAGTGTGGGAATCAGTATAGTGCACTATCCTCCAAGGTTGGAAATCAGAATAGTGCACTATCCCCCAAGAGTAGAAATTAGAATAGTGCAATGTCCCCCAAGTGTGGAAATCAGAATAGTGCACTCTCCCCCAAGTGTGGAAATCAGCTGAGTGCTCTGTTCCCCCAAGTGTTGAAATCAGCATAATGCACTGGCCTCCAAGTGTGGAAATGAGCATAATGCTCTGTCCCCCAAGTGTGGGAATCAGTATAGTGCACTATCCTCCAAGTATAGAAATCAGCATAGTGTACTGTCCTCCAAATGTAGAAATCAGAATAGTTCACTGTCCTCCAAGAATAGAATTCAGAATAGTGCACTTTCCCCCAAGTGTGGAAATTAGAATAGTGCACTGTCCCCGAAATGTAGAAATCACAATAGTGCACTGTCCCCCAAATATGGAAATTAGAATAGTGCAATGTCCCCCAAGTGTGGAAATCAGAATAGGGCATTCTCCCCCAAGTGTGGAAATCAGCATAGTGCAATGTCTCCCAAGTGTGGAAATCAGCATAATGCACTGCCCTCCAAGTGTGGAAATCAGCATAGTGCTCTGTTCCCCCAAGTGTTGAAATCAACATTGTGCACTGTCCTCCAAATGTAGAAATCAGAATAGTGCACCGTCCTCCAAGTATAGAAATCAGAATAGTGCACTGTCCTCCAAATGGAGAAATCAGAATAGTGCACTGTCCTCCAAGTGTGGAAATCACAATATCGCACAGTCCTCCAAATATGGAAATCAGAATAGTGCACTGTCCCCCAAATGTAGAAATCAGAGTAGTGCTCTGTCCCCCAAGTGTGGAAATGAGAATAGTGCACTGTCCATCAAGTGTGGAAATCATAATCTCGCACGGTCCTCCAAATATTGAAATTAGAACAGTGCACTGTCCCTCAAATGTGGAAATAAGAATAGTGCACTGTGCCCAAAGGGTGGAAATCAGAATAATGCACTATCCCCCAAATGTGGAAATCACAATAGTGCACTGTTCCCCGAGTGTAGAAATAAGAATAGTGCACTGTCCCCCAAGTGTGTAAATCAGAATAGTGTACTATCCTCAAGGGTAGAAATCAGAATAGCGAACTGTCCCCCAAGTTTATAAATCAGAATAGTGCACTCTCCCCCAATTGTGGAAATCAGAATAGTGTACAGTCCCCCAAGTGTGGAAATCCGAATAGTGCACTGTTCTCCAAGTGTAGAAATCAGAATGGTGCACTGTCTTCCAAGTGTGGAAATCACAATATTGCACAGTCCTCCAAATATGGAAATCAGAACAGTGTGCACTGTCGCTTCAATATGGAAATTAGAATAGTATACTGTCCCCCAAGTGTAGAAATCAGAATAGTGTGCTGTCCTGCAAATGTAGAAATCAGAATAGTGCATTTTCCCCCCATTGTGGAAATCAGAATACTGTACTGTCCCCGAAGAGTAGAAATCTGAATAGTGTGCTGTCCCCCACGTGTGGAAATCAGAATAGTGTACTGTCCTCCAAATGTAGACATCAGAATAGTGCACTGTCCCCCAAGTGTGGAAATCAGTATAGTGCACTGTCTCCCAAGTGTGGCAATCAGCATAGCGCACTGCCCTCCAAGTGTGAAAATGAGCATAGTGCTCTGTTCCCCCAAGTGTGGAAATCAGAATAGTGCACTCTCCTCCAAGTATAGAAATCAGAATAGTGCACTGACCACCAAGTGTGGAAATCAGCATAGTGCACTGTCCTCCGAGTATAGAAATCAGAAAGTGCACTGTCCCCCAAATGTGGAAATCAGAATATTGCACAGTCATTCAAATATGGAAATCAAAAGAGTGCACTGTCTCTCAAATGTGGAAATCAGCATAGTGCACTCTCCCCCAAGTGTGGAAATCAGCATAGTGCTCTGTCCCCCAAGTGTGGAAATCAGAATAGTGCACTCTCCTCCAAGTATAGAAATCAGCACAGTGTACTGTCCTCCAAATGTAGAAATCAGAATAGTTCACTGTCCTCCAAGAATAGAATTCAGAATAGTGCACTTTCCCCCAAGTGTGGAAATTAGAATAGTGCACTGTCCCCTAAATGTAGAAATCACAATAGTGCACTGTCCCCCATATATGGAAATTAGAATAGTGCAATGTCCCCCAAGTGTGGAAATCAGAATAGTGCAATGTCCCCCAAGTGTGGAAATCAACATAATGTACTGCCCTCCAAGTGTGGAAATAAGCATAGTGCTCTGTTCCACCAACTGTTGAAATCAGCATTGTGCACTGTCCTCCAAGTGTGGAAATCAGCATAGTGCAATGTCTCCCAAGTGTGGAAATCAACATAATGTACTGCCCTCCAAGTGTGGAAATAAGCATAGTGCTCTGTTCCCCCAACTGTTGAAATCAGCATTGTGCACTGTCCTCCAAGTGTGGAAATGAGCATAGTGCTCTGTCCCCCAAGTGTGGGAATCAGTATAGTGCACTATCCTCCAAGTATAGAAATCCGAATAGTGCACTGTCCACCAAGTGTGGAAATCAGCATAGTGCAGTCTCCTCAAAATGTAGAAATCAGAATAGTGCACTGTCCTCCAAGTATAGAAATCAGAATAGTGCACTATCCCCCAAGTGTGGAAATCAGAATAGTATACTGTCCCCCAAGTGTACAAATCAGAATAGGGCACTGTTCCCCACGTGTGGAAAACAGAATAGTGTACTGTCCTCCAAATGTAGAAATCAGAATAGAGCACTGTCCCCCAAGTGTGGAAATCAGAATAGTGTACTGTCCTCCAAATATAGAAATCAGAATAGTGCACTTTACCACATGTGTGGAAATCAGAATAGAACTCTGTCCCCCAAATGTAGAAATCAGAATAGTGCACTGTCCTCCAAGTGTAGAAATCAGAATAGAGCACTGTCCCCCAAGTGTAGAAATCAGAACAGTGCACTGTCCTCCAAGTGTGGAAATCACAATATCGCACAGTCCTCCAAATATGGAAATCATAATAGTGTACTGTCCCCCAAGTGCAGAAATCAGAATAGTATACTGTCCTCAGAATTTAGAAATCAGAACAGTACACTGTCCCCCAAGTATGGAAATCAGAAGAGTGTACTGTCCTCCAAATGTAGAAATCAGAATAGTGCACTGTACTACATGTGGGGAAATCAGAATAGTGCAGTGTCCCCCAAGTGTGGAAATCAAAAAAGTGTACGGTCCCCCAAGTGTAGAAATCAGAATAGTGTACTGTCCTCAGAATGTAGAAATCAGAATAGTGCACTGTCCCCCAAGTGTGGAAATCAGAATAGCATACTCTCTCCAAAGTAAGCAAATCAGAAGAGTGCACTGACCCCAAGTGTAGAAATCAAAATAGTGCACTGTCCCCCAAGTGTGGAAATCAACATAGTGCACTGTCCTCCACATGGAGAAATCAGAATAGTGCACTGTCCCCCAAGAGTCGAAATCAGAATAGTGCACTGTCCCCCAAGTGTGGAAATCAGAATAATGCACTGTCTCCCAAGTGTGGAAATCAGAATAGTGCACTGTCCTGCAAATGTGGAAATCAGGATAGTGCACTGTCCCCCAAGTGTGGAAATCAGAATAATGCAATGTCCCCCAAATGTGGAAATCAGAATAGTGTACTGTCCCCCAAGTGTGGAAGTCAGAATGGTGCACTGTCGCACAAGTGTAGGAATCAGAAGAGTTCACTGTCCTCCGAGTGTGGAAATCACAATAGTGCACTGTCCCCCAAGTGTGGAAGTCAGAATGGTGAACTGTCGTACAAGTGCAGGAATCAGAAGAGCGCACTGTCCTTGAAATGTTGAAATCAAAATAGTGCACTGTCTTCCAAGTGTGGAAATCAACATGGTGCACTGTCCCCCAAGTGTGGAAATCAGAATAGTGCACTGTCCTCCAAAGGGAGAAATCAGAACAGTGCACTATCGCCCAAGAGTCGAAATCAGAATAGAGCATTGTCCCCCAAGAGTGGAAATCAGAATAATGCACTGTCTCCCAAGTGTAGAAATCAGAATAGTGCACTGTCCTCCAAGTGTGGAAATGAGCATAGTGCTCTGTCCCCCAAGTGTGGGAGTCAGTATAGTGCACTGTCCCCCAAGTGTGGAAATCAGAATACTGCAATGTCCCTCAAATGCAGAAATCAGAATAGTGTACTGTCCCCCAAGTGTGGAAGTCAGAATGGTGCACTGTCGTCCAAGTGTAGGAATCAGAAGAGTGCACTGTCCCCCAAGTGTGGAAATCAAAATAGTGCACTGTCCTCCAAGTGTAGAAGTCAGAATATTGCACTGTCCTCGAAATGTTGAAATCAAAATAGTGCACGGTCCCCAAAGTGTGGAAATCAGAATAGCATACTCTCCCCAAAGTGAGCAAATCAGAAGAGTGCACTGACCCCAAGTGTAGAAATCAGTATAGTGCACTGTCCTCCAAGTGTAGAAATCACAATGGTGTACTGTCCTCCAAGTGTGGAAATGACAATCTCGCATTGTCCTCCAAGTATGGAGGACAATACTGCACGGCCCCCCACGTGTAGAAATCAGAATAGTGCACACTCCCCAAAGTGCAGAAATCAGAATGGTGTACTGTCCTCCAAGTGTTGAAATCACAATGGCGCACAGTCCTCCAAATGTGGAAACCAGAATAGAGCACTGTCCCCCAAGTGTGGAAATCAGAATAATGCACTGTCTCCCAAGTGTGGAAATCAGAATAGTGCACTGTCCCGCAAATGTGGAAATCAGGATAGTGCACTGTACCCCACGTGTGGAAATCAGAATAATGCAATGTCCCCCAAATGTGGAAATCAGAATAGTGTACTGTCCCCCAAGTGTGGAAGTCAGAATGGTGCACTGTCGTACAAGTGTAGGAATCAGAAGAGTTCACTGTCCTCCGAGTGTGGAAATCACAATAGTGCACTGTCCCCCAAGTCTGGAAGTCAGAATGGTGAACTGTCGTCCAAGTGCAGGAATCAGAAGAGCGCACTGTCCTTGAAATGTTGAAATCAAAATAGTGCACTGTCTTCCAAGTGTGGAAATCAACATGGTGCACTGTCCCACAAGTGTGGAAATCAGAATAGTGCACTGTCCTCCAAAGGGAGAAATCTGAACAGTGCACTATCCCCCAAGAGTCGAAATCAGAATAGAGCATTGTCCCCCAAGAGTGGAAATCAGAATAATGCACTGTCTCCCAAGTGTAGAAATCAGAATAGTGCACTGTTCTCCAAGTGTGGAAATGAGCATAGTGCTCTGTCCCCCAAGTGTGGGAATCAGTATAGTGCACTGTCCCCCAAGTGTGGAAATCAGAATACTGCAATGTCCCTCAAATGTGGAAATCAGAATAGTGTACTGTCCCCCAAGTGTGGAAGTCAGAATGGTGCACTGTCGTCCAAGTGTAGGAATCAGAAGAGTGCACTGTCCCCCAAGTGTGGAAATCAAAATAGTGCACTGTCCTCCAAGTGTAGAAGTCAGAATATTGCACTGTCCTCAAAATGTTGAAATCAAAATAGTGCACTGTTCCCCAAGTGTGGAAATCAACATAGTGCACTGTCCTCCACATGGAGAAATCAGAATAGTGCACTGTCCCCCAAGAGTCGAAATCAGAATAGAGCACTGTCCCCCAAGTGTGGACATCAGAATAATGCACTGTCTCCCAAGTGTGGAAATCAGAATAGTGCACTGTCCCGCAAATGTGGAAATCAGGATTGTGCACTGTCCCCCAAGTGTGGAAATCAGAATATTGCAATGTCCCCCAAATGTGGAAATCAGAATAGTGTACTGTCCCCCAAGTGTGGAAGTCAGAATGGTGCACTGTCATACAAGTGTAGGAATCAGAATAGTGCACTGTCCTCCAAAGGGTGAAATCAGAACAGTGCACTATCCCCCAAGAGTTGAAATCAGAATAGAGCATTGTCTCCCAAGAGTGGAAATCAGAATAATGCACTGTCTCCCAAGTGTAGAAATCAGAATAGTGCACTGTCTTCCAAGTGTGGAAATCACAATATCACACAGTTCTACAAATATGGCAATCAGAATAGTGCACTGTCCCGCAAATGTGGAAATCAGGATTGTGCACTGTCCCCCAAGTGTGGAAATCAGAATAATGCAATGTCCCCCAAATGTGGAAATCAGAATAGTGTACTGTCCCCCAAGTGTGGAAGTCAGAATGGTGCACTGTCCCCCAAGTGTGGAAATCAGAATAGTGCACTGTCCTCCAAAGGGAGAAATCAGAACAGTGCACTATCCCCCAAGAGTCGAAATCAGATTAGAGCATTGTCCCCCAAGAGTGGAAATCAGAATAATGCACTGTCTCCCAAGTGTAGAAATCAGAATAGTGCACTGTCTTCCAAGTGTGGAAATCACAATATCACACAGTTCTACAAATATGGAAATCAGAATAGTGCACTGTCCCCCAAGTATAGAAATCAGAAGAGTGCACTGACCCTCAAATGTGGAAATCAGCATAGTGCACTGTCCTCCAAGTTTAGAAGTCAGAATATTGCACTGTCCTCGAAGTGTTGAAATCAGAATAGTGCACTGCCCCCGAAGTGTAGAAATCAGAATGGTGCACTGTCCTCCAAGTGTGGAAATCAGAATGGTGCACTGTCCTTCAAGTGTGGAAATCACAATATCGCACAGTCCTCCAAATATGGAAATCAGAATAGTGCACTGTCCCCCAAGTGCAGAAATCAGAATAGTATACTGTCCCCCAAGTGTAGAAATCATAATAGTGCACTGTCCCCCAAGTTTAGAAATCAGAATAGTTCACTGTCCCCCAAGTGTGGAAGTCAGAATAGTGCAGTGTCATCCAAATGAAGACAACAAAATAGTACACGGTCCCCCAAATGTGGAAATCACAATAGTGCACTGTACCCGAGTGTAGAAATCAGAATAATGCACTGTCCCCCAAGTGTGGAAATCAGAATAATGCACTGTCCCCCAAGTATGGAAATCAGAATAGTGCACTGTCCTCCAAGTGTAGAAATCAGAATAGTGTACTGTCCTCCAAATGTGGAAATCACAATATTGCACTGTCCTCCAAATGTGGAAATCACAATATTGCACAGTCCTCCAAGTATGGAAATCAGAATAGTGCACTATCCCCCAAGAGTAGAAATTAGAATAGTGCACTGTCCCCCAAAATTGGAAATCAGAATAGTGCAATGTCCCCCAAGTGTGGAAATCAGAATAGTGCACTCTCCCCCAACTGTGGAAATCAGCATAGTGCAATGTCTCCCAAGTGTGGAAATCAGCATAATGCACTGCCCTCCAAGTGTGGAAATAAGCATAGTGCTCTGTTCCCCCAAGTGTTGAAATCAGCATTGTGCACTGTCCTCCAAGTGTGGAAATGAGCATAGTGCTCTGTCCCCCAAGTGTGGGAATCAGTATAGTGCACTATCCTCCAAGGTTGGAAATCAGAATAGTGCACTATCCCCCAAGAGTAGAAATTAGAATAGTGCAATGTCCCCCAAGTGTGGAAATCAGAATAGTGCACTCTCCCCCAAGTGTGGAAATCAGCTGAGTGCTCTGTTCCCCCAAGTGTTGAAATCAGCATAATGCACTGGCCTCCAAGTGTGGAAATGAGCATAATGCTCTGTCCCCCAAGTGTGGGAATCAGTATAGTGCACTATCCTCCAAGTATAGAAATCAGAATTGTGCACTGTCCACCAAGTGTGGAAATCAGCATAGTGCAGTCTCCTCCAAGTATAAAAAACCAGAATACTGCACTGTCCCCCAAGTGTGGAAATCAGAATTTCGCACAGTCCCTCAAATATTGAAATCAGAAGAGTGCACTGTCCTCCAAGTGTGGAAATCAGCATAGTGCACTGTCGCCCAAATGTAGAAAACAGAGTGGTGCACTGTCCCCCAAGTGTGGAAATCAGAATAGTGCACTGTCCCTCAAATGTGGAAATCAGAAGAGTGCACTGTCCCCCAAGTGTGGAAATCAAAATAGTGCACTGTCCTCCAAGTGTGGAAATCAACATAGTGCACTGTCCTCCACATGGAGAAATCAGAATAATGCACTGTCTCCCAAGTGTGGAAATCAGAATAGTGCACTGTGCCACAAATGTGGAAATCAGGATAGTGCACTGTCCCCCAAGTGTGGAAATCAGAATAATGCAATGTCCCCCAAATGTGAAAATCAGAATAGTGTACTGTCCCCCAAGTGTGGAAGTCAGAATGGTGCACTGTCGTACAAGTGTAGGAATCAGAAGAGTTCACTGTCCTCCGAGTGTGGAAATCACAATAGTGCTCTGTCCCCCAAGTGTGGAAGTCAGAATGGTGCACTGTCGTCCAAAACAGGAATCAGAAGAGCGCACTGTCCTTGAATTGTTGAAATCAAAATAGTGCACTGTCCTCCAAGTGTGGAAATCAACATGGTGCACTGTCCCCCAAGTGTGGAAATCAGAATAGTGCACTGTCCTCCAAAGGGAGAAATCAGAACAGTGCACTATCCCCCAAGAGTCGAAATCAGAATAGAGCATTGTCCCCCAAGAGTGGAAATCAGAATAATGCACTGTCTCCCAAGTGTAGAAATCAGAATAGTGCACTGTCTTCCAAGTGTGGAAATCACAATATCACACAGTTCTACAAATATGGAAATCAGAATAGTGCACTGTCCCCCAAGTATAGAAATCAGAAGAGTGCACTGACCCTCAAATGTGGAAATCAGCATAGTGCACTGTCCTCCAAGTTTAGAAGTCAGAATATTGCACTGTCCTCGAAGTGTTGAAATCAGAATAGTGCACTGCCCCCGAAGTGTAGAAATCAGAATGGTGCACTGTCCTCCAAGTGTGGAAATCAGAATGGTGCACTGTCCTTCAAGTGTGGAAATCACAATATCGCACAGTCCTCCAAATATGGAAATCAAAATAGTGCACTGTCCCCAAGTGCAGAAATCAGAATAGCATATGTCCCCCAAGTGTAGAAATCATAATATTGCACTGTCCCCCAAGTGTAGAAATCAGAATAGTGCAACGTCCCCTAAGTATGGAAGTCAGAATAGTGCACTGTCATCCAAATGAAGACAACAAAATAGTGCACGGTCCCCCAAATGTGGAAATCACAATAGTGCACTGTACCCGAGTGTAGAAATCAGAATAATGCACTGTCCCCCAAGTGTGGAAATCAGAATGGTGCACTGTCCTCCAAGTGTGGAAATCAGAATGGTGCAATGTCGTTCAAGTGTGGAAATCACAATATCGCACAGTCCTCCAAATATGGAAATCAGAATAATGCACTGTCCCCCAAGTGCAGAAATCAGAATAGTATACTGTCCCCCAAGTGTAGAAATCATAATATTGCACTGTCCCCCAAGTGTAGAAATCAGAATAGTGCAATGTCCCCCAAATGTGGAAGTCAGAATAGTGCACTGTCATCCAAATGAAGACAACAAAATAGTGGACGGTCCCCCAAATGTGGAAAGCACAATAGTGCACTGTACCCGAGTGTAGAAATCAGAATAATGCAATGCCCCCAAATGTGGAAATCAGAATAGTGTACTGTCTCCCAAGTGTGGAAGTCAGAATGGTGCACTGTCGTACAAGTGTAGGAATCAGAAGAGTTCACTGTCCTCCGAGTGTGGAAATCACAATAGTGAACTGTCCCCCAAGTGTGGAAGTCAGAATGGTGCACTGTCGTCCAAGTGCAGGAATCAGAAGAGCGCACTGTCCTTGAAATGTTGAAATCAAAATAGTGCACTGTCCTCCAAGTGTGGAAATCAACATGGTGCACTGTCCCCCAAGTGTGGAAATCAGAATAGTGCACTGTCCTCCAAAGGGAGAAATCAGAACAGTGCACTATCCCCCAAGAGTCGAAATCAGAATAGAGCATTGTCTCCCAAGAGTGGAAATCAGAATAATGCACTGTCTCCCAAGTGTAGAAATCAGAATAGTGCACTGTCTTCCAAGTGTGGAAATCACAATATCACACAGTTCTACAAATATGGAAATCAGAATAGTGCACTGTCCCTCAAATGTGGAAATCAGCATAGTGCACTGTCCTCCAAGTTTAGAAGTCAGAATATTGCACTGTCCTTGAAGTGTTGAAATCAGAATAGTGCACTGCCCCCGAAGTGTAGAAATCAGAATGGTGCACTGTCCTCCAAGTGTGGAAATCAGAATGGTGCACTGTCCTTCAAGTGTGGAAATCACAATATCGCACAGTCCTCCAAATATGGAAATCAGAATAGTGCACTGTCCCCCAAGTGCAGAAATCAGAATAGTATACTGTCCCCCAAGTGTAGAAATCATAATAGTGCACTGTCCCCCAAGTGTAGAAATCAGAATAGTTCACTGTCCCCCAAGTGTGGAAGTCAGAATAGTGCACTGTCATCCAAATGAAGACAACAAAATAGTGCACGTTCCCCCAAATGTGGAAATCACAATAGTGCACTGTACCCGAGTGTAGAAATCAGAATAATGCACTGTCCCCCAAGTGTGGAAATCAGAATAATGCACTGTCCCCCAAGTATGGAAATCAGAATAGTGCACTGTCCTCCAAGTGTAGAAATCAGAATAGTGTACTGTCCTCCAAATGTGGAAATCACAATATTGCACAGTCCTCCAAGTATGGAAATCAGAATAGTGCACTATCCCCCAAGAGTAGAAATTAGAATAGTGCACTGTCCCCCAAATATGGAAATCAGAATAGTGCAATGTCCCCCAAGTGTGGAAATCAGAATAGTGCACTCTCCCCCAGTGTGGAAATCAGCATAGTGCAATGTCTCCCAAGTGTGGAAATCAGCATAATGCACTGCCCTCCAAGTGTGGAAATCAGAATAGTGCACTCTCCCCCAAGTGTGGAAATCAGCATAGTGCAATGTCTCCCAAGTGTGGAAATCAGCATAATGCACTGCCCTCCAAGTGTGGAAATAAGCATAGTGCTCTGTTCCCCCAAGTGTTGAAATCAGCATTGTGCACTGTCCTCCAAGTGTGGAAATGAGCATAGTGCTCTGTCCCCCAAGTGTGGGAATCAGTATAGTGCCCTATCCTCCAAGGTTGGAAATCAGAATAGTGCACTATCCCCCAAGAGTAGAAATTAGAATAGTGCAATGTCCCCCAAGTGTGGAAATCAGAATAGTGCACTCTCCCCCAAGTGTGGAAATCAGCTGAGTGCTCTGTTCCCCCAAGTGTTGAAATCAGCATAATGCACTGGCCTCCAAGTGTGGAAATGAGCATAATGCTCTGTCCCCCAAGTGTGGGAATCAGTATAGTGCACTATCCTCCAAGTATAGAAATCAGAATTGTGCACTGTCCACCAAGTGTTCAAATCAGCATAGTGCAGTCTCCTCCAAGTATAAAAAACCAGAATACTGCACTGTCCCCCAAGTGTGGAAATCAGAATTTCGCACAGTCCCTCAAATATTGAAATCAGAAGAGTGCACTGTCCTCCAAGTGTGGAAATCGCAATATCGCACAGTCCTATAAATATGGAAATCAGAATACTGCACTGTCCCCCAAGTGTGGAAATCAGCATAGTGCACTGTAGCCCAAATGTAGAAAACAGAGTGGTGCACTGTACCCCAAGTGTGGAGATCACAATAGTGCACTGTCCCCCAAGTGTGGAAATCAGAATAGTGCACTGTCCCTCAAATGTGGAAATCAGAATAGAGCACTGTCCCCCAAGTGTGGAAATCAGAATAGTGTACTGTCCTCCAAATGTCGAAATCAGAATAGTGCACTGTACCACATGTGTGGAAATCAGAATACTGCAATGTCCCTCAAATGTGGAAATCAGAATAGTGTACTGTCCCCCAAGTGTGGAAGTCAGAATGGTGCACTGTCGTCCAAGTGTAGGAATCAGAAGAGTGCACTGTCCCCCAAGTGTGGAAATCAAAATAGTGCACTGTCCTCCAAGTGTGGAAATCAACATTGTGCACTGTCCTCCACATGGAGAAATCAGAATAATGCACTGTCTCCCAAGTGTGGAAATCAGAATAGTACACTGTGCCACAAATGTGGAAATCAGGATAGTGCACTGTCCCCCAAGTGTGGAAATCAGAATAATGCAATGTCCCCCAAATGTGGAAATCAGAATAGTGTACTGTCCCCCAAGTGTGGAAGTCAGAATGGTGCACTATCGTACAAGTGTAGGAATCAGAAGAGTTCACTGTCCTCCGAGTGTGGAAATCACAATAGTGCACTGTCCCCCAAGTGTGGAAGTCGGAATGGTGCACTGTCGTCCAAGTGCAGGAATCAGAAGAGCGCACTGTCCTTGAAATGTTGAAATCAAAATAGTGCACTGTCCTCCAAGTGTGGAAATCAACATGGTGCACTGTCCCCCAAGTGTGGAAATCAGAATAGTGCACTGTCCTCCAAAGGGAGAAATCAGAACAGTGCACTATCCCCCAAGAGTCGAAATCAGAATAGAGCATTGTCCCCCAAGAGTGGAAATCAGAATAATGCACTTTCTCCCAAGTGTAGAAATCAGAATAGTGCACTGTCTTCCAAGTGTGGAAATCACAATATCGCACAGTTCTACAAATATGGAAATCAGAATAGTGCACTGTCCCCCAAGTATAGAAATCAGAAGAGTGCACTGTCCCTCAAATGTGGAAATCAGCATAGTGCACTGTCCTCCAAGTTTAGAAGTCAGAATATTGCACTGTCCTCGAAGTGTTGAAATCAGAATAGTGCACTGCCCCCGAAGTGTAGAAATCAGAATGGTGCACTGTCCTCCAAGTGTGGAAATCAGAATGGTGCACTGTCCTTCAAGTGTGGAAATCACAATATCGCACAGTCCTCCAAATATGGAAATCAAAATAGTGCACTGTCCCCAAGTGCAGAAATCAGAATAGTATACTGTCCCCCAAGTGTAGAAATCATAATATTGCACTGTCCCCCAAGTGTAGAAATCAGAATAGTGCAATGTCCCCCAAGTATGGAAGTCAGAATAGTGCACTGTCATCCAAATGAAGACAACAAAATAGTGCACGTTCCCCCAAATGTGGAAATCACAATAGTGCACTGTACCCGAGTGTAGAAATCAGAATAATGCACTGTCCCCCAAGTGTGGAAATCAGAATGGTGCACTGTCCTCCAAGTGTGGAAATCAGAATGGTGCAATGTCGTTCAAGTGTGGAAATCACAATATCGCACAGTCCTCCAAATATGGAAATCAGAATAGTGCACTGTCCCCCAAGTGCAGAAATCAGAATAGTATACTGTCCCCCAAGTGTAGAAATCATAATATTGCACTGTCCCCCAAGTGTAGAAATCAGAATAGTGCAATGTCCCCCAAGTGTGGAAGTCAGAATAGTGCACTGTCATCCAAATGAAGACAACAAAATAGTGGACGGTCCCCCAAATGTGGAAATCACAATAGTGCACTGTACCCGAGTGTAGAAATCAGAATAATGCACTGTCCCCCAAGTGTGGAAATCAGAATAATGCACTGTCCCCCAAGTATGGAAATCAGAATAGGGCACTGTTCCCCACGCGTGGAAAACAGAATAGTGTACTGTCCTCCAAATGTAGAAATCAGAATAGAGCACTGTCCCCCAAGTGTGGAAATCAGAATAGTGTACTGTCCTCCAAATATAGAAATCAGAATAATGCACTATACCACATGTGTGGAAATCAGAATAGAGCTCTGTCCCCCAAGTGTAGAAATCAGAATAGTGCACTGTCCTCCAAGTGTAGAAATCAGAAATAGAGCACTGTCCCCCAAGTGTAGAAATCAGAACAGTGCACTGTCCTCCAAGTGTGGAAATCACAATATTGCACAGTCCTCCAAATATGGAAATCAGAATAGTGTACTGTCCCCCAAGTGTAGAAATCAGAATAGTGTGCTGTCCTCAGAATTTAGAAATCAGAATAGTGCACTGTCCCCCAAGTATGGAAATCAGAAGAGTGTACTGTCCTCCAAATGTAGAAATCAGAATAGTGCACTGTACTACATGTGTGGAAATCAGAATAGTGCAGTGTCCCCCAAGTGTGGAAATCAGAAAAGTGTACGGTCCCCCAAGTGTAGAAATCAGAATAGAGTACTGTCCTCAGAATGTAGAAATCAGAATAGTGCACTGTCCCCCAAGTGTGGAAATCAGAATAGCATACTCTCCCCAAAGTGAGCAAATCAGAAGAGTGCACTGACCCCAAGTGTAGAAATCAGTATAGTGCACTGTCCTCCAAGTGTAGAAATCACAATGGTGTACTGTCCTCCAAGTGTGGAAATGACAATCTCGCATTGTCCTCCAAGTATGGAGGACAATGCGAGATTGTCATTTCCACACTTGGAGGACAGTATGGAGGACAATACTGTACGGCCCCCCACGTGTAGAAATCAGAATAGTGCACGCTCCCCAAAGTGCAGAAATCAGAATGGTGTACTGTCCTCCAAGTGTTGAAATCACAATGGCGCACAGTCCTCCAAATGTGGAAATCAGAATAGAGCACTGTCCCCCAAGTGTGGAAATCAGAATAATGCACTGTCTCCCAAGTGTGGGAATCAGAATAGTGCACTGTCCCGCAAATGTGGAAATCAGGATAGTGCACTGTCCCCCAAGTGTGGAAATCAGAATACTGCAATGTCCCTCAAATGTGTAAATCAGAATAGTGTACTGTCCCCCAAGTGTGGAAGTCAGAATGGTGCACTGTCGTCCAAGTGTAGGAATCAGAAGAGTGCACTGTCCCCCAAGTGTGGAAATCAAAATAGTGCACTGTCCTCCAAGTGTAGCAGTCAGAATATTGCACTGTCCTCGAAATGTTGAAATCAAAATAGTGCACTGTTCCCCAAGTGTGGAAATCAACATAGTGCACTGTCCTCCACATGGAGAAATCAGAATAGTGCACTGTCCCCCAAGAGTCGAAATCAGAATAGAGCACTGTCCCCCAAGTGTGGACATCAGAATAATGCACTGTCTCCCAAGTGTGGAAATCAGAATAGTGCACTGTCCCGCAAATGTTGAAATCAGGATTGTGCACTGTCCCCCAAGTGTGGAAATCAGAATATTGCAATGTCCCCCAAATGTGGAAATCAGAATAGTGTACTGTCCCCCAAGTGTGGAAGTCAGAATGGTGCACTGTCATACAAGTGTAGGAATCAGAATAGTGCACTGTCCTCCAAAGGGTGAAATCAGAACAGTGCACTATCCCCCAAGAGTCGAAATCAGAATAGAGCATTGTCTCCCAAGTGTAGGAATCAGAAGAGTGCACTGTCCCCCAAGTCTGGAAATCAAAATAGTGCACTGTCCTCCAAGTGTAGAAGTCAGAATATTGCACTGTCCTCGAAATGTTGAAATCAAAATAGTGCACTGTCACCCAAGTGTGGAAATCAACATAGTGCACTGTCCTCCACATGGAGAAATCAGAATAGTACACTGTCCCCCAAGAGTCGAAATCAGAATAGAGCACTGTCCCCCAAGTGTGGACATCAGAATAATGCACTGTCTCCCAAGTGTGGAAATCAGAATAGTGCACTGTCCCGCAAATGTGGAAATCAGGATTGTGCACTGTCCCCCAAGTGTGGAAATCAGAATATTGCAATGTCCCCCAAATGTGGAAATCAGAATAGTGTACTGTCCCCCAAGTGTGGAAGTCAGAATGGTGCACTGTCATACAAGTGTAGGAATCAGAATAGTGCACTGTCCTCCAAAGGGTGAAATCAGAACAGTGCACTATCCCCCAAGAGTCGAAATCAGAATAGAGCATTGTCTCCCAAGAGTGGAAATCAGAATAATGCACTGTCTCCCAAGTGTAGAAATCAGAATAGTGCACTGTCTTCCAAGTGTGGAAATCACAATATCACACAGTTCTACAAATATGGAAATCAGAATAGTGCACTGTCCCCCAAGTATAGAAATCAGAAGAGTGCACTGTCCCTCAAATGTGGAAATCAGCATAGTGCACTGTCCTCCAAGTTTAGAAGTCAGAATATTGCACTGTCCTCGAAGTGTTGAAATCAGAATAGTGCACTGCCCCCGAAGAGTAGAAATCAGAATGGTGCACTGCCCTCCAAGTGTGGAAATCAGAATGGTGTACTGTCCTTCAAGTGTGGAAATCACAATATCGCACAGTCCTCCAAATATGGAAATCAGAATAGTGCACTGTCCCCCAAGTGTGGAAGTCAGAATAGTGCACTGTCATCCAAATGAAGACAACAAAATAGTGCACGGTCCCCCAAATGTGGAAATCACAATAGTGCAATGTACCCGAGTGTAGAAATCAGAATAATGCACTGTCCCCCAAGTGTGGAAATCAGAATAATGCACTGTCCCCCAAGTATGGAAATCAGAATAGTTCACTGTCCTCCAAGTGTAGAAATCAGAATGGTGTACTGTCCTCCAAGTGTGGAAATCACAATATTGCACAGTCCTCCAAGTATGGAAATCAGAATAGTGCACTATCCCCCAAGAGTAGAAATTAGAATAGTGCACTGTCCCCCAAATATGGAAATCAGAATAGTGCAATGTCCCCCAAGTGTGGAAATCAGAAGAGTGCACTCTCCCCCAAGTGTGGAAATCAGCATAGTGCAATGTCTCCCAAGTGTGGAAATCAGCATAATGCACTGCCCTCCAAGTGTGGAAATAAGCATAGTGCTCTGTTCCACCAACTGTTGAAATCAGCATTGTGCACTGTCCTCCAAGTGTGGAAATCAGCATAGTGCAATGTCTCCCAAGTGTGGAAATCAACATAATGTACTGCCCTCCAAGTGTGGAAATAAGCATAGTGCTCTGTTCCCCCAACTGTTGAAATCAGCATTGTGCACTGTCCTCCAAGTGTGGAAATCAGCATAGTGCTCTGTCCCCCAAGTGTGGGAATCAGTATAGTGCACTATCCTCCAAGTATAGAAATCCGAATAGTGCACTGTCCACCAAGTGTGGAAATCAGCATAGTGCAGTCTCCTCAAAATGTAGAAATCAGAATAGTGCACTGTCCTCCAAGTATAGAAATCAGAATAGTGCACTATCCCCCAAGTGTGGAAATCAGAATAGTATACTGTCCCCCAAGTGTACAAATCAGAATAGGGCACTGTTCCCCACGTGTGGAAAACAGAATAGTGTACTGTCCTCCAAATGTAGAAATCAGAATAGAGCACTGTCCCCCAAGTGTGGAAATCAGAATAGTGTACTGTCCTCCAAATATAGAAATCAGAATAGTGCACTGTACCACATGTGTGGAAATCAGAATAGAGCTCTGTCCCCCAAATGTAGAAATCAGAATAGTGCACTGTCCTCCAAGTGTAGAAATCAGAATAGAGCACTGTCCCCCAAGTGTAGAAATCAGAACAGTGCACTGTCCTCCAAGTGTGGAAATCACAATATCGCACAGTCCTCCAAATATGGAAATCATAATAGTGTACTGTCCCCCAAGTGTAGAAATCAGAATAGTATACTGTCCTCAGAATTTAGAAATCAGAATAGTACACTGTCCCCCAAGTATGGAAATCAGAAGAGTGTACTGTCCTCCAAATGTAGAAATCAGAATAGTGCACTGTGCTACATGTGTGGAAATCAGAATAGTGCAGTGTCCCCCAAGTGTGGAAATCAGAAAAGTGTACGGTCCCCCAAGTGTAGAAATCAGAATACTGTACTGTCCTCAGAATGTAGAAATCAGAATAGTGCACTGTCCCCCAAGTGTGGAAATCAGAATAGCATACTCTCTCCAAAGTAAGCAATTCAGAAGAGTGCACTGACCCCAAGTGTAGAAATCAAAATAGTGCACTGTCCCCCAAGTGTGGAAATCAACATAGTGCACTGTCCTCCACATGGAGAAATCAGAATAGTGCACTGTCCCCCAAGAGTCGAAATCAGAATAGAGCACTGTCCCCCAAGTGTGGAAATCAGAATAATGCACTGTCTCCCAAGTGTGGAAATCAGAATAGTGCACTGTCCCGCAAATGTGGAAATCAGGATAGTGCACTGTCCCCCAAGTGTGGAAATCAGAATAATGCAATGTCCCCCAAATGTGGAAATCAGAATAGTGTACTGTCCCCCAAGTGTGGAAGTCAGAATGGTGCACTGTCGTACAAGTGTAGGAATCAGAAGAGTTCACTGTCCTCCGAGTGTGGAAATCACAATAGTGCACTGTCCCCCAAGTGTGGAAGTCAGAATGGTGCACTGTCGTCCAAGTGCAGGAATCAGAAGAGTGCACTGTCCTTGAAATGTTGAAATCAAAATAGTGCACTGTCCTCCAAGTGTGGAAATCAACATGGTGCACTGTCCCCCAAGTGTGGAAATCAGAATAGTGCACTGTCCTCCAAAGGGAGAAATCAGAACAGTGCACTATCCCCCAAGAGTCGAAATCAGAATAGAGCATTGTCCCCCAGGAGTGGAAATCAGAATAATGCACTGTCTCCCAAGTGTAGAAATCAGAATAGTGCACTGTCTTCCAAGTGTGGAAATCACAATATCACACAGTTCTACAAATATGGAAATCAGAATAGTGCACTGTCCCCCAAGTATAGAAATCAGAAGAGTGCACTGACCCTCAAATGTGGAAATCAGCATAGTGCACTGTCCTCCAAGTTTAGAAGTCAGATTATTGCGCCGTCCTCGAAGTGTTGAAATCAGAATAGTGCACTGCCCCCGAAGTGTAGAAATCAGAATGGTGCACTGTCCTCCAAGTGTGGAAATCAGAATGGTGCACTGTCCCTCAAGTGTGGAAATCACAATATCGCACAGTCCTCCAAATATGGAAATCAGAATAGTGCATTGTCCCCCAAGTGCAGAAATCAGAATAGTATACTGTCCCCCAAGTGTAGAAATCATAATATTGCACTGTTCCCCAAGTGTAGAAATCAGAATAGTTCACTGTCTCCCAAGTATGGAAGTCAGAATAGTGCACTGTCATCCAAATGAAGACAACAAAATAGTGCACGTTCCCCCAAATGTGGAAATCACAATAGTGCACTGTACCCGAGCGTAGAAATCAGAATAATGCACTGTCCCCCAAGTGTGGAAATCAGAATAATGCACTGTCCCCCAAGTATGGAAATCAGAATAGGGCACTGTTCCCCACGTGTGGAAAACAGAATAGTGTACTGTCCTCCAAATGTAGAAATCAGAATAGACCTCTGTCCCCCAAGTGTAGAAATCAGAATAGTGCACTGTACTCCAAGTGTAGAAATCAGAATAGAGCACTGTCCCCCAAGTGTAGAAATCAGAACAGTGCACTGTCCTCCAAGTGTGGAAATCACAATATCGCACAGTCCTCCAAATATGGAAATCAGAATAGTGTACTGTCCCCCAAGTGTAGAAATCAGAATAGTGTGCTGTCCTCAGAATTTAGAAATCAGAATAGTGCACTGTCCCCCAAGTATGGAAATCAGAAGAGTGTACTGTCCTCCAAATGTAGAAATCAGAATAGTGCACTGTACTACATGTGTGGAAATCAGAATAGTGCAGTGTGCCCCAAGTGTGGAAATCAGAAAAGTGTACGGTCCCCCAAGTGTAGAAATCAGAATAGTGTACTGTACTCAGAATGTAGAAATCAGAATAGTGCAATTGTCCCCCAAGTATGGAAATCAGAATAGCATACTCTCCCCAAAGTGAGCAAATCAGAAGAGTGCACTGACCCCAAGTGTAGAAATCAGTATAGTGCACTGTCCTCCAAGTGTAGAAATCACAATGGTGTACTGTCCTCCAAGTGTGGAAATGACAATCTCGCATTGTCCTCCAAGTATGGAGTACAATACTGTACGGCCCCCCACGTGTAAAAATCAGAATAGTGCACGCTCCCCAAAGTGTAGGAATCAGAATGGTGTACTGTCCTCCAAGTGTTGAAATCACAATGGCGCACAGTCCTCCAAATGTGGAAACCAGAATAGAGCACTGTCCCCCAAGTGTGGAAATCAGAATAATGCACTGTCTCCCAAGTGTGGGAATCAGAATAGTGCACTGTCCCGCAAATGTGGAAATCAGGATAGTGCACTGTCCCCCAAGTGTGGAAGTCAGAATGGTGCACTGTCGTCCAAGTGTAGGAATCAGAAGAGTGCACGGTCCCCCAAGTGTGGAAATCAAAATAGTGCACTGTCCTCCAAGTGTAGAAGTCAGAATATTGCACTGTCCTCGAAATGTTGAAATCAAAATAGTGCACTGTCCCCCAAGTGTGGAAATCAACATAGTGCACTGTCCTCCACATGGAGAAATCAGAATAGTGCACTGTCTCCCAAGAGTCGAAATCAGAATAGTGCACTGTCCCCCAAGTGTGGAAATCAGAATAATGCACTGTCTCCCAAGTGTGGAAATCAGAATAGTGCACTGTCCCGCAAATGTGGAAATCAGGATAGTGCACTGTCCCCCAAGTGTGGAAATCAGAATAATGCAATGTCCCCCAAATGTGGAAATCAGAATAGTGTACTGTCCCCCAAGTGTGGAAGTCAGAATGGTGCACTGTCGTACAAGTGTAGGAATCAGAAGAGTTCACTGTCCTCCGAGTGTGGAAATCACAATAGTGCACTGTCCCCCAAGTCTGGAAGTCAGAATGGTGAACTGTCGTCCAAGTGCAGGAATCAGAAGAGCGCACTGTCCTTGAAATGTTGAAATCAAAATAGTGCACTGTCTTCCAAGTGTGGAAATCAACATGGTGCACTGTCCCCCAAGTGTGGAAATTAGAATAGTGCACTGTCCCCTAAATGTAGAAATCACAATAGTGCACTGTCCCCCAAATATGGAAATTAGAATAGTGCAATGTCCCCCAAGTGTGGATATCAGAATAGTGCACTCTCCCCCAAGTGTGGAAATCAGCTTAGTGCTCTGTTCCCCCAAGTGTTGAAATCAGCATTGTGCACTGCCCTCCAAGTGTGGAAATGAGCATAATGCTCTGTCCCCCAAGTGTGGGAATCAGTATAGTGCACTATCCTCCAAGTATAGAAATCAGAATTGTGCACTGTCCACCAAGTGTGGAAATCAGCATAGTGCAGTCTCCTCCAAGTATAAAAAACCAGAAGACTGCACTGTCCCCCAAGTGTGGAAATCAGAATTTCGCACAGTCCCTCAAATATTGAAATCAGAAGAGTGCACTGTCCTCCAAGTGTGGAAATCACAATATCGCACAGTCCTACAAATATGGAAATCAGAATAGTGCACTGTCCCCCAAGTGTGGAAATCAGCATAGTGCACTGTCGCCCAAATGTAGAAAACAGAGTGGTGCACTGTACCCCAAGTGTGGAAATCACAATAGTGCACTGTCCCCCAAGTGTGGAAATCAGAATAGTGTACTGTCCTCCAAATGTAGAAATCAGAATAGTGCACTGTACCACATGTGTGGAAATCAGAATAGAGCACTGTCCCCCAAGTGAAGAAATCAGGACAGTGCACTGTCCTCCAAGTGTAGAAATCAGAATAGTGTACTGTCCTCCAAGAGTGGAAAACACAATATCG
Organism: Chiloscyllium punctatum; assembly: GCF_047496795.1. NCBI lineage: Eukaryota > Metazoa > Chordata > Chondrichthyes > Orectolobiformes > Hemiscylliidae > Chiloscyllium > Chiloscyllium punctatum. Next base: position 58,562,383 of record NC_092783.1, read on the forward strand.
CACAGTCCTCCAAATATGGAAATCAGAATAGTGTACTGTCCCCCAAGTGTGGAAATCAGAATAATGTACGGTCCCCCAAGTGTAGAAATCAGAATAGTGTACTGTCCTCAGAATTTAGAAATTAGAATAGTGCACTGTCCCCCAAATATGGAAATCAGAATAGTGTACTGTCCTCCAAATGTAGAAATCAGAATAGTGCACTGTACTACATGTGTGGAAATCAGAATAGTGCAGTGTCCCCCAAGTGTGGAAATCAGAATAGTGTACGGTCCCCCAAGTGTAGAATTCAGAATAGTGTACTGTCCTCAGAATGTAGAAATCAGAATAGTGCACTGTCCCCCAAGTGTGGAAATCAGAATTTCGCACAGTCCCTCAAATATTGAAATCAGAAGAGTGCACTGTCCTCCAAGTGTGGAAATCACAATATCGCACAGTCCTACAAATATGGAAATCAGAATAGTGCACTGTCCCCCAAGTGTGGAAATCAGCATAGTGCACTGTCGCCCAAATGTAGAAAACAGAGTGGTGCACTGTACCCCAAGTGTGGAAATCACAATAGTGCACTGTCCCCCAAGTGTGGAAATCAGAATAGAGCACTGTCCCCCAAGTGTGGAAATCAGAATAGTGTACTGTCCTCCAAATGTAGAAATCAGAATAGTGCACTGTACCACATGTGTGGAAATCAGAATAGAGCACTGTCCCCCAAGTGAAGAAATCAGGACAGTGCACTGTCCTCCAAGTGTAGAAATCAGAATAGTGTACTGTCCTCCAAGAGTGGAAAACACAATATCGCACAGTCCTCCAAATATGGAAATCAGAATAGTGTACTGTCCCCCAAGTGTGGAAATCAGAATAATGTACAGTCCCCCAAGTGTAGAAATCAGAATAGTGTACTGTCCTCAGAATTTAGAAATTAGAATAGTGCACTGTCCCCCAAGTATGGAAATCAGAATAGTGTACTGTCCTCCAAATGTAGAAATCAGAATAGTGCACTGTACTACATGTGTGGAAATCAGAATAGTGCAGTGTCCCCCAAGTGTGGAAATCAGAATAGTGTACGGTCCCCCAAGTGTAGAATTCAGAATAGTGTACTGTCCTCAGAATGTAGAAATCAGAATAGTGCACTGTCCTCCAAGTGTGGAAATCAGAATAGCATACTCTCCCAAAGTGAGCAAATCAGAAGAGTGCACTGACCCCAAGTGTAGAAATCAGTATAGTGCACTGTCCTCCAAGTGTAGAAATCAGAATAGTGTACTGTCCCCCAAGTGTTGAAATCAGAATAGTGTACTCTCCTCAGAATGTAGATATCAGTATAATGCATTTTCCTGCAAGTGCGGAAATCTGAATATTGTACTGTCTTCCAAATGTAGGAATTAGAATAGAGCACTGTCCTCCAAGTGTAGAAATCAGAATAGTGCACTGTCCCCCAAGTGCAGAAATCAGAATAGTATACTGTCCCCCAAGTGTAGAAATCATAATATTGCACTGTCCCCCAAGTGTAGAAATCAGAATAGTTCACTGTCCCACAAGTATGGAAGTCAGAATAGTGCACTGTCATCCAAATGAAGACAACAAAATAGTGCACGGTCCCCCAAATGTGGAAATCACAATAGTGCACTGTACCCGAGTGTAGAAATCAGAATAATGCACTGTCCCCCAAGTGTGGAAATCAGAATAATGCACTGTCCCCCAAGTATGGAAATCAGAATAGGGCACTGTTCCCCACGTGTGGAAAACAGAATAGTGTACTGTCCTCCAAATGTAGAAATCAGAATAGAGCTCTGTCCCCCAAGTGTAGAAATCAGAATAGTGCACTGTACTCCAAGTGTAGAAATCAGAATAGAGCACTGTCCCCCAAGTGTAGAAATCAGAACAGTGCACTGTCCTCCAAGTGTGGAAATCACAATATCGCACAGTCCTCCAAATATGGAAATCAGAATAGTGTACTGTCCCCCAAGTGTAGAAATCAGAATAGTGTGCTGTCCTCAGAATTTAGAAATCAGAATAGTGCACTGTCCCCCAAGTATGGAAATCAGAAGAGTGTACTGTCCTCCAAATGTAGAAATCAGAATAGTGCACTGTGCTACATGTGTGGAAATCAGAATACTGCACTGTCCTCCAAGTGTAGAAATCACAATGGTGTACTGTCCTCCAAGTGTGGAAATGACAATCTCGCATTGTCCTCCAAGTATGGAGTACAATACTGTACGGCCCCCCACGTGTAAAAATCAGAATAGTGCACGCTCCCCAAAGTGTAGGAATCAGAATGGTGTACTGTCCTCCAAGTGTTGAAATCACAATGGCGCACAGTCCTCCAAATGTGGAAACCAGAATAGAGCACTGTCCCCCAAGTGTGGAAATCAGAATAATGCACTGTCTCCCAAGTGTGGGAATCAGAATAGTGCACTGTCCCGCAAATGTGGAAATCAGGATAGTGCACTGTCCCCCAAGTGTGAAAATCAGAATACTGCAATGTCCCTCAAATGCGGAAATCAGAATAGTGTACTGTCCCCCAAGTGTGGAAGTCAGAATGGTGCACTGTCGTCCAAGTGTAGGAATCAGAAGAGTGCACGGTCCCCCAAGTGTGGAAATCAAAATAGTGCACTTTCCTCCAAGTGTAGAAGTCAGAATATTGCACTGTCCTCGAAATGTTGAAATCAAAATAGTGCACTGTCCCCCAAGTGTGGAAATCAACATAGTGCACTGTCCTCCACATGGAGAAATCAGAATAGTGCACTGTCTCCCAAGAGTCGAAATCAGAATAGTGCACTGTCCCCCAAGTGTGGAAATCAGAATAATGCACTGTCTCCCAAGTGTGGAAATCAGAATAGTGCACTGTCCCGCAAATGTGGAAATAAGGATAGTGCACTGTCCCCCAAGTGTGGAAATCAGAATAATGCAATGTCCCCCAAATGTGGAAATCAGAATAGTGTACTGTCCCCCAAGTGTGGAAGTCAGAATGGTGCACTGTCGTACAAGTGTAGGAATCAGAAGAGTTCACTGTCCTCCGAGTGTGGAAATCACAATAGTGCACTGTCCCCCAAGTCTGGAAGTCAGAATGGTGAACTGTCGTCCAAGTGCAGGAATCAGAAGAGCGCACTGTCCTTGAAATGTTGAAATCAAAATAGTGCACTGTCTTCCAAGTGTGGAAATCAACATGGTGCACTGTCCCCCAAGTGTGGAAATTAGAATAGTGCACTGTCCCCTAAATGTAGAAATCACAATAGTGCACTGTCCCCCAAATATGGAAATTAGAATAGTGCAATGTCCCCCAAGTGTGGATATCAGAATAGTGCACTCTCCCCCAAGTGTGGAAATCAGCTTAGTGCTCTGTTCCCCCAAGTGTTGAAATCAGCATTGTGCACTGCCCTCCAAGTGTGGAAATGAGCATAATGCTCTATCCCCCAAGTGTGGGAATCAGTATAGTGCACTATCCTCCAAGTATAGAAATCAGAATTGTGCACTGTCCACCAAGTGTGGAAATCAGCATAGTGCAGTCTCCTCCAAGTATAAAAAACCAGAAGACTGCACTGTCCCCCAAGTGTGGAAATCAGAATTTCGCACAGTCCCTCAAATATTGAAATCAGAAGAGTGCACTGTCCTCCAAGTGTGGAAATCACAATATCGCACAGTCCTACAAATATGGAAATCAGAATAGTGCACTGTCCCCCAAGTGTGGAAATCAGCATAGTGCACTGTCGCCCAAATGTAGAAAACAGAGTGGTGCACTGTACCCCAAGTGTGGAAATCACAATAGTGCACTGTCCCCCAAGTGTGGAAATCAGAATAGAGCACTGTCCCCCAAGTGTGGAAATCAGAATAGTGTACTGTCCTCCAAATGTAGAAATCAGAATAGTGCGCTGTACCACATGTGTGGAAATCAGAATAGAGCACTGTCCCCCAAGTGAAGAAATCAGAACAGTGCACTGTCCTCCAAGTGTAGAAATCAGAATAATGTACGGTCTCCCAAGTGTAGAAATCAGAATAGTGTACTGTCCTCAGAATTTAGAAATTAGAATAGTGCACTGTCCCCCAAGTATGGAAATCAGAATAGTGTACTGTCCTCCAAATGTAGAAATCAGAATAGTGCACTGTACTACATGTGTGGAAATCAGAATAGTGCAGTGTCCCCCAAGTGTGGAAATCAGAATAGTGTACGGTCCCCCAAGTGTAGAATTCAGAATAGTGTACTGTCCTCAGAATGTAGAAATCAGAATAGTGCACTGTCCTCCAAGTGTGGAAATCAGAATAGCATACTCTCCCAAAGTGAGCAAATCAGAAGAGTGCACTGACCCCAAGTGTAGAAATCAGTATAGTGCACTGTCCTCCAAGTGTAGAAATCAGAATAGTGTACTGTCCCCCAAGTGTTGAAATCAGAATAGTGTACTCTCCTCAGAATGTAGATATCAGTATAATGCATTTTCCTGCAAGTGCGGAAATCTGAATAGTGTACTGTCTTCCAAATGTAGAAATTAGAATAGAGCACTGTCCTCCAAGTGTAGAAATCAGAATAGTGCACTGTCCTCCAAGTGTAGAAATCAAAATGGTGTACTGTGTTCAAAGTGTGGAAATTACTCTATTGCAAAGTACTCCAAATCTGGAAATCAGAATAGTGCACTGTCCCTTAAATGTGGAAATCAGAATAGTGTACTGTCCCCCATGTGTGGAAATCAGAATATTGTACTGTCCTCCAAATGTAAAAGTCCGAATAGTGCACTATCCCCCAAGTGTGGAAATCTGAATAGTGTACTGTCATCCAAATGTAGAAATCAGTATAGTACACTGTCCCCCAAATGTGGAAATCTGAACTGTGCACTGTCCTCCAAGTGTAGAAATCAGAATAGTGTACTGTCCCCTAAGTGTTGAAATCAGAATAGTGTACTCTCCTCAGAATGTAGATATCAGAATAATGCATTTTCCTGCAAGTGTGGAAATCTGAATAGTGTACTGTCTTCCAAATGTAGAAATTAGAATAGTGCACTGTCCTCCAAGTATTGAAATCACAATGGTGTACTGTCCTCCAAGTGTGGAAATCACAATCTCGCACGGTCCTCCAAATATGGAAATCAGAACAGTTCATTGTCCCTCAAATGCAGAAATCAGAATAGTGCACTGTCCCCCAAGTGTAGAAATCGGAATGGTGTACTGTCGTCCAAGTGTAGAAAACAGAATGGTGTACTGTCCTCCAAGTGTGGAAATCACAATATCGCACAGTCCTACAAATATGGAAATCAGAATAGTGCACTGTCCCCCAAGTGTGGAAATCAGCATAGTGCACTGTCGCCCAAATGTAGAAAACAGAGTGGTGCACTGTACCCCAAGTGTGGAAATCACAATAGTACACTGTCCCCCAAGTGTGGAAATCAGAATAGAGCACTGTCCCCCAAGTGTGGAAATCAGCATAGTGCACTGTCGCCCAAATGTAGAAAACAGAGTGGTGCACTATACCGCAAGTGTGGAAATCACAATAGTGCACTGTCCCCCAAGTGTGGAAATCAGAATAGAGCACTGTCCCCCAAGTGTGGAAATCAGAATAGTGTACTGTCCTCCAAATATAGAAATCAGAATAGTGCACTGTACTACATGTGTGGAAATCAGAATAGTGCAGTGTCCCCCAAGTGTGGAAATCAGAATAGTGTACGGTCCCCCAAGTGTAGAATTCAGAATAGTGGACTGTCCTCAGAATGTAGAAATCAGAATAGTGCACTGTCCTCCAAGTGTGGAAATCAGAATAGCATACTCTCCCAAAGTGAGCAAATCAGAAGAGTGCACTGACCCCAAGTGTAGAAATCAGTATAGTGCACTGTCCTCCAAGTGTAGAAATCAGAATAGTGTACTGTCCCCCAAGTGTTGAAATAAGAATAGTGTACTCTCCTCAGAATGTAGATATCAGTATAATGCATTTTCCTGCAAGTGCGGAAATCTGAATAGTGTACTGTCTTCCAAATGTAGAAATTAGAATAGAGCACTGTCCTCCAAGTGTAGAAATCAGAAGAGTGCACTGTCCCCCAAGTGCAGAAATCAGAATAGTATACTGTCCCCCAAGTGTAGAAATCATAATATTGCACTGTCCCCCAAGTGTAGAAATCAGAATAGTTCACTGTCCCCCAAGTATGGAAGTCAGAATAGTGCACTGTCATCCAAATGAAGACAACAAAATAGTGCACGGTCCCCCAAATGTGGAAATCACAATAGTGCACTGTACCCGAGTGTAGAAATCAGAATAATGCACTGTCCCACCAAGTGTGGAAATCAGAATAATGCACTGTCCCCCAAGTATGGAAATCAGAATAGGGCACTGTTCCCCACGTGTGGAAAACAGAATAGTGTACTGTCCTCCAAATGTAGAAATCAGAATAGAGTTCTGTCCCCCAAGTGTAGAAATCAGAATAGTGCACTGTCCCCCAAGTGTAGAAATCAGAATAGAGCACTGTCCCCCAAGTGTAGAAATCAGAACAGTGCACTGTCCTCCAAGTGTGGAAATCACAATATCGCACAGTCCTCCAAATATGGAAATCAGAATAGTGTACTGTCCCCCAAGTGTAGAAATCAGAATAGTGTGCTGTCCTCAGAATTTAGAAATCAGAATAGTGCACTGTCCCCCAAGTGTGGAAATCAGAATAATGCACTGTCTCCCAAGTGTGGAAATCAGAATAGTGCACTGTCCCGCAAATGTGGAAATCAGGATAGTGCACTGTCCCCCAAATGTGGAAATCAGAATAATGCAATGTCCCCCAAATGTGGAAATCAGAATAGTGTACTGTCCCCCAAGTGTGGAAGTCAGAATGGTGCACTGTCGTACAAGTGTAGGAATCAGAAGAGTTCACTGTCCTCCGAGTGTGGAAATCACAATAGTGCACTGTCCCCCAAGTCTGGAAGTCAGAATGGTGAACTGTCGTCCAAGTGCAGGAATCAGAAGAGCGCACTGTCCTTGAAATGTTGAAATCAAAATAGTGCACTGTCTTCCAAGTGTGGAAATCAACATGGTGCACTGTCCCCCAAGTGTGGAAATTAGAATAGTGCACTGTCCCCTAAATGTAGAAATCACAATAGTGCACTGTCCCCCAAATATGGAAATTAGAATAGTGCAATGTCCCCCAAGTGTGGATATCAGAATAGTGCACTCTCCCCCAAGTGTGGAAATCAGCTTAGTGCTCTGTTCCCCCAAGTGTTGAAATCAGCATTGTGCACTGCCCTCCAAGTGTGGAAATGAGCATAATGCTCTGTCCCCCAAGTGTGGGAATCAGTATAGTGCACTATCCTCCAAGTATAGAAATCAGAATTGTGCACTGTCCACCAAGTGTGGAAATCAGCATAGTGCAGTCTCCTCCAAGTATAAAAAACCAGAAGACTGCACTGTCCCCCAAGTGTGGAAATCAGAATTTCGCACAGTCCCTCAAATATTGAAATCAGAAGAGTGCACTGTCCTCCAAGTGTGGAAATCACAATATCGCACAGTCCTACAAATATGGAAATCAGAATAGTGCACTGTCCCCCAAGTGTGGAAATCAGCATAGTGCACTGTCGCCCAAATGTAGAAAACAGAGTGGTGCACTGTACCCCAAGTGTGGAAATCACAATAGTGCACTGTCCCCCAAGTGTGGAAATCAGAATAGAGCACTGTCCCCCAAGTGTGGAAATCAGAATAGTGTACTGTCCTCCAAATGTAGAAATCAGAATAGTGCACTGTACCACATGTGTGGAAATCAGAATAGAGCACTGTCCCCCAAGTGAAGAAATCAGAACAGTGCACTGTCCTCCAAGTGTAGAAATCAGAACAGTGCACTGTCCTCCAAGAGTGGAAATCACAATATCGCACAGTCCTCCAAATATGGAAATCAGAATAATGTACTGTCCCCCAAGTGTAGAAATCAGAATAGTGTGCTGTCCTCAGAATTTAGAAATCAGAATAGTGCACTGTCCCCCAAGTATGGAAATCAGAAGAGTGTACTGTCCTCCAAATGTAGAAATCAGAATAGTGCACTGTACTACATGTGTGGAAATCAGAATAGTGCAGTGTGCCCCAAGTGTGGAAATCAGAAAAGTGTACGGTCCCCCAAGTGTAGAAATCAGAATAGTGTACTGTACTCAGAATGTAGAAATCAGAATAGTGCAATTGTCCCCCAAGTATGGAAATCAGAATAGCATACTCTCCCCAAAGTGAGCAAATCAGAAGAGTGCACTGACCCCCAAGTGTAGAAATCAGTATAGTGCACTGTCCTCCAAGTGTAGAAATCACAATGGTGTACTGTCCTCCAAGTGTGGAAATGACAATCTCGCATTGTCCTCCAAGTATGGAGTACAATACTGTACGGCCCCCCACGCGTAAAAATCAGAATAGTGCACGCTCCCCAAAGTGTAGGAATCAGAATGGTGTACTGTCCTCTAAGTGTTGAAATCACAATGGCGCACAGTCCTCCAAATGTGGAAACCAGAATAGAGCACTGTCTCCCAAGTGTGGGAATCAGAATAGTGCACTGTCCCGCAAATGTGGAAATCAGGATAGTGCACTGTCCCCCAAGTGTGAAAATCAGAATACTGCAATGTCCCTCAAATGCGGAAATCAGAATAGTGTACTGTCCCCCAAGTGTGGAAGTCAGAACGGTGCACTGTCGTCCAAGTGTAGGAATCAGAAGAGTGCACGGTCCCCCAAGTGTGGAAATCAAAATAGTGCACTGTCCTCCAAGTGTAGAAGTCAGAATATTGCACTGTCCTCGAAATGTTGAAATCAAAATAGTGCACTGTCCCCCAAGTGTGGAAATCAACATAGTGCACTGTCCTCCACATGGAGAAATCAGAATAGTGCACTGTCTCCCAAGAGTCGAAATCAGAATAGTGCACTGTCCCCCAAGTGTGGAAATCAGAATAATGCACTGTCTCCCAAGTGTGGAAATCAGAATAGTGCACTGTCCCGCAAATGTGGAAATCAGGATAGTGCACTGTCCCCCAAGTGTGGAAATCAGAATAATGCAATGTCCCACAAATGTGGAAATCAGAATAGTGTACTGTCCCTCAAGTGTGGAAGTCAGAATGGTGCACTGTCGTACAAGTGTAGGAATCAGAAGAGTTCACTGTCCTCCGAGTGTGGAAATCACAATAGTGCACTGTCCCCCAAGTCTGGAAGTCAGAATGGTGAACTGTCGTCCAAGTGCAGGAATCAGAAGAGCGCACTGTCCTTGAAATGTTGAAATCAAAATAGTGCACTGTCTTCCAAGTGTGGAAATCAACATGGTGCACTGTCCCCCAAGTGTGGAAATTAGAATAGTGCACTGTCCCCTAAATGTAGAAATCACAATAGTGCACTGTCCCCCAAATATGGAAATTAGAATAGTGCAATGTCCCCCAAGTGTGGATATCAGAATAGTGCACTCTCCCCCAAGTGTGGAAATCAGCTTAGTGCTCTGTTCCCCCAAGTGTTGAAATCAGCATTGTGCACTGCCCTCCAAGTGTGGAAATGAGCATAATGCTCTGTCCCCCAAGTGTGGGAATCAGTATAGTGCACTATCCTCCAAGTATAGAAATCAGAATTGTGCACTGTCCACCAAGTGTGGAAATCAGCATAGTGCAGTCTCCTCCAAGTATAAAAAACCAGAAGACTGCACTGTCCCCCAAGTGTGGAAATCAGAATTTCGCACAGTCCCTCAAATATTGAAATCAGAAGAGTGCACTGTCCTCCAAGTGTGGAAATCACAATATCGCACAGTCCTACAAATATGGAAATCAGAATAGTGCACTGTCCCCCAAGTGTGGAAATCAGCATAGTGCACTGTCGCCCAAATGTCGAAAACAGAGTGGTGCACTGTACGCCAAGTGTGGAAATCACAATAGTGCACTGTCCCCCAAGTGTGGAAATCAGAATAGAGCACTGTCCCCCAAGTGTGGAAATCAGAATAGTGTACTGTCCTCCAAATGTAGAAATCAGAATAGTGCGCTGTACCACATGTGTGGAAATCAGAATAGAGCACTGTCCCCCAAGTGAAGAAATCAGAACAGTGCACTGTCCTCCAAGTGTAGAAATCAGAATAATGTACGGTCCCCCAAGTGTAGAAATCAGAATAGTGTACTGTCCTCAGAATTTAGAAATTAGAATAGTGCACTGTCCCCCAAGTATGGAAATCAGAATAGTGTACTGTCCTCCAAATGTAGAAATCAGAATAGTGCACTGTACTACATGTGTGGAAATCAGAATAGTGCAGTGTCCCCCAAGTGTGGAAATCAGAATAGTGTACGGTCCCCCAAGTGTAGAATTCAGAATAGTGTACTGTCCTCAGAATGTAGAAATCAGAATAGTGCACTGTCCTCCAAGTGTGGAAATCAGAATAGCATACTCTCCCAAAGTGAGCAAATCAGAAGAGTGCACTGACCCCAAGTGTAGAAATCAGTATAGTGCACTGTCCTCCAAGTGTAGAAATCAGAATAGTGTACTGTCCCCCAAGTGTGGAAATCAGAATAGTGTACTCTCCTCAGAATGTAGATATCAGTATAATGCATTTTCCTGCAAGTGCGGAAATCTGAATAGTGTACTGTCTTCCAAATGTAGAAATTAGAATAGAGCACTGTCCTCCAAGTGTAGAAATCAAAATGGTGTACTGTGTTCAAAGTGTGGAAATTACTCTATTGCAAAGTACTCCAAATCTGGAAATCAGAATAGTGCACTGTCCCTTAAATGTGGAAATCAGAATAGTGTACTGTCCCCCATGTGTGGAAATCAGAATATTGTACTGTCCTCCAAATGTAAAAGTCCGAATAGTGCACTATCCCCCAAGTGTGGAAATCTGAATAGTGTACTGTCATCCAAATGTAGAAATCAGTATAGTGCACTGTCCCCCAAATGTGGAAATCTGAACAGTGCACTGTCCTCCAAGTGTAGAAATCAGAATAGTGTACTGTCCCCTAAGTGTTGAAATCAGAATAGTGTACTCTCCTCAGAATGTAGATATCAGAATAATGCATTTTCCTGCAAGTGTGGAAATCTGAATAGTGTACTGTCTTCCAAATGTAGAAATTAGAATAGTGCACTGTCCTCCAAGTATTGAAATCACAATGGTGTACTGTCCTCCAAGTGTGGAAATCACAATCTCGCACGGTCCTCCAAATATGGAAATCAGAACAGTTCATTGTCCCTCAAATGCAGAAATCAGAATAGTGCACTGTCCCCCAAGTGTAGAAATCGGAATGGTGTACTGTCGTCCAAGTGTAGAAAACAGAATGGTGTACTGTCCTCCAAGTGTGGAAATCACAATATCGCACAGTCCTACAAATATGGAAATCAGAATAGTGCACTGTCCCCCAAGTGTGGAAATCAGCATAGTGCACTGTCGCCCAAATGTAGAAAACAGAGTGGTGCACTGTACCCCAAGTGTGGAAATCACAATAGTACACTGTCCCCCAAGTGTGGAAATCAGAATAGAGCACTGTCCCCCAAGTGTGGAAATCAGCATAGTGCACTGTCGCCCAAATGTAGAAAACAGAGTGGTGCACTGTACCGCAAGTGTGGAAATCACAATAGTGCACTGTCCCCCAAGTGTGGAAATCAGAATAGAGCACTGTCCCCCAAGTGTGGAAATCAGAATAGTGTACTGTCCTCCAAATGTAGAAATCAGAATAGTGCACTGTACCACATGTGTGGAAATCAGAATAGAGCACTGTCCCCCAAGTGTAGAAATCAGAACAGTGCACTGTCCTCCAAGTGTAGAAATCAGAATAGTGTACTGTCCTCCAAGAGTGGAAAACACAATATCGCACAGTCCTCCAAATATGGAAATCAGAATAGTGTACTGCCCCCCAAGTGTGGAAATCAGAATAATGTACGGTCCCCCAAGTGTAGAAATCAGAATAGTGTACTGTCCTCAGAATTTACAAATTAGAATAGTGCACTGTCCCCCAAGTATGGAAATCAGAATAGTGTACTGTCCTCCAAATGTAGAAATCAGAATAGTGCACTGTACTACATGTGTGGAAATCAGAATAGTGCAGTGTCCCCCAAGTGTGGAAATCAGAATAGTGTACGGTCCCCCAAGTGTAGAATTCAGAATAGTGTACTGTCCTCAGAATGTAGAAATCAGAATAGTGCACTGTCCTCCAAGTGTGGAAATCAGAATAGCATACTCTCCCAAAGTGAGCAAATCAGAAGAGTGCACTGACCCCAAGTGTAGAAATCAGTATAGTGCACTGTCCTCCAAGTGTAGAAATCAGAATAGTGTACTGTCCCCCAAGTGTTGAAATCAGAATAGTGTACTCTCCTCAGAATGTAGATATCAGTATAATGCATTTTCCTGCAAGTGCGGAAATCTGAATAGTGTACTGTCTTCCAAATGTAGAAATTAGAATAGAGCACTGTCCTCCAAGTGTAGAAATCAGAATAGTGCACTGTCCCCCAAGTGCAGAAATCAGAATAGTATACTGTCCCCCAAGTGTAGAAATCATAATATTGCACTGTCCCCCAAGTGTAGAAATCAGAATAGTTCACTGTCCCCCAAGTATGGAAGTCAGAATAGTGCACTGTCATCCAAATGAAGACAACAAAATAGTGCACGGTCCCCCAAATGTGGAAATCACAATAGTGCACTGTACCCGAGTGTAGAAATCAGAATAATGCACTGTCCCCCAAGTGTGGAAATCAGAATAATGCACTGTCCCCCAAGTATGGAAATCAGAATAGGGCACTGTTCCCCACGTGTGGAAAACAGAATAGTGTACTGTCCTCCAAATGTAGAAATCAGAATAGAGCTCTGTCCCCCAAGTGTAGAAATCAGAATAGTGCACTGTACTCCAAGTTTAGAAATCAGAATAGAGCACTGTCCCCCAAGTGTAGAAATCAGAACAGTGCACTGTCCTCCAAGTGTGGAAATCACAATATCGCACAGTCCTCCAAATATGGAAATCAGAATAATGTACTGTCCCCCAAGTGTAGAAATCAGAATAGTGTGCTGTCCTCAGAATTTAGAAATCAGAATAGTGCACTGTCCCCCAAGTATGGAAATCAGAAGAGTGTACTGTCCTCCAAATGTAGAAATCAGAATAGTGCACTGTACTACATGTGTGGAAATCAGAATAGTGCAGTGTGCCCCAAGTGTGGAAATCAGAAAAGTGTACGGTCCCCCAAGTGTAGAAATCAGAATAGTGTACTGTACTCAGAATGTAGAAATCAGAATAGTGCAATTGTCCCCCAAGTATGGAAATCAGAATAGCATACTCTCCCCAAAGTGAGCAAATCAGAAGAGTGCACTGACCCCAAGTGTAGAAATCAGTATAGTGCACTGTCCTCCAAGTGTAGAAATCACAATGGTGTACTGTCCTCCAAGTGTGGAAATGACAATCTCGCATTGTCCTCCAAGTATGGAGTACAATACTGTACGGCCCCCCACGCGTAAAAATCAGAATAGTGCACGCTCCCCAAAGTGTAGGAATCAGAATGGTGTACTGTCCTCTAAGTGTTGAAATCACAATGGCGCACAGTCCTCCAAATGTGGAAACCAGAATAGAGCACTGTCCCCCAAGTGTGGAAATCAGAATAATGCACTGTCTCCCAAGTGTGGGAATCAGAATAGTGCACTGTCCCGCAAATGTGGAAATCAGGATAGTGCACTGTCCCCCAAGTGTGAAAATCAGAATACTGCAATGTCCCTCAAATGCGGAAATCAGAATAGTGTACTGTCCCCCAAGTGTGGAAGTCAGAATGGTGCACTGTCGTCCAAGTGTAGGAATCAGAAGAGTGCACGGTCCCCCAAGTGTGGAAATCAAAATAGTGCACTGTCCTCCAAGTGTAGAAGTCAGAATATTGCACTGTCCTCGAAATGTTGAAATCAAAATAGTGCACTGTCCCCCAAGTGTGGAAATCAACATAGTGCACTGTCCTCCACATGGAGAAATCAGAATAGTGCACTGTCTCCCAAGAGTCGAAATCAGAATAGTGCACTGTCCCCCAAGTGTGGAAATCAGAATAATGCACTGTCTCCCAAGTGTGGAAATCAGAATAGTGCACTGTCCCGCAAATGTGGAAATCAGGATAGTGCACTGTCCCCCAAGTGTGGAAATCAGAATAATGCAATGTCCCACAAATGTGGAAATCAGAATAGTGTACTGTCCCTCAAGTGTGGAAGTCAGAATGGTGCACTGTCGTACAAGTGTAGGAATCAGAAGAGTTCACTGTCCTCCGAGTGTGGAAATCACAATAGTGCACTGTCCCCCAAGTCTGGAAGTCAGAATGGTGAACTGTCGTCCAAGTGCAGGAATCAGAAGAGCGCACTGTCCTTGAAATGTTGAAATCAAAATAGTGCACTGTCTTCCAAGTGTGGAAATCAACATGGTGCACTGTCCCCCAAGTGTGGAAATTAGAATAGTGCACTGTCCCCTAAATGTAGAAATCACAATAGTGCACTGTCCCCCAAATATGGAAATTAGAATAGTGCAATGTCCCCCAAGTGTGGATATCAGAATACTGCACTCTCCCCCAAGTGTGGAAATCAGTTTAGTGCTCTGTTCCCCCAAGTGTTGAAATCAGCATTGTGCACTGCCCTCCAAGTGTGGAAATGAGCATAATGCTCTGTCCCCCAAGTGTGGGAATCAGTATAGTGCACTATCCTCCAAGTATAGAAATCAGAATTGTGCACTGTCCACCAAGTGTGGAAATCAGCATAGTGCAGTCTCCTCCAAGTATAAAAAACCAGAAGACTGCACTGTCCCCCAAGTGTGGAAATCAGAATTTCGCACAGTCCCTCAAATATTGAAATCAGAAGAGTGCACTGTCCTCCAAGTGTGGAAATCACAATATCGCACAGTCCTACAAATATGGAAATCAGAATAGTGCACTGTCCCCCAAGTGTGGAAATCAGCATAGTGCACTGTCGCCCAAATGTAGAAAACAGAGTGGTGCACTGTACCCCAAGTGTGGAAATCACAATAGTGCACTGTCCCCCAAGTGTGGAAATCAGAATAGTGCACTGTCCCTCAAATGTGGAAATCAGAATAGAGCACTGTCCCCCAAATGTGGAAATCAGAATAGTGTACTGTCCTCCAAATGTAGAAATCAGAATAGTGCACTGTACCACATGTGTGGAAATCAGAATAGAGCACTGTCCCCCAAGTGTAGAAATCAGAACAGTGCACTGTCCTCCAAGTGTAGAAATCAGAATAGTGTAGTGTCCTCCAAGAGTGGAAAACACAATATCGCACAGTCCTCCAAATATGGAAATCAGAATAGTGTACTGTCCCCCAAGTGTGGAAATCAGAATAATGTACGGTCCCCCAAGTGTAGAAATCAGAATAGTGTACTGTCCTCAGAATTTAGAAATTAGAATAGTGCACTGTCCCCCAAGTATGGAAATCAGAATAGTGTACTGTCCTCCAAATGTAGAAATCAGAATAGTGCACTGTACTACATGTGTGGAAATCAGAATAGTGCAGTGTCCCCCAAGTGTGGAAATCAGAATAGTGTACGGTCCCCCAAGTGTAGAATTCAGAATAGTGTACTGTCCTCAGAATGTAGAAATCAGAATAGTGCACTGTCCTCCAAGTGTGGAAATCAGAATAGCATACTCTCCCAAAGTGAGCAAATCAGAAGAGTGCACTGACCCCAAGTGTAGAAATCAGTATAGTGCACTGTCCTCCAAGTGTAGAAATCAGAATAGTGTACTGTCCCCCAAGTGTTGAAATCAGAATAGTGTACTCTCCTCAGAATGTAGATATCAGTATAATGCATTTTCCTGCAAGTGCGGAAATCTGAATAGTGTACTGTCTTCCAAATGTAGAAATTAGAATAGAGCACTGTCCTCCAAGTGTAGAAATCAGAATAGTGCACTGTCCTCCAAGTGTAGAAATCAAAATGGTGTACTGTGTTCAAAGTGTGGAAATTACTCTATTGCAAAGTACTCCAAATCTGGATATCAGAATAGTGCACTGTCCCTTAAATGTGGAAATCAGAATAGTGTACTGTCCCCCATGTGTGGAAATCAGAATATTGTACTGTCCTCCAAATGTAAAAGTCCGAATAGTGCACTATCCCCCAAGTGTGGAAATCTGAATAGTGTACTGTCATCCAAATGTAGAAATCAGTATCGTGCACTGTCCCCCAAATGTGGAAATCTGAACAGTGCACTGTCCTCCAAGTGTAGAAATCAGAATAGTGTACTGTCCCCTAAGTGTTGAAATCAGAATAGTGTACTCTCCTCAGAATGTAGATATCAGAATAATGCATTTTCCTGCAAGTGTGGAAATCTGAATAGTGTACTGTCTTCCAAATGTAGAAATTAGAATAGTGCACTGTCCTCCAAGTATTGAAATCACAATGGTGTACTGTCCTCCAAGTGTGGAAATCACAATCTCGCACGGTCCTCCAAATATGGAAATCAGAACAGTTCATTGTCCCTCAAATGCAGAAATCAGAATAGTGCACTGTCCCCCAAGTGTAGAAATCGGAATGGTGTACTGTCGTCCAAGTGTAGAAAACAGAATGGTGTACTGTCCTCCAAGTGTGGAAATCACAATATCGCACAGTCCTACAAATATGGAAATCAGAATAGTGCACTGTCCCCCAAGTGTGGAAATCAGCATAGTGCACTGTCGCCCAAATGTAGAAAACAGAGTGGTGCACTGTACCCCAAGTGTGGAAATCACAATAGTGCACTGTCCCCCAAGTGTGGAAATCAGAATAGTGTACTGTCCCCCAAGTGTGGAAATCAGAAAACTGTACTGTCCTCCAAGTGCAGAAATCAGAATAGTGCACTGTCCTCCAAGTGTAGAAATCACAAAATCGCACAGTCCTCCAAATATGGAAATCAGAATAGTGCACTGTCCCTCAAATGTGGAATTTAGAATAGTATACTGTCCCCCAAGTCTGGAAATCAGAAACGTGTACTGTGCTCCAAATGTAGAAATCAGAACAGTGCACTGTCCCCCAAGTGTGGAAATCAGAATAGTATACTGTCCCCCAAGCGTACAAATCAGAATAGGGCACTGTTCCCCACGTGTGGAAAACAGAATAGTGTACTGTCCTCCAAATGTAGAATTCAGAATAGTGCACAGTACCACATGTGTGCAAATCAGAATAGAGCACTGTCCCCAGAGTTTAGAAATAAGAATAGTGCACTGTCCTCCAAGTGTAGAAATCAGAACAGTGCACTGTCCTCCAAGTGTAGAAATCAGAATAGTGTACTGTCCCCTAAGTGTTGAAATCAGAATAGTGTACTCTCCTCAGAATGTAGATATCAGAATAATGCATTTTCCTGCAAGTGTGGAAATCTGAATAGTGTACTGTCTTCCAAATGTAGAAATTAGAATAGTGCACTGTCCTCCAAGTATTGAAATCACAATGGTGTACTGTCCTCCAAGTGTGGAAATCACAATCTCGCACGGTCCTCCAAATATGGAAATCAAAACAGTTCATTGTCCCTCAAATGCAGAAATCAGAATAGTGCACTGTCCCCCAAGTGTAGAAATCGGAATGGTGTACTGTCGTCCAAGTGTAGAAAACAGAATGGTGTACTGTCCTCCAAGTGTGGAAATCACAATATCGCACAGTCCTACAAATATGGAAATCAGAATAGTGCACTGTCCCCCAAGTGTGGAAATCAGCATAGTGCACTGTCGCCCAAATGTAGAAAACAGAGTGGTGCACTGTACCCCAAGTGTGGAAATCACAATAGTGCACTGTCCCCCAAGTGTGGAAATCAGAATAGTGTACTGTCCCCCAAGTGTGGAAATCAGAAAACTGTACTGTCCTCCAAGTGCAGAAATCAGAATAGTGCACCGTCCTCCAAGTGTAGAAATCACAAAATCGCACAGTCCTCCAAATATGGAAATCAGAATAGTGCACTGTCCCTCAAATGTGGAAATTAGAATAGTATACTGTCCCCCAAGTCTGGAAATCAGAAACGTGTACTGTGCTCCAAATGTAGAAATCAGAACAGTGCACTGTCCCCCAAGTGTGGAAATCAGAATAGTATACTGTCCCCCAAGCGTACACATCAGAATAGGGCACTGTTCCCCACGTGTGGAAAACAGAATAGTGTACTGTCCTCCAAATGTAGAATTCAGAATAGTGCACTGTACCACATGTGTGCAAATAAGAATAGTGCACTGTCCTCCAAGTGTAGAAATCAGAACAGTGTACTGTCCCCCAAGTGTGGAAATCAGAATTATGTACGGTCCCCCAAGTGTAGAAATCAGAATAGTGTACTGTCCTCAGAATTTAGAAATCAGAATAGTGCACTGTCCCCCAAGTATGGAAATCAGAATAGTGTCCTGTCATCCAAACGTAGAAATCCGAATAGTGCTCTGCCCCCCAAATGTGGAAATCTGAACAGTGCACTGTCCCCCAAATGTGGAAATCAGAATAGTGTACTGTCCCCCAAGTGTGGAAGTCAGAATGGTGCACTGTTGTACAAGTGTAGGAATCAGAAGAGTTCAATGTCCTCCGAGTGTGGAAATCACAATAGTGCACTGTCCCCCAAGTGTGGAAGTCAGAATGGTGCACTGTCGTCCAAGTGCAGGAATCAGAAGAGCGCACTGTCCTTGAAATGTTGAAATCAAAATAGTGCACTGTCCTCCAAGTGTGGAAATCAACATGGTGCACTGTCCCCCAAGTGTGGAAATCAGAATAGTGCACTGTCCTCCAAAGGGAGAAATCAGAACAGTGCACTATCCCCCAAGAGTCGAAATCAGAATAGAGCATTGTCCCCAAAGAGTGGAATTCAGAATAATGCACTGTCTCCCAAGTGTAGAAATCAGAATAGTGCACTGTCTTCCAAGTGTGGAAATCACAATATCACACAGTTCTACAAATATGGAAATCAGAATAGTGCACTGTCCCCCAAGTATAGAAATCAGAAGAGTGCACTGTCCCTCAAATGTGGAAATCAGCATAGTGCACTGTCCTCCAAGTTTAGAAGTCAGAATATTGCACAGTCCTCGAAGTGTTGAAATCAGAATAGTGCACTGCCCCCGAAGACTAGAAATCAGAATGGTGCACTGTCCTCCAAGTGTGGAAATCAGAATGGTGCACTATCCTTCAAGTGTGGAAATCACAATATCGCACAGTCCTCCAAATATGGAAATCAGAATAGTGCACTGTCCCCCAAGTGCAGAAATCAGAATAGTATACTGTCCCCCAAGTGTAGAAATCATAATAGTGCACTGTCCCCCAAGTTTAGAAATCAGAATACTTCACTGTCCCCCAAGTGTGGAAGTCAGAATAGTGCACTGTCATCCAAATGAAGACAACAAAATAGTGCACGGTCCCCCAAATGTGGAAATCTGCATAGTGCACTGTACCCGAGTGTAGAAATCAGAATAATGCACTGTCCCCCAAGTGTGGAAATGAGCATAGTGCTCTGTCCCCCAAGTGTGGGAATCAGAATAGTGTACTGTCCCCCAAGTGTGGAAATCAGAAAACTGTACTGTCCTCCAAGTGCAGAAATCAGAATAGTGCACTGTCCTCCAAGTGTAGAAATCACAAAATCGCACAGTCCTCCAAATATGGAAATCAGAATAGTGCACTGTCCCTCAAATGTGGAATTTAGAATAGTATACTGTCCCCCAAGTCTGGAAATCAGAAACGTGTACTGTGCTCCAAATGTAGAAATCAGAACAGTGCACTGTCCCCCAAGTGTGGAAATCAGAATAGTATACTGTCCCCCAAGCGTACACATCAGAATAGGGCACTGTTCCCCACGTGTGGAAAACAGAATAGTGTACTGTCCTCTAAATGTAGAATTCAGAATAGTGCACTGCACCACATGTGTGCAAATCAGAATAGAGCACTGTCCCCAGAGTTTAGAAATAAGAATAGTGCACTGTCCTCCAAATGTAGAAATCAGAACAGTGCACTGTCCTCCAAGTGTAGAAATCAGAATAGTGTACTGTCCCCCAAGTGTGGAAATCAGAATAATGTACGGTCCCCCAAGTGTAGAAATCAGAATAGTGTACTGTCCTCAGAATGTAGAAATCAGAATAGTGCACTGTCCCCCAAGTATGGAAATCAGAATAGTGTCCTGTCCTCCAAATGTAGAAATCAGAATAGTGCACTGTACTACATGTGTGGAAATCAGAATAGTGCAGTGTCCCCCAAGTGTGGAAATCAGAATAGTGCACTATCCTCCAAGTATAGAAATCAGAATAGTGCACTATCTCCCAAGTGTAGAAATTAGAATAGTGCACTGTCCCCGAAATGTAGAAATCACAATAGTACACTGTCCCCCAAATATGGAAATTAGAATAGTGCAATGTCCCCCAAGTGTGGAAATCAGAATAGTGCACTCTCCCCCAAGTGTGGAAATCAGCTTAGTGCTCTGTTCCCCCAAGTGTTGAAATCAGCATAATGCACTTCCCTCCAAGTGTGGAAATGAGCATAATGCTCTGTCCCCCAAGTGTGGGAATCAGTATAGTGCACTATCCTCCAAGTATAGAAATCAGAATTGTGCACTGTCCACCAAGTGTGGAAATCAGCATAGTGCAGTCTCCTCCAAGTATAAAAAACCAGAATACTGCACTGTCCCCCAAGCGTGGAAATCAGAATTTCGCACAGTCCCTCAAATATTGAAATCAGAAGAGTGCACTGTCCTCCAAGTGTGGAAATCACAATATCGCACAGTCCTACAAATATGGAAATCAGAATAGTGCACTGTCCCCCAAGTGTGGAAATCAGCATAGTGCACTGTCGCCCAAATGTAAAAAACAGAGTGGTGCACTGTACCCCAAGTGTGGAAATCACAATAGTGCACTGTCCCCCAAGTGTGGAAATCAGAATAGTGCACTGTCCCTCAAATGTGGAAATCAGAATAGTGTACTGTCCCACAAGTATAGAAATCAGAATAGTGTACTGTCCTCCAAATGTAGACATCAGAATAGTGCACTGTCCCTCAAATGTGGAAATTAGAATAGTATACTGTCCCCCAAGTCTGGAAATCAGAAACGTGTACTGTGCTCCAAATGTAGAAATCAGAATAGTGCACTGTCCCCCAAGTGTGGAAATCAGTATAGTATACTGTCCCCCAAGTGTACAAATCAGAATAGGGCACTGTCCCCCAAGTGTGGAAATCAGAATAGTGTACTGTCCTCCAAATGTAGAAATCAGAATAGGGCACTGTCCCCCAAGGGTAGAAATCAGAATAGTGCACTGTCCTCCAAGTGTAGAAATCAGAATAGAGCACAGTCCCCCAAGTGTAGAAATCAGAACAGTGCACTGTCCTCCAAGTGTAGAAATCAAAATAGTGCACTGTCCTCCAAGAGTGGAAAACACAATATCGCACAGTCCTCCAAATATGGAAATCAGAATAGTGTACTGTCCCCCAAGTGTGGAAATCAGAATAATGTACGGTCCCCCAAGTGTAGAAATCAGAATAGTGTACTGTCCTCAGAATTTAGAAATCAGAATAGTGCACTGTCCCCCAAGTATGGAAATCAGAATAGTGTACTGTCCTCCAAATGTAGAAATCAGAATAGTGCACTGTACTACATGTGTGGAAATCAGAATAGTGCAGTGTCCCCCAAGTGTGGAAATCAGAATAGTGTACGGTCCCCCAAGTGTAGAAATCAGAATAGTGTACTGTCCTCAGAATGTAGAAATCAGAATAGTGCACTGTCCCCCAAGTGTGGAAATCAGAATAGCATACTCTCCCCAAAGTGAGCAAATCAGAAGAGTGCACTGACCCCAAGTGTAGAAATCAGTATAGTGCACGGTCCTCCAAGTGTAGAAATCAGAATAGTGTACTGTCCCCCAAGTGTTGAAATCAGAATAGTGTACTCTCCTCAGAATGTAGATATCAGAATAATGCATTGTCCTGCAAGTGCGGAAATCTGAATAGTGTACTGTCTTCCAAATGTAGAAATTAGAATAGAGCACTGTCCTCCAAGTGTAGAAATCAGAATAGTGCACTGTCCTCCAAGTGTAGAAATCAGAATGGTGTACTGTCTACAAAGTGTGGAAAATACTCTATTGCAAAGTCCTCCAAATCTGGAAATCAGAATAGTGCACTGTCCCTTAAATGTGGAAATCAGAATAGTGTACTGTCCCCCATGTGTGGAAATCAGAATATTGTACTGTCCTCCAAATGTAAAAGTCCGAATAGTGCACTATCCCCCAAGTGTGGAAATCTGAATAGTGTACTGTCATCCAAATGTAGAAATCAGAATAGTGCACTGTCCCCCAAATGTGGAAATCTGAACAGTGCACTGTCCTCCAAGTGTAGAAATCAGAATAGTGTACTGTCCCCCAAGTGTTGAAATCAGAATAGTGTACTCTCCTCAGAATGTAGATATCAGAATAATGCATTTTCCTGCAAGTGTGGAAATCTGAATAGTGTACTGTCTTCCAAATGTAGAAATTAGAATAGTGCACTGTCCTCCAAGTATTGAAATCACAATGGTGTACTGTCCTCCAAGTGTGGAAATCACAATCTCGCACGGTCCTCCAAATATGGAAATCAGAACAGTTCATTGTCCCTCAAATGCAGAAATCAGAATAGTGCACTGTCCCCCAAGTGTAGAAATCGGAATGGTGTACTGTTGTCCAAGTGTAGAAAACAGAATGGTGTACTGTCCTCCAAGTGTGGAAATCACAATATCGCACAGTCCTGCAAATATGGAAATCAGAATAGTGCACTGTCCCCCAAGTGTGGAAATCAGCATAGTGCACTGTCGCCCAAATGTAGAAAACAGAGTGGTGCACTGTACCCCAAGTGTGGAAATCACAATAGTGCACTGTCCCCCAAGTGTGGAAATCAGAATAGTGCGCTGTCCCTCAAATGTGGAAATCAGAATAGTGTACTGTCCCCCAAGTGTGGAAATCAGAATAGTGTACTGTCCTCCAAATGTAGAAATCAGAATAGTGCACTGTCCTACATGTGTGGAAATCAGAATACAGCACTGTCCTCCAAGTGCAGAAATCAGAATAGTGCACTGTCCTCCAAGTGTAGAAATCACAAAATCGTACAGTCCTCCAAATATGAAAATCAGAATAGTGCACTGTCCCTCAAATGTGGAATTTAGAATAGTATACTGTCCCCCAAGTCTGGAAATCAGAAACGTGTACTGTGCTCCAAATGTAGAAATCAGAATAGTGCACTGTCCCCCAAGTATGGAAATCAGAATAGTATACTGTCCCCCAAGCGTACAAATCAGAATAGGGCACTGTTCCCCACGTGTGGAAAACAGAATAGTGTACTGTCCTCCAAATGTAGAATTCAGAATAGTGCACTGTACCACATGTGTGCAAATCAGAATAGAGCACTGTCCCCAGAGTTTAGAAATCAGAATAGTGCACTGTCCTCCAAGTGTAGAAATCAGAACAGTGCACTGTCCTCCAAGTGTAGAAATCAGAATAGTGTACTGTCCCCCAAGTGTGGAAATCAGAATAATGTACGGTCCCCCAAGTGTAGAAATCAGAATAGTGTACTGTCCTCAGAATTTAGAAATCAGAATTGTGCACTGTCCCCCAAGTATGGAAATCAGAATAGTGTACTGTCCTCCAAATGTAGAAATCAGAATAGTGCACTGTACTACATGTGTGGAAATCAGAATAGTGCAGTGTCCCCCAAGTGTGGAAATCAGAATAGTGTACGGTCCCCCAAGTGTAGAAATCAGAATAGTGTACTGTCCTCAGAATGTAGAAATCAGAATAGTGCACTGTCCCCCAAGTGTGGAAATCAGAATAGCATACTCTCCCCAAAGTGAGCAAATCAGAAGAGTGCACTGACCCCAAGTGTAGAAATCAGTATAGTGCACGGTCCTCCAAGTGTAGAAATCAGAATAGTGTACTGTCCCCCAAGTGTTGAAATCAGAATAGTGTACTCTCCTCAGAATGTAGATATCAGAATAATGCATTGTCCTGCAAGTGCGGAAATCTGAATAGTGTACTGTCTTCCAAATGTAGAAATTAGAATAGAGCACTGTCCTCCAAGTGTAGAAATCAGAATAGTGCACTGTCCTCCAAGTGTAGAAATCAGAATGGTGTACTGTCTACAAAGTGTGGAAAATACTCTATTGCAAAGTCCTCCAAATCTGGAAATCAGAATAGTGCACTGTCCCTTAAATGTGGAAATCAGAATAGTGTACTGTCCCCCATGTGTGGAAATCAGAATATTGTACTGTCCTCCAAATGTAAAAGTCCGAATAGTGCACTATCCCCCAAGTGTGGAAATCTGAATAGTGTACTGTCATCCAAATGTAGAAATCAGAATAGTGCACTGTCCCCCAAATGTGGAAATCTGAACAGTGCACTGTCCTCCAAGTGTAGAAATCAGAATAGTGTACTGTCCCCCAAGTGTTGAAATCAGAATAGTGTACTCTCCTCAGAATGTAGATATCAGAATAATGCATTTTCCTGCAAGTGTGGAAATCTGAATAGTGTACTGTCTTCCAAATGTAGAAATTAGAATAGTGCACTGTCCTCCAAGTATTGAAATCACAATGGTGTACTGTCCTCCAAGTGTGGAAATCACAATCTCGCACGGTCCTCCAAATATGGAAATCAGAACAGTTCATTGTCCCTCAAATGCAGAAATCAGAATAGTGCACTGTCCCCCAAGTGTAGAAATCGGAATGGTGTACTGTCGTCCAAGTGTAGAAAACAGAATGGTGTACTGTCCTCCAAGTGTGGAAATCACAATATCGCACAGTCCTGCAAATATGGAAATCAGAATAGTGCACTGTCCCCCAAGTGTGGAAATCAGCATAGTGCACTGTCGCCCAAATGTAGAAAACAGAGTGGTGCACTGTACCCCAAGTGTGGAAATCACAATAGTGCACTGTCCCCCAAGTGTGGAAATCAGAATAGTGCGCTGTCCCTCAAATGTGGAAATCAGAATAGTGTACTGTCCCCCAAGTGTGGAAATCAGAATAGTGTACTGTCCTCCAAATGTAGAAATCAGAATAGTGCACTGTCCTACATGTGTGGAAATCAGAATACAGCACTGTCCTCCAAGTGCAGAAATCAGAATAGTGCACTGTCCTCCAAGTGTAGAAATCACAAAATCGTACAGTCCTCCAAATATGAAAATCAGAATAGTGCACTGTCCCTCAAATGTGGAATTTAGAATAGTATACTGTCCCCCAAGTCTGGAAATCAGAAACGTGTACTGTGCTCCA
Source organism: Chiloscyllium punctatum (assembly GCF_047496795.1). Taxonomy (NCBI): domain Eukaryota; kingdom Metazoa; phylum Chordata; class Chondrichthyes; order Orectolobiformes; family Hemiscylliidae; genus Chiloscyllium; species Chiloscyllium punctatum. Next base: position 58,587,463 of record NC_092783.1, read on the forward strand.
AATGTAGAAATCAGAATAGTGCACTGTCCCCCAAGTATGGAAATCAGAATAGTATACTGTCCCCCAAGCGTACAAATCAGAATAGGGCACTGTTCCCCACGTGTGGAAAACAGAATAGTGTACTGTCCTCCAAATGTAGAATTCAGAATAGTGCACTGTACCACATGTGTGCAAATCAGAATAGAGCACTGTCCCCAGAGTTTAGAAATCAGAATAGTGCACTGTCCTCCAAGTGTAGAAATCAGAACAGTGCACTGTCCTCCAAGTGTAGAAATCAGAATAGTGTACTGTCCCCCAAGTGTGGAAATCAGAATAATGTACGGTCCCCCAAGTGTAGAAATCAGAATAGTGTACTGTCCTCAGAATTTAGAAATCAGAATTGTGCACTGTCCCCCAAGTATGGAAATCAGAATAGTGTACTGTCCTCCAAATGTAGAAATCAGAATAGTGCACTGTACTACATGTGTGGAAATCAGAATAGTGCAGTGTCCCCCAAGTGTGGAAATCAGAATAGTGTACGGTCCCCCAAGTGTAGAAATCAGAATAGTGTACTGTCCTCAGAATGTAGAAATCAGAATAGTGCACTGTCCCCCAAGTGTGGAAATCAGAATAGCATACTCTCCCCAAAGTGAGCAAATCAGAAGAGTGCACTGACCCCAAGTGTAGAAATCAGAATAGTGCACTGTCCTCCAAGTGTAGAAATCACAATGGTGTACTGTCCCCCAAGTGTGGAAATCACAATCTCGCACTGTCCTCCAAATATGAAATCAGAACAGTTGATCGTCCCTCAAATGTGGAAATCAGAATATTGTACGGACCCTACGTGTAGAAATCAGAATAGTGCACGGTCCCCAAAGGGAGAAATCAGAACAGTGCACTATCCCCCAAGAGTCGAAATCAGAATAGAGCATTGTCCCCCAAGAGTGGAAATCAGAATAATGCACTGTCTCCCAAGTGTGGAAATCAGAATAGTGCACTGTCCCGCAAATGTGGAAATCAGGATAGTGCACTGTCCCTAAGCGTGGAAATCAGAATAATGCAATGTCCCTCAAATGTGGAAATCAGAATAGTGTACTGTCCCCCAAGTGTGGTAGTCAGAATGGTGCACTGTCGTTCAAGTGTAGGAATCAGAAGAGTGCACTGTCCTCCAAGTGTGGAAATCAAAATAGTGCACTCTCCTCCAAGAGTAGAAGTCAGAATATTGCACTGTCCACGAAATGTTGAAATCAAAATAGTGCACTGTCCCCCAAGTGTGGAAATCAACATAGTGCACTGTCCTCCAAATGGAGAAATCAGAATAGTGTACTGTCCCCCAAGATTCGAAATCAGAATAGTGCACTGTCCCCCAAGTGTGGAAATCAGAATAATGCAATGGCCCCAAATGTGGAAATCAGAATTGTGCACTGACCTCCAATTGTGGAAATCACAATATCGCACAGTCCTACAAATATGGAAATCGGAAGAGTGCACTGTTCCCCAAGTGTGGAAATCAGTATAGTGCTCTGTTGCCCAAATGTAGAAAACAGAGTGGTGCACTGTACCCCAAGTGTGGAAATCACAATAGTGCACTGTCCCCCAAGTGTGGAAATCAGAATAGTGCACTGTCCCTCAAATGTGGAAATCAGAATAGTGTACTGTCCTCCAAATGTAGAAATCAGAATAGTGCACTGTACCACATGTGTGGAAATCAGAATAGAGCACTGTCCCCCAAGTGTAGAAATCAGAACAGTGCACTGTCCTCCAAGTGTAGAAATCAGAATAGTGTACTGTCCTCCAAGAGTGGAAAACACAATATCGCACAGTCCTCCAAATATGGAAATCAGAATAGTGTACTGTCCCCCAAGTGTGGAAATCAGAATAATGTACGGTCCCCCAAGTGTAGAAATCAGAATAGTGTACTGTCCTCAGAATTTAGAAATTAGAATAGTGCACTGTCCACCAAGTATGGAAATCAGAATAGTGTACTGTCCTCCAAATGTAGAAATCAGAATAGTGCACTGTACTACATGTGTGGAAATCAGAATAGTGTACTGTCATCCAAACGTAGAAATCCAAATAGTGCACTGCCCCCCAAATGTGGAAATCTGAACAGTGCACTGTCCCCCAAATGTGGAAATCAGAATAGTGTACTGTCCCCAAGTGTGCAAGTCAGAATGGTGCACTGTTGTACAAGTGTAGGAATCAGAAGAGTTCAATGTCCTCCGAGTGTGGAAATCACAATAGTGCACTGTCCTCCAAGTGTAGAAGTCAGAATATTGCACTGTCCACAAAATGTTGAAATCAAAATAGTGCACTGTCCCCCAAGTGTGGAAATCAACGTAGTGCACTGTCCTCCAAATGGAGAAATCAGAATAGTGCACTGTCCCCCAAGTGTGGAAATCAGAATAATGCAATGGCCCCAAATGTGGAAATCAGAATTGTGCACTGACCTCCAATTGTGGAAATCACAATATCGCACAGTCCTACAAATATGGAAATCGGAAGAGTGCACTGTTCCCCAAGTGTGGAAATCAGCATAGTGCTCTGTCGCCCAAATGTAGAAAACAGAGTGGTGCACTGTACCCCAAGTGTGGAAATCACAATAGTGCACTGTCCCCCAAGTGTGGAAATCAGAATAGTGCACTGTCCCTCAAATGTGGAAACCAGAATAGTGTACTGTCCTCCAAATGTAGAAATCAGAATAGTGCACTGTACCACATGTGTGGAAATCAGAATAGAGCACTGTCCCCCAAGTGTAGAAATCAGAACAGTGCACTGTCCTCCAAGTGTAGAAATCAGAATAGTGTACTGTCCTCCAAGAGTGGAAAACACAATATCGCACAGTCCTCCAAATATGGAAATCAGAATAGTGTACTGTCCCCCAAGAGTGGAATTCAGAATAATGCACTGTCTCCCAAGTGTAGAAATCAGAATAGTGCACTGTCTTCCAAGTGTGGAAATCACAATATCACACAGTTCTACAAATATGGAAATCAGAATAGTGCACTGTCCCCCAAGTATAGAAATCAGAAGAGTGCACTGTCCCTCAAATGTGGAAATCAGCATAGTGCACTGTCCTCCAAGTTTAGAAGTCAGAATAGTGCACAGTCCTCGAAGTGTTGAAATCAGAATAGTGCACTGCCCCCGAAGACTAGAAATCAGAATGGTGCACTGTCCTCCAAGTGTGGAAATCAGAATGGTGCACTATCCTCCAAGTATAGAAATCAGAACAGTGCACTATCTCCCAAGTGTAGAAATTAGAATAGTGCACTGTCCCCTAAATGTAGAAATCACAATAGTGCACTGTCCCACAAATATGGAAATTAGAATAGTGCAATGTCCCCCAAGTGTGGAAATCAGAATAGTGCACTCTCCCCCAAGTGTGGAAATCAGCTTAGTGCTCTGTTCCCCCAAGTGTTGAAATCAGCATAATGCACTGCCCTCCAAGTGTGGAAATCAGAATAGTGCACTGTCCCGCAAATGTGGAAATCAGGATAGTGCACTGTCCCCAAGGGTGGAAATCAGAATAATGCAATGTCCCTCAAATGTGGAAATCAGAATAGTGTACTGTCCCCCAAGTGTGGAAGTCAGAATGGTGCACTGTCGTCCAAGTGTAGGAATCAGAAGAGTGCACTGTCCTCCAAGTGTGGAAATCAAAATAGTGCACTGTCCTCCAAGTGTAGAAGTCAGAATATTGCACTGTCCACAAAATGTTGAAATCAAAATAGTGCACTGTCCCCCAAGTGTGGAAATCAACGTAGTGCACTGTCCTCCAAATGGAGAAATCAGAATAGTGCACTGTCCTCCAAGTGTGGAAATCAGAATAATGCAATGGCCCCAAATGTGGAAATCAGAATTGTGCACTGACCTCCAATTGTGGAAATCACAATATCGCACAGTCCTACAAATATGGAAATCGGAAGAGTGCACTGTTCCCCAAGTGTGGAAATCAGCATAGTGCTCTGTCGCCCAAATGTAGAAAACAGAGTGGTGCACTGTACCCCAAGTGTGGAAATCACAATAGTGCACTGTCCCCCAAGTGTGGAAATCAGAATAGTGCACTGTCCCTCAAATGTGGAAACCAGAATAGTGTACTGTCCTCCAAATGTAGAAATCAGAATAGTGTACTGTCCTCCAAGAGTGGAAAACACAATATCGCACAGTCCTCCAAATATGGAAATCAGAATAGTGTACTGTCCCCCAAGAGTGGAATTCAGAATAATGCACTGTCTCCCAAGTGTAGAAATCAGAATAGTGCACTGTCTTCCAAGTGTGGAAATCACAATATCACACAGTTCTACAAATATGGAAATCAGAATAGTGCACTGTCCCCCAAGTATAGAAATCAGAAGAGTGCACTGTCCCTCAAATGTGGAAATCAGCATAGTGCACTGTCCTCCAAGTTTAGAAGTCAGAATAGTGCACAGTCCTCGAAGTGTTGAAATCAGAATAGTGCACTGCCCCCGAAGACTAGAAATCAGAATGGTGCACTGTCCTCCAAGTGTGGAAATCAGAATGGTGCACTATCCTCCAAGTATAGAAATCAGAACAGTGCACTATCTCCCAAGTGTAGAAATTAGAATAGTGCACTGTCCCCTAAATGTAGAAATCACAATAGTGCACTGTCCCACAAATATGGAAATTAGAATAGTGCAATGTCCCCCAAGTGTGGAAATCAGAATAGTGCACTCTCCCCCAAGTGTGGAAATCAGCTTAGTGCTCTGTTCCCCCAAGTGTTGAAATCAGCATAATGCACTGCCCTCCAAGTGTGGAAATCAGAATAGTGCACTGTCCCGCAAATGTGGAAATCAGGATAGTGCACTGTCCCCAAGGGTGGAAATCAGAATAATGCAATGTCCCTCAAATGTGGAAATCAGAATAGTGTACTGTCCCCCAAGTGTGGAAGTCAGAATGGTGCACTGTCGTCCAAGTGTAGGAATCAGAAGAGTGCACTGTCCTCCAAGTGTGGAAATCAAAATAGTGCACTGTCCTCCAAGTGTAGAAGTCAGAATATTGCACTGTCCACAAAATGTTGAAATCAAAATAGTGCACTGTCCCCCAAGTGTGGAAATCAACGTAGTGCACTGTCCTCCAAATGGAGAAATCAGAATAGTGCACTGTCCCCCAAGTGTGGAAATCAGAATAATGCAATGGCCCCAAATGTGGAAATCAGAATTGTGCACTGACCTCCAATTGTGGAAATCACAATATCGCACAGTCCTACAAATATGGAAATCGGAAGAGTGCACTGTTCCCCAAGTGTGGAAATCAGCATAGTGCTCTCTCGCCCAAATGTAGAAAACAGAGTGGTGCACTGTACCCCAAGTGTGGAGATCACAATAGTGCACTGTCCCCCAAGTGTGGAAATCAGAATAGTGCACTGTTCCTCAAATGTGGAAACCAGAATAGTGTACTGTCCTCCAAATGTAGAAATCAGAATAGTGCACTGTACCACATGTGTGGAAATCAGAATAGAGCACTGTCCCCCAAGTGTAGAAATCAGAACAGTGCACTGTCCTCCAAGTGTAGAAATCAGAATAGTGTACTGTCCTCCAAGAGTGGAAAACACAATATCGCACAGTCCTCCAAATATGGAAATCAGAATAGTGTACTGTCCCCCAAGTGTGGAAATCAGAATAATGTACGGTCCCCCAAGTGTAGAAATCAGAATAGTGTACTGTCCTCAGAATTTAGAAATTAGAATAGTGCACTGTCCCCCAAGTATGGAAATCAGAATAGTGTACTGTCCTCCAAATGTAGAAATCAGAATAGTGCACTGTACTACATGTGTGGAAATCAGAATAGTGCAGTGTCCCCCAAGTGTGGAAATCAGAATAGTGTACTGTCATCCAAACGTAGAAATCCGAATAGTGCACTGCCCCCCAAATGTGGAAATCTGAACAGTGCACTGTCCCCCAAATGTGGAAATCAGAATAGTGTACTGTCCCCCAAGTGTGCAAGTCAGAATGTTGCACTGTTGTACAAGTGTAGGAATCAGAAGAGTTCAATGTCCTCCGAGTGTGGAAATCACAATAGTGCACTGTCCCCCAAGTGTGGAAGTCAGAATGGTGCACTGTCGTCCAAGTGCAGGAATCAGAAGAGCGCACTGTCCTTGAAATGTTGAAATCAAAATAGTGCACTGTCCTCCAAGTGTGGAAATCAACATGGTGCACTGTCCCCCAAGTGTGGAAATCAGAATAATGCACTGTCCTCCAAAGGGAGAAATCAGAACAGTGCACTATCCCCCAAGAGTCGAAATCAGAATATAGCATTGTCCCCCAAGAGTGGAATTCAGAATAATGCACTGTCTCCCAAGTGTAGAAATCAGAATAGTGCACTGTCTTCCAAGTGTGGAAATCACAATATCACACAGTTATACAAATATGGAAATCTGAATAGTGCACTGTCCCCCAAGCATAGAAATCAGAAGAGTGCACTGTCCCTCAAATGTGGAAATCAGCATAGTGCACTGTCCTCCAAGTTTAGAAGTCAGAATATTGCACAGTCCTCGAAGTGTTGAAATCAGAATAGTGCACTGCCCCCGAAGACTAGAAATCAGAATGGTGCACTGTCCTCCAAGTGTGGAAATCAGAATGGTGCACTATCCTTCAAGTGTGGAAATCACAATATCGCACAGTCCTCCAAATATGGAAATCAGAATAGTGCACTGTCCCCCAAGTGCAGAAATCAGAATAGTATACTGTCCCCCAAGTGTAGAAATCATAATAGTACACTGTCCCCCAAGTTTAGAAATCAGAATAGTTCACTGTCCCCCAAGTGTGGAAGTCAGAATAGTGCACTGTCATCCAAATGAAGACAACAAAATAGTGCACGGTCCCCCAAATGTGGAAATCTGCATAGTGCACTGTACCCGAGTGTAGAAATCAGAATAATGCACTGTCCCCCAAGTGTGGAAATGAGCATAGTGCTCTGTCCCCCAAGTGTGGGAATCAGTATAGTGCACTATCCTCCAAGTATAGAAATCAGAATAGTGCACTATCTCCCAAGTGTAGAAATTAGAATAGTGCACTGTCCCCTAAATGTAGAAATCACAATAGTGCACTGTCCCCCAAATATGGAAATTAGAATAGTGCAATGTCCCCCAAGTGTGGAAATCAGAATAGTGCACTCTCCCCCAAGTGTGGAAATCAGCTTAGTGCTCTGTTCCCCCAAGTGTTGAAATCAGCATAATGCACTGCCCTCCAAGTGTGGAAATGAGCATAATGCTCTGTCCCCCAAGTGTGGGAATCAGTATAGTGCACTATCCTCCAAGTATAGAAATCAGAATTGTGCACTGTCCACCAAGTGTGGAAATCAGCATAGTGCAGTCTCCTCCAAGTATAAAAAACCAGAATACTGCACTGTCCCCCAAGCGTGGAAATCAGAATTTCGCACAGTCCCTCAAATATTGAAATCAGAAGAGTGCACTGTCCTCCAAGTGTGGAAATCACAATATCGCACAGTCCTACAAATATGGAAATCAGAATAGTGCACTGTCCCCCAAGTGTGGAAATCAGCATAGTGCACTGTCGCCCAAATGTAAAAAACAGAGTGGTGCACTGTACCCCAAGTGTGGAAATCACAATAGTGCACTGTCCCCCAAGTGTGGAAATCAGAATAGTGCACTGTCCCTCAAATGTGGAAATCAGAATAGTGTACTGTCCCACAAGTATAGAAATCAGAATAGTGTACTGTCCTCCAAATGTAGACATCAGAATAGTGCACTGTCCCTCAAATGTGGAAATTAGAATAGTATACTGTCCCCCAAGTCTGGAAATCAGAAACGTGTACTGTGCTCCAAATGTAGAAATCAGAATAGTGCACTGTCCCCCAAGTGTGGAAAACAGTATAGTATACTGTCCCCCAAGTGTACAAATCAGAATAGGGCACGGTCCCCCAAGTGTGGAAATCAGAATAGTGTACTGTCCTCCAAATGTAGAAATCAGAATAGTGCACTGTACCACATGTGTGGAAATCAGAATAGAGCACTGTCCCCCAAGGGTAGAAATCAGAATAGTGCACTGTCCTCCAAGTGTAGAAATCAGAATAGAGCACAGTCCCCCAAGTGTAGAAATCAGAACAGTGCACTGTCCTCCAAGTGTAGAAATCAGAATAGTGCACTGTCCTCCAAGAGTGGAAAACACAATATCGCACAGTCCTCCAAATCTGGAAATCAGAATAGTGTACTGTCCCCCAAGTGTGGAAATCAGAATAATGTACGGTCCCCCAAGTGTAGAAATCAGAATAGTGTACTGTCCTCAGAATTTAGAAATCAGAATTGTGCACTGTCCGCCAAGTATGGAAATCAGAATAGTGTACTGTCCTCCAAATGTAGAAATCAGAATAGTGCACTGTCCCCCAAGTGTGGAAAACAGTATAGTATACTGTCCCCCAAGTGTACAAATCAGAATAGGGCACGGTCCCCCAAGTGTGGAAATCAGAATAGTGTACTGTCCTCCAAATGTAGAAATCAGAATAGTGCACTGTACCACATGTGTGGAAATCAGAATAGAGCACTGTCCCCCAAGGGTAGAAATCAGAATAGTGCACTGTCCTCCAAGTGTAGAAATCAGAATAGAGCACAGTCCCCCAAGTGTAGAAATCAGAACAGTGCACTGTCCTCCAAGTGTAGAAATCAGAATAGTGCACTGTCCTCCAAGAGTGGAAAACACAATATCGCACAGTCCTCCAAATCTGGAAATCAGAATAGTGTACTGTCCCCCAAGTGTGGAAATCAGAATAATGTACGGTCCCCCAAGTGTAGAAATCAGAATAGTGTACTGTCCTCAGAATTTAGAAATCAGAATTGTGCACTGTCCCCCAAGTATGGAAATCAGAATAGTGTACTGTCCTCCAAATGTAGAAATCAGAATAGTGCACTGTACTACATGTGTGGAATTCAGAATAGTGCAGTGTCCCCCAAGTGTGGAAATCAGAATAGTGTACGGTCCCCCAAGTGTGGAAATCAGAATAGTGTACTGTCCTCAGAATGTAGAAATCAGAATAGTGCACTGTCCCCCAAGTGTGGAAATCAGAATAGCATACTCTCCCCAAAGTGAGCAAATCAGAAGAGTGCACTGACCCCAAGTGTAGAAATCAGTATAGTGCACTGTCCTCCAAGTGTAGAAATCAGAATAGTGTACTGTCCCCCAAGTGTTGAAATCAGAATAGTGTACTCTCCTCAGAATGTAGATATCAGAATAATGCATTGTCCTGCAAGTGCGGAAATCTGAATAGTGTACTGTCTTCCAAATGTAGAAATTAGAATAGAGCACTGTCCTCCAAGTGTAGAAATCAGAATAGTGCACTGTCCTCCAAGTGTAGAAATCAGAATGGTGTACTGTCTTCAAAGTGTGGAAAATACTCTATTGCAAAGTCCTCCAAATCTGGAAATCAGAATAGTGCACTGTCCCTTAAATGTGGAAATCAGAATAGTGTACTGTCCCCCATGTGTGGAAATCAGAATATTGTACTGTCCTCCAAATGTAAAAGTCCGAATAGTGCACTATCCCCCAAGTGTGGAAATCTGAATAGTGTACTGTCATCCAAATGTAGAAATCAGAATAGTGCACTGTCCCCCAAATGTGGAAATCTGAACAGTGCTCTGTCCTCCAAGTGTAGAAATCAGAATAGTGTACTGTCCCCTAAGTGTTGAAATCAGAATAGTGTACTCTCCTCAGAATGTAGATATCAGAATAATGCATTTTCCTGCAAGTGTGGAAATCTGAATAGTGTACTGTCTTCCAAATGTAGAAATTAGAATAGTGCACTGTCCTCCAAGTATTGAAATCACAATGGTGTACAGTCCTCCAAGTGTGGAAATCACAATCTCGCACGGTCCTCCAAATATGGAAATCAGAACAGTTCATTGTCCCTCAAATGCAGAAATCAGAATAGTGCACTGTCCCCCAAGTGTAGAAATCGGAATGGTGTACTGTCGTCCAAGTGTAGAAAACAGAATGGTGTACTGTCCTCCAAGTGTGGAAATCACAATATCGCACAGTCCTACAAATATGGAAATCAGAATAGTGCACTGTCCTCCAAAGGGAGAAATCAGAACAGTGCACTATCCCCCAAGAGTCGAAATCAGAATATAGCATTGTCCCCCAAGAGTGGAATTCAGAATAATGCACTGTCTCCCAAGTGTAGAAATCAGAATAGTGCACTGTCTTCCAAGTGTGGAAATCACAATATCACACAGTTATACAAATATGGAAATCTGAATAGTGCACTGTCCCCCAAGCATAGAAATCAGAAGAGTGCACTGTCCCTCAAATGTGGAAATCAGCATAGTGCACTGTCCTCCAAGTTTAGAAGTCAGAATATTGCACAGTCCTCGAAGTGTTGAAATCAGAATAGTGCACTGCCCCCGAAGACTAGAAATCAGAATGGTGCACTGTCCTCCAAGTGTGGAAATCAGAATGGTGCACTATCCTTCAAGTGTGGAAATCACAATATCGCACAGTCCTCCAAATATGGAAATCAGAATAGTGCACTGTCCCCCAAGTGCAGAAATCAGAATAGTATACTGTCCCCCAAGTGTAGAAATCATAATAGTACACTGTCCCCCAAGTTTAGAAATCAGAATAGTTCACTGTCCCCCAAGTGTGGAAGTCAGAATAGTGCACTGTCATCCAAATGAAGACAACAAAATAGTGCACGGTCCCCCAAATGTGGAAATCTGCATAGTGCACTGTACCCGAGTGTAGAAATCAGAATAATGCACTGTCCCCCAAGTGTGGAAATGAGCATAGTGCTCTGTCCCCCAAGTGTGGGAATCAGTATAGTGCACTATCCTCCAAGTATAGAAATCAGAATAGTGCACTATCTCCCAAGTGTAGAAATTAGAATAGTGCACTGTCCCCTAAATGTAGAAATCACAATAGTGCACTGTCCCCCAAATATGGAAATTAGAATAGTGCAATGTCCCCCAAGTGTGGAAATCAGAATAGTGCACTCTCCCCCAAGTGTGGAAATCAGCTTAGTGCTCTGTTCCCCCAAGTGTTGAAATCAGCATAATGCACTGCCCTCCAAGTGTGGAAATGAGCATAATGCTCTGTCCCCCAAGTGTGGGAATCAGTATAGTGCACTATCCTCCAAGTATAGAAATCAGAATTGTGCACTGTCCACCAAGTGTGGAAATCAGCATAGTGCAGTCTCCTCCAAGTATAAAAAACCAGAATACTGCACTGTCCCCCAAGCGTGGAAATCAGAATTTCGCACAGTCCCTCAAATATTGAAATCAGAAGAGTGCACTGTCCTCCAAGTGTGGAAATCACAATATCGCACAGTCCTACAAATATGGAAATCAGAATAGTGCACTGTCCCCCAAGTGTGGAAATCAGCATAGTGCACTGTCGCCCAAATGTAAAAAACAGAGTGGTGCACTGTACCCCAAGTGTGGAAATCACAATAGTGCACTGTCCCCCAAGTGTGGAAATCAGAATAGTGCACTGTCCCTCAAATGTGGAAATCAGAATAGTGTACTGTCCCACAAGTATAGAAATCAGAATAGTGTACTGTCCTCCAAATGTAGACATCAGAATAGTGCACTGTCCCTCAAATGTGGAAATTAGAATAGTATACTGTCCCCCAAGTCTGGAAATCAGAAACGTGTACTGTGCTCCAAATGTAGAAATCAGAATAGTGCACTGTCCCCCAAGTGTGGAAAACAGTATAGTATACTGTCCCCCAAGTGTACAAATCAGAATAGGGCACGGTCCCCCAAGTGTGGAAATCAGAATAGTGTACTGTCCTCCAAATGTAGAAATCAGAATAGTGCACTGTACCACATGTGTGGAAATCAGAATAGAGCACTGTCCCCCAAGTGTAGAAATCAGAACAGTGCACTGTCCTCCAAGTGTAGAAATCAGAATAGTGCACTGTCCTCCAAGAGTGGAAAACACAATATCGCACAGTCCTCCAAATCTGGAAATCAGAATAGTGTACTGTCCCCCAAGTGTGGAAATCAGAATAATGTACGGTCCCCCAAGTGTAGAAATCAGAATAGTGTACTGTCCTCAGAATTTAGAAATCAGAATTGTGCACTGTCCGCCAAGTATGGAAATCAGAATAGTGTACTGTCCTCCAAATGTAGAAATCAGAATAGTGCACTGTCCCCCAAGTGTGGAAAACAGTATAGTATACTGTCCCCCAAGTGTACAAATCAGAATAGGGCACGGTCCCCCAAGTGTGGAAATCAGAATAGTGTACTGTCCCCCAAATGTAGAAATCAGAATAGTGCACTGTACCACATGTGTGGAAATCAGAATAGAGCACTGTCCCCCAAGGGTAGAAATCAGAATAGTGCACTGTCCTCCAAGTGTAGAAATCAGAATAGAGCACAGTCCCCCAAGTGTAGAAATCAGAACAGTGCACTGTCCTCCAAGTGTAGAAATCAGAATAGTGCACTGTCCTCCAAGAGTGGAAAACACAATATCGCACAGTCCTCCAAATCTGGAAATCAGAATAGTGTACTGTCCCCCAAGTGTGGAAATCAGAATAATGTACGGTCCCCCAAGTGTAGAAATCAGAATAGTGTACTGTCCTCAGAATTTAGAAATCAGAATTGTGCACTGTCCCCCAAGTATGGAAATCAGAATAGTGTACTGTCCTCCAAATGTAGAAATCAGAATAGTGCACTGTACTACATGTGTGGAATTCAGAATAGTGCAGTGTCCCCCAAGTGTGGAAATCAGAATAGTGTACGGTCCCCCAAGTGTGGAAATCAGAATAGTGTACTGTCCTCAGAATGTAGAAATCAGAATAGTGCACTGTCCCCCAAGTGTGGAAATCAGAATAGCATACTCTCCCCAAAGTGAGCAAATCAGAAGAGTGCACTGACCCCAAGTGTAGAAATCAGTATAGTGCACTGTCCTCCAAGTGTAGAAATCAGAATAGTGTACTGTCCCCCAAGTGTTGAAATCAGAATAGTGTACTCTCCTCAGAATGTAGATATCAGAATAATGCATTGTCCTGCAAGTGCGGAAATCTGAATAGTGTACTGTCTTCCAAATGTAGAAATTAGAATAGAGCACTGTCCTCCAAGTGTAGAAATCAGAATAGTGCACTGTCCTCCAAGTGTAGAAATCAGAATGGTGTACTGTCTTCAAAGTGTGGAAAATACTCTATTGCAAAGTCCTCCAAATCTGGAAATCAGAATAGTGCACTGTCCCTTAAATGTGGAAATCAGAATAGTGTACTGTCCCCCATGTGTGGAAATCAGAATATTGTACTGTCCTCCAAATGTAAAAGTCCGAATAGTGCACTATCCCCCAAGTGTGGAAATCTGAATAGTGTACTGTCATCCAAATGTAGAAATCAGAATAGTGCACTGTCCCCCAAATGTGGAAATCTGAACAGTGCTCTGTCCTCCAAGTGTAGAAATCAGAATAGTGTACTGTCCCCTAAGTGTTGAAATCAGAATAGTGTACTCTCCTCAGAATGTAGATATCAGAATAATGCATTTTCCTGCAAGTGTGGAAATCTGAATAGTGTACTGTCTTCCAAATGTAGAAATTAGAATAGTGCACTGTCCTCCAAGTATTGAAATCACAATGGTGTACAGTCCTCCAAGTGTGGAAATCACAATCTCGCACGGTCCTCCAAATATGGAAATCAGAACAGTTCATTGTCCCTCAAATGCAGAAATCAGAATAGTGCACTGTCCCCCAAGTGTAGAAATCGGAATGGTGTACTGTCGTCCAAGTGTAGAAAACAGAATGGTGTACTGTCCTCCAAGTGTGGAAATCACAATATCGCACAGTCCTACAAATATGGAAATCAGAATAGTGCACTGTCCTCCAAAGGGAGAAATCAGAACAGTGCACTATCCCCCAAGAGTCGAAATCAGAATATAGCATTGTCCCCCAAGAGTGGAATTCAGAATAATGCACTGTCTCCCAAGTGTAGAAATCAGAATAGTGCACTGTCTTCCAAGTGTGGAAATCACAATATCACACAGTTATACAAATATGGAAATCTGAATAGTGCACTGTCCCCCAAGCATAGAAATCAGAAGAGTGCACTGTCCCTCAAATGTGGAAATCAGCATAGTGCACTGTCCTCCAAGTTTAGAAGTCAGAATATTGCACAGTCCTCGAAGTGTTGAAATCAGAATAGTGCACTGCCCCCGAAGACTAGAAATCAGAATGGTGCACTGTCCTCCAAGTGTGGAAATCAGAATGGTGCACTATCCTTCAAGTGTGGAAATCACAATATCGCACAGTCCTCCAAATATGGAAATCAGAATAGTGCACTGTCCCCCAAGTGCAGAAATCAGAATAGTATACTGTCCCCCAAGTGTAGAAATCATAATAGTACACTGTCCCCCAAGTTTAGAAATCAGAATAGTTCACTGTCCCCCAAGTGTGGAAGTCAGAATAGTGCACTGTCATCCAAATGAAGACAACAAAATAGTGCACGGTCCCCCAAATGTGGAAATCTGCATAGTGCACTGTACCCGAGTGTAGAAATCAGAATAATGCACTGTCCCCCAAGTGTGGAAATGAGCATAGTGCTCTGTCCCCCAAGTGTGGGAATCAGTATAGTGCACTATCCTCCAAGTATAGAAATCAGAATAGTGCACTATCTCCCAAGTGTAGAAATTAGAATAGTGCACTGTCCCCTAAATGTAGAAATCACAATAGTGCACTGTCCCCCAAATATGGAAATTAGAATAGTGCAATGTCCCCCAAGTGTGGAAATCAGAATAGTGCACTCTCCCCCAAGTGTGGAAATCAGCTTAGTGCTCTGTTCCCCCAAGTGTTGAAATCAGCATAATGCACTGCCCTCCAAGTGTGGAAATGAGCATAATGCTCTGTCCCCCAAGTGTGGGAATCAGTATAGTGCACTATCCTCCAAGTATAGAAATCAGAATTGTGCACTGTCCACCAAGTGTGGAAATCAGCATAGTGCAGTCTCCTCCAAGTATAAAAAACCAGAATACTGCACTGTCCCCCAAGCGTGGAAATCAGAATTTCGCACAGTCCCTCAAATATTGAAATCAGAAGAGTGCACTGTCCTCCAAGTGTGGAAATCACAATATCGCACAGTCCTACAAATATGGAAATCAGAATAGTGCACTGTCCCCCAAGTGTGGAAATCAGCATAGTGCACTGTCGCCCAAATGTAAAAAACAGAGTGGTGCACTGTACCCCAAGTGTGGAAATCACAATAGTGCACTGTCCCCCAAGTGTGGAAATCAGAATAGTGCACTGTCCCTCAAATGTGGAAATCAGAATAGTGTACTGTCCCACAAGTATAGAAATCAGAATAGTGTACTGTCCTCCAAATGTAGACATCAGAATAGTGCACTGTCCCTCAAATGTGGAAATTAGAATAGTATACTGTCCCCCAAGTCTGGAAATCAGAAACGTGTACTGTGCTCCAAATGTAGAAATCAGAATAGTGCACTGTCCCCCAAGTGTGGAAATCAGTATAGTATACTGTCCCCCAAGTGTACAAATCAGAATAGGGCACGGTCCCCCAAGTGTGGAAATCAGAATAGTGTACTGTCCTCCAAATGTAGAAATCAGAATAGTGCACTGTACCACATGTGTGGAAATCAGAATAGAGCACTGTCCCCCAAGGGTAGAAATCAGAATAGCGCACTGTCCTCCAAGTGTAGAAATCAGAATAGAGCACAGTCCCCCAAGTGTAGAAATCAGAACAGTGCACTGTCCTCCAAGTGTAGAAATCAGAATAGTGCACTGTCCTCCAAGAGTGGAAAACACAATATCGCACAGTCCTCCAAATCTGGAAATCAGAATAGTGTACTGTCCCCCAAGTGTGGAAATCAGAATAATGTACGGTCCCCCAAGTGTAGAAATCAGAATAGTGTACTGTCCTCAGAATTTAGAAATCAGAATTGTGCACTGTCCGCCAAGTATGGAAATCAGAATAGTGTACTGTCCTCCAAATGTAGAAATCAGAATAGTGCACTGTCCCCCAAGTGTGGAAAACAGTATAGTATACTGTCCCCCAAGTGTACAAATCAGAATAGGGCACGGTCCCCCAAGTGTGGAAATCAGAATAGTGTACTGTCCTCCAAATGTAGAAATCAGAATAGTGCACTGTACCACATGTGTGGAAATCAGAATAGAGCACTGTCCCCCAAGGGTAGAAATCAGAATAGTGCACTGTCCTCCAAGTGTAGAAATCAGAATAGAGCACAGTCCCCCAAGTGTAGAAATCAGAACAGTGCACTGTCCTCCAAGTGTAGAAATCAGAATAGTGCACTGTCCTCCAAGAGTGGAAAACACAATATCGCACAGTCCTCCAAATCTGGAAATCAGAATAGTGTACTGTCCCCCAAGTGTGGAAATCAGAATAATGTACGGTCCCCCAAGTGTAGAAATCAGAATAGTGTACTGTCCTCAGAATTTAGAAATCAGAATTGTGCACTGTCCGCCAAGTATGGAAATCAGAATAGTGTACTGTCCTCCAAATGTAGAAATCAGAATAGTGCACTGTACTACATGTGTGGAATTCAGAATAGTGCAGTGTCCCCCAAGTGTGGAAATCAGAATAGTGTACGGTCCCCCAAGTGTGGAAATCAGAATAGTGTACTGTCCTCAGAATGTAGAAATCAGAATAGTGCACTGTCCCCCAAGTGTGGAAATCAGAATAGCATACTCTCCCCAAAGTGAGCAAATCAGAAGAGTGCACTGACCCCAAGTGTAGAAATCAGTATAGTGCACTGTCCTCCAAGTGTAGAAATCAGAATAGTGTACTGTCCCCCAAGTGTTGAAATCAGAATAGTGTACTCTCCTCAGAATGTAGATATCAGAATAATGCATTGTCCTGCAAGTGCGGAAATCTGAATAGTGTACTGTCTTCCAAATGTAGAAATTAGAATAGAGCACTGTCCTCCAAGTGTAGAAATCAGAATAGTGCACTGTCCTCCAAGTGTAGAAATCAGAATGGTGTACTGTCTTCAAAGTGTGGAAAATACTCTATTGCAAAGTCCTCCAAATCTGGAAATCAGAATAGTGCACTGTCCCTTAAATGTGGAAATCTGAATAGTGTACTGTCATCCAAATGTAGAAATCAGAATAGTGCACTGTCCCCCAAATGTGGAAATCTGAACAGTGCTCTGTCCTCCAAGTGTAGAAATCAGAATAGTGTACTGTCCCCTAAGTGTTGAAATCAGAATAGTGTACTCTCCTCAGAATGTAGATATCAGAATAATGCATTTTCCTGCAAGTGTGGAAATCTGAATAGTGTACTGTCTTCCAAATGTAGAAATTAGAATAGTGCACTGTCCTCCAAGTATTGAAATCACAATAGTGTACAGTCCTCCAAGTGTGGAAATCACAATCTCGCACGGTCCTCCAAATATGGAAATCAGAACAGTTCATTCTCCCTCAAATGCAGAAATCAGAATAGTGCACTGTCCCCCAAGTGTAGAAATCGGAATGGTGTACTGTCGTCCAAGTGTAGAAAACAGAATGGTGTACTGTCCTCCAAGTGTGGAAATCACAATATCGCACAGTCCTACAAATATGGAAATCAGAATAGTGCACTGTCCTCCAAAGGGAGAAATCAGAACAGTGCACTATCCCCCAAGAGTCGAAATCAGAATATAGCATTGTCCCCCAAGAGTGGAATTCAGAATAATGCACTGTCTCCCAAGTGTAGAAATCAGAATAGTGCACTGTCTTCCAAGTGTGGAAATCACAATATCACACAGTTATACAAATATGGAAATCTGAATAGTGCACTGTCCCCCAAGCATAGAAATCAGAAGAGTGCACTGTCCCTCAAATGTGGAAATCAGCATAGTGCACTGTCCTCCAAGTTTAGAAGTCAGAATATTGCACAGTCCTCGAAGTGTTGAAATCAGAATAGTGCACTGCCCCCGAAGACTAGAAATCAGAATGGTGCACTGTCCTCCAAGTGTGGAAATCAGAATGGTGCACTATCCTTCAAGTGTGGAAATCACAATATCGCACAGTCCTCCAAATATGGAAATCAGAATAGTGCACTGTCCCCCAAGTGCAGAAATCAGAATAGTATACTGTCCCCCAAGTGTAGAAATCATAATAGTACACTGTCCCCCAAGTTTAGAAATCAGAATAGTTCACTGTCCCCCAAGTGTGGAAGTCAGAATAGTGCACTGTCATCCAAATGAAGACAACAAAATAGTGCACGGTCCCCCAAATGTGGAAATCTGCATAGTGCACTGTACCCGAGTGTAGAAATCAGAATAATGCACTGTCCCCCAAGTGTGGAAATGAGCATAGTGCTCTGTCCCCCAAGTGTGGGAATCAGTATAGTGCACTATCCTCCAAGTATAGAAATCAGAATAGTGCACTATCTCCCAAGTGTAGAAATTAGAATAGTGCACTGTCCCCTAAATGTAGAAATCACAATAGTGCACTGTCCCCCAAATATGGAAATTAGAATAGTGCAATGTCCCCCAAGTGTGGAAATCAGAATAGTGCACTCTCCCCCAAGTGTGGAAATCAGCTTAGTGCTCTGTTCCCCCAAGTGTTGAAATCAGCATAATGCACTGCCCTCCAAGTGTGGAAATGAGCATAATGCTCTGTCCCCCAAGTGTGGGAATCAGTATAGTGCACTATCCTCCAAGTATAGAAATCAGAATTGTGCACTGTCCACCAAGTGTGGAAATCAGCATAGTGCAGTCTCCTCCAAGTATAAAAAAACAGAATACTGCACTGTCCCCCAAGCGTGGAAATCAGAATTTTGCACAGTCCCTCAAATATTGAAATCAGAAGAGTGCACTGTCCTCCAAGTGTGGAAATCACAATATCGCACAGTCCTACAAATATGGAAATCAGAATAGTGCACTGTCCCCCAAGTGTGGAAATCAGCATAGTGCACTGTCGCCCAAATGTAAAAAACAGAGTGGTGCACTGTACCCCAAGTGTGGAAATCACAATAGTGCACTGTCCCCCAAGTGTGGAAATCAGAATAGTGCACTGTCCCTCAAATGTGGAATTCAGAATAGTGTACTGTCCCACAAGTATAGAAATCAGAATAGTGTACTGTCCTCCAAATGTAGACATCAGAATAGTGCACTGTCCCTCAAATGTGGAAATTAGAATAGTATACTGTCCCCCAAGTCTGGAAATCAGAAACGTGTACTGTGCTCCAAATGTAGAAATCAGAATAGTGCACTGTCCCCCAAGTGTGGAAAACAGTATAGTATACTGTCCCCCAAGTGTACAAATCAGAATAGGGCACGGTCCCCCAAGTGTGGAAATCAGAATAGTGTACTGTCCTCCAAATGTAGAAATCAGAATAGTGCACTGTACCACATGTGTGGAAATCAGAATAGAGCACTGTCCCCCAAGGGTAGAAATCAGCATAGTGCACTGTCGCCCAAATGTAAAAAACAGAGTGGTGCACTGTACCCCAAGTGTGGAAATCACAATAGTGCACTGTCCCCCAAGTGTGGAAATCAGAATAGTGCACTGTCCCTCAAATGTGGAAATCAGAATAGTGTACTGTCCCACAAGTATAGAAATCAGAATAGTGTACTGTCCTCCAAATGTAGACATCAGAATAGTGCACTGTCCCTCAAATGTGGAAATTAGAATAGTATACTGTCCCCCAAGTCTGGAAATCAGAAACGTGTACTGTGCTCCAAATGTAGAAATCAGAATAGTGCACTGTCCCCCAAGTGTGGAAATCAGTATAGTATACTGTCCCCCAAGTGTACAAATCAGAATAGGGCACTGTCCCCCAAGTGTGGAAATCAGAATAGTGTACTGTCCTCCAAATGTAGAAATCAGAATAGTGCACTGTACCACATGTGTGGAAATCAGAATAGAGCACTGTCCTCCAAGTGTAGAAATCAGAATAGTGCACTGTCCTCCAAGAGTGGAAAACACAATATCGCACAGTCCTCCAAATCTGGAAATCAGAATAGTGTACTGTCCCCCAAGTGTGGAAATCAGAATAATGTACGGTCCCCCAAGTGTAGAAATCAGAATAGTGTACTGTCCTCAGAATTTAGAAATCAGAATTGTGCACTGTCCCCCAAGTATGGAAATCAGAATAGTGTACTGTCCTCCAAATGTAGAAATCAGAATAGTGCACTGTACTACATGTGTGGAATTCAGAATAGTGCAGTGTCCCCCAAGTGTGGAAATCAGAATAGTGTACGGTCCCCCAAGTGTGGAAATCAGAATAGTGTACTGTCCTCAGAATGTAGAAATCAGAATAGTGCACTGTCCCCCAAGTGTGGAAAGCAGA
The DNA here is from genome assembly GCF_047496795.1 of Chiloscyllium punctatum. Classification (NCBI taxonomy): domain Eukaryota; kingdom Metazoa; phylum Chordata; class Chondrichthyes; order Orectolobiformes; family Hemiscylliidae; genus Chiloscyllium; species Chiloscyllium punctatum. The sequence goes on from NC_092783.1 coordinate 58,607,665, forward strand.
ATAGCATACTCTCCCCAAAGTGAGCAAATCAGAAGAGTGCACTGACCCCAAGTGTAGAAATCAGTATAGTGCACTGTCCTCCAAGTGTAGAAATCAGAATAGTGTACTGTCCCCCAAGTGTTGAAATCAGAATAGTGTACTCTCCTCAGAATGTAGATATCAGAATAATGCATTGTCCTGCAAGTGCGGAAATCTGAATAGTGTACTGTCTTCCAAATGTAGAAATTAGAATAGAGCACTGTCCTCCAAGTGTAGAAATCAGAATAGTGCACTGTCCTCCAAGTGTAGAAATCAGAATGGTGTACTGTCTTCAAAGTGTGGAAAATACTCTATTGCAAAGTCCTCCAAATCTGGAAATCAGAATAGTGCACTGTCCCTTAAATGTGGAAATCAGAATAGTGTACTGTCCCCCATGTGTGGAAATCAGAATATTGTACTGTCCTCCAAATGTAAAAGTCCGAATAGTGCACTATCCCCCAAGTGTGGAAATCTGAATAGTGTACTGTCATCCAAATGTAGAAATCAGAATAGTGCACTGTCCCCCAAATGTGGAAATCTGAACAGTGCTCTGTCCTCCAAGTGTAGAAATCAGAATAGTGTACTGTCCCCTAAGTGTTGAAATCAGAATAGTGTACTCTCCTCAGAATGTAGATATCAGAATAATACATTTTCCTGCAAGTGTGGAAATCTGAATAGTGTACTGTCTTCCAAATGTAGAAATTAGAATAGTGCACTGTCCTCCAAGTATTGAAATCACAATGGTGTACAGTCCTCCAAGTGTGGAAATCACAATCTCGCACGGTCCTCCAAATATGGAAATCAGAACAGTTCATTGTCCCTCAAATGCAGAAATCAGAATAGTGCACTGTCCCCCAAGTGTAGAAATCGGAATGGTGTACTGTCGTCCAAGTGTAGAAAACAGAATGGTGTACTGTCCTCCAAGTGTGGAAATCACAATATCGCACAGTCCTACAAATATGGAAATCAGAATAGTGCACTGTCCCCCAAGTGTGGAAATCAGCATAGTGCACTGTCGCCCAAATGTAGAAAACAGAGTGGTGCACTGTACCCCAAGTGTGGAAATCACAATAGTGCACTGTCCCCCAAGTGTGGAAATCAGAATAGTGCACTGTCCCTCAAATGTGGAAATCAGAATAGTGTACTGTCCCCCAAGTGTGGAAATCAGAATAGTGTACTGTCCTCCAAATGTAGAAATCAGAATAGTGCACTGTCCCACATGTGTGGAAATCAGAATACAGCACTGTCCTCCAAGTGCAGAAATCAGAATAGTGCACTGTCCTCCAAGTGTAGAAATCACAAAATCGCACAGTCCTCCAAATATGGAAATCAGAATAGTGCACTGTCCCTCAAATGTGGAATTTAGAATAGTACACTGTCCCACAAGTCTGGAAATCAGAAACGTGTACTGTGCTCCAAATGTAGAAATCAGAATAGTGCACTGTCCCCCAAGTGTGGAAATCAGAATAGTATACTGTCCCCCAAGCGTACAAATCAGAATAGGGCACTGTTCCCAACGTGTGGAAAACAGAATAGTGTACTGTCCTCCAAATGTAGAATTCAGAATAGTGCACTGTACCACATGTCTGCAAATCAGAATACAGCACTGTCCCCCAAGTTTAGAAATCAGAATAGTGCACTGTCCTCCAAGTGTAGAAATCAGAACAGTGCACTGTCCTCCAAGTGTAGAAATCAGAATAGTGTACTGTCCCCCAAGTGTGGAAATCAGAATAATGTACGGTCCCCCAAGTGTAGAAATCAGAATAGTGTACTGTCCTCAGAATTTAGAAATCAGAATAGTGCACTGTCCCCCAAGTATGGAAATCAGAATAGTGTACTGTCCTCCAAATGTAGAAATCAGAATAGTGCACTGTACTACATATGTGGAAATCAGAATAGTGCAGTGTCCCCCAAGTGTGGAAGTCAGAATGGTGCACTGTCGTCCAAGTGTAGGAATCAGAAGAGTGCACTGTCCTCCAAGTGTGGAAATCAAAATAGTGCACTGTCCCCCAAGTCTGGAAGTCAGAATGTTGCACTGTCGTCCAAGTGCAGGAATCAGAAGAGCGCACTGTCCTTGAAATGTTGAAATCAAAATAGTGCACTGTCCTCCAAGTGTGGAAATCAACATGGTGCACTGTCCCCCAAGTGTGGAAATCAGAATAGTGCACTGTCCTCCAAAGGGAGAAATCAGAACAGTGCACTATCCCCCAAGAGTCGAAATCAGAATAGAGCATTGTCCCCCAAGAGTGGAATTCAGAATAATGCACTGTCTCCCAAGTGTAGAAATCAGAATAGTGCACTGTCTTCCAAGTGTGGAAATCACAATATCACACAGTTCCACAAATATGGAAATCAGAATAGTGCACTGTCCCCCAAGTATAGAAATCAGAAGAGTGCACTGTCCCTCAAATGTGGAAATCAGCATAGTGCACTGTCCTCCAAGTTTAGAAGTCAGAATATTGCACAGTCCTCGATGTGTTGAAATCAGAATAGTGCACTGCCCCCGAAGACTAGAAATCAGAATGGTGCACTGTCCTCCAAGTGTGGAAATCAGAATGGTGCACTATCCTTCAAGTGTGGAAATCACAATATCGCACAGTCCTCCAAATATGGAAATCAGAATAGTGCACTGTCCCCCAAGTGCAGAAATCAGAATAGTATACTGTCCCCCAAGTGTAGAAATCATAATAGTGCACTGTCCCCCAAGTGTAGAAATCAGAATAGTTCACTGTCCCCCAAGTGTGGAAGTCAGAATAGTGCACTGTCATCCAAATGAAGACAACAAAATAGTGCACGGTCCCCCAAATGTGGAAATCAGCATAGTGCACTGTACCCGAGTGTAGAAATCAGAATAATGCACTGTCCCCCAAGTGTGGAAATGAGCATAGTGCTCTGTCCCCCAAGTGTGGGAATCAGTATAGTGCACTATCCTCCAAGAAAAGAAATCAGAATAGTGCACTATCTCCCAAGTGTAGAAATTAGAATAGTGCACTGTCCCCTAAATGTAGAAATCACAAGAGTGCACTGTCCCCCAAATATGGAAATTAGAATAGTGCAATGTCCCCCAAGTGTGGAAATCAGAATAGTGCACTCTCCCCCAAGTGTGGAAATCAGCTTAGTGCTCTGTTCCCCCAAGTGTTGAAATCAGCATAATGCACTGCCCTCCAAGTGTGGAAATGAGCATAATGCTCTGTCCCCCAAGTGTGTGAATCAGTATAGTGCACTATCCTCCAAGTATAGAAATCAGAATTGTGCACTGTCCACCAAGTGTGGAAATCAGCATAGTGCAGTCTCCTCCAAGTATAAAAAACCAGAATACTGCACTGTCCCCCAAGTGTGGAAATCAGAATTTCGCACAGTCCCTCAAATATTGAAATCAGAAGAGTGCACTGTCCTCCAAGTGTGGAAATCACAATATCGCACAGTCCTACAAATATGGAAATCAGAATAGTGCACGTCCATCAAGTGTGGAAATCAGCATAGTGCACTGTCGCTCGAATGTAGAAAACAGAGTGGTGCACTGTACCCCAAGTGTGGAAATCACAATAGTGCACTGTCCCCCAAGTGTGGAAATCAGAATAGTGCACTGTCCCTCAAATGTGGAAATCAGAATAGTGTACTGTCCCACAAGTATAGAAATCAGAATAGTGTACTGTCCTCCAAATGTAGACATCAGAATAGTGCACTGTCCCTCAAATGTGGAAATTAGAATAGTATACTGTCCCCCAAGTCTGGAAATCAGAAACGTGTACTGTGCTCCAAATGTAGAAATCAGAATAGTGCACTGTCCCCCAAGTGTGGAAATCAGTATAGTATACTGTCCCCCAAGTGTACAAATCAGAATAGGGCACTGTCCCCCAAGTGTGGAAATCAGAATAGTGTACTGTCCTCCAAATGTAGAAATCAGAATAGTGCACTGTACCACATGTGTGGAAATCAGAATAGAGCACTGTCCTCCAAGTGTAGAAATCAGAATAGTGCACTGTCCTCCAAGAGTGGAAAACACAATATCGCACAGTCCTCCAAATCTGGAAATCAGAATAGTGCAGTGTCCCCCAAGTGTGGAAATCAGAATAGTGTACGGTCCCCCAAGTGTAGAAATCAGAATAGTGTACTGTCCTCAGAATGTAGAAATCAGAATAGTGCACTGTCCCCCAAGTATGGAAATCAGAATAGTGTACTGTCCTCCAAATGTAGAAATCAGAATAGTGCACTGTACTACATGTGTGGAATTCAGAATAGTGCAGTGTCCCCCAAGTGTGGAAATCAGAATAGTGTACGGTCCCCCAAGTGTGGAAATCAGAATAGTGTACTGTCCTCAGAATGTAGAAATCAGAATAGTGCACTGTCCCCCAAGTGTGGAAATCAGAATAGCATACTCTCCCCAAAGTGAGCAAATCAGAAGAGTGCACTGACCCCAAGTGTAGAAATCAGTATAGTGCACTGTCCTCCAAGTGTAGAAATCAGAATAGTGTACTGTCCCCCAAGTGTTGAAATCAGAATAGTGTACTCTCCTCAGAATGTAGATATCAGAATAATGCATTGTCCTGCAAGTGCGGAAATCTGAATAGTGTACTGTCTTCCAAATGTAGAAATTAGAATAGAGCACTGTCCTCCAAGTGTAGAAATCAGAATAGTGCACTGTCCTCCAAGTGTAGAAATCAGAATGGTGTACTGTCTTCAAAGTGTGGAAAATACTCTATTGCAAAGTCCTCCAAATCTGGAAATCAGAATAGTGCACTGTCCCTTAAATGTGGAAATCAGAATAGTGTACTGTCCCCCATGTGTGGAAATCAGAATATTGTACTGTCCTCCAAATGTAAAAGTCCGAATAGTGCACTATCCCCCAAGTGTGGAAATCTGAATAGTGTACTGTCATCCAAATGTAGAAATCAGTATAGTGCACTGTCCCCCAAATGTGGAAATCTGAACTGTGCACTGTCCTCCAAGTGTAGAAATCAGAATAGTGTACTGTCCCCTAAGTGTTGAAATCAGAATAGTGTACTCTCCTCAGAATGTAGATATCAGAATAATGCATTTTCCTGCAAGTGTGGAAATTTGAATAGTGTACTGTCTTCCAAATGTAGAAATTAGAATAGTGCGCTGTCCTCCAAGTATTGAAATCACAATGGTGTACTGTCCTCCAAGTGTGGAAATCACAATCTCGCACGGTCCTCCAAATATGGAAATCAGAACAGTTCATTGTCCCTCAAATGCAGAAATCAGAATAGTGCACTGTCCCCCAAGTGTAGAAATCGGAATGGTGTACTGTCGTCCAAGTGTAGAAAACAGAATGGTGTACTGTCCTCCAAGTGTGGAAATCACAATATCGCACAGTCCTACAAATATGGAAATCAGAATAGTGCACTGTCCCCCAAGTGTGGAAATCAGTATAGTGCACTGTCGCCCAAATGTAGAAAACAGAGTGGTGCACTGTACCCCAAGTGTGGAAATCACAATAGTGCACTGTCCCCCAAGTGTGGAAATCAGAATAGTGCACTGTCCCTCAAATGTGGAAATCAGAATAGTGTACTGTCCCCCAAGTGTGGAAATCAGAATAGTGTACTGTCCTCCAAATGTAGAAATCAGAATAGTGCACTGTCCCACATGTGTGGAAATCAGAATACAGCACTGTCCTCCAAGTGCAGAAATCAGAATAGTGCACTGTCCTCCAAGTGTAGAAATCACAAAATCGCACAGTCCTCCAAATATGGAAATCAGAATAGTGCACTGTCCCTCAAATGTGGAATTTAGAATAGTATACTGTCCCCCAAGTCTGGAAATCAGAAACGTGTACTGTGCTCCAAATGTAGAAATCAGAATAGTGCACTGTCCCCCAAGTGTGGAAATCAGAATAGTATACTGTCCCCCAAGCGTACAAATCAGAATAGGGCACTGTTCCCCACGTGTGGAAAACAGAATAGTGTACTGTCCTCCAAATGTAGAATTCAGAATAGTGCACTGTACCACATGTCTGCAAATCAGAATAGAGCACTGTCCCCCAAGTTTAGAAATCAGAATAGTGCACTGTCCTCCAAGTGTAGAAATCAGAATAGTGTACTGTCCCCCAAGTGTGGAAATCAGAATAATGTACGGTCCCCCAAGTGTAGAAATCAGAATAGTATACTGTCCTCAGAATTTAGAAATCAGAATAGTGCACTGTCCCCCAAGTATGGAAATCAGAATAGTGTACTGTCCTCCAAATGTAGAATTCAGAATAGTGCACTGTACTACATGTGTGGACATCAGAATAGTGCAGTGTCCCCCAAGTGTGGAAATCAGAATAGTGTACGGTCCCCCAAGTGTAGAAATCAGAATAGTGTACTGTCCTCAGAATGTAGAAATCAGAATAGTGCACTGTCCCCCAAGTGTGGAAATCAGAATGGCATACTCTCCCCAAAGTGAGCAAATCAGAAGAGTGCACTGACCCCAAGTGTAGAAATCAGAATAGTGCACTGTCCTCCAAGTGTAGAAATCACAATAGTGTACTGTCCCCCAAGTGTGGAAATCACAATCTCACACTGTCCTCCAAATATGAAATCAGAACAGTTGATCGTCCCTCAAATGTGGAAATCAGAATACTGTACGGACCCCACGTGTAGAAATCAGAATAGTGCACGGTCCCCAAAGTGTAGAAATCGGAATGGTGTACTGTCCTCCAAGTGTTGAAATCACAATGGCGCACAGTACTCCAAATATAGAAACCAGAGTAGAGCACTGTCCCCCAAGTGTGGAAATCAGAATAATGCACTGTCTCCCAAGTGTGGAAATCAGAATAGTGCACTGTCCCGCAAATGTGGAAATCAGGATAGTGCACTGTCCCTAAGCGTGGAAATCAGAATAATGCAATGTCCCTCAAATGTGGAAATCAGAATAGTGTACTGTCCCCCAAGTGTGGAAGTCAGAATGGTGCACTGTCGTTCAAGTGTAGGAATCAGAAGAGTGCACTGTCCTCCAAGTGTGGAAATCAAAATAGTGCACTCTCCTCCAAGAGTAGAAGTCAGAATATTGCACTGTCCACGAAATGTTGAAATCAAAATAGTGCACTGTCCCCCAAGTGTGGAAATCAACATAGTGCACTGTCCCCCAAGTGTGGAAGTCAGAATGGTGCACGTCGTCCAAGTGCAGGAATCAGAAGAGTGCACTGTCCTCGAAATGTGGAAATCCGAATAGTGTACTGTCCCCCAAGTGTGGAAATCAGAATAGTGTACTGTCCTCCAAATGTAGAAATCAGAATAGTGCAATGTCCCACATGTGTGGAAATCAGAATAGTGCACTGTCCCTCAAATGTGGAAATCAGAATAGTGTACTGTCCTCCAAATGTAGAAATCAGAACAGTGCACTGTCTTCCAAGTGGGGAAATCACAATATCGCACAGTCCTCCAAATATGGAAATCAGAATATTGCACTGTCCCCCAAGTGTGGAAATCAGATTAGTGCACTGTCCCTCAAATGTGGAAATCAGAATAGTGTACTGTCCTCCAAATGTAGAAATCAGAATAGTGCACTGTCACACATGTATGGAAATCAGAATACAGCACTGTCCTCCAAGTGCAGAAATCAGAATACAGCACTGTCCTCCAAGTGCAGAAATCAGAATAGTACACTGTCCTTCAAGTGTAGAAATCAGAATGGTGCACTGTCTTCCAAGTGGGGAAATCACAATATCGCACAGTCCTCCAAATATGGAATTCAGAATAGTGCACTGTCCCTCAAATGTGGAAATTAGAATAGTATACTGTCCCCCAAGTCTGGAAATCGGAAACGTGTACTGTGCTCCAAAAGTAGAAATCAGATTAGTGCACTGTCCCCCAAGTGTAGAAATCAGAATAGTATACTGTCCCCCAAGTGTAGAAATCAGAATAGGGCACTGTCCCCCACGTGTGGAAATCAGAATAGAGCACTGTCCCCCAAGTGTAGAAATCAGAATAGTGCACTGTCCTCCAAGTGTAGAAATCAGAATAGAGCACTGTCCCCCAAGTGTAGAAATCAGCATAGTGCACTGTCCCCCAAGTGTGGAAATCAAAATAGTGTACTGTCCTCCAAGTGTAGAAGTCAGAATATTGCACTGTCCTTGAAATGTTGAAATCAAAATAGTGCACTGTCCCCCAAGTGTGGAAATCAGAATAATGCACTGTCTCCCAAGTGTGGAAATCAGAATAGTGCACTGTCCCGCAAATGTGGAAATCAGGATAGTGCACTGTCCCTAAGCGTGGAAATCAGAATAATGCACTGTCCCCCAAGTGTGGAAGTCAGAATGGTGCACTGTCGTTCAAAGTGTAGGAATCAGAAGAGTGCACTGTCCTCCAAGTGTGGAAATCAAAATAGTGCACTCTCCTCCAAGAGTAGAAGTCAGAATATTGCACTGTCCACGAAATGTTGAAATCAAAATAGTGCACTGTCCCCCAAGTGTGGAAATCAACATAGTGCCCTGTCCCCCAAGTGTGGAAGTCAGAATGGTGCACGTCGTCCAAGTGCAGGAATCAGAAGAGTGCACTGTCCTCGAAATGTGGAAATCCGAATAGTGTACTGTCCTCCAAATGTAGAAATCAGAATAGTGCACTGTCCCACATGTGTGGAAATCAGAATAGTGCACTGTCCCTCAAATGTGGAAATCAGAATAGTGTACTGTCCTCCAAATGTAGAAATCAGAACAGTGCACTGTCTTCCAAGTGGGGAAATCACAATATCGCACAGTCCTCCAAATATGGAAATCAGAATATTGCACTGTCCCCCAAGTGTGGAAATCAGAATAGTGCACTGTCCCTCAAATGTGGAAATCAGAATAGTGTACTGTCCTCCAAATGTAGAAATCAGAATAGTGCACTGTCCCACATGTATGGAAATCAGAATACAGCACTGTCCTCCAAGTGCAGAAATCAGAATACAGCACTGTCCTCCATGTGCAGAAATCAGAATAGTGCACTGTCCTCCAAAGGGAGAAATCAGAATAGTGCACTATCCCCCAAGAGTCGAAATCGGAATAGAGCATTGTCCCCCAAGAGTGGAAATCAGAAAAATGCACTGTCTCCCAAGTGTAGAAATCAGAATCGTGCACTGTCTTCCAAGTGTGGAAATCACAATATCGCACAGTTCTACAAATATGGAAATCAGAATAGTGCACTGTCCCCCAAGTATAGAAATCAGAAGAGTGCACTGTCCCCCAAGTGTGGAAATCACAATATCGCACAGTCCTACAAATATGGAAATCAGAAGAGTGCACTGTCCCTCAAATATGGAAATCAGCATAGTGCACTGTCCTCTAAATGTAGAAATCAGAATAGTGCACTGTCCTCCAAGTTTAGAAGTCAGCATATTGCACTGTCCTCGAAGTGTTGAAATCAGAACAGTGCACTGCCCCCGAAGTATAGAAATCAGAATGGTGCACTGTCCTCCAAGTGTGGAAATCACAATATCGCACAGTCCTCCAAATATGGAAATCAGAATAGTGCACTGTCCCCCAAGTGCAGAAATCAGTATAGTATACTGTCCCCCAAGTGTAGAAATCATAATAGTGCACTGTCCCCCAAGTGTAAAAATCAGAATAGTTCACTGTCCCCCAAGTGTGGAAATCAGAATAGTGCACTGTCATCCAAATGAAGACAACAAAATAGTGCACGGTGCCCCAAATGTGGAAATCACAATAGTGCACTGTACCCAAGTGTAGAAATCAGAATAATGCACTGTCCCCCAAGAGTGGAAATTAGAAAAGTGCACTGTCCCCCAAGTGTGGAAATCAGAATAGTGCACTGTCCTCCAAGTGTAGAAATCAGAATGGTGTACTGTCCTCCAAGTGTGGAAATCACAATATTGCACAGTCCTCCAAGTATGGAAATCAGAATACTGCACTATCCCCCAAGTGTAGAAATTAGAATAGTGCACTGTCCCTCAAATGTGGAAATCAGAATAGTGTACTGTCCACCAAATGTAGAAATCAGAATAGAGCACTGTCCCACATGTGTGGAAATCAGAATAGAGCACTGTCCCCCAAGTGTAGAAATCAGAATAGTGCACTGTCCTCCAAGTGTAGAAATCAGAATAGAGCACTGCCCCCAAGTGTGGAAATCAGCATAGTGCACTGTCCTCCAAGTGTGGAAATCAAAATAGTGTACTGTCCTCCAAGTGTAGAAGTCAGAATATTGCACTGTACTCGAAATGTTGAAATCAAAATAGTGCACTAACCCCAAGTGTGGAAATAAACATAGTGCATTGTACTCCAAATGGAGAAATCAGAATAGTGCACTGCCCCCCAAGAGTCGAAATCAGAATACAGCACTGTCCCCCAAGTGTGGAAATCAGAATAGTGCACTGTCCCGCAAATGTGGAAATCAGGATAGTGCACTGTCCCCCAAGTGTGGAAATCAGAATAATGCAATGTCCCCCAAATGTGGAAATCAGAATAGTGCACTGTCCCGCAAATGTGGAAATCAGGATAGTGTACTGTCCCGCAAGTGTGGAAATCAGAATGGTGCACTGTTGTCCAAGTGTAGGAATCAGAAGAGTGCATTGTACCCCAAGTGTGGAAATCACAATAGTGCACTGTCCCCCAAGTGTGGAAGTCAGAATGGTGCACGTTGTCCAAGTGCAGGAATCAGAAGAGTGCACTGTCCTCGAAATGTTGAAATCAAAATAGTGCACTGTGCCCCAAATGTGGAAATCAACATAGTGCACTGTCCTCCAAATTTAGAAATCAACATGGTGCACTGTCCCCCAAGTGTGGAAATCAGAATAGTGCACTGTCCTCCAAAGGGAGAAATCAGAACAGTGCACTATCCCCCAAGAGTCGAAATCAGAATAGAGCACTGTCCCCCAAGTGTGGAAATCACAATATCACACAGTTCTACAAATATGGAAATCAGAATAGTGCACTGTCCCCCAAGTATAGAAATCAGAAGAGTGCACTGTCCCCCAAGTGTGGAAATCACAATATCGCACAGTCCTACAAATATGGAAATCAGAAGAGTGCACTGTCCCTCAAATATGGAAATCAGCATAGTGCACTGTCCTCCAAATGTCGAAATCAGAATAGTGCACTGTCCTCCAAGTTTAGAAGTCAGAATATTGCACTGTCCTCGAAGTGTTGAAATCAGAATAGTGCACTGCCCCCCAAGTGTAGAAATCAGAATGGTGCACTGTCCTCCAAGTGTGGAAATCAGAATAGTGCACTGTCATCCAAATGAAGACAACAAAAAAGTGCACGGTCCACCAAATGTGGAAATCACAATAGTGCACTATACCCAAGTGTAGTAATCAGAATAATGCACTGTCCCCCAAGAGTGGAAATTATAAAAGTGCACTGTCCCCCAAGTGTGGAAATCAGAATAGTGTACTATCCACCAAGTGTAGAAATCAAATGGTACACTGTCATGCAAGTATGGAAATCAGAATAGTGCACTGTCCTCCAAGTGTAGAAATCAGAATGGTGTACTGTCCTCCAAGTGTGGAAATCACAATATTGCACAGTCCTCCAAGTATGGAAATCAGAATAGTGCACTATCCCCCAAGTGTAGAAATTAGAATAGTGCACTGTCCCCTAAATGTAGAAATCAGAATAGTGCACAGTCCCCCAAATATGGAAATCAGAATAGTGCAATGTCCCCCAAGTGTGGAAATCAGAATAGTGCACTCTCCCCCAAGTGTGGAAATCAGCATAGTGCAATGTCTCCCAAATGTGGAAATCAGCATAATGCACTGCCCTCCAAGTGTAGAAATAAGCAGAGTGCTCTGTTCCCCCAAGTGTTGAAATCAGCATAGTGCACTGTCGCCCAAATGTAGAAAACAGAGTGGTGCACTGTACCCCAAGTGTGGAAATCACAATAGTGCACTGTCCCCCAAATGTGGAAATCAGAATAGTGCACTGTCCCTCAAATGTGGAAATCAGAATAGTGTACTGTCCCCCAAGTGTGGTAATCAGAATAGTGTACTTTCCTCCAAATGTAGAAATCAGAATAGGGTCCTGTCACACATGTGTGGAAATCAGAATAGTGCACTGTCCATCAACTGTGGAAATCAGAATACTGTACTGCCCTCCAAATGTAGAAATCAGAATAGTGCACTGTCCCACATGTGTGGAAATCAGAATACAGCACTGTCCTCCAAGTGCAGAAATCAAAATACAGCACTGTCCTCCAAGTGCAGAAATCAGAATAGTGCACTGTCCTTCAAGTGTAGAAATCAGAATGGCGCACTGTCTTCCAAGTGGGGAAATCACAATATCGCACAGTCCTCCAAATATGGAAATCAGAATAGTGCACTGTCCCTCAAATGTGGAAATTAGAATAGTGCACTGTCCTCCAAGTGTAGAAATCAGAATGGTGTACTGTCCTCCAAGTGTGGAAATCACAATATTGCACAGTCCTCCAAGTATGGAAATCAGAATAGGGCACTGTCCTCCAAATGTAGAAATCAGAATAGGGCACTGTCCCCCACGTGTGGAAATCAGAATAGTGTATGTCCCCCAAGAGTGGAAATCAGAATCGTGTACTGTCCTCCAAATGTAGAAATCAGAATAGTGCACTGTCTTCCAAGTGGGGAAATCACAATATCGCACAGTCCTCCAAATATGGAAATCAGATTAGTGCACTGTCCCCCAAGTGTGGAAATCAGAATAGTGCACTGTCCATCAAATGTGGAAATCAGAATAGTGTACTGTCCTCCAAATGTAGAAATCAGAATAGTGCACTGTCCCACATGTGTGGAAATCAGAATACAGCACTGTCCTCCAAGTGCAGAAATCAGAATACAGCACTGTCCTCCAAGTGCAGAAATCAGAATAGTGCACTGTCCTCCAAGTGTAGAAATCAGAATGGTGCACTGTCTTCCAAGTGGGGAAATCACAATATCGCACAGTCCTCCAAATATGGAAATCAGAATAGTGCACTGTCCCTCAAATGTGGAAATTAGAATAGTATACTGTCCCCCAAGTCTGGAAATCAGAAACGTGTACTGTGCTCCAAATGTAGAAATCAGAATAGCGCACTGTCCCCCAAGTGTAGAAATCAGAATAGTATACTGTCCCCCAAGTGTAGAAATCAGAATAGGGCACTGTCCCCCACGTGTGGAAATCAGAATAGTGTATGTCCCCCAAGAGTGGAAATCAGAATAGTGTACTGTCCTCCAAATGTAGAAATCAGAATAGAACACTGTCCCACATGTGTGGAAATCAGAATAGAGCACTGTCCCCCAAGTGTAGAAATCAGAATAGTGCACTGTCCCCCAAGTGTAGAAATCAGCATAGTGCACTGTCCCCCAAGTGTGGAAATCAACATAGTGCACTGTCCTCCAAATGGAGACATCAGAATAGTGCACTGTCCCCCAAGAGTCGAAATCAGAATAGAGCACTGTCCCCCAAGTGTGGAAATCATAATAATGCACTGTCTCCCAAGTGTGGAAATCAGAATAGTGCACTGTCCCGCAAATGTGGAAATCAGGATAGTGCACTGTCCCCCAAGTGTGGAAATCAGAATAATGCAATGTCCCCCAAATGTGGAAATCAGAATAGTGCACTGTCCCGCAAACGTGGAAATCAGGATAGTGTACTGTCCCGCAAGTCTGGAAGTCAGAATGGTGCACTGTCATCCAAGTGTAGGAATCAGAAGAGTGCATTGTACCCCAAGTGTGGAAATCACAATAGTGCACTGTCCCCCAAGTGTGGAAGTCAGAAAGGTGCACGTCGTCCAAGTGCAGGAATCAGAAGAGTGCACTGTCCTTGAAATGTTGAAATCAAAATAGTGCACTGTCCCCCAAGTGTGGAAATCAACATAGTGCACTGTCCTCCAAATTTAGAAATCAACATGGTGCACTGTCCCCCAAGTATAGAAATCAGAAGAGTGCACTGTCCCCCAAGTGTGGAAATCACAATATTGCACAGTCCTACAAATATGGAAATCAGAAGAGTGCACTGTCCCTCAAATGTGGAAATCAGCATAGTGCACTGTCCTCCAAATGTAGAAATCAGAATAGTGCACTGTCCTCCAAGTTTAGAAGTCAGAATATTGCACTGTCCTCGAAGTGTTGAAATCAGAATAGTGCACTGCCCCCGAAGTGTAGAAATCAGAATGGTGCACGGTCCTCCAAGTGTGGAAATCACAATATCGCACAGTCCTCCAAATATGGAAATCAGAATAGTGCACTGTCCCCCAAGTGCAGAAATCAGAATAGTATACTGTCCCCCAAGTGCAGAAATCATAATAGTGCACTGTCCCCCAAGTGTAGAAATCAGAATAGTTCACTGTCCTCCAAGTGTGGAAATCAGAATAGTGCACTGTCATCCAAATGAAGACAACAAAATAGTGCACGTTCCCCCAAATGTGGAAATCACAACAGTGCACAGTACCCAAGTGTGGAAATCAGAATAATGCACTGTCCCCCAAGAGTGGAAATTAGAAAAGTGCACTGTCCCCCAAGTGTGGAAATCAGAATAGTGTACTATCCACCAAGTGTAGAAATCAAATGGTACACTGTCATGCAAGTATGGAAATCAGAATAGTGCACTGTCCTCCAAGTGTAGAAATCAGAATGGTGTACTGTCCTCCAAGTGTGGAAGTCACAATATTGCACAGTCCTCCAAGTATGGAAATCAGAATAGTGCACTATCCCCCAAGTGTAGAAATGAGAATAGTGCACTGTCCCCTAAATGTAGAAATCAGAATAGTGCACTGTCCCCCAAATATGGAAATCAGAATAGTGCAATGTCCCCAAAGTGTGGAAATCAGAATAGTGCACTCTCCCCCAAGTGTGGAAATCAGCATAGTGCAAAGTCTCCCAAGTGTGGAAATCAGCATAATGCACTTCCCTCCAAGTGTAGAAATAAGCATAGTGCTCTGCTCCCCCAAGTGTTGAAATCAGCATTGTGCACTGTCCTCCAAGTGTGGAAATGAGCATAGTGCTCTGTCCCCCAAGTGTGGGAATCAGTATAGTGCACTATCCTCCAAGTATAGAAATCCGAATACTGCACTGTCCACCAAATGTGGAAATCAGCATAATGCACTCTCCTCCAAGTATAAAAAACCAGAACACTGCACTGTCCCCCAAGTGTGGAAATCAGAATTTCGCACAGTCCCTCAAATATTGAAATCAGAGAGTGCACTGTCCCTCAAATGTGGAAATCAGAATATTGCACTGACCTCCAATTGTGGAAATCACAATATCGCACAGTCCTACAAATATGGAAATCAGAATAGTGCACTGTCCCCCAAGTGTGGAAATCAGCATAGTGCACTGTCGCCCAAATGTAGAAAACAGAGTGGTGCACTGTACCCCAAGTGTGGAAATCACAATAGATTAGATTACTTACAGTGTGGAATCAGGCCCTTCGGCCCAACAAGTCCACACCGCCCCGCCGAAGCACAACCCACCCATACACCTTACCTACACTACGGACAATTTGGCATGGCCAATTCACCTAACCTGCACATCTTTGGACTGTGGGAGGAAACCGGAGCACCCGGAGGAAACCCACGCAGACACGGGGAGAATGTGCAAACTCCACACAGTCAGTCGCCTGAGGCGGGTATTGAACCACTGTGCCACCACTGACCTCCAATTGTGGAAATCACAATATCGCACAGTCCTCCAAATATGGAAATCAGAATAGTGCACTGTCCCTCAAATGTGGAAATTAGAATAGTATAATGTCCCCCAAGTCTGGAAATCAGAAACGTGTACTGTGCTCCAAATGTAGAAATTAGAATAGTATACTGTCCCCCAAGTGTAGAAATCAGAATAGGGCACTGTCCCCCACGTGTGGAAATCAGAATAGAGCACTGTCCCCCAAGTGTAGAAATCAGAATAGTGCACTGTCCTCCAAGTGTAGAAATCAGAATAGAGCACTGTCCCCCAAGTGTAGAAATCAGCATAGTGCACTGTCCTCCAAGTGTGGAAATCAAAATAGTGCACTGTCCTCCAAGTGTAGAAGTCAGAATATTGCACTGTCCTCGAAATGTTGAAATCAAAATAGTGCTTTGTCCCCAAGTGTGGAAATCAACATAGGGCACTGTCCCCCACGTGTAGAAATCAGAATAGTGTATGTCCCCCAAGAGTGGAAATCAGAATAGTGTACTGTCCTCCAAATGTGGAAATCAGAATAGTGTACTGTCCTCCAAATGTAGATATCAGAATAGTGCACTGTCCCACATGTGTGGAAATCAGAATAGTGTACTGTCCCTCAAATGTGGAAATCAGAATAGTGTACTGTACTCCAAATGTAGATATCAGAATAGTGCACTGTCTTCCAAGTGGGGAAATCACAATATCGCACAGTCCTCCAAATATGGAAATCAGAATATTGCACTGTCCCCCAAGTGTGGAAATCAGAATAGTGCACTGTCCCTGAAATGTGAAAACAGAATAGTGTACTGTGCTCCAAATGTTGAAATCAGAATAGTGCACTGTCCCCCAAGTGTGGAAATCAGAATAGTATACTGTCCCCCAAGTGTAGAAATCAGAATAGTGCACTGTCCCTCAAATGTGGAAATTAGAATAGTGTACTGTCCTCCAAGTCTGGAAATTAGAATAGTGTACTGTCCTCCAAATGTAGAAATCAGAATAGTGCACTGTCCCCAAGTGTAGAAATCAGAATAGTATACTGTCCCCCAAGTGTGGAAATCAGAATAGTGCACTGTCCCTCAAATGTGGAAATCAGAATAGTGTACTGTCCCCCAAGTGTGGAAATCAGACTAGTGTACTGTGCTCCAAATGTAGAAATCAGAATAGTGCACTGTCCCACATGTGTGGAAATCAGAATAGTGCACTGTCCCTCAAATGTGAAAATCAGAATAGTGTACTGTCCTCCAAATGTAGAAATCAGAATAGAGCACTGTCTTCCAAGTGGGGAAATCACAATATCGCACAGTCCTCCAAATATGGAAATCAGAATAGTGCACTGTCCCCCAAGTGTGGAAATCAGAATAGTGCATTGTCCCTCAAATGTGGAAATCAGAATGGTGTACTGTCCTCCAAATGTAGAAATCAGAGTAGTGCACTGTCCCACATGTGTGGAAATCAGAATACAGCACTGTCCTCCAAGTGCAGAAATCAGAATACAGCACTGTCCTCCAAGTGCAGAAATCACAATAGTGCACTGTCCTCCAAGTGTAGATATCAGAATGGTGCACTGTCTTCCAAGTGGGGAAATCACAATATCGCACAGTCCTCCATATATGGAAATCAGAATAGTGCACTGTCCCTCAAATGTGGAAATTAGAATAGTATAATGTCCCCCAAGTCTGGAAATCAGAAACGTGTACTGTGCTCCAAATGTAGAAATCAGAATAGTATACTGTCCCCCAAGTGTAGAAATCAGAATAGGGCACTGTCCCCCACGTGTGGAAATCAGAATAGTGTACTGTCCTCCAAATGTAGAAATCAGAATAGAGCACTGTCCCACATGTGTGGAAATCAGAATAGAGCACAGTCCCCCAAGTGTAGAAATCAGAATAGTGCACTGTCCTCCAAGTGTGGAAATCAGAATAGAGCACTGTCCCCCAAGTGTAGAAATCAGCATAGTGCACTGTCCTCCAAGTGTGGAAATCAAAATAGTGCACTGTCCTCCAAGTGTAGAAGTCAGAATATTGCACTGTCCTCGAAATGTTGAAATCAAAATAGTGCTTTGTCCCCAAGTGTGGAAATCAACATAGGGCACTGTCCCCCACGTGTAGAAATCAGAATAGTGTATGTCCCCCAAGAGTGGAAATCAGAATAGTGTACTGTCCTCCAAATGTGGAAATCAGAATAGTGTACTGTCCTCCAAATGTAGATATCAGAATAGTGCACTGTCTTCCAAGTGGGGAAATCACAATATCGCACAGTCCTCCAAATATGGAAATCAGAACATTGCACTGTCCCCGAAGTGTGGAAATCAGAATAGTGCACTGTCCCTGAAATGTGAAAACAGAATAGTGTACTGTGCTCCAAATGTAGAAATCAGAATAGTGCACTGTCCCCCAAGTGTGGAAATCAGAATAGTATACTGTCCCCCAAGTGTAGAAATCAGAATAGTGCACTGTCCATCAAATGTGGAAATTAGAATAGTGTACTGTCCCCCAAGTCTGGAAATTAGAATAGTGTACTGTCCTCCAAATGTAGAAATCAGAATAGTGCACTGTCCCCAAGTGTAGAAATCAGAATAGTATACTGTCCCCCAAGTGTAGAAATCAGAATAGTGCACTGTCCCCCACGTGTGGAAATCAGAATAGTGTACTGTCCCCCATGAGTGGAAATCAGAATAGTGTACGGTCCCACAAGTGTAGAAATCCGAATAGTGCACTGTCCTCCAAGTGTAGAAATCACAATTGTGTACTGTCCCCCAAGTGTGGAAATCACAATCTCGCACTGTCCTCCAAATATGAAATCAGAACAGTTGATTGTCCCTCAAGTGTGGAAATCAGATCACTGTACGGCCGCCAAGTGTAGAAATCAGAATAGTGCACGGTCCCCAAAGTGTAGAAATTCAAATGGTGTACTGTGCACCAAGTGTTGAAATCACAATGTCGAACAGTCCTCCAAATATGGAAATCAGAATAGTGCACTGTCCCCCAAGTGAGGAAATCAGAATAATGCAATGTCCCCCAAATGTGGAAATCAGAATAGTGCACTGTCCTCCAAGAGTCAAAATCACAGTAGAGCATTGTCCCCCAAGTGTCGAAATCAGAATAATGCACTGTCTCCCAAGTGTAGAAATCAGAATAGTGCACTGTCCATCAAATGTGGAAATCAGCATAGTGCACTGTCCTCCAAATGTAGAAATCAGAATAGTGCACTGTCCCCAAAGTGTAGAAATCAGAATGGTGCACTGTCCTCCAAGTGTGGAAATCACAATATCGCACAGTCCTCCAAATATGGAAATCAGAATAGTGCTTTGTCCCCCAAGTGCAGAAATCAGAATAGTATACTGTCCCCCAAGTGTAGAAATCAGAATAGTGCACTGTCCCTCAAATGTGGAAATTAGAATAATGTACTGTCCCCCAAGTCTGGAAATTAGAATAGTGTGCTGTCCTCCAAATGTAGAAATCAGAATAGTGCACTGTCCCCAAGTGTAGAAATCAGAATAGTATACTGTCCCCCAAGTGTAGAAATCAGAATAGTGCACTGTCCCCCACGTGTGGAAATCAGAATAGTGTGCGGTCCCAGAAGTGTAGAAATCCGAATAGTGCACTGTCCCTCAAATGTGGAAATTAGAATAGTGTACTGTCCCCCAAGTCTGGAAATTAGAATAGTGTACTGTCCTCCAAATGTAGAAATCAGAATAGTGCACTGTCCCCAAGTGTAGAAATCAGAATAGTATACTGTCCCCCAAGTGTAGAAATCAGAATAGTGCACTGTCCCCCACGTGTGGAAATCAGAATAGTGTACTGTCCCCCATGAGTGGAAATCAGAATAGTGTACGGTCCCACAAGTGTAGAAATCCGAATAGTGCACTGTCCTCCAAGTGTAGAAATCACAATTGTGTACTGTCCCCCAAGTGTGGAAATCACAATCTCGCACTGTCCTCCAAATATGAAATCAGAACAGTTGATTGTCCCTCAAGTGTGGAAATCAGATCACTGTACGGCCGCCAAGTGTAGAAATCAGAATAGTGCACGGTCCCCAAAGTGTAGAAATTCAAATGGTGTACTGTGCGCCAAGTGTTGAAATCACAATGGCGAACAGTCCTCCAAATATGGAAATCAGAATAGTGCACTGTCCCCCAAGTGTGGAAATCAGAATAATGCAATGTCCCCCAAATGTGGAAATCAGAATAGTGCACTGTCCTCCAAGAGTCAAAATCACAGTGGAGCATTGTCCCCCAAGTGTCGAAATCAGAATAATGCACTGTCTCCCAAGTGTAGAAATCAGAATAGTGCACTGTCCATCAAATGTGGAAATCAGCATAGTGCACTGTCCTCCAAATGTAGAAATCAGAATAGTGCACTGTCCCCGAAGTGTAGAAATCAGAATGGTGCACTGTCCTCCAAGTGTGGAAATCACAATATCGCACAGTCCTCCAAATATGGAAATCAGAATAGTGCTTTGTCCCCCAAGTGCAGAAATCATAATAGTGTACTGTCCCCCAAGTGTAGATATCAGAATATCGCACAGTCCCTCAAATATTGAAATCAGCATAGTGTACTGTCCTCCAAATGTAGAAATCAGCATAGTGCACTGTCTTCCAAATGTAGAAATGAGAATAGTGCACTGTCCCCCAAGTGTGGAAATCAGAATAGTATACTGTCTCCCAAGTGTAGAAATCAGAATAGTGCACTGTCCCCCAAGTGTGGAAATCAGAATAGTGCACTGTCCCTCAAATGTGGAAATCAGAATAGTGTACTGTCCTCCAAATGTAGAAATCAGAATAGTGTACTGTCCTCCAAGTGTAGAAATCACAATATCGCACAGTCCTCCAAATATGGAAATCAGAATAGTGCACAGTCCCTCAAATGTGGAAATTAGAATAGTGTACTGTCCCGCAAGTCTGGAAATCAGAATAGTGTACTGTCCTCCAAATGTAGAAATCAGAATAGTGCACTGTCCCCCAAGTGTAGAAATCAGAATAGTATACTGTCCCTCAAATATGGAAATCAGAATAGTGTACTGTCCTCCAAATGTAGAAATCAGAATAGTGCACTGTCCCCCAAGTGTGGAAATCAGAATAGTATACTGTCCCCCAAGTGTAGAAATCAGAATAGGGCACTGTCCTCCAAATGTAGGAATCAGAATAGTGCACTGTCCCACATGTGTGGAAATCAGAATAGAGCACTGTCCCCCAAGTGTAGAAATCAGAATAGTGCACTGTCCCCCTCGTGTGGAAATCAGAATAGTGCACTGTCCCCCAAGTGTAGAAATCAGTATAGTGCACTGTCCTCCAAGTGTAGAAATCACAATGGTGTACTGTCCCCCAAGTGTGGAAATCACAATCTCGCACTGTCCTCCAAATATGAAATCAGAACATTTGATTGTCCCTCAAATGTGGAAATCAGATTACTGTACGGCCGCCAAGTGTAGAAATCAGAATAGTGCACAGTCCCCAAAGTGTAGAAATTGGAATGGTGTACTGTGCGCCAAGTGTTGAAATCACAATGGCGAACAGTCCTCCAAATATGGAAATCAGAATAGTGCACTGTCCCTCAAATGTGGAAATCAGAATAGTGCACTGTCCCACAAGTGTGGAAATCAGAATAATGCAATGTCCCCCAAATGTGGAAATCAGAATAGTGTACTGTCCCCCAAGTGTGGAAATCAAAATAGTGTAATGTCCTCCAAGTGTAGACATCAGAATATTGCACTGTCCTCGAAATGTTGAAATCAAAATAGTGCACTGTCGCCCAAGTGTGGAAATCAACATAGTGCACTGTCCTCCAAATTTAGAAATCAACATAGTGCACTGTCCCGCAAGTGTGGAAATCAGAATAGTGCACTGTCCTCCAAATGGAGAAATCAGAATAATACACTGTCTCCCAAGAGTCAAAATCACAATAGAGCATTGTCCCCCAAGTGTCGAAATCAGAATAATGCACTGTCTCCCAAGTGTAGAAATCAGAAGAGTGCACTGTCCCTCAAATGTGGAAATCAAAATAGTGCACTGTCCCCGAAGTGTAGAAATCAGAATGGTGCACTGTCCTCCAAGTGTGGAAATCACAATATCGCACAGTCCTCCAAATATGGAAATCAGAATAGTGCCTTGTCCCCACAAGTGCAGAAATCAGAATAGTATACTGTCCCCCAAGTGTAGAAATCATAATAGTGCACTGTACCCAAGTGTAGAAATCAGAATAGTGCACTGTCCCCCAAGTGTGGAAATCAGAATAATGCACTGTCCCCCAAGTGTAGAAATCAGAATAGAGCACTGTCCCCCACGTGTGGAAATCAGAATAGTGTATGTCCCCCAAGAGTGGAACTCAGAATAGTGTACTGTCCTCCAAATGTAGGAATCAGAATAGTGCACTGTCCCACATGTGTAGAAATCAGAATAGAGCACTGTCCCCCAAATTTAGAAATCAGCATAGTGCACTGTCCTCCAAGTGTAGAATTCAGAATACTGCACTGTCCTCCAAGTGTAGAAATCACAATGGTGTACTGTCCTCCAAGTCTGGAAATCAGAAACGTGTACTGTGCTCCAAATGTAGAAATCAGAATAGTGCACTGTCCCCCAAGTGTAGAAATCAGAATAGTATACTGTCCCCCAAGTGTAGAAATCAGAATAGTGCACTGTCCCCCACGTGTGGAAATCAGAATAGTGTACTGTCCCCCATGTGTGGAAATCAGAATAGTGTACGGTCCCCCAGGTGTAGAAATCAGTATAGTGCACTGTCCTCCAAGTGTAGAAATCACAATGGTGTACTATCCCCCAAGTGTGGAAATCACAATCTCGCACTGTCCTCCAAATATGAAATCAGAACAGTTGATTGTCCCTCAAATGTGGAAATCAGATTACTGTACGGCCGCCAAGTGTAGAAATCAGAATAGTGCACGGTCCCCAAAGTGTAGAAATTGGAATGGTGTATTGTGCGCCAAGTGTTGAAATCACAATGGTGCACAGTCCTCCAAATATGGAAATCAGAATAGTGCACACTGTCCCCCAAGTGTGGAAATCAGAATAATGCACTGTCTTCCAAGAGTCAAAATCACAATAGAGCATTGTCCCCCAAGTGTCGAAATCAGAATAATGCACTGTCTCCCAAGTGTAGAAATCAGAATAGTGCACTGTCCCTCAAATGTGGAAATCAGCATAGTGCACTGTCCTCCAAATGTAGAAATCAGAATAGTGCACTGTCCCCGAAGTGTAGAAATCAGAATGGTGCACTGTCCTCCAAGTGTGGAAATCACAATATCGCACAGTCCTCCAAATATGGAAATCAGAATAGTGCCTTGTCCCCCAAGTGCAGAACTCAGAATAGTATACTGTCCCCCAAGTGTAGAAATCATAATAGTGTACTGTCCCCCAAGTGTAGAAATCAGAATATCGCACAGTCCCTCAAATATTGAAATCAGAAGAGTGCACTGTCCTCCAAATGTAGAAATCAGAATAGTCTAGTGTCCTCCAAATGTAGAAATCAGCATAGTGCACTGTCCTCCAAATATAGAAATCAGAAGAGTGCACTGTCCCCCAAGTGTGGAAATCAGAATAGTATACTGTCCCCCAAGTGTGGAAATCACAATATCGCACAGTCCTACAAATATGTAAATCAGAATAGTGCACTGTCCCCCAAGTGTGGAAATCAGCATAGTGCACTGTCACCCAAATGTAGAAAACAGAGTGGTGCACTGTACCCCAAGTGTGGAAATCACAATAGTGCACTGTCCCCCAAGTGTGGAAATCAGAATAGTATACTGTCTCCCAAGTGTAGAAATCAGAATAGTGCACTGTCCCCCAAGTGTGGAAATCAGAATAGTGCACTGTCCCTCAAATGTGGAAATCAGAATAGTGTACTGTCCTCCAAATGTAGAAATCAGAATAGTGCACTGTCCCCCAAGTGTGGAAATCAGAATAGTATACTGTCCCCCAAGTGTAGAAATCAGAATAGGGCACTGTCCTCCAAATGTAGGAATCAGAATAGTGCACTGTGCCACATGTGTGGAAATCAGAATAGAGCACTGTCCCCCAAGTGTAGAAATCAGAATAGTGCAGTGTCCTCCAAGTGGAGAAATCAGAATAGAGCACTGTCCCCCAAGTTTAGAAATCAGCATAGTGCACTGTCCTCCAAGTGTAGAAT
Organism: Chiloscyllium punctatum; assembly: GCF_047496795.1. Lineage (NCBI taxonomy): Eukaryota > Metazoa > Chordata > Chondrichthyes > Orectolobiformes > Hemiscylliidae > Chiloscyllium > Chiloscyllium punctatum. The sequence continues at coordinate 58,631,370 of NC_092783.1, forward strand.
TCAGAATACTGCACTGTCCTCCAAGTGTAGAAATCACAATATCACACAGTCCTCCAAATATGGAAATCAGAATAGTGCACAGTCCCTCAAATGTGGAAATTAGAATAGTGTACTGTCCCCCAAGTCTGGAAATCAGAATAGTGTACTGTCCTCCAAATGTAGAAATCAGAATAGTGCACTGTCCCCCAAGTGTAGAAATCAGAATAGTATACTGTCCCTCAAATGTGGAAATCAGAATAGTGTACTGTCCTCCAAATGTAGAAATCAGAATAGTGCACTGTCACCCAAGTGTGGAAATCAGAATAGTATACTGTCCCCCAAGTGTAGAAATCAGAATAGGGCACTGTCCTCCAAATGTAGGAATCAGAATAGTGCACTGTCCCACATGTGTGGAAATCAGAATAGAGCACTGTCCCCCAAGTGTAGAAATCAGAATAGTGCAGTGTCCTCCAAGTGGAGAAATCAGAATAGAGCACTGTCCCCCAAGTTTAGAAATCAGCATAGTGCACTGTCCTCCAAGTGTAGAATTCAGAATACTGCACTGTCCTCCAAGTGTAGAAATCACAATATCGCACAGTCCTCCAAATATGGAAATCAGAATAGTGCACTGTCCCTCAAATGTGGAAATTAGAATAGTGTACTGTCCCCCAAGTCTGGAAACCAGAATAGTGTACTGTCCTCCAAATGTAGAAATCAGAATAGTGCACTGTCGCCCAAGTGTAGAAATCAGAATAGTATACTGTCCCCCAAGTGTAGGAATCAGAATAGTGCACTGTCCCCCACGTGTGGAAATCAGAATAGTGCACTGTCCTCCAAGTGTAGAAATCACAATGGTGTACTGGCCCCCAAGTGTAGATATCAGAATATCGCACAGTCCCTCAAATATTGAAATCAGCATAGTGTACTGTCCTCCAAATGTAGAAATCAGCATAGTGCACTGTCTTCCAAATGTAGAAATGAGAATAGTGCACTGTCCCCCAAGTGTGGAAATCAGAATAGTATACTGTCTCCCAAGTGTAGAAATCAGAATAGTGCACTGTCCCCCAAGTGTGGAAATCAGAATAGTGCACTGTCCCTCAAATGTGGAAATCAGAATAGTGTACTGTCCTCCAAATGTAGAAATCAGAATAGTGTACTGTCCTCCAAGTGTAGAAATCACAATATCGCACAGTCCTCCAAATATGGAAATCAGAATAGTGCACAGTCCCTCAAATGTGGAAATTAGAATAGTGTACTGTCCCGCAAGTCTGGAAATCAGAATAGTGTACTGTCCTCCAAATGTAGAAATCAGAATAGTGCACTGTCCCCCAAGTGTAGAAATCAGAATAGTATACTGTCCCTCAAATATGGAAATCAGAATAGTGTACTGTCCTCCAAATGTAGAAATCAGAATAGTGCACTGTCCCCCAAGTGTGGAAATCAGAATAGTATACTGTCCCCCAAGTGTAGAAATCAGAATAGGGCACTGTCCTCCAAATGTAGGAATCAGAATAGTGCACTGTCCCACATGTGTGGAAATCAGAATAGAGCACTGTCCCCCAAGTGTAGAAATCAGAATAGTGCACTGTCCCCCTCGTGTGGAAATCAGAATAGTGCACTGTCCCCCAAGTGTAGAAATCAGTATAGTGCACTGTCCTCCAAGTGTAGAAATCACAATGGTGTACTGTCCCCCAAGTGTGGAAATCACAATCTCGCACTGTCCTCCAAATATGAAATCAGAACATTTGATTGTCCCTCAAATGTGGAAATCAGATTACTGTACGGCCGCCAAGTGTAGAAATCAGAATAGTGCACAGTCCCCAAAGTGTAGAAATTGGAATGGTGTACTGTGCGCCAAGTGTTGAAATCACAATGGCGAACAGTCCTCCAAATATGGAAATCAGAATAGTGCACTGTCCCTCAAATGTGGAAATCAGAATAGTGCACTGTCCCACAAGTGTGGAAATCAGAATAATGCAATGTCCCCCAAATGTGGAAATCAGAATAGTGTACTGTCCCCCAAGTGTGGAAATCAAAATAGTGTAATGTCCTCCAAGTGTAGACATCAGAATATTGCACTGTCCTCGAAATGTTGAAATCAAAATAGTGCACTGTCGCCCAAGTGTGGAAATCAACATAGTGCACTGTCCTCCAAATTTAGAAATCAACATAGTGCACTGTCCCGCAAGTGTGGAAATCAGAATAGTGCACTGTCCTCCAAATGGAGAAATCAGAATAATACACTGTCTCCCAAGAGTCAAAATCACAATAGAGCATTGTCCCCCAAGTGTCGAAATCAGAATAATGCACTGTCTCCCAAGTGTAGAAATCAGAAGAGTGCACTGTCCCTCAAATGTGGAAATCAGAATAGTGCACTGTCCCCGAAGTGTAGAAATCAGAATGGTGCACTGTCCTCCAAGTGTGGAAATCACAATATCGCACAGTCCTCCAAATATGGAAATCAGAATAGTGCCTTGTCCCCACAAGTGCAGAAATCAGAATAGTATACTGTCCCCCAAGTGTAGAAATCATAATAGTGCACTGTACCCAAGTGTAGAAATCAGAATAGTGCACTGTCCCCCAAGTGTGGAAATCAGAACAATGCACTGTCCCCCAAGTGTAGAAATCAGAATAGAGCACTGTCCCCCACGTGTGGAAATCAGAATAGTGTATGTCCCCCAAGAGTGGAACTCAGAATAGTGTACTGTCCTCCAAATGTAGGAATCAGAATAGTGCACTGTCCCACATGTGTAGAAATCAGAATAGAGCACTGTCCCCCAAATTTAGAAATCAGCATAGTGCACTGTCCTCCAAGTGTAGAATTCAGAATACTGCACTGTCCTCCAAGTGTAGAAATCACAATGGTGTACTGTCCTCCAAGTCTGGAAATCAGAAACGTGTACTGTGCTCCAAATGTAGAAATCAGAATAGTGCACTGTCCCCCAAGTGTAGAAATCAGAATAGTATACTGTCCCCCAAGTGTAGAAATCAGAATAGTGCACTGTCCCCCACGTGTGGAAATCAGAATAGTGTACTGTCCCCCATGTGTGGAAATCAGAATAGTGTACGGTCCCCCAGGTGTAGAAATCAGTATAGTGCACTGTCCTCCAAGTGTAGAAATCACAATGGTGTACTATCCCCCAAGTGTGGAAATCACAATCTCGCACTGTCCTCCAAATATGAAATCAGAACAGTTGATTGTCCCTCAAATGTGGAAATCAGATTACTGTACGGCCGCCAAGTGTAGAAATCAGAATAGTGCACGGTCCCCAAAGTGTAGAAATTGGAATGGTGTATTGTGCGCCAAGTGTTGAAATCACAATGGTGCACAGTCCTCCAAATATGGAAATCAGAATAGTGCACACTGTCCCCCAAGTGTGGAAATCAGAATAATGCACTGTCTTCCAAGAGTCAAAATCACAATAGAGCATTGTCCCCCAAGTGTCGAAATCAGAATAATGCACTGTCTCCCAAGTGTAGAAATCAGAATAGTGCACTGTCCCTCAAATGTGGAAATCAGCATAGTGCACTGTCCTCCAAATGTAGAAATCAGAATAGTGCACTGTCCCCGAAGTGTAGAAATCAGAAGAGTGCACTGTCCCCCAAGTGTGGAAATCAGAATAGTATACTGTCCCCCAAGTGTGGAAATCACAATATCGCACAGTCCTACAAATATGTAAATCAGAATAGTGCACTGTCCCCCAAGTGTGGAAATCAGCATAGTGCACTGTCACCCAAATGTAGAAAACAGAGTGGTGCACTGTACCCCAAGTGTGGAAATCACAATAGTGCACTGTCCCCCAAGTGTGGAAATCAGAATAGTATACTGTCTCCCAAGTGTAGAAATCAGAATAGTGCACTGTCCCCCAAGTGTGGAAATCAGAATAGTGCACTGTCCCTCAAATGTGGAAATCAGAATAGTGTACTGTCCTCCAAATGTAGAAATCAGAATAGTGCACTGTCCCCCAAGTGTGGAAATCAGAATAGTATACTGTCCCCCAAGTGTAGAAATCAGAATAGGGCACTGTCCTCCAAATGTAGGAATCAGAATAGTGCACTGTGCCACATGTGTGGAAATCAGAATAGAGCACTGTCCCCCAAGTGTAGAAATCAGAATAGTGCAGTGTCCTCCACGTGGAGAAATCAGAATAGAGCACTGTCCCCCAAGTTTAGAAATCAGCATAGTGCACTGTCCTCCAAGTGTAGAATTCAGAATACTGCACTGTCCTCCAAGTGTAGAAATCACAATATCACACAGTCCTCCAAATATGGAAATCAGAATAGTGCACAGTCCCTCAAATGTGGAAATTAGAATAGTGTACTGTCCCCCAAGTCTGGAAATCAGAATAGTGTACTGTCCTCCAAATGTAGAAATCAGAATAGTGCACTGTCCCCCAAGTGTAGAAATCAGAATAGTATACTGTCCCTCAAATGTGGAAATCAGAATAGTGTACTGTCCTCCAAATGTAGAAATCAGAATAGTGCACTGTCCCCCAAGTGTGGAAATCAGAATAGTATACTGTCCCCCAAGTGTAGAAATCAGAATAGGGCACTGTCCTCCAAATGTAGGAATCAGAATAGTGCACTGTCCCACATGTGTGGAAATCAGAATAGAGCACTGTCCCCCAAGTGTAGAAATCAGAATAGTGCAGTGTCCTCCAAGTGGAGAAATCAGAATAGAGCACTGTCCCCCAAGTTTAGAAATCAGCATAGTGCACTGTCCTCCAAGTGTAGAATTCAGAATACTGCACTGTCCTCCAAGTGTAGAAATCACAATATCGCACAGTCCTCCAAATATGGAAATCAGAATAGTGCACTGTCCCTCAAATGTGGAAATTAGAATAGTGTACTGTCCCCCAAGTCTGGAAACCAGAATAGTGTACTGTCCTCCAAATGTAGAAATCAGAATAGTGCACTGTCGCCCAAGTGTAGAAATCAGAATAGTATACTGTCCCCCAAGTGTAGGAATCAGAATAGTGCACTGTCCCCCACGTGTGGAAATCAGAATAGTGCACTGTCCTCCAAGTGTAGAAATCACAATGGTGTACTGGCCCCCAAGTGTGGAAATCACAATCTCGCACTGTCCTCCAAATATGGAAATCAGAATAGTGCACAGTCCCTCAAATGTGGAAATTAGAATAGTGTACTGTCCCCCAAGTCTGGAAATCAGAATAGTATACTGTCCCCCAAGTGTAGAAATCAGAATAGTGCACTGTCCCCCACGTGTGGAAATCAGAATAGTGCACTGTCCCCCAAGTGTAGAAATCAGTATAGTGCACTGTCCTCCAAGTGTAGAAATCACAATGGTGTACTGTCCCCCAAGTGTGGAAATCACAATCTCGCACTGTCCTCCAAATATGAAATCAGAACAGTTGATTGTCCCTCAAATGTGGAAATCAGATTACTGTACGGCCGCCAAGTGTAGAAATCAGAATAGTGCACGGTCCCCAAAGTGTAGAAATTGGAATGGTGTACTGTGCGCCAAGTGTTGAAATCACAATGGCGAACAGTCCTCCAAATATGGAAATCAGAATAGTGCACTGTCCCTCAAATGTGGAAATCAGAATAGTGCACTGTCCCACAAGTGTGGAAATCAGAATAATGCAATGTCCCCCAAATGTGGAAATCAGAATAGTGTACTGTCCCCCAAGTGTGGAAATCAAAATAGTGTAATGTCCTCCAAGTGTAGACATCAGAATATTGCACTGTCCTCGAAATGTTGAAATCAAAATAGTGCACTGTCGCCCATGTGTGGAAATCAACGTAGTGCACTGTCCTCCAAATTTAGAAATCAACATAGTGCACTGTCCCGCAAGTGTGGAAATCAGAATAGTGCACTGTCCTCCAAATGGAAAAATCAGAATAGTACACTGTCTCCCAAGAGTCAAAATCACAATAGAGCATTGTCCCCCAAGTGTCGAAGTCAGAATAATGCACTGTCTCCCAAGTGTAGAAATCAGAAGAGTGCACTGTCCCTCAAATGTGGAAATCAGAATAGTGCACTGTCCCCGAAGTGTAGAAATCAGAATGGTGCACTGTCCTCCAAGTGTGGAAATCACAATATCGCACAGTCCTCCAAATATGGAAATCAGAATAGTGCCTTGTCCCCCAAGTGCAGAAATCAGAATAGTATACTGTCCCCCAAGTGTAGAAATCATAATAGTGCACTGTACCCAAGTGTAGAAATCAGAATAGTGCACTGTCCCCCAAGTGTGGAAATCAGAATAATGCACTGTCCCCCAAGTGTAGAAATCAGAATAGTGCACTGTCCCTCAAATGTGGAAATCAGCATAGTGCACTGTCCTCCAAATGTAGAAATCAGAATAGTGCACTGTCCCCGAAGTGTAGAAATCAGAATGGTGCACTGTCCTCCAAGTGTGGAAATCACAATATCGCACAGTCCTCCAAATATGGAAATCAGAATAGTGCCTTGTCCCCCAAGTGCAGAAATCAGAATAGTATACTGTCCCCCAAGTGTAGAAATCATAATAGTGTACTGTCCCCCAAGTGTAGAAATCAGAATATCGCACAGTCCCTCAAATATTGAAATCAGAAGAGTGCACTGTCCTCCAAATGTAGAAATCAGAATAGTCTAGTGTCCTCCAAATGTAGAAATCAGCATAGTGCACTGTCCTCCAAATATAGAAATCAGAATAGTGCACTGTCCCCCAAGTGTGGAAATCAGAATAGTATACTGTCCCCCAAGTGTGGAAATCACAATATCGCACAGTCCTACAAATATGTAAATCAGAATAGTGCACTGTCCCCCAAGTGTGGAAATCAGCATAGTGCACTGTCGCCCAAATGTAGAAAACAGAGTGGTGCACTGTACCCCAAGTGTGGAAATCACAATAGTGCACTGTCCCCCAAGTGTGGAAATCAGAATAGTGCACTGTCCTCCAAAGGGAGAAATCAGAATAGTGCACTATCCCCCAAGAGTCGAAATCAGAATAGAGCATTGTCCCCCAAGTGTCGAAATCAGAATAGTGCACTGTCCCCCAAATATGGAAATCAGGATAGTGCACTGTCCCCCATGTGTGGAAATCAGAATAGTGTACTGTCCTCCAAATGTAGGAATCAGAATAGTGCACTGTCCCACATGTGTAGAAATCAGAATAGAGCACTGTCCCCCAAGTTTAGAAATCAGCATAGTGCACTGTCCTCCAAGTGTAGAATTCAGAATACTGCACTGTCACCCAAATGTAGAAAACAGAGTGGTGCACTGTACCCCAAGTGTGGAAATCACAATAGTGCACTGTCCCCCAAGTGTGGAAATCAGAATAGTATACTGTCTCCCAAGTGTAGAAATCAGAATAGTGCACTGTCCCCCAAGTGTGGAAATCAGAATAGTGCACTGTCCCTCAAATGTGGAAATCAGAATAGTGTACTGTCCTCCAAATGTAGAAATCAGAATCGTGCACTGTCCCCCAAGTGTGGAAATCAGAATAGTATACTGTCCCCCAAGTGTAGAAATCAGAATAGGGCACTGTCCTCCAAATGTAGGAATCAGAATAGTGCACTGTCCCACATGTGTGGAAATCAGAATAGAGCACTGTCCCCCAAGTGTAGAAATCAGAATAGTGCAGTGTCCTCCAAGTGGAGAAATCAGAATAGAGCACTGTCCCCCAAGTTTAGAAATCAGCATAGTGCACTGTCCTCCAAGTGTAGAATTCAGAATACTGCACTGTCCTCCAAGTGTAGAAATCACAATATCACACAGTCCTCCAAATATGGAAATCAGAATAGTGCACAGTCCCTCAAATGTGGAAATTAGAATAGTGTACTGTCCCCCAAGTCTGGAAATCAGAATAGTGTACTGTCCTCCAAATGTAGAAATCAGAATAGTGCACTGTCCCCCAAGTGTAGAAATCAGAATAGTATACTGTCCCTCAAATGTGGAAATCAGAATAGTGTACTGTCCTCCAAATGTAGAAATCAGAATAGTGCACTGTCCCCCAAGTGTGGAAATCAGAATAGTATACTGTCCCCCAAGTGTAGAAATCAGAATAGGGCACTGTCCTCCAAATGTAGGAATCAGAATAGTGCACTGTCCCACATGTGTGGAAATCAGAATAGAGCACTGTCCCCCAAGTGTAGAAATCAGAATAGTGCAGTGTCCTCCAAGTGGAGAAATCAGAATAGAGCACTGTCCCCAAAGTTTAGAAATCAGCATAGTGCACTGTCCTCCAAGTGTAGAATTCAGAATACTGCACTGTCCTCCAAGTGTAGAAATCACAATATCGCACAGTCCTCCAAATATGGAAATCAGAATAGTGCACTGTCCCTCAAATGTGGAAATTAGAATAGTGTACTGTCCCCCAAGTCTGGAAACCAGAATAGTGTACTGTCCTCCAATTGTAGAAATCAG